>NW_023425403.1:23852245-24468064 GCF_014108415.1 Molossus molossus | reverse complement strand
GACAAGAAAGCAGGGCGCGGGAAGAAAGCCCAGGCTCCCGTCAGTCGAGCCCCAGCCAGGGTACAAAAGCACAGGACAACGCTAAGCTTTGGGATAAAGCTGTGGGCTAGAACCAAAGGAGCAAAACTTCACTATTTCACGTTGCCGGAGCATCTTGGCAGGACACAAAACACCCTCAGTGCTACCTGAAGGAATGGCTGTGCCGTCGAAGGGAAACAGAAGGGTGCCTGAGACTGAGCATCATAATGATAATGACAGCTTAATGAAACTTGAAGGAATATAGATCATCTCTTGAATTAAATTTAAATGATTCACTCTAAATAATAATAGTCAAAAACACAAGAAGGGCCCTCACTGAGTCCTGCAGCAGATTAGGAGGCCGCCCTGGCGATTCTCCAGGATCTCAGCAGGCTGAGTCACTGAGGGGCTGGGGCGGGGCCACTGCTGGGCGGGGCCTGTGAACAGCCAGCATCCTCTCCAACGTAAAAGTCTGCACCTATAAATCACCTAGGAGTCAGGGCCCTGGATCAGGCAGAGGTAAAAAGAGCAAGATAAATTATTTGGACTCTCAAGGCGGAATTTAAATGTTATTTGTTCCTTAAAAATCTTTTGTGGTCACTCCAGTAAACCCACACAGATCTCATTTTAAATCCTAGGAGTTTTCTCCTCCACTCATTTGGAGAATTTTGGAAGCTGATTTTTATGCTGATCATCATACTAAATTGACTACCTTCTATATTTAATGAGATCATTATTCTTCCTGGCTAAGTGTTTCATACACACACACACACACACACACACACTTTTGTACCTATCCACAGAGTTTAACACAGTATCTTCCTTCTCATCCCCCAGTGAACATTCTTCAGTTCACTAGACGGTAACACCTAGAGCAAGAGAGTGACCAACAGGATCGTGGAAAGTGTGATCTTAGACAAATTGCTTTGGGGCTTCTTTATTTCTCTTTCAAGTAGACACAGAAACTTCTCTTGGTTGAATGGAAGAACTATGATTAGGACACACACACTATTGGTTTTAGTACAATACACACAGGTGGATTGACATATTGCTCTAATTGTCAGTGTATGTCCGTCCTAACTGTCTGTGTATGATCCCAAATCTTCCTACTTCATCTAATTTGTAATTTTACAATAAACTTTTTGTTTCCTTTGTTTTACAAGATCAGGTTCAAATAAGCCTCACTTTCAACTTTCTGGTTTTATAATAAAAGAAAAGCATGATAGTTTACAATGGTGTTAAGGTATTAACATCATTGTTACAATGTTATAATGAAACTGTAATTATAATAAAATTATAACTATACTAAAAAAGTCTAATCAATATCAATAAAAATGATCTCCAAGTAATCCTTAATGGTGCTTCTCACAAAGAGCTTTCCTCTAAACACCATTCCTCTACATAAAACAGCATGCTTAGAAAGCAACATCATTCTTTCAAACGTGATGGGGAGCTCATGTGCTCCATGGTATAATGCATTCAAATATATTAAGACATATTTATGTGCATATATGTAAATGTATGCAGGAATACATATAAATATATATTAAAGGGGCAGCCTTACATATCAAAGTGCACATTGTTTAGGCTACTAGACAATGAAAAGCTAACTTCATAAAGTCTCAGTACCCCTGTTGTGTCTCCTCACAGGAGCTTTTGTATAACTGAGCTGAGGCTTCTGTCACTGGTTTTCCTAACGTGGGGTCAGATAGAGACTCTGGGCAATGAAGGGGACTTAGATGACAGGGAATACAGAAGGCAGAAGTGCAGCCATATGTTTGGCAGGTGGATCTGACAGTAGGATTGTAGGGCAGGATACCCCAGAAAGTCAGGCAAACCCGTGGAGAATACTACTGCAGTTATTCTGGGAAAGGGTCATACAGGCACAGTGACAAGTACAAAGAACACAAAGATAATAAAAAGAACAGCTGATAACAACCAATCCGGGATGGCTGAACCCACCACGCTCAGTGACTGGCAGAGTGTAAAGAGAGGGTGAAGACAATGCCAGATCTCCCACCTGCGGGTGTGATGCCATGTGTACAAAGAGGGAAAAGAGGCAGGTGGACTGAGTCATGGGGTTGGTGGGAAATAAGCTGCAATGTAATTAAACAATTTGGATGGTATCAGAGCAAATGGCAAGAACACTTGGGCAGGTGCCCTTGCTGAGCAGCTGTGTGACCTTGGCAGGACATGCACGTCGCCCTAGGCTTCACTATGCCTTATAAAATGAGCAGGTTGGATTAGATGCCTTTTACTCCTTCCTCAGCTCAAGGGACTACAGTACTAACTTTATCACCCCTGTTTCCCCAATCAGCAATACAAGAAATCAAAAGGTATTCTCCTTAACGTGGAGGTAGCTCCAAAATAAGACTAGAGAATTTTCTTCTTTTCGTCTTTCCAGGTTTAGCCCAGCAATCAAGGACTCATGCCAGATCACCAGCACACCTGCAACCTGATACAGCCAGAGATTTTGCCTTTCACTTTTTTGGGGTGCAAGTGAAGCACAATGAGGAGGCATCTGGCTGCGACGCCTGCAGGAATTCCCCAGCCCACCATGACATTGCAGGCTAGTGTCCCACTGCTCGTCCTCCTCCATAGCACCCTGCCACCCACGGCGCCCTGCCACCCACGGCGCCCTACCACCCACGGCGCCCTGCCACCCACGGCGCCCTACCACCCACGGCGCCCTACCTACCACCCACGGCGCCCTGCCACCCACGGCGCCCTACCACCCACAGCGCCCTACCTACCACCCACGGCGCCCTACCTACCACCCGCGGCGCCCTGCCACCCACAGCGCCGTTACATTCCAGGTGTAAACCAGAAATAGTCCACTGTTTCAGCTCTCTCTGTAGCCAATGTAGTAGAATGAGTTCAAAACCTAAGAAACTGATGGCATAATCACCACATCCTGGGTGGTCACAGGACTTTCCAGGAAAGGTGAGAACCAGACACTGGGCAAGAATGAGGAGGCACAGCCTACACCGTAGGGGCTGGGCACTGTGCGCAGGAGAAATCTGAACGTGCAAACTCACAGGGTAGGGCTGGGTCCTGGGTATGGGACAAACTACAGGGTGCCAACCTCTCAACACCGATTTAGCTTGTAGTTCAAGCGCTCCGGCAGGAGTCGGCCTCAAACAGGAAGGCCCGGCAGCAAGGTGGGCACCGGGACTGGCAGGCCTGAGGGCCTGGGGCGAGCAGCACACCCAGGACCCGACTACTGAGTCCAGAGGACAGGAGGCTCGGCTCCAAATGGAATATCACACACCCCTTCCAGTCTGACAGGCGACGGGAAGCATGCCCTCCCCTTCAGAGCTGAGCCGGTGTCCTGAACTCCTTTGGCCTGTCTGGACCCCATGCGGGCGGCTGGATGCCCCAGGGACGTACTGCAAGAGATCTGGAGGGCTGAGACCCGTGAAGAGTGAGTCACGGGTAAAATTTCCTGTTTGGGTAGAAAATGACTCTCATCTGGGTTGTTCCACCTGAGAGGCACGTATTTAAGGACCGCGCGTGCATACCCCTGTAGGAAGGGCTGTCACCAGACATGGTAGGCGAGGAGATGGGGAAGCAGGACTTAGGAAGCGAGCATGTTATCCTCGCAGCAGTTTTCAAACACACGAAAGGTTTGGGGGTAGAGACAGACGGAAGGTGAGAGATGAGAAAACAGTGCTCGTGGTTCATAATCACATAATCGCTGGGCGCCAGATATTATACAGAGAGTTCTGGAAAGGATGCCACAGTGGCAGCCAGAGCCCTGGATGGCACTGCAATGCCTGCAATATGGTGAGAGATGAAGGATGGACCTCATAAAAAGGAAACAGAAATAAAGTATACGCCCTAGAAATGGACAACTTCTCTCAGGAGGAAGGAGGAGTTTAGCTGTAAGCTCAAAGCCAATGGAGAGACTCAGGAGATGAGCACATAAAAAAAGTGCAGATATGACCCTGCTGCTAAACCCTTCAGAAAAGTGACCCACAAAGTCCCAGTGATCCAGGGTGTCCGATATTATAAACGACTTCCCTGTGGCTCACCTGGAGACTCCTCTGATATATATCACCACCTTTCTGTGTAAGCACAGATAAACTGGAGGAACAAGGGCAGATGGATCAAAGGCACTCAAGCTGTCCCTGCAGTACTATAGAGAATTACTAATAGAGCCCCAGGCTGCACAGCAGGAAGCTGGGGTCAGCAGACAGGAAGGTGACATGGGGAGCTGTCCCCGCTGTGCTGCAATTACAGAAACATTCTGCTTTAACAACCCCAAGCCCAGGACCTGCAGAGACACACCAGGCACTGTGCCCTGGTGCCCCTGCCGTGCCCTGCAGGAGGCTGTGTGCATCCTGAGCTGGGCTCTGTGGCTCCTGGAAGATTTCAGATGCAGGCAGGACACCTGTGCTCCACAGCACAGGACAACAGGCTCTCTGCACTGGAGCCTGGACAGGGTTCTCCCCGAAAGCATCTCTGTTACAAAGGTGAGCGGACTCTGCTCCAGATCATGTTGGACATACACAAGCAGTTCTGTGACGGAAGAGTCCAATGATCCGTACACCATGCAGTATGATCAGAGAAGAAGACAAAATAATATACCACAGGGTGTTTTTGTAGAAAAGCCTCTCAGATCCAGCTGGAGAAGATGACACACATTTAGAAACAAATGTATAAGGAGAGGTAAGGACTCAACGTCTGGCAACCCAAGTTTACCGAAGGCAAGTAGAAAGAGAACATGTTTTATGACATAGGTGGTCAAGGAATCTTCTGCCTGAAAGCTATGGTTTTGCTACCCACAGAAAACGGCGAGTGCATGGACTGAGGTGGGGCAGGAGCAACTGCTCCTGGCTGAAGGGACACTGTGAACAGAGGGGCGGAGGAAGAGGGCGGCTGGTTACATGGCACAGATACCACACTGCAGGGCAACTGGGTATTGTAGGGGACGTTAGCAGCACAGGGCAGAAGGCTCTGCAGAGGTTCCATTATCTAGTATGGGAGCCACTGAAAACGTTGGCGTTGGAGAGGGAATTCCAAAGGAGTCACAGGTTTGTAGGATACATCTTCCCACATATTTTCATCGGCTCTCTTTTTGTCCAGTGGCATTTGCTTTTATAAAAGTATCTTCCATCCCTCCTTCCCCTCCACATAGCCATGCTTCTGTACATGTAACCTGGGCTTTCTGGCCCAGCGTTCTCCCCAGCCAAGCTAACCAGCCCCCATTCCCGGGTGTTAGTCACCACTCTGCCCTACGTATGTTCTATCCCGCAAAGAACATCTCATAGGCCAACGGAATTTTTTTTAACCAAACACTTCATTCTGCAGAAATCCTCTCTGGCCTATTGTCAGACATTATGATAAGCAAAGCCTTTTAAGCAGAGGTCATTCAGGAGAGGCTTAAAATTCACAGGTGCCAGTCTGCTCCAGTCGCGCCTGTTTACACGCTGACTCGTACTGAGGCAAAGGGCATGGTACAACCGATCTCACCAAATACAATGGGTCTCCCCAAAATGTCACACTCAGCAGGCTCTGCTTATGCTTTAACAGTTCTAAGGCACATTTTAAGTCACTTTTGAAACCTCAATTTTACTTAAGATAGAAAGTGGTAAGATTTTTTTCGTGATGAAAAAACTAACACAGCCTGGCCAGTGTGGCTCAGTGGATTGAGCGTTGTCCCATGGACTGAGAGGTCCCAGTTCAATTCCCGGCCAGGGCACATGCCCAGGTTGTGGGTTCCATCCGCCCTGGGGGGCGTGCAGGAGGCAGCCGATCAATGTTTCTCTTTCACATCAATGTTTCTCTCTCTCCCTTCTTCTGTCTCTAAAAAAAATTCAATAAAAACATATTTAAAAAAAATAAATACATAACACAATATAAGCACTTCCTCAGTATAAAGAGAGAGACGGTGGTTGGCAAAAATAGACTCTGGGAACATCTCACATTTCCTCTGAGACTCGGGTGGGAGAGTACAGAGAGGTGGTTTTACCTGGTATTTTCTAAGTGAAAGGGACTCTAAAAATAATCAGCATCTGGAATTCCAAATATCACCCGGGCACCTACTGAAAAGGGATTAAAAACATAATTCCTCTTTTCAAAAATGCAATTGACCTAATGGGACGAATTCCACCGCCCAGCAATTCCTCTATAACTTGAGGAACTGCAGAGCCCATGGAATTCAGCTGAATCAATAGCCTGGGTTAGAGAAGAAATTCCTCAATGACCTTTATTTATTCCAGTGCTTTCTCTAAAATGTTGGTGAGTTCTAACAAATGGAATCCCCGCTGCTGAAATTAAATACAGGTTGTAAAGCCACCACCATTAATCTTACCTGTTACTATGGGTATTGCATGAGGATTGGTTTGCCATCATTGCGCATAATCCGAACTGTAACTCGTGTGTATTTTGTGTGTGCGTGTTGTCCTTTTTATTAGATGAGGGAGGGGGACTTCTTAACCACCTCTCATTTCTAGAGGTGACACCTGCCATGCAGGCCTCCTTCTCTTCCCTCTCCTTCCCAGCACAAAGCTAGTGTGGCAGTCATCAAGGTGGACGTCATGAGGAAGGCACCTTTCAGGAATTCATATGGATTATCTTGTTCCCTCTAACAAAGCACTGCCAACAGACACTTTGCCTTTCAAATACTCTGCGGTTCCTCTGTGGACAGTCTACACAGAAAAATAAACTCACAAAGTTTTTTTCCTTCATCTCTCCATGTGGGAGAGACGCCACAGGTCACATGTAAATATTTTTTCCCCCATACTAGACTGCAGTTATTTTCCCCTAAAAGACAATGTCACTACCTTCATCGGTTCATCACAGTCTCTAATCCTTGATATACAATCTTTGGATGAATTCCATCTTTATACTATACATGGTAAAAAAAAAAGAAAAAAACTACAAAAAATAAGTGACGTAGAAAGGGTTATAAGAAGGACACTTTGCTCCTTATAATAAAACAAATGTTCCCATTCTGATTAAAACATTCATTTATATATTAAAATTTGATCTGCTAAGCTAATTAAAACTAGTCTTACCTCCTTATTAAAGCAGAGCCTCAAAGACTCTCGGGCAGAGCCGCGAGCATTTAATGCTGAATGCATCACACAGCAATGAAATAGGTTTTATTTTTTAAGTTATATGAGCCAAAATTACCCCTAATTCTGCTTTCCTCAAAGAGAGTCTGAATCTGTGAAGTACCTGGATACACATTTGCAATCTCTGTTAGAATTTAGAGGAAGATGAGGGAAACTGAAACAAAAGTAGAATGTGTCCTTCTGAGACAGCAACAAGCAAGCATCTGGGCGCTTACTGATGCTCACCCTGGGTGTGAGGTGGTGGAGGGACGGGGGGAGGGAGTGAGGGGCTTGCTAACCCCTACTAACCTCCTTTTGCATTGGTCCCTTTATGGGCCCCACCTAGCCTTGCACACTAGGTCCATTCTTCACACACAAAGGTTTTGTGTATTCTCTAAGCCACATACATTACCTTCTTGTAACACCTCAGCAGGTTGTTTTCACAGAAGCTTTTCACCCTAACCAGAAATGGGCAAACACCTTTTGATGATCACCCTCACTAGTATTTCTTTCCTCCAACTTCTTTGGCCAGTATAACATTAAACTCCCAATGTTACATCATCACCTTTGGACACCTGACTGGGAACACCACACTAACACTATTTAAAACACATGCTTTTCTGTCATCATTTAAGTGAATGACTTCTTGTACTAAACAGCAAAGAAACAGTTTATGGTAAAACCAAAGTAGCCCGGCTGGCTTAGCCCTCACTGGTTGAGTGTTGACCCATGCACCAAGAGGTCGTTGGTTTGATTCCCTGTCAGGACACATGCCCAGGTTGTGGGCCAAATCCCCAGTGGGGGGCGTGCAGGAGGCAGCCAATTGATGTTCTCGCTCATCCATGCTTCTATCTCTCTCTCCCACTCCCTTCCTCTCTCTCTAAAATCAATTAAAAAATATTTTTTTTTTAAAAAAGCAAAGTAAAGAAGCAGTGGTGATTTCTCCATTTGAAATGCAATATCATCAATACACATTTATAATGTACATAAAACTTCTCGCATGTCACCAAAAAGACATGATTTCTCTGCAAAGTTCATAGCATTTTCTGAAGCTAATCTGTTGTATTAAAACATATCCTTTTAAATCCATATCACTCCCTTGCTTATTCCTTCCTCGAAGACAAGTAATTCCCAACGCATTTGGGAAAATAAAGCATACCAAAGAAAGATCATTTGATCTCCAGAACCCTGGTGCTCAAATAAGATAAGGGAGTGTCTGTTCTGACACTATTATTATCATTATTTCTTCTATAATGATATCAAAAAAAGGAAAGATGAGTTTAGACTCATAAATTTTAGGCGAACTCTGAGGTTTAAACTTTCAAATAGTGATCAACAGCAGAGGGTTGATTCTGGTCCTTTCTCATAACTCTCTGTGCCCCTTCTGGGGTTAGCAATCCTAAGTGCATTCCTGGTATGTTCTCCAGACAGGGCAAACTCAAAATGGCATCATCTGCCTTATCAGGGGGCCTTCGGCTCATGAACTGTCGGCTTTATAGCACTAGAGATAGAAATTAACCCCTCCCCAGCTCACACATATGGCCCGGAGCAAGCAGACAGGCACACAGCTTCCAACTATGTGATGCTTATTAACTAGAAAATAAAAACAGTGTTAAAAGAATATTCCTGATAGGGGAAGGGAAGGATAAATATGTCCATGCTTTATTGCTACATGTACTTTTTTTTATGAAATGCTTACTGCACTGTGGAGTAGGTAACACTTCCCAGTGTGTTTGAAATCACTCAGTGTAGCACCATATGGTGCAGTAATGTCCCTGAACAGTGGGGCACAAATAACTCACGATTCACTTCACTTTGTACTCATTTGTTTAAAAAAGTAAAACTGTTCTGAGATACAATATTGCTGCTTGAGGTCCTATGGCACTAGAGAAGTTACTCTTCTTCACATACAAAGCCACCGAGGCGATGCGAGAGGAAAGGAACTATGCTTCCGGAAAGGATATCTAAGTTTGCCAACACCTGAGGATCGGAGTGGACCAGGCAAAGGGAACTGAGACTCAGTTCACCCGGCACATAAAATAAAGCAAGCCATTGGCTCTGGCACTAACTCATCTTTGGGCACTCACTGGGGTGAACAGGGATGATTTAGTCCAAATATGGGTGCAATGGGTGAATTAAGACATTGAGACTGTTTGACCCATTATGAAACTGGGTGCTTATTACTCTTTTTTCCGAAGTTTCAGCTTCAAACATCAAACAATGGCTATGGCAGCTAAGCCAGCCTGCTTCTGTAAAAGTGCATCAACTCCTAAAGATGTACAGATTAATCAGTATCAAAGAGCCAGACTGCTGATGACCCAAAGCAAGTAATACATCTTATCATGTCATGATCAAATGGCCGAGGAAAGAGTGGATTCAGATCAGATGCTAAACTCAGAGATCCAAACAGTGGCTGATGTATGCTCCTCCATAACCCACCCCATTAGACAACCGTTCATTGTTCAGCCTATCTGTTCGGTTCTAAGAACCATCGGCCCACAGGTCCTAGTTATGAAGACGGATTACAGAACTGTCATTAACTCTAAGCATCTACTTCCTAAGCAGGCACTTTGCCGAAACACTCACCATAACACACACTTTGAGGCAAGTACAACATTAAACAAAGAGAAAACCTCTAGAACCCAGAATGATAAAGGGCTGTGTGAGAAATATCTAGAGATACAACTTCAAGAATTATGACCCAGATCCATCTTTATTTCTAAAAGGAGTCTTCTGAAGTGATGACAGCTATTAATACTTAACAAACTGCAACTTGGTTCAAGTTCCTCTTATCGCACCAGATAGACTTTCAATCAGTGTTCATACCAGGTGTTTCCTAGACACAGGCTTGACTTCCAACCGTAATCCGTGATTGAGCTTTGTATGTTTTTAACATCCCCTGTATTTCTCAGAAATGATAATGTCAGCCTAACACAGGCTAAAATTGAGAACATCATCAAATCCAAGGGAAGGGACTGTTGCAAAAGTACTGGCCTGGAATTAGACACAGTTGTACGTTTCTCTTCCCACATTAATGGCATCCAGGCGTCAGAATCATGATTAAGATGCAGCAATCCAACGCCAAAGCAGCATGAGGTAGAAATCAGACCACATCTTAACTGCTAGGCTCCCCATCTTTACTGTTTAATATGCTTCTTTAAAATAAAATTTAAAAATAAGTTCTGTATGAAATATTTTAATAGGTACATTATAATTAATTCAACAGAAAGGTCACTTGGGTTTCTGTAGATGAGACTGAATAGTGTGTTTTACCACCTACTGGTGACTTCATTCATCCAGCCTATCTCCAGGAAGGATAACAATCCTGACTGTGCCACAGCCATAATTTCTTATATTGTTAGGAAACTATTGTGGTCCTTGGCTTGACGCCAACCAACAGAACAGATTCAACGGCCTCAGCGTGACTTTCATGTGTGATTCATTTTCATAGCTAAAAGTGACTTTCATTATTTAGTTTCTTTTTTTTCCCCCAGCTAACAGGAAATAAAGAAGAGGCTGACAAACTGTTAAAAAATATATATACAACATTCTAAACAGCACAAATAAAAGTGAACCATAAAAATCTTGGGAAAATTACTGTTTCTTTCCTTCAACAGCAGTTTTAATTTTAAACGCTCAATATTCTTATGAAATCTTCTAGACACAATTACATTGAAAAGGCTTCATATATTTAAAAAGAATATGACAGAGCACTTAGTTAAATGCTATATTAAAGATTCATTGCAAGTTAAATATTAAAAAGTATTCAACAGACTCAAATGTGGTTCAAATCCATCTGCTACCAGAGACCATATTTCTTCTTTATCTTGGCACTGCCATGTGCTGTGGCAAAGCACCCAAGCTCCTCCTCATTTTCCATTTGAAAATTCTGCTTAGAAAGGAATAGCCATGGTTACTCCATGGCATTTATTCTGCACTAGAGATCACCACAGAGTCATATTTCATGAGGTTCAAGTCAGGAAGACCACAGATACAAGTTAATGAGAAAAAGCCTTCCCCCCCAAGATATGTTAGTGTCTCAGAAATTCTGGATGCACATTCATCGCTACCTTGGTCTCAAGGTATAAGAAAAATAAAGAAAAAAGGAAAGTAAAACACATCTGGAATACTCCCAGGAGTGGGGGATGGGAAGCAGAAAGGAGATGGTTTCCACATGTAAAGCAAAAAGACAGAAACATTCTGCGATGCAGAAAATCATGGGTGGGTCTAATTCTGCCTTTCTTGTGCCACTGACAGCATGATTACTGAATTTACAGGAAGAGCATGGCAGAAAAAGACATCATGAAATCCTCACTGAACCAAAGATCAGGAGACAGAGTTCTGTTCACGATGGTCTGTTCTGAGGAAAAAGGGAACAGATAAAAATAGAGAGAATACCTAGAATTATCTATATACCTTCCCATGGCAAACATAATGCCTATTCATAGAGGAACTGTTTGCAAACCAAGAAAACAAACCAAAAGAGAAAGAGGAGAAAAGAAAACAAACAAAAACAAAAAACTCTGCAGGACAGATCTATGGATGGTCACAGCCAAGGAGACGAAGTCTCAGTATTACTGGACCGACCCGAGAGGCAGAAACTGCTGAGACATTACATTTACACTTCATACGTTTTCAAGCCTTCTCTGACCGACGTAAGAAAAAATTCTGACGGAACATCTGCCAAACTCCCCTTCATACATATCTCCTGTTAGTGTTTGCACTTAAACTAGCACAGCGCTGTCTCTGAAGTGTATACAGACTCGAATTCTATCTCCAAGGCTCTAAAACCTGACTGTGGAAAGAATGCCATTTTACCTGTTCATTTCAATAAAGTTAATTCAAAGTGTAGCTCGATTGACCATGTTTTCTGCGCTCCAGTAAGCATAATCCAGATGCTGGAAATCCAAAGCTAAAAAGCAGGTGACTCCTGAATGACACCTGAGTGTTGACCTTTAGGAGTCCACCCTCCAGGGATGAGAGACAGCCTGGGAGAAAAGCCTGGTCACTGCCCTCAGCTAATCACCGACATTGTTATGTCTGAGCTGCCAGCCCTTATGCTGTTAGATACTATGTGTTTAAATAGAATCAAGATAGATTATCTTAAAGATGTCATCTATATGACAATCACCACATACTACATATTTTATCATTTTTGTCTTAGCTCAAGCTAATAAAACAAAATGCCACCGACTGGGTCACTTAAACAACAGAGATTTACTTCCTCACAGATCTGGAGACTGGATGTGCACGATCTGGTGACCAGCAGGGCCACGTTCTGGCGAGACCCCCGTGCTGGCTCCGCGCTGGCTCCTGAGCTGGCCTCTCGGCCTGGTGTGTGCTCACGGAGGAAGAACACGCTGCCTACTGTCTCTTCTTAGAAAGGCCCTAATCCCAGCATAGGGGCCCCATCCTCATCCTCATCTAACCCGAGTTCCCTCTCCAAGGCCCGTCTCCAAATACCATCACATCCAGGGTAGGGCTTCGGCATAGACTATGAGGGCACATTCAGTCCACAACAAATACCCAATATAAGTAAGATACATTGTTTATATACATGTGACATACCATATTTGATTATACTCTATATTATCTTACTTTCTAGTATATACATTTATATTAAATATTTAACTTTACATAACATGTTTTGAGTGTAATAGGAAATGGTGATTATGGGACAGAATGTCCATTCAGAAATAAACTGTAAACATATCTGCAAATTTCTTTAAAATATTTGAGTTTAAAACAATCTGAGTGTCCATGTGTGTGTTAATGTGAGCGTGTGCGTGTCTATGAGAGCGAAAAAGGGGAGAGAGAGTGTGCACACAGGTTACAAACTATTAATCATTAGTTTGTGGTTCTTTTAATTTCTCTGTAGGTTTGAAATTCATCAAAACAAAAATTGAGAAAAATCACCGAATTAACAAGAATGATGTTTTTAATCTAAATATTATAATGACAGTTGCAACACCTTTAAGATCTCTTTCTTTTGCTAGGCATTTAGAAGTATGTCACGCAGTGGACATAATTTGATTTGTTTTGTTCCCTCGTGAGCTCTGCCACATTATTAAACCATGACTTACAATTAAAAACAAAGGTAGGATTACACCTGTGCTCACAGGCAGGACAGGAGCTCTGCATGTTAAGGTAATGGTAGCACGGACAAGTGCAGGCAGGGAAGGAACAAATAAGGCAGGGCGAAGGGAAGGAGCGGAGGGCACTGTACATGACTCCTGTCCTGGCAACCTTTTCGCTGTGTCCACACCCCACGACAGGATGATTAACTGGTCTGGCTCCTTCGGTCGAACGAGCTGAGGAGACAGTGGAGCAAACGCCAGGGCTCCTGCAGCCACAGTACTGTCATTAGGAAGTCACTCTTCTTGCCTATATTGTTTTATGAATGTCTCTGACTAATGTCCCATTTTTGCCTTAATTTTTGACTTCACTATTTTTATATTTGCCATTTTGTAGCATTATAGAAATGGAAAGGGAGAACTCCAGATTTTCCACAGTTGAGATATGCATGTTCAACTGTTCTAGTATGTTCTCAACAGTTACGAATGGTCCCCTCTGGGAAACTGGTGGGGGGGGGGGCACATTCCCACACCTACGACCAACACCCCGGCCCCCGCATGAGTCATTATGATCAGGTTCTCACTCAGCACTCAGGAGGGTGCGGTCACTGCTGTGGTGACAAAGTGTGTCATATATATATATATGAGATGAGAATTTAGAAAAAGTAAAGTTTAATGGTGACAGGAATTATGGAAGGGCATAAAAGCTGGGGGAGAAAAGGAGGTAAGAACTCAATGTTCAGTCCTTCTATCGGTAGGTAGGTAGGTGGGTAAGTGGTTGATAAATTGATCAATACATGACAGATGATAGATGATTGATAGATAGATAGGTAGATGATAGATAGATAGATAGATAGATAGATAGATAGATAGATAGATAGATAGATAGATGATAGATAGATAGATGATAGATGTTCCATGATCACCCTGGAAATGCTGCATGCTACCTCTTCCGCACCATTGAGGAGTAGTATGTGATGGGCTCTAACAAGTTCTGCAGGAACAAGAACACTGGTACCATTTAAAGATATGAGCCTGTTGTGGCTTCCGCTCACTAAATTATAACCACTATAGGCATGTCAAATAGCAACACATTTCAAATCCACATCCCGTTTGGAGCTGTACAAAAGAAGACTGCACTAGGCTGATGATCTCTATTATGGCATGAGCTAAGAAAACACTTTCCATTAATCTTAAGTGATTAGGCTTTTTATCAAGCTGTCTACCATGAGACAAAGTAGAATATGTAATATATCTTAAATGACAGTAATCATGCTTTAATAACCCTGTTTTCTTTTATTAACTGTTTTTTCAATACATTTCCAATTACGCCCATGGCTTCTAAATTACCCAGGGGAAGGAGGACCCAGGTTTTATATTTTCTAGCATCCTAGATCGCTAAACCACTGGTGGAAAGATGGTGTGGGTGGTGAATACTGCTCTAGGTGGATATAATGATAACAGCTATGGCTTTCGCATTCAAAGATGCAGAGGAAGAAGAAGTGAACATTTAAGTAAGCAAGCACCGTATGGCTTGCTAGATGCACTGACAAACCAGAGAAATCACACTGATTCTGGGGGGTCAGGAAAATATTGCTTGAAAAAGTACATGTCAGGGAAGCTGGAAGACTGAATGGAAGTAGACAAAATAAGAGTGATCATGTGCGCAGGGGCTGGGGTGGGGGTGTCCAGGTAAGGTGCATAAGCAAATGCATGAGGCAGAAAAGAGTTGGGACCCTAGGGAAAACGGAAGAAGGGCACTGGCATCTCTACCAGAGGAGGGGCAGGTGCAGAGTGAACGAGAAACGATCACTCCATACGTCCTCACACACTCCAAGACGTCTGTCTGCTTTAAAAAACATAAACATGCGATTAGTTAATTGCATTGAATTCCAAGCATGACTACATTTTGGCCAAGCATCCCAGGAGCCCACATGGTATCACCTCTTCTCTCATCTCTTTCTTCCCTGCACCACCCAAATTCACAACATTTTCGAGGTAGTGTGGAGGGTGTGCAATGACTGAAAATCGTCGTTTCCGTGGCTTCCTTTGGCTAGAGATTCAATTCTTATTTGTTATGTTTATGCCTAACTTCTTCTTCTATTTTCTCCCCCCTCCGAAAGACAAAGACAGTTCTTTCATTGCCTAGTTAATGTAAACTGTAGGTGAAACATTTCATTTTCAGGTTTACAGCAAGGCTTCTGCCTTGTTCTTTTTTCATGAAACTCTCATTTTTTTCCCAGTAGGCTCCATGCAAAGTGTTGACTAGTCGCGACCCTGCTGGACTCTAGAAGGAGGGACTACAAATCACACGAGCACCAGACTCCGCTCCTCTTCGCGGCGCCGGAGTCGCAGGAATCACCGCATCTGTGGTAGTTTGTTCCTGTAAAAACTACAAGCGAAGGAGATAACCCTCCACTGACAGGATTTGGGATAAAAAAGGGTGGGGAACTGTGTGGAAGCACAAGCCAAGGGGCTTCCTTCTCTCACAACTGTTCCCTCTGCTCTGTTCTGTCTTCGCCTAACCATATACACCCTGAAATGATCTCCAGAGCAGTTCAGGAGACACACCCTGAAGTGATCTCCAAAGCAGTTCAGGAGATACACCCTGAAATGATCTCCAGAGCAGTTCAGGAGACGCACCCTGAAATGATCTCCAGAGCAGTTCAGGAGACACACCCTGAAATGATCTCCAAAGCAGTTCAGGAGACACACCCTGAAGTGATCTCCAGAGCAGTTCGGGAGATACACCCTGAAGTGATCTCCAGAGCAGTTCGGGAGATACACCCTGAAGTGATCTCCAGAGCAGTTCGGGAGACCGCCCTCGGGTCTGCAACAGCTACAGGCGCCCCACTGTGTGCTGAACGATGTACAAGAGTTCATGCCACCCCGCATACGGGTGGACATTTAGCTTGCTTCCAATATTTTGCAATTACAAACAATACCACAATAAATAAAACCTCTATACGTGTGTAATTTCTACTGCTGAGTCTAGAGGAGTGGACGCAAATACCCATGCATCTGCTCACTTACAGAGCATGAAACCCAGACGAGAAACCCTAGGCACACAGGGGTGAGTTGCACCCGACGGGCAAACGGGAACAGGATGGAAAGAAGTGCTTCAGTGGAGGGTAAAGGGATGGGAAGTGGCGTTTCTTTCAGTGTAACTTTTCATATATGTCTGCCTTTATAGCTGTGCTAACGTGTCACACATTATAATATAAATAATCCAGGTAAATAACTATGAGAGGATGGTACATAAACACTAACAAATAAAATTAACTTTATTATAAGTGTACAGCATAATCACAGTGAAGGGGGTAACTTAAGTAACTATGAAATACTATATATTGACTATACAATCTAAGGCTAAAGACTCCCCTCTCAAAGCTAAAAGGCACACAAACAGTCGGTTTGTTTTCACAGGGTACAGGTTAACAACTTCTATTATCATAGATAATGGGAGGCAGCTTTCTCACTGGGGGGGGGGGGGGGGAGTTTATAAATAAGAAAGACAAGACCGAATTCTTGTTATGCTGGGTTGAAATTAGAAGTACTTGTTCAAAGTTATGGATTTTAATATATATACTGGTAGAGACACAGAAACAAATGTATATTTGTATGTGTGTGCACACTTTTCCAGCTCTGTTCACAGAGAGGGCCCGACGTCAGTGGTAACTTCCTGGAAGCAGGTGTACTAGGTAAAACACCCCGATTCCAGGATGGGACAAGCAAACCACAAGATGAGCCTACAACAGCTTGGGGTGTGAAATGTAGACTCTGCTTTAAAATGTGCTTAGAAATGATGGGGATGGCAGTTAACTGGAAGAGCCTTCAGTAGCCAAATTGGAAATACTTTTAATAAACAAAATAAACCCTGGCCGGTTTGGCTCAGCAGTTAGAGCATCAGCCTGCAGACCAATGACTCTCGGGTTCGATTCCAGTCAAGGGCATGTACCTTGGTTGTGGTTCGTCCCTGGCCTTGGTTGGGTCATACAGGAGAGAACCAGTCAATGTGTCTCTCACATCGATGTTTCTCTCTCTCTCCGTCTCTCTCCCTCCCTCCCACTTTATCTAAGGATAAATGGAAAAATATCCTCGGGTAAGGATTAAATAAATAAATAAATAAATAAATAAATAAATAAATAAATAAAGTGTCAGCCATAAAACTTAGCCCAAAATATAAGATAAGAATCCATGAATGTCTCATATTAATGCAAACAAATACAGATAAGGAAAAGCAAGGTCCTTATCATAAAATTTCAACTGATAAATGAAAAGGGAATATAAAACTAAAATGTCTCCAATTGGCAAATCACATAGTATTAACTGAGAAATCAACAGTTACTAAAGAATCAATATCGGACACTAAAATTAATGGGGAAAAGGGTAAGTACATCGTCCTGAGAGTGGTAATTACAAAGGGAAAATGGTAACTTTTAAATTACAAATGGAAAAAGAATCATCTTACAGTGGTGAAACCTAGCAGATAACATACTAACTAAATGACCCATGTTCGCATCACCAGTGATGGTATAAATAGACATAATGTGTCTCCTGATAGAATGTCCAGAGAAGGTCACAATATTCACTTTGTGTTATTCTTAAAATGTACAATCTAAATGTAGCCATGAAGAAATATCAGAAAAAGCTCAAAATGACAGATAACCTTCAAAATGACTGGCCAAGGTGCTTCTGAAGTTTTCAGGTCACAAAATATAAAAACACAGGGAGGAACTGTTTCAACTTAAAGGAAACTGAGGAATCATGGCAACATGTGATCTGGGACTGGACTCTGGACCAAAGAAAAAACACTGCTGGGGAAATCTGTCAAACTTCTGAAAAAGGTCTGTTGATTTCACGGGTTGGCAAACTAAAGCCAGCTGGTCACCTATTTTTAGGATTGAAGTTTTTAAAACACAGCCATTACCATTCAGGTAAATGTCCTCTATGGCTGCTCTCGCACAACACGGGTGAGAAGTAGCTATGGGGACCTTACAACCAACAAAGCCCCAAAACGTACTCAGAAAAAGTGTGCTCAACTCTGGATTAAAAAATAGTATTGGATCAAGGTTACTTTCATCATTTTGATAATTGCACTGTTTTTCTTTTTTTTGTAATGTTAGTTTGGGGAATCTGAGAGAATAGTTTACAGCAATTCTGGGTGGTTTTTTTTTAAAAACTGTTTGGTAAGTCTAAAAATATTTCAAAATGCAAAGTTCAAAAATAAATCTATGCCTTGGAGCCTACTTATTTCCCTTGTCAGAGTGGTCCAGTCATCTGTAAGATGGAGTCTTCTTCGTTGCCGCTGGTGAGAAATGGCTACCCTTACGGAGGGCTAAATATGGAAATGCAAAATCCATGCACTTAGCCAGAAAGTGCACTTACCAGAAGGCCCTTTATGGTTGCCATCTATCCCAAGGCAGGCCCTGGGCTCAGCGCTTTATGCCTATTTTCTTGTAAAGAACTGCATTTGCAAAAAGGAAAATCCATTTACTTAAAGATTTCTAATTCCATAAACACACTTTTTAGTAGATAGTAAAGTAAGCAAGCACAGGCTGGAGAGGAACAGCATGAAATAGTGACTCAACCTTCAACTGGGTTATTTTTAGCAAAATAACCTGCATGCCAAACAGCCCCAACATATTAATGGAGGTTATCTGACCCTACTTCATTATAAACATTACCTGAATAAAAGGCATCATATCATGCCTGGGGACACAGGTTAATACCATAATCCATCAGCTCTAAGGTATCATTGTTAAAAGTTGCTCCAGTATCGTATGTACCACTAAGAAAAAAGTTTTGCCAATTTTAATTGGAAGATGTCATCAATTAATACTTCCCAATTCAGAGATAATAAAATGTGTATCTTTGAATAAAATACAATATATGGCATATACTTAATATATGGTCAACATATATGTTTGGAAGTGCCTTTTACTAATTTGGATTGCTCTATGTAGAGTGATATTCCAGGTCTGACTTAACAAAGAAAATATTGACAGAACAAATGACCAGTTGAAGTTGTTGCTGAGACTCACACTAATGGGCATGGTGGTCAAAACTGGGGAATTTCACATCTGATGAATAGAAGCAGCTGCACGATTGGATTCTGAGAATCCAAACTGCCTCCTGCACAGACGATGTCGGCCGCAAGCCAATGACCTCCTCACACACCTCTGCATTCCTATTTTGAAAAGGAAAATAAATTCAATGCTCCTGGTATCAGTAACAGTCAATACACCACCTGAAAGAAATCAGTCCCTTATTGCTGATTTCTAAGCATTCAGAATTGGCATCTTGAAGACACTGGAATAAGTGGCTAATTTTTTTGTACCTTTAGTTCTGAATGGCGGTTATTCTGTAAAAGTTACGTGGTCTAATAACTTAAGATCAACCTGCTCTATTTCTTTCTTTCTTTGTTTATTGTCCATGTTCAAATGAAGGGTAGCCATAAAATCTCAGTTAGGTCTTTGATATCATCTAGTCTAAGATACTTTATTCCAAAATAAAAAGCAAAGGAGGGTGAGAACAATTGCATAAGGAAAGGAAGTAAAGCAGATTAGAGCAACGCCCAGCCCACGGGCCAGGCCTCCCCATTCTTGATCCAACACTTCCATCCCATCATGCACAGGACTGAACCTTGTCTGATACTTGCAGCCACCCTGAAATTCCTCCGCCACCGACATACCATTATCACAATCCGGCAAGCATGCCTCTTTTCATAGATTTTGGCATCCATTAAATTTATTTTCCTTTTAAAAAAATGATTCCAAATGTGCTGCTGATGATTGAGGAGAAATATATATATATTTAAATCTTTTAAAAAGCAACTTGTATAAAAATAAAGCCATCTAAAGCAATAGCAGTTTTGTAATAGTATTCCAACAACAAATCTCCTGTCTGGGGAGACCAATCAGAAAACACAGTAGGGGTTTTAAACTACTGTCAGTAGCTGTAGTTTGAATTAAAATATATATAAATCCAATTTCATATCAGTTCTTCAGATGTATATTCAAATGAACCTATAGCCATGGCTTATACCTACCACCCTGCCTATATTGTCTTCCATACTCCTGAACTATGTACTCTGAACTAAGTACTCAGAGAGCAGAAATTAACAGACTG
The DNA here is from genome assembly GCF_014108415.1 of Molossus molossus. Taxonomy (NCBI): domain Eukaryota; kingdom Metazoa; phylum Chordata; class Mammalia; order Chiroptera; family Molossidae; genus Molossus; species Molossus molossus. Next base: position 24,447,780 of record NW_023425403.1, on the reverse strand, counting down.
AAATTTGAGAGGCACATACTGGACGTATAACACAGCTGCAGTTAACATTCAGATGCATGGGGCAGCGCAGACAATTTTCTTTCTAAGTAATGACTGGTAACCTACAGACAGTACACTAAACAAGACAGATTATGGAATTCTGGAACACTCAGCATTCCCGAGAATATGTCAAGCAGCACATCAAGCCAATCAGCAGCTCAGCAAAGCCCTTCAAGATCAGACCACGTCTTCCGTAACTCTGATTTAATGAAGTTCACAGAAGCCACTTCAAAGGAAGAAGCATTTGACAAAATTTAGGGTACAGAGATTTCTAATTAAAACACTCCCTATAGCAAAGAAAGCTTCGCTGTGAATGATGGTGATTCAGCATGTTACAACCATTTGGAAGGGCCATTCACATCTGCATGTGACAGAAAACAGGACATAACAAGGGGACAGGGGCATGGTGAGATAAGCAAGGCACCTGACCGCATCGATAAATGTACTGCGGACAGAACCCTCAAGGACAGGAAAAGAAAGTGGAAATGGTGATGGGACACACACCAAAAAACCCTGGAACAAAACAGATTTCTAATGCATTGTTACTTGAGTCTGCACACCAACTAGAAACATTTTAACTAATTCAGAAAAAAATTGAAAGTGATCACGGAGTCAGCCAATGTATACAAACTCTCCATTAACCCCCACTTCCAAGCTGTTATGGTATAATGATAATTGGTATTCATAGATTTAGATTCAGTACCTCTTTATGAATCATCATAGAAGATCATCAGAAACACATCTACTTAATGAATATGATGCACAGTATCCTTTGAATAAGCAACTGTACTTGATGCTGAGCGTCTACAAAATACAAGGTCATAATGTAGGTATTGAAGGAGAGAACTAATGACATTGTACTGTGTTTTTCAAAACCTGGTAATCCACATATGGTATGAATGGTAACTTCATTTCAGGACATTCAATTCCCTACAGTATCTCATGTCAAAGATGACAGGATTTACATGTGATTGCCGCATGCCTCACAATCTCTTCACGCACAAGAGACTTCAATTACATTACAAACACTCACAAATGAAGATATATGCAAATGGATATGCATTCTAAATGAATGGTGAATCTTCTCATCCCATAATTTAGAAACCAAAAGAAGTCTTCTCTGGTAGCTATGTAAAGAATTTCTGTTTTGAGAGCATTACTAGTCCATGTGCAAGAAGAAAAAGAAAGTGTGAGGTCATGGATGTGTTCAGACTTTTGCTAAGTGTTAAAGCAAGAAAGTAAAACCAAATAAAAATACATGCATTCAAGCACAAATACAATTTCTGCTTAAAAGGGCTTATAATGTATAGGTCCATTTTCCCATCTATATCACATATATTCATAATCCATCATAATTTTAAATAGGTTAACTTTCAACTTATTCAGATAAAAATACCATTTCTGTGTATCCCAATAAGAGTTTACTGCAGTATCAGCTCTACAGGACACCAAAAGACATAGTACCAGTTCCTACAATTTTATGTATAAGAAATCGTTGAGGACTGTCACTGTACATAATTGTTTGTACCACAAATCCAAGAATATTTCATAAGAGAAAAAGATAGTTGGAATGGAATGACTCAAGGGTTACAACATTTTTTGAAGAGATGGAAATCGAACTATGATTTAAATATATAATATAGCAGATACAAAACAGAAAACTTGTTCTAAAATATCTGGATAGTAAGCAATAATCTGGGGCCTGGAGCTCCAAATTTAATATAAATATGGAAAAGTGCTATTATAGATTACAGTAACTCCCCATTCACCTGGAGGACAGTCATATGGACACCTCAACTGTCTAGAGTAAAACAATACCAATAAGAAAAGAAAAAACAAAGAAATACAGAGGGGAAGGGAAGGAAGAAGGGAGGAAGGAGAGAGGGGTTAAGAAAAGGGGAGAAAATAAAAGAAAGAAAAGGGAAATGAAAGGAAAGGGGAAAGAAAAGGAAGAAAACTAGCTAGCTGGCTAGCTCTTGGAACAAAAGAAAGCATGTTTTCAAGACATGGGCTACATTGCTTCACTCAAAGAACTATTAGTCAAAGCATATTTACTTATTCAAACAAATGAACCTCATGTGGGGCCTAGGATGTACCAGGTGGTGCTCTTGGCACTGGCAATATAACTCTCAAAACACCCGTGTTACTGAACCGGGGTGTTCATTTGCCTGGGCACATCAAAGCCCAGCAAGACGTGAACAGGAGTTTATAGCGAAGGAAGTAAAGTTTTAAGAAAATGGCACCAAACCCGGAGTCACAGGTGAGCTTTTGCCCAAACACCTGTCTTCCTGATGGCTTTTAGGGGATGGTTATACGGTCTAAGAGAAGATATAGACCAGCAAATAAACAAAGCCAACAGAGCAATGCACAATGATCTCTGTCATGGGGAAATAAGGTGAGACAGGAGCACATAGCAGTGGAACTAGCCCCGCTTTTGTGGGCCAGGGAAGGCCTTCTGTGTAAGGACAGAAACCTTCTTTCTCTAATACGACTTTCCTCCTTTCTTTCCTCCTGATTCAAGCTGGCCTTGTCCGGTCTCCAGCAGGCTGGTCACCTGCCTCCCTGTTCCCTCACGTCCACCCCCTTAAACAGTAAGCCCGTAGGGCAGCAGCACCAACCGTCTGCAGAACAAAGCCTCAGGGCTGTTGAGCACAGAAACAGAATTTCAGTCAAACTAAAGCTAACACCCAGGCCTTTGTTGTGTTTCAGTTCCAGACCCAAAGAAGCAAACAAACCCACCGACCACATCCTTCCGAAGCCAGACAGAACGCACCAGGACTGACATCAGGACCAGAGGCATTGATAGACCACCCCCAACCACTCAGGAGGGCCCACAACCCTAACTCCCTTAGTCACCACGATTGAGGATGTTTTTCCTATATACCCATCCCCTAACATCCACCAGGAAGCCAGGTGCTAGAGCACTGACCCACCTGTGGCTCCAGGTTTGGCACCATTTTCTCAAATAAATCTTTACTTCCTTTGCTGCAAACACCTGTTGGCGTCTCGTTGGGCTTTGACGCTCCCAGGCAAACAAACCCATTTAGTTCCGTGCCACCTGAAGGCACTGACTGTCCTCCGACCTGAGATGCAAGAAGGGGTAAGGGTGAGAGAGAAGACAAGGAAGAGTAGCGCAGGCAGAACGGACAAGCTTACCAGGACAACAGAAGCAGGCCAGACCACCGGAACATGGAGTGAGAGGGGAAACTAGGTCACGAGGACGCCGGGAGAGAGCCGGGGCCGGTCCTGCACAGCCTTGCAAGTGACTTGGCTGTCCTCCTCTGGCAGCTGAGCCATTCAAGAAATTTAAGCAGAAAAATCACAGCATTAGACTTTCCCATTAGGATGATCACTTCAGCTGCAATGTGAAGAAGAGAATAGAAGGCAGACAAGGCTGGTATCAGGGGAATCAATTAGGAAACTGTGGATGAACAAGACAAGATATAATAGTAGCCAAAACACAGGTTATAGGAAAGGGGAAAGGAGGGGAAAAAAGGTAAAATTCATAAAAGTGTAGAGAGAATAATTGTTTTTTTCCATTCATTTGCATAGCGAACACACTGAACACTGACCCTATTCCTAAAGCTCCTTGGAGCCAGGGAAACACATGAACAAGGTGCACGGCACACCCCCACCCACGGGCTGAATGACAGAGCCCAGGAACGGGAAACAGGCCCCAGGGTCTTGTCAGCGGTGGTACTGCATTACTAGGCTCTCAGTGGCTACTTCATACACAGGTGGAAGACCAAGAAAGCTATTTTTAAAAAGCTTTTCGGAAGGAAAGGTAGGCATAGCTTTGTCACTGAGAGTCAGGTTTACAGGCTGCTAGATTAAAAGAAGAGAGGCTGAACTCAATATTCAGAGCTCCCATCTGGGCAGGTACTTCCTAATAAGATGTAAAAAAAAAAAAAAAAAATTAAGTTGCTTTGACTTGGCACAGAAGCACAGGTTAATTGCTAACACGGTAGGAAGGTACACTTTGGGGTTTGAGCTGAATGATGGCATTTGAAGACTTCCCAATACAGACCTTAAGTTCCTCCAAAGAAAGAAGCTGTAGTGGATTCAAATGGGCCACAGATTCCTTAACATGCCTCCCACTGAGAGGCTGGGTCCATGCCCAAACGAGACTGGCAGCTCTCACTTCTTGTCTCTTGGAGCACGTGCTCTTGGAAACCATCAGCCACGGGAGAAGAGTGACTATCCTGATACCACCGAACTGGGAGAATTCTGCACCACATACAAAGCTTCTACAGGACAATATGCTTTGTGGAGAGAAAGCCACAAAGAATTGAGGTGCTGAACACTGAGTGAAGAACCCATCTTAGAAAGAAATCTTCTAGCCCCAGCTATGGATTCAAAGCAAATGACACAGTCCAGCCCTTCCTAACATCCTCAGCGAGAAAACTGAGACTTACCTAAAATGGTTGTATAGCCACTAAATTTGAATGAAGTTTGTTATGTAGCAATTCTCCAAAGACATTTGGGATGGAACTATAAGTGAACTAAGAAAACGAGGCCATCGTTTTAGGATCAAGAGAACCCCTCCCTCACCTCAGGGAGAATATAGCAACATACAATGTGACCAGGTCAGTGATCTTGGGTACTATATAGACTAAGCAAAGTAAAATAAATTATGCAAAACAAAAGGAAAGGCTCAATTACCTTGAAAACATATGCATATGGAATAGCTTCAGTTGCACTAGAGTTCACTACACCCCTCTGTTAACATCTTGCAAGATGTTGATTTTAAATGCTTATTAACAAAGATGTCATAAGCTCAGAATAATTTCCACAATAAGTGTTTCCAATGACAGGCTGTCACTCATGCATTGCAGCAGTGTCCCTGCATTGCCTAATATATAAGAAGAGTAAGACAAGAGGGGAAAGAAAGAAAGAATAAACACATCAGCACAGAAAAAATGACCCACTTATTTGATCCTATTTGGAGAGTAATAGCAGATGAAGACATTAAAAAAGAAAAAAAAAAAAGAGCACTCTTTGATTCCAATCAATTTCCTTGTATTCAGCACAACCTTTCAAATAATTACTGAACATAGCCAAAACAAACCGTGGGCAGTCATTAATATTTTATTTATATTGTATTTTCAATGTATATTTCATTTATTTTCAGACTAAGTAATACATTTACATTATTTAAACTCCAAACTTTGTATCGAGAATGGAGAGAAAGCTACCCTCCCAACCCTGTCTTCAGCCTCTCCATGCCCTTCCCTAGAGACAACAAATAGATTTACTTTTTTGTGCATATTTTTATAAACATATTATTCACTGAGAGCACATTTGCTTTAATATAAGTATATTTAAATACATTCCATATATATTTGTATGTGTATATATATGTGCATTTTATATAAAAATTTTATGTATGAGTGTAAATATGTAAATGTGTGTAATTTTCCACCTTTCCTTCACAACCATTATACACTGTCTTGAACCTTCCACCCCCAATATATTTTTGGAGGCTTTTGAATATTAATACACATAGAGCTATCATGCTCATCTTTTGAGTAATAATATTTGGCATACTGCTCTGTATTTATTCACAACCCCTTGGCTCAACAGTAAGATGCCTGCATTTCCAAGATGTAAAAGTTCAGGGTAAAAGGGTGTATGTATTCATAATTTAGATAATCACTGTACCTTTTGCATATCTAGAGACTATATAAAGTTACAGTCCCAAAGGCAATGGTTGAGTTTGTGCATAGACATGACCACAGCATTATTAATACTTATTTAGGTTTTTGCCAATTTGATAGGTAAAAACTTAGTGTTTTGGTATGTTTTATTTTAAAATTCCATGTATTATTGTTCCTGTTTAAAGGCATCTGTGCTTCATATTCTGTGAAGTCTTGGCTCATATTCTTTGTCTACTTTTCCATTGAGTTTATTGGTCTTTTTCCTCTTAATTTCTAGGAATCCTTTTTCTTTTTGAAGAAATTAACGTTTTGGCTGTGACAGGAGTTCCAAAATTGTTTTTCTGAGCTGCTTTTTTTAAAAAAAAAGTTATCGTTGTTGTTGAAAGTGTTACAGATGGCCCCCCTCCCGCCCCTTGTCCCCTGTACCTGCTCCCGCTCCCCTCAGGTCTTTACAGAACTACTCTCTGTGTCCCTCGGTTTTGCATATATGTATGTAAATTCTTGCTTTTTGAATTTGCTTATGAGGGTTCTTAAAATAGTTGAATTTATCAAACTTTTCTCCCATGACCTGTGCATTTCAGGTCATAGTTGCAAAGACTGCCTTTGTTGGTTTATTTTGCTTTAATGAGTCACCATGCTCTACAAAAAGCAAACAGGGATTGGTCAAGTGCCCTTAGAAATATCATCATTGAGAAATCTTTACAGAACAAAAAAATGTCTTCTAAGATCTTTATTAATGAACCATTGATTTCCAATAACACTTGAATCAATGCAATTATAGTGTAATTTTTTTAAAGGGAGACAATTTCTTGGTGTTCACTACACAACAGAATTTTACTTGTAATTTTTGATGTGAATCTTTTTTTACTTTTCAAATTATTGAGGAAATGACATCAGCAAGTTGGAGGACTAGAGAGTCTCAACACTTACCTCCCCAACCAAAACAGCAAAACAACACACAATTACAAATCAGATGAAAATAGCTCCGGGAAAGCTCTGGACCATAACAAACACGTGGAAGAACCCTGCAGAGCTCAGAAGCCAAGGACAGCTGCAAAGGAAAACACAGGAAGCATTTTACCTGCATCAGCCCCTCACTGAGCCCAATCACCAGAGCTGAGCAGCTGCCAGTCTTCTGGACACTGACCCACCATCCCCAGGGCACGCTTCTGCGTCATCCTGCCCCGTGTGCCAAAACACACTGTACCCTGTCATCCCAGGACCTGTGCTGCTGCTGATCCCCCACGTACACACAGGGCCCAAGTCATTGCAATGGGCCCCAGAGACCCAGGTTTCCGTTCCTTGGGAGACATGCACAGGCCTGCATTCCAGACACTGACTCCACCACCACAGAAAGTACATATACGTCCCAGGACATGAATGTTGTGGTCGTTTGGCAAGTACCTGATTCCATGAGCCTGGCTCTGCTGCTGCCCTGAGTGTCAGCACACTAGACCTGGCACCAAGAGATCCCCTAAGATAAAACATCCTCCCACGGGCAAAAAGAGAAGAGCAAGAGGACCACAGCATCCTTCACCTGTGAGGATCGTAAAAGCCCCATCAGCCACTGCTACTCAGACAGACCCTCTGCTGTCTTGGGCACGGAAAACCCAAAGATGACCTTAGCTAACAGATGTACGGAGATGGTGCCACTGTGGCCTCCCAGAAACAAGAGATGCTGAACCCCACCCAGGTGGCATCCTTGCAGCCATCTTCAGGAGAAAGTCTTTCCCCACCAAAGTCAATCTGAAGAAAGCTAGATGAGGACACTGCCCCCTAGATGTCAATGAGTAGCCATAAGAAGCATGAATGCAAAAACAGGACACCACCAAAGGAAAAGAATAACATTCCACTAACTGATCCAAAAAAAATGGAATGAACATAGTAAGTTTTACCTTTTGTAGGTAATGGTTTTTTAATGCTATAAACTTTTTCCCTCCTAAGGGATAATATTTCTCAGGCAGGTATGTGTGTGTGTGGATGCTATAACTTAATGGTTACATTCCATAATATATGAGACTTTAAAACATTTACACTGGTGCCCAGCTGGTGTGACTCAGTGGATTGAGCATCCTCCCATGTACCCAGAGGTCACTGGTTCAATTCCTGGTCAGGGCACATGCCTGGGGGGTGGGCTCAACCCAGTAGGGGGTGTGCAGGAGGGAGCCAATCAATGTTTCTCTCTCACGTCGTTGTTTCGATCTCTCTCTCCCTCTCCCCTCCTGTCCCTCCCTTCCTCTCTCTACAAAAATAAATAGAAACATATTTTTAAAAATAATAATAAAATATATAAATAAATAAAATATTTACACTGGCATATGTCAAATGTCCACCTTTATAAAATGTAACTAAAATATATAAATATATTTAATATTCCGAGTTCAGAGCTTTAAATATCAGAAATATTTTACGAATCCCCTTTAGGATCACTTACAATTTTTAAAGGCTGTAACTGTTTAAAAGTTTTATGAGACATGTAGGGGAATAGGTGGGTAAGACAACAATAAAATAAAGGATTTTCAATGATATTTTGATAAAAAAATACATTTCATGACTTTGGAATTGGGACCTCTGATAAAAGTACTTACACACGTGGATTCCTGAAACTAGTATCAGCCATCAGAAGCTTAAGCAGGTTTATGCTAGTTTTCAACTTGGCTGTCTATAAAGTTAATTACACACACACACACACACACAGAGTTTTAAAATCTATAGAAAGAAGTATATTCACCAAAATAACTTGGCATCACAAGACATGAGATTCTATTCTTTTGTTTTTATTTGATTTCATTATATACTTATTTTTTTAAAATCGTCACCTGAGAATATTTTTGCATTTCCAGACAGAGTGGAAAGTAGGGAAGGGGAGAGAGAGAGAAAGAAACATCAGTGTGAGAGAGACATATTGATTGGTTGCCTCCTGCACAAACCCGACCTGGGCTGTGGATCAAACCCACAACCGAGGGACGTGCCTTTGACTGAAATTCGAACTCACCACCCTTTGGTCCACAGGCCAATGCTCCATGAGCTACACCAGCCAGGGCAATATGCTTCTATTTAAAAAAAAAAAAAAAAAAAAAAAAAAAACTTTTTAGAGCCCTGGCTGGTGTGGCTCAGTTGGTTCGGCACCATCCCGTGCACTGAGAGGTGGCTGGTTCCATCCCTGGTCAGGGCACATGCCCAGGTTTCCAGCTCAGTGCCTAGCAGGGGTGTGCGGGAGGCAGAATCGATGTACCTCTCTCACAGCTGTTTTTCTTTCTCCCTCTCCCTTCCTCTCTCTCTAAAATCAATAAAAGCAACTTTCAAAAATTTTAGAGTAATTTTTAGAATCCTTTCTTTCCCACTAAATGAAATCTAGACATTGTCTACTTAATGAAAACAGGAAATTATGCTGAAAACTACAACAAATGCAACCATCATCAAGCACTTGGTCACGAAAGAAGAGGGTGCACAGATTGCAAATCAAAACGAACTCAAAAACAGAAGACAGCACGTTCTTACATGTATTTCAAAACACAACTCCCCCACCCCGCCCCTGCTTCATTAAACGACCTATAAACCTCACTGTAATAAAGACTTAGAAGAAAAATGGAGGATAGAACATTTGACTGTTTCCAAATAATTATGCCCTAAACAATCATTTGAAAAATAGAGAACTCACTGTTTGGATCAATCTTAAAGATTTAAGATTTGAAATCGAAAGTGGGGAGTGTTGAAGGAGTTTGATTTCCTTAGTGTTCTCTGAACATCATATTGTTGAGTTTGACATGCTCCTGGATTTTATTAATGGAAATTATTCTTTCATTGGGAAAAATTCTTATTGAGGAACATTTATGTGCTAGGCACCTTCATTTATGTAAGATACAAATACGAAGGAAAAAGAAAAAGACACCCACACTCACGAAGATCACATTCCAGTGGAGGCATTGGTCTGCCGTGATCATTTTCTCTTCTCTTTCTTCACCCAACATTATGCTCTTGAGACAGAACTCCTTTACCCAACTCCGCAACCACTGATTTACCCCTTCGCAAGTCAAGGGTCACTGAGAGTATTTCGGAGCATTTTCCTATCCCATATAATTGTACTGTAAACATACTTGTCCATATGATTTGGTGAACACATGCAAGTTTTTCTGAGGCAATTATTCTCAAAATGTGGTCCACAGAACCCTAACAGTTCTCAACCTTCCTTCAGGGGATCCAGGAAGAAACAAAATATCTTACTAATAATATGAAAACATGATTTTCTTTTTCCACTGCACTGGCATTGCTCTGATGGTGTAAAATCAATGATGGGTTGAACTGCGGGTACCTTAGCAAACCGGAACCGGTGGCACCAACCTCTGCTGGTAATCGCTCTATTTTTTACCGCCACACACTTGCAGCAGAAAAAAGTGCCTTTTTCAGGTCCTTGATGAAGCAGCAAAAATCATTCGTTTCATTCGGTCTCCACCCTTGAGTGCATGTTTTCTTAATAACATAACTTATGCAGAAAGCCCTGCTGTTGCATACTGAAGCAGAATAGTAGTCTTAAAGAAAAACCCTTGTGAGTTATAAGTTAAATTAGTGCCCCCCCCCCATGGGACACCCTGTTTTACTTGAAAGATTGGGGAAAAAATGAACCAAACTATTATTCCGATGTGGATACTTAGCAGCAATTTTCTTGAAAATAAACAGTGAGAACATCTTTTCAAATAAAAACATTGACAGAACTTATGCCAATACCAAAATTTGTGCTTCCATTTGAAAATTAGGATTTTTGAAAACGTTTATTGGCCACTGAAATTTTTCAGCTTTCTCATACTCAAAGACTTTTAGGTGACATCAGTAGTAATATTTATGAAAGTCATTTTTATATTTCGTTATGAAGTAAGTCAACACTTGGAAGATTTCTTACAGACCTCAGTGAACTAATATTTTCATTTGACAGTTACATGATGTTAAAAAAATTATGCATGGGTAAAGGCTCATTCTAAATGCAAGCTAACAGTGTAGAAATAGAATAAAAGTTCTTTGATAGTATTTCAGATTGCTATTAAACTTTAGAAAGTTATCACTTGTCAAGTTTTGGTGTAGTATCAAAATGAATGCCTATAAACACGTGAAAAAGCTATAAGAAACACTCATTTTGTCAAGTGTGTGCTTCTGTGTGTTTTTGTGTCACACACACATAAATATGCATACATACACACATATACATACATTAGTGTGAGGCCAGATTTTCTTCATCGATTGCAAACAAAGCAATATATCACAATAGACTGATTCCAGATAACATAATCATTGTTTGTTATTAAGACAAACATTTAAAAAGATTTGCAAAAAAAAAAAAAAAAATTAATAATATCATGATTTTCTGTAAATTTTTGTTTTAGAAAATAGCCATTTTTCATAAAAATATTCCATTCATGATAACATATAATTGGTTAATTTTTAAAATTCTAAATGCAATAATACTTTTAATTCATCTAAAATCTCATGTGTATTTGTAAACTTCAATAGAAAAAAGCTACATAAGTAAAAACTCTTTGGAGTTCTCAATAATTTTTAAAATTCTAAAGGAGTCCTGAGACAACGTATTTAAGAATCTATGTTCTCAGAAACATTTCTAGTATAGACATGCTGGGTTTAGAATAAATATACACACCTTGAAGTTTATTAAAAAATGAAAAGCTATTTTCTAATTTTTGCTCTTAACTTTACATATAAGTGTTCCTCTTCTCTACACTGTCTCCAATTTTCTGAATTATCAGAACATTTAATGTTCATCATTCTGATGCCAGAGTAATAATATATTATTTTTGTCTTAAAGTTCCTTTTCATGACAAAATGAGAGCAACTCAGTGTGGTAACTCTCACTGGTTTTCACAGTAGATCTAAAGCTTCTAATGGCATTTCTAAATCTTGGAGTACTAGTAATAAAGAAGCTAATTTTTACTGAATAAGTAACACTGGGTATATCCATCATATCCTGTAGCATAAAATAGACTTTGTAACCACTGAACTTGAACTTCTGTTGAATATTAAAGAATGCCTAGCACAACTCCAGAAGCCCCCAATTTTTGCTCTCCTGCTTACATATTATGTGCTCACAACTTGTCCATTCCGTAATATATTTTTAGTGAAAAAGGCAAATTACACGAATGTATACAGAATAATTTTCTTTTAGTAAAATAATAACACCAATGATGTGGGAATTAAATCTGCTTTACCATATTTGTATAAGCAAGAAGAAGTGTAAGGATAGATACTGAACTGTCAGTAACAGTTTGTATCAGGTGGGGCACTGGGATAAAACCCAGAAGGAAGAACTATGACCAGCTTTGTCTAATACATCTTTGCATTGCCTTGTTTCACTTGATAAAACAAAGATAAAATAAAGTTGTGTAATCTGAGGAATTTCTAATAAAGAAAGACAAAATAAAACAGTATGTCCTTTGCATTTAGTTCCCAATCACAGGTTATTTGTAGCTCAGTTTATGTTAGACCTTCATTAGTCTTTAGTAAACGTCTCTAGTCTTCCATCATGCGACCACTTTGGCCATACAGTATAAATTTAAGTTGGAGTTTGAACAATGCAAAATGACACTCAACGTATTCCAACCAAACCCTAAAGAAACTTTATCACAGGTGTCAGGAATGAGCTCTAAGCATACGGGGGGGGGGGGGGGGGGGGGGATAGAAAACACTAAATATGATTCTAACAAAACATTTGCATCAATATTCTTTTTTTTTAATTTTTTTCCCCTTTATTGATTTTAGATAGAGAGGAAAGGAGAGAGAGATAGAAACATCAATGAGAGAGAACATAGATTGGACCCCTCCTGCCTGCCCCCTACTGAGGATTTGGCCTACAACCTGGACATGTGCCCTGACTGGGAATCGAACTGGAGGCCTCTTGGTGCATGGGTTGATGCTCAACCACTGAGCTACACCAGCTGGGCTGTATCAAATTCTTAAGAGAAAGGTCACTTCATCCCAAAGGATGCATGCCAGCTGCAAGCAAAATGACCACATGAGTGTTTTTAAATTGAACTGAGTATAGACTAAAGATGCCCAGTGAATGCCATATTTTCGAAATATGGAAAAGAAGTCTGTGCTACAAAGATGCTAAAAGAGAATGGCTAAATATACACCTTACAACACCTACTTTGCGGGTAGACTATTGTCTTATGATCTAACACAGCTGCTGCTCATGGGACCAGTCTCTGTTTGGGCTCTTTGCCACAAAGAACCTAGTTCTGCTCCACATGAGTCAATAATTTTAACTTGTCAACTGGTGTGATCTGTTGACACATTCACACTATAAGGCTCAAAGGCCATTTCCAACATTAAGTTGTTCTTTCCTGTGCTTTTAATGGTGGCAAGCATTCCTCCATTATATTTGCTTAATTTTAGTTCAACTTCTGCCAAGCTTCAATTAGCCTAAAGAATAATGGCTATTGTTCTCTAATGTATAAATTGTCTTGTCTGCATTGATGTATTTGATTCACATTACATTGATGTGTTACTCTGAAGAAGGCCAATGTGGTTTTACAGAAACAAACACAAAGAGAGAAAATCATTGCCGTGAATGCCAATACGTGACACACAGATTCATTAGGGGAAAGAAGAGGTGTGTACATGAGGTGCAGTGGTGGCTCCCTGCACCCCCGGAACAGTCACCCTCATAAGTCTAGTAGAGAGACAAATATTTAGAATAGTGACATTGCACTATCCATAGCCAAAACGAGCAAATGATTATATTGTACATTCAAGACCGTGACACAAATCATTCATCTGATTTTAATGCATTAACTACTTAATATTTAAGCTTAAAAATTATCAGTTGTATGAAGATGTAATAAAATATTTATATAGGGGTGAGCAGAAGTTTGTCAATAGTAATAATAAATACAATAATAAATAAAAATAAAAGAATAAACTGTGTTGTGTGTACTCACAACTGTAAACCTACATTCACCCACCCCTGTATACACTAATATATATGACAATTTTTATTTCATGGTTTTATAATTTTTCTGAAGCTGAGTTACTCATTGAAAATTCTCTTCTAGTTTATCCCTCTATTTTCTTTTAACAATTAAGCCTGCTTCAACTATAATCCATATATTCACTCTACAACCATATATTGAAAAAATGCAGTAAAACAGTGCATATAATTAAAGATGAAAATACACCTTGGAATCCCATACATTACCAATGTTTTATATTGATTCTTCAAATATCTTCATGGACAAAATCTTTGCAATCCTAATCAGTGTTCACTACTTTCTACATAAATCTGTATTTAATTAGTCATTATCATTGAAAGTCTCTAATTTGATTTGCGATTCCATACAAAGACAATGATTGTTTCCACACAGTTCCCCTGTCAGTTTCTACTGGTGGAAATAATGTTAGCATCATGATTTCTACTGACAAGTTTTGCCTACCTTGCCCCAAGCCAGAGGTCATTTCCCGTTTCCCCAGGAGAATATACAAAACAGAAAGCATCAGATAGAGCAAAGAGTTTTTGAACTTCGAGAATACTTTCTTCTCTTCTAAGAATTTCAAAGCGAGGTGGTCAGAAGAGATAAACCAAAGAACTTAAATGCATATATGCATAACCAATGCACACAAACAATAGTGTGGTGAAGGATTGGGCGGTAGATGGAGCAGGATGGAGGGGGTCAATGGAGCAAAAAGGGGGGACATCTGTAATACTTTGAACAATAAAAATATATTTTCAAAAAATGACTTGGAATTCCTCTAGTGAAATATGTACCATGACCCAAAAGGTCCGGGTTGACTATAGGCAGACACTGAAACTAAAGACCACCGGAAATTGAATGTGCAAATCCTCTTTACCTATCAACTGGTTGGTGATACTCCTTACAATGGGTTGACTCTGCTTTTTAAGTTAATTTTTTCTGTCTGGTCTGTATTAGAATCATAAAACCCCTGATCCTTCCTTTGGACATTATTCATTTTATTAGGCACTTTCATGCATGAATTTTTATTCAGTGTTTGAGGTTAAAAATAATCTAATATGTGTTTCATACCCTCTAAATTTTTGTGAGCACGCAGAAGAACATTTAAAATAAAAGTTTATAGCAAAGTCTCAGAGATATGAAGTTGGCACACTGTGCTTCTGAGCACACAGCTGTTGACTCTCTTCCCATGCTTCTCACTGTCAGAGATGACGAAAATTACTTCCTCCAATAAAGGACATCTCTCTCTTTACCTGGAAGCAGAGGAGGCTTACTAACATTGAGATGTGTTATTCAAACATACCCAAAGCAGAGTACGGCAGAACTTTTATTTCTAGAAATGCTCCATATGACAAGAGGAACCAACCACCTAGTAGGAAACTTCTTTCCACGTCCCTGTGGAAAAATTCGAGTATTTTCTAGCAGGCATTTTTCTCTCATACTTCTGCAATTTTAACTTATTTTCTCTTCTGATGAAAGCAAAGAGGGTCACAGAAAATTCTCAAAGAAACTCAAGTGAACATAGCCGGTCAGGAATAAATGTAGGCATCATGAAATATCAACAGCACTGGCTACAATCAAATACAATTAGATTACAAGAATTCTTTTAGCTCACACATGCAGAAAAATGTGCATTTTAAGGTAAATGTCTATAATTTAGCAAGTACAAAAGTTAATATATAGATTAAACAGTGCCGTATTTGAAACATTAAATGTAATTGAGTTGCACTGTGTAATCCTTTTTGCATTTACTACGGCAAACCCATTACTCAATGGATTAGAGATATATGTACAGTATCATTATATTATTTTATTATATTATTTCTATATAAAGACACAAGCCCACTTATGTAAGTATTAATATTTATCTAGAATATTAAACTCTAACATAAGGAAATCATCTCACATTTTTAAACATGTACTTATTAAATACATTTTCTATTTTCTAAATTATCTTTTACCTATCTATCAAAAAACACCATGTTTCTGCCAAAATGACTTACCCCTCCAACCCTCCCCTAACATTTCCATGTTTTTTAAAGATAAAATATAAGTGGTTTAAAGCATCAGAGTAGTGGATAACCATTCCATTGGAAAAGCAAGAGACTCCGTGTAGTAAATCTCTTTATGAGACTGTAGTAGTTGGAGATGAAATTGTAAATTGGGAAGTGTAGATTGCTTTGATTTAGAAAATTGTTGCCATTAAACAATTTACAAAGAGCCTACAGTTTCTGCATCATTATCCCCAATGTGTCAAAGTCAGCATTTCCACAATATTTCAAGCCCTCCCAACTTCCTCGTAAATATCATTTATATTCCTGCACAGCCATTCAGCATATCAAGGAAAATCATTTATAGTCTTCTATGGTTACTCAGTACAAATATCTGAGCCAATGCATGTGAACCTGAAGTAAAAATAAAGAAGAGCATGAATTTCTCTCCAAGCAGAATCATGGAGATCATGTAATTTACTGCCACGTTTGACCCAAGACACAAGGCCACTGCGTGCTTTGCATGTGGAGAGTAGCCCAGAAGGTCAGCAGGGCTTGTTTACACGCAACAGAATTTTGCCACTGAGCAAGTCAATTGTGGATGAGCAGCTGGCCCAGGGACGAGCTTCACCATCTATTTAGATTTCTTTGCCTTGTGTTAGAAGAGGCCTTTCTTGCTTATAAGACAATAGAACCAGACCCGGAATTGTCTTTTTCTACCTCTTCTTATTGAAACCCCAACAGAGCCATTTCAAGTCACTGCCCCCCAACAAAAAGCAACTGACCATCTGACACGGGTCGCAGCCATCTCTGAAATTCTCCAGCATTTGTCAGCGAGACCAATTTCGATTAGGCAATCTCACATAACCTTCAGATTAACCCTTCATGTAATTCTTAGGTAGGTTAATAACGTTAAGCCATGAGAATGCCAAAAGCAGCCCTTAAGTGGAATTTGCAAACACTTTCATTTACATTCAATACAGCAATGTTACAGAATGATGCAAAGTGCCTTCTTGTTTTCGAGCCGCAGACACATGATGCCCCGCCGATGAGATGGAGCCCCCTGTGTGTGATGGGAAGCCTGCCGCAGCCACGAGGTCAAAGGGACTCGTGCAGCAAAGAAGAGAGTTTAACTTGTTCATTAAAACTATAATTCTTCATGTAGCCAATATAAAAGCTTAATGTGTTAAAAAGAAAAATGCCAATGCGGGAAATATTTCCCAGATAAATGGATACCTTATTTTATCCATTAAGCACTCTTAGAAAACATCAAAATTAAAGCCTCAATGAAAAAGAAAGTTACAGATAGAAAAGCTATTTACAGAATAAAAAGAGGAGTGTGTGACATACAAAAAAAAAAAAGGTGGCAGTATTAAGAGTGATCAAAGGAAGCAAACACTTTACAAGATACTATTTGCTTGTTTGTTTCTTGGCTTTTTTTTTTTTTTTTTATCAGATTGACAAAAATTAAAACAGAATGATGACCTCTTAGGTTCTGAGGTCCTGGCAAAATCACCATACCCTTATATAGCGCTGGAAGATAAATTGGAAACATACGTCAGAAGTTCTGAAAACTGAAATTTCCAACCTAGTTATTCTATGTCTGCAAATGATCCTAAGAAAAGTATCAAGTTAGTACATGAATATGTATGCAGAACAACTTATAGTAGGAGAGGAAAACAAAAATGCCATATGTATCCAGTAATAGAAGACTAGGCAAATAAATTACAGTTTTAATTGAATCTATGAGAACCAACCATAATGATGACTCTGCATACATAATTATTAAAGAACAAAGAATATAATGCACTGCTGAGTAAAAAAAAAAAATTGTCACAGAAAAATAAAGCAAACTATAGATATCTGTGTAATAGAACACATATTATGAATAAATGTCTTCAGATCCCCCTCCCCAACCTGCTAAGGGAGACTGGGGGTCAGTTTCCGCTGTATTTCACTCCTCATCCTTCGAAGGAGAGAGCCAACTAGACAGGCATTTTCTCTCAGATTTTTAATATCATGAAAATTTAGGAAGAAAAAAGAAGAGAATACAGGGTAAGTGAGACCAACCTGATACTGGGTGGATTTCTTTAGTGGGAGTTTTACTTGGAGAGAAGTTGTATGAAAACATCTTGGCCCAGAACTTGATGGATGTAGACAGGAAGACAAAAGCATAGGCTAGAGGTGAATTACCATGTTTCACATATTTAATCTTTAAATGCTCCAAAAAAATAAAATAATTTGAGCTACTTTGAATTTCTTCTAGGCAGAGGTATGTGGTCTTTTGAACACAACACTGCCCTGGGACCAGATCCTGGGGTCATGACCAGGGGTGTGTGTTGTACCCGATTTCCCCCAACATGTACCTAGATGCTCAATACACTGAAGAATTTTCTAGTTCTTCAGTAATGAGCATTTATTACTAATAAAATAAGAAGCATATTTCCCAAAGAGATATTAAAAGGCTGTTTTATGTCTACGTTCATGTTCATTTCCCAGTGTCACTTAAGGTCTAGCAGAGAAGGCTGTCTTACTCCCCACCCCCCACCCCCAAGGCAACCTGTGCAACAGGGTCGTAAGTGGAAGTTGGTTTCTTTGGGATGTACTGCCAGGGAGCACTGGGATGTGACAGTAATGACAATGCCTGTCACTACAGAGTGACCAAAAGGAAGCAGGGAAGGACAGGAGGACAATGCACAGGACAGACAGAGCAGATTCCCCTGGACGACGGGGCCAGATCCTGCCGGGACCTCTGGAGATGCCACGAGGTGCTTTCGGAGCTGTCCCTGACCCGGGTACTTACCCACGTCCCTGGCACAGCCTCCTCCGGCTTCTCCATTTCCAGCACACCTGCCCTCAGGACCAGGGCGCCCAGCCAGAGAAAGCCTCCCCGAGCCGCTCCGAGGATCAGTCTTACTATTTCTTTGTGGATAATGAAGTGTCAGCGACAGAGTGATAATACATTTTCCTGGAGGTTCCTCGTTTCCTACCCCCTCCCCATAGTAGCACCGAAACTGAGTGAGAAGTGTTATAAGATAGCACTAGTCTCTCCTGATCCATCTGGGGTGAAGGCCAATGCCCTCGGAGCACCAGTTTTGGAGCTCAACTGGCCACAAGACCACCACCCGCTCCGCTTGAACTGAATCAGTGTTCTCATCCAGGATACTTGGCTCTTGGCTGATGAACTAAGGGTAAGAGGAAAAGAACATCTATGATGGGAGTACAAACATAATGCGTAATTTGGAGTGGGACCCCTTCTCATTCGATTATAGAAATGTGAAGCAGATTTTAAAAATTGAAGGAGAAGCTTGACATAGTGGGTAAGAAACGGTGTTTTTTGATTTTGGGTTTCCTTTTTTAAAAAATTTTAAATTGATTTTTAGAGAGAGACGAAGGGAGAGAGAGAGGAACACTGATATGAGAGCGAAACATGGATGGTTGCCTCCCGCACACCTCCTACGGGGGATTGAGCACAAAACCCAGGGACATGCACTGACCAGGAATGGAAACAGCAACCTGTCGGTGCACTGGACGACATCCAACCAACTGAGCCACACCTGCCACGTGACAAACAGTGTTTTTTGACCACACAGAAAACAACAATCTGTGTCTTGATACACAACAGTGATTCTCTTCTTCAAGTGTGGTCCCCAGAGAGCAATGTCTACCTCACCTGGGCATTTATTCACACCCCAAATTCACAAGCCTCACCACAGACTTCCTGACGCAGAACTCTAGAGGGTGGCTGGGGTGCCCCAGTGAGACCTCCGGGAGATTCTGGTGCACGCTCAAGTTTGGGAGCCACTGCTCAAAGAACTAGTTTCAAGTTGTAGCTTGGATGAAATGGTGCTAGAGGTACTTGTTTAAAATGCTCTCCTATTGTAGCAGTTACAGATAAAGTGTCATATTGTCTGTAGCTTACTTTGAAATAGCACAATATCCTCTCTATATTAGATATACACAGATATAAAGAAAAGTTGGTAAAATTAGCAATTTTGGAATCTAAATTGAGCATATTAACATACAGTCTAGCCAGGTTGTGTTAATAGGTCTGTGCCCAGGCATGTGGGTTTTTACCAAGTATCTCAGATTTTCCTTAGTCTGATGATGGTTTACATCACTTAAAAGAAAAAAAAAAAGATCATATTCAACCTCTTTAGAATCAGAATTAGACATGGCAAACAATTTTATAAACTCATTGTGTGATCCTCAACAGAAGATCAGGTCCCACAGAATGAATAAGAATGAGTATCAGGTACAATAGCATCCTTCTTTCTTTCCGTCTGTCCACGAGACCAGATCTGATCTACCTGAGATTCTGAAGTCACAAGAAAGATCAGAACTCATAGACCTGGCTTGTTGAATTTTATATTATTTACAAAATTTATCTGTATGTTCCACTGAGCCCTAAAAATTCTATAAGGGCTTTGTTTAGACTGCAAATAACCTGGGGGAGAAATCCCTTCAAAGAGTCAGTGGTAAGTTAAATTTTACAGACTGTTAGAAGATTGATAGCCACAAACCTGGAAGACAGGACAGAGAAAACAAACAGCTGTATTCTGCAGTACTGATACCATGAAGTATGCCATTTAGGCTACTGTAAAATTGCAGTGTTTGACATTTTGCCCTATTCTCCCCAAATGTAAAAAAATGAAAAGCATCCGCATGTGATTGTATAAGTCGTCTATGCAACATCTTTTTAAATATGAGTTTGGCTCATAAAGCTGAGTTAACTGTGAGTGTCTCATTTGAACAATATTAACTGCTGCACGTCTCACTACTAATCCAGTTTATGCCAAATATTTGTCACATCACTGGCCACTTGGTAATAACACATGTAGCTATTAGTTATTTATCCTATCAAAGATGTTTCTGTTTTGCCTAATTTAAATAATTATTAAGCATCCCAACTTTCTTCCAAGTACTTATGTAAAGGTCATATCAAGATGAGAGGCGAGAAATGTTTTCTAACGGTGAAAAAAGAGAGAAAGGAATAAATCCAAGGGCTGTTAGCATATCCAACGATCAATCAGTTCAATCAACTTTAAATCTGTCCCCTTTAAAAACAAACATTCCTCCCTCATCTACCCTACTCTGTCCCTTTTTGGTTCTGGCTGGTTTGCTTACAGTCTTTCTACCTGGAAGGCTATCTGAGTAATAGGTCAAATAAGAATTAAAATCCATGTATCATGCAGTTATACTCAAGAAGAATTATTACTTAAGTAAGCCCTGCCTTTTCTCCCTTAGGTATACATAAAAAATGATTAGCAAATGTCTTATATTTTATATAGTTTTGAGTTTTTTTTTAAAAAAAAATCACTTCTAGATTATATTGAAAAATATAAATTATTCTAATATATTTATATGGTTGAAAATGTCTTGGATTTTGCTCTGAGTGTTACAGCTCCTGGAAACAGATAGCTTTGTGGATTAGTTGTGTCAACACAGAACATAATTGAATAATCACAGATACCTGCTATTAACATTGTCAGGGTATGTTCCTAGGTTCTGAATCCACCATTTCTAAACTACTGAACGTTAGATTCAGAAAACTATTCTATTCTCCTGAAAATATCTTTCACTCTTAGGAAGGTGGATGTCAAAAGAATACATTTTAACCAAAACATTTTCACCTACCTAACAGGTGACGGGACATTTTTAGCCCCTGAGGTTCAAGGTTGGTAAAAAAAACTAATAAATTTTTATGTTCCCTTGTGTAGTTATTCTGTACATCTCAACACTAGAGTCATCAAATCAGAGTCCAATGTGTTATCCATGCTCATCCTAATATACGGACACACACTCAGTTTTTTCTCCCAGTCGTACATCCCAAATGACCAAACACGTTCTGAAGAGGGGTGCCATGGATCTCTGACCTGGCTGCCAGAGACAGAGAGGAGTCCTCTGTCGCAGCAGATGGGAGACCCCACATCCTCCCACTGCCCACGCAGTGGTGTTCTTTCTCCAGCCCATCTGCTGCCTCCTCGTTTCCATCCACTCTTTACAACAACGATGTCCACCCTCAAGCACACCAAACCAGTGACCATATTGCAAGTAAAGCTATTAGTTACAAAATAAAAACCCACAGAGTAGGAATAACTCTGGTTCTACACAACCATTTGCTATATTGTTTAATCTGTCGTTCAACAGTTTACAGTATTCTTCCATGATTCTGAACAGGGTGCCCAAGGGCAAGGCATTCTGAGGATATTTCTATTGAGACAAGGATATCCCTGCTGTCAGATTAAGAAGTCTTCTGTCCTATTGTGATAAAGTGATTTTTGCAGAAATGGGGAATGGGAAAAATGTATTTACAAATGTCTCCCCATCACCTGATCCATGTTTTCCAGCCTAGATATATACTCTTCTACTCTGACACCCACTCTCTGCTCCAGCAGAACGCAGCTGGTCCAGGTGTCCTAAACCTCCTTGCACCCTGATGCTTCCGTTCCTTCTTCCTGGAATCTCCCCCACCCCAATGCCCTGCAGAATTCCCAGCCATCCTTCAGATTCCAAACAGACATCATCTTCCCTGAGAACACGTCACTGTGAGCATGGGTAACAAACAGGAGAGGAAGTGAGTCCCACCACACCCTGACTGTAACTGAAACCCCCATCATGTGCACAGTCCTATCATACTGAAACCGGTCGTGTCGTATAGTATGTATTTGTTTATTTCTCTTTCTCTTCCCCCATTTTATTACCTCCCAAGTTGTGGGTGTGAGAAAATACATAGTTTCTTTTCTTTTTATCCCCTCGACTGTCAATAGCTTCTGAAGGAAGGAAAGAAGAAAGGAAGGGATGGAGAAATAGTGGGTGGGTTCTGCACAGCACAGGGCACTTCACTGATAAGAACTGATGGCTACACACTTTCTCCACGTGACATGATTAGATAAATCATGTCTCTCGTTCAGGTTATCCTTCCTTTCTCTTCAAACTAGTTTACCAGAAAACCATAGGAGGTATAAAAGAATGGTATAGAAGTAACTATTCAATGATGTTCAGTAAAATGCCCTCAAGGAGTGAAGGAAGCAGCCCGGGGTACAGACTGACTCGTCAGGGGAACCCGGAGTGGGATTACTGTGGGTGCTGCCAGGCGGGTCGTGGGAAGGTGGAAATGATTCAGGACAGAAGGAGGTCAGAGTGCACTCACCTAGCAGGGCAGGGCTGGTGCCTGGAGAAACACGAGAGCCAGAGGCCAGAGGGGGGTAAACAGCAGACATGAAAGCAGTCAAGAGACGGCAATGTTTCTAAACAGTGAGCCAGGAACAACAGCATATTGAAGTCCGATATGAGATCAGAACCTCTTTGCTTCCAGAAATTTCCCTCTGCCCCACTAGCCCCCAAACCAATCCTATAAAGGGTCTGGTAGCTTACAGAAGATCTCAGTGGTCAATGAAAAGTCTGAATCTGAATTATATACCCACTGGTCTTTTTTTTTGGTTCAGATGATCCGCTTCTCAAATCCATCCTTGGGAATCAGCTTTTTTTTTTCGTTTGGAAAATTATCTCACTGACTTCTCTTGCTTCACACACACACACACACCCCTCAGAGATCCCAGACTTGATTAAAATGAATATTGCTGAAGGTCTCACTGAATTTTAGATTCAAATTCACTCCTGCCCCTTTTTATTAGTTGCTCAGCATGAAAAAAATAGAAGAAAAAAAAATGTCAAGAAATAGACAATTTGAAAATTTTGACAAATTTCCCTTTTAGGGAAATTTGCCAGTCTATCCTGTAAAAATATGTTCTGGTGAAATTTCGACACTCTAAGGGAAAATATGTTATCTTTGTGTTAAATGATCATTTAACTCCCCAGAAATTAGGTACAAAAATTAAAGACATTCAAGCAGACCAAGGGATGAATGTTGGGAGGTTTCACCCTGAGTTTCCTTTGAAAAATTTGAACTAGTCTCTGATTATGAATAATGCACAAAAATTTTAATATAATCATTTGCATTCTGCAAACATGTTGAAGCAATGAGAAAGCAAAAGGCAAATTAAATTTTTACCGCATGCCAATCAATTTGGATAATGCACCAGTGAGAAAATATCACAAACATTTAATAATTTATATTCTGACAGTAATAACTAAAAATATAATTACCACTTTGGAAATGTTGAAATTAAACCAACAATTGACTTTCTTGGTTATCTAATTTGCTTTTTTTTTTAGACTAGGAAAAGATGAGAGTTTTCCATATTTGCACAGAACGAGGTTTTTATAGTTTTTCCAAAACAGACGAATAGAAGTTGAGTCTGTTTGAGAGAAAACATCCTAGCAGCTCACTGAAGGGAGTAAAATTCAATGTACGCTGGATATCATACCAGAGTGCTCAGAGGACTTGCCCGCAAATTGGGTATATTCTGTTAACTCAGTAAGAATAGCTGACTGCTGTCTTGAGGATTGGAAGCTGAAGTCCTGGCAGACTCACTGAATAGGCTAGATGTATAAGTAAAATGTCAGCAGTGACCCAAAACATGGCTTCCTTCTATCAGAATGGGGGAGGGGAGCATTCTGTGTAAAAGCAAGATTCAAACAAGGCACTGCAAACACTCTCCTGCCTCTGGGGGTTCCTCAAGGAAAGAACTAATGTTTCATTGAAGAGAGATATGGAAACGCCTATCTAAAGTCCTCTCCTGCAAACTGCGAGGTGCTGATGCTGAGCTGGGGGTGGGGAGCGGTTTAAATTTATTAACGACATCGATGTCTCCACAAGTGTACATCTGGAAGAGACCACATTAAGATCATTCAGCAGTTGAAGTCTGTGATGTATTATCTCAGAATTTATAACCACTGCAGTATTTCTAAATCATTACTCTCCTATGATGGGGTCATCATTTTGAATATTACTCAGGGAAAAGGAGCTATACATATAAATAAATAAACATGAAAAATGCAAATGATCGTCTTGACAAAATAGTCGAGGGGAGTTACTGGGCAGCAATTGCTCACTGGCATCTGTTCACCCAGCTGTGAGTTGAAAAGACAGAAAGCAGGTGTCAATTTAAGTGCAGCATTATAGTTAATTTCATATAAGGCAGTGCTGAGAAGGGAAGAATATCCAAAACAACTGTAAAGCTAAAAAAAAATGTAGAAGAAAATATCACCATTTCCTTGCATCCATCTGGCCTTTGTGTTAGAAAAACTACATCCTCGGGAGAGGGTCCCTCCTTAAGTACTCTTCTACAGCTGGGAGGAGAGGAAAGTGTGTGCTTGCTACTCACGTCCTGGTTACCTTCAAGCAGACACGGCGAGAGGGTGGCGGCTCCGCTCTGACCTCGGTGGTGATAACCTGAGTGCCCAGCTCTGTCTCTTGTGATCCTGGCTGGTTTTCAGCATTCAGACCCAAAGATAACAGCACTGAATCTGGACACCCATGAAGACTCCTGTATAAATGCATTAAAATACTACACCTCTCCTTAAGCAATCATAAAACTCTCCATGGGCATAATTAGCAATGATTTAACTCAATGTTTAGATTTTAGGGACTGCCAGAATGGCTAAGGAAGTAACTTGTCATAGAATGTGGTACAGAAACATAGATTTTTGAGCTGGAGGCTAATTCTTCTAAGTGGCAGAGAGGTTAAATGATGTCCCAAAGCAACACAGCTAATAAGGAAGGTGGTTTCAGTCCTCAATCTAGAGATCAGTCCTCATTACTACACACTAACTAAAGGAGAAGCTTCAGAAGTACATTTTCTTTATCTTAGCTCTTTTATTATTGAATCTCCAAATATATATATATGGATAAGTATTACTAACTCTTATCATATTGATTACACAGTCATGCATTTTAATATATACATAGCCTTTTAGGAGTGAAATCTTATTCAATCTATCATTTTAAAGGTTGATTTCCTATCATTTTATGAATGTCATTAGCTAATAACCATGCACATACCTCATGTTATGAGTAAATATATATTTAAACAGATATTTATTAGACCCACTCTTATGCAGCATGACAGAATAATCAGTTTCACAGGAATGAAGAAGTAAAGCTAAGAAATTTCAACACTGAAATTTTCTGAAGTTTTAAAATTTTAAAACTTAAAAAACAAGAGGATATCTGTAATACTTGAAACAATAAAGATACATTTTAAAAAATTATATTAAAATTATAAATGTTTACTACAAGCCAGGCATGATACTAAATGCTTTACATGAATCATGTAATTTAATTCTTCTAACAAATTTGTACCTTACATACCAGCAGGTTAAATGACTTACAGAGAATCATAAGCTAGTAGTTGGTAAAACAGATTTAAATCCAGGCAGTCACATGACCCAGCCATTCCTCTCCTAAGTATTTACCCAAGAGATTGAAAGCACATCCACACAAAGACTTGGCATAATGGTTCGTAGCAGTTTTATTTGTAACAGTAAAAAACTGGAAACAATCCAAAAGTCCATCAATAGTGAATGGCTAAATATTGGCACATAGACATACAATAGAATACTACTCAGCAATAAAAAGCAACAGACTACTAATACACACAACAGGATGAATCTCAAACCAATTAAGGTAAGTGCTAGAATATTAAAAAAGAGAGCACTTATGGAATAATTCTATTTGTATAATTTTCTAGAAAATGCACACTAATCTATAGTCACACAAAATACATCAATGATTGCATGGAAAGGGTGTAGAAGTGTATGGAGGGAAATATGTATAAGGGGTATGAGAAAACACTCAGGAATGATGGATAGATTTATTATATTAATTATCGTGATGGTTTTACACTTTATATAGGTCAAAATTCACCCCAAAACTGGGAACTTTACATATGTGTAATTTATTATACATGCATTGCACCTCAATAAGAAATCGAGGCAGTCCAAATCAAAAGCTTGTGCCCTTAACCACCATAGTCTCAAATATTATACAAACTCCTACTAGAAAAAGCATATTGCTTTTAATTCAGTTTTACTGTAGTGTGACATCACTTATTTTACTCTGAGATATAAAAGCCTAATCGATACCTGTTGTTCTATGTGGTAGTTCTGTCACCTCCCTGCAAGTGAAATCCTTGGGGACAAGCTGAGTTTTGATGCGTCTGTCCCTACACGGAATGGCCCCAAACTCCCTGTTTTCATCGCAGCTGCTTCTGTCCTTTCCCTGCTGTCTCTGATCCCTACAGTTACTTTTTGCTTTTCCAGGTGAGTTTGTTGTTGTTGTTTTACTTATTCCTTTCATCTATTTTTCTTCACTGTTTGTGATTCTAACATGTTGGATTGTGAAGTTATGTAAAGGTGGCAAGCATATACCACATACAAAATCAAGTAAAAAAAAAAAAAATAGCAAAAATGTTCCGTGCTGCAGGAGGCCTCTGCCACACCTTTTGTCCATTGAATTAATGGTTGAGTCCCTTAGAGTACATACGGTTGAATGTGAACTGCTCCCAAGTGTCCAAGTTCTGAATGCTGGGTAATTAGTAATTTACTGATAAAAGTTACAGTATTATTTTAACACTTTAAAATACTGTAGTATACCACCCTATGTTCTAAACATAGCTTTATAGTAAGAGATTTATTCCCAATGCATGATTGAAACATACTAATTCTCCAGCTTCTGAGAGACCCAAAAGTTATACAAAATTTTAAAAGGGTTTTAAAGTAGCCTATACAAGTAAGGGGTTTAAAGCTTAAATGTCATTAGCTACATGGGAAATCCATATCTAAGTTCAGAGCAGCTTATTCATAACGGCATCAGGTACCTGGGACATGCTCCTCTCCCCAGATGAGCTGGAAAAGTATACAGTAAGCACTTGATTAACCCCATGTGAAGCCCACTTAGAAGGGCAATCAAGACTTGGAGTTTTGAGGGGTGCCTCTGACAGCTCAGTTACTGCTGGAGGGAGGACCAGTGCCCTCTCTGCGTGGTCTCCACACTCCAGCTGCCCAGACCTCAAACCAGGCCTGCTCTGCCTTCTGACCCACTACAGCCAATGTGGGCACAGGTGAGCGTTTAGCACTAATCAGTGGTGGTCCGATGACCAGATTTCTTGGCCAAGAAATGAAGTGTCTAGAAATTGTTTGTCTTAACTATGACTGGTCTGCCCCCATATAATTGACAGTTGATTGTGTGTAATTATACTGCTTAATTACCAATATTTTATCTTTTAAAACCACATGACTTTTTCTTTATAACGATGCATTGACCGTCAATACTCGACATATGTAACTGCAGCAACTAAAACAAAAGATCTGTCTAAATTCAGTAAGAGCTCACGTGAAATCTTCGCATTTCAAATAATAATTCACAAGATAATTCTAGAACGCAAAAGATAGATATTTGCATCTTCTGTTATTATTACACTATCTGCCCTGCAATGCAGAACACTTTTGCATTTGAGAATATTAGATCAAGAAGTCTGAAGCTGAGCTTTTAATAAACCTGCCCTCAAAAACGAATGCAGACTAAAAGCAACTCCCCAAATAGCATTATTATGTTTTCATTTATTTTTTTAATCCTTACCTAAGGATATTTTTCCACTTGTCTTCAGATAGAGGAGGGAGCGAGAGAGAGAGAAACATCGACGTGAGAGAGACACATCAACTGGTTGCCTCCCCCTCCACCCCCGCTGGGAAGAACCACAAGTGAGGTACATGCCCTTGACTAGAACGAACCCTCACCTCTTTGGTTCACAGGCTGAGGCTCTAACCACTGAGCAAAACCAGCCAGGGTGCAATATTATGTTTTCAGAACTGCTAGGTGAGTATAAACCTAGCATCACGTCCACCCAATTTTAGCATGTGTAGGCCTGAATCAGAAAGCTCATGGTTTAGCATCCAATGGCGGGCCCTCCCCGGTCAATGAGAAGCCTGACCCCATGTCTGAAGCTTCAATGTAAGGCACCCCTACATGAGAAGAGTGTACTATACCTTCAGGCAAGAGGGCAAACAAAGGTCATCAAATCACCATCAGACTACCAAATATTAAACACACGCTACAGGGTAGGAACTCTGCCTTACATGTGTTGTCTCCACCTGTCCCAAGATCCTGGGAACGAAGATGGTTTCCATTTTCGAGGTGAGGAGCACGAGACAGAAGACTCGGCGAACGTCCTGCAGTGGGCAGTCACAGGGGCATGGCGGAAGGCTGGACCAGAGGCTGCTCTTATTTTATATCAGCCAGTTTGACTGTGTTCACTTCATTTTCATTATCCTTCCCCTAGAAAAACTGCCTCACAGTGCAAAGGAAACATTACAGAAATTTATATGTAAGTTAGGCCAGACTGCAAGGGTTGATCCATGTTCAAAGACCGTAGAAACTGACAGGCAATGTAAGCTCAAATTGTTTTCTCTCTGGTTAATTTGGGAACCAGTAAACGAACAGCGCAAATGATGTAAGAGATGAGATAAGACAAGTGGACACAGCTCGGCCGCTCCATCAGTCAGTCTGCAGGTCCTCTTGACACCCTGTGGTCACTGCTACTTGCCTGATGTAGCCACCACACGCAGGGAGCCAAGAAATCTGTGCTGAATGTTCACGCCACTGAGGCTGGCGATAGGCAACCTGGGTGCCCTGGAAACTGCTAGAGAAGGCAGCTGCAATGGTCATCAACTTTGGTGTTTTAATTTTTTTTTTGGATCCTTGGACTTAAAGCAAGCCCAGCGGCCTCCGCTTGTACCTTAAAACGGTTTCAAATTCTATAGAGGCTTATGAATTAATATTTCTCTCTCTCATCTTCTTTCTTTTCCTCTGGTTTTTTCTTTTTTCTAGCTTTTCTCTTTCTCAATCTCTCTGCCTATGTATGTAGGTATTTATTTATTTATTTACCACTCAAAAATTCCCCTTTGAATAACAATTCCTTAAAAAAAATAAACAATCAAGACTAAGATGATCTTAACTTAGCAAACAAACCGACCAACTCCTGGTCAGCAACCCCAAGCAATGCAGAAAGTACTTAAAAGAAAGGAAATAAGGCTGCCTTACATCTCTGGTCTCCCTGGGGCAAAATGCTTTACAATGCGACAGTGCAATTCTCCTACACAATCATTTTTAAACTCACTTATCACTTGATCCACATTTTGTATAATACAGTGAAAGAATACACTCGAAACCCAAAGCATCCACACATTAAGGAGGCCTGTCATGGTTCATATCGAGTTCAATTTTATAGGTATTTTTATTGCAGCCCCCAGCCACGCCACTCTATGGTAATCAAAGTCAGCCTCTGTTCATATCATCTTATGTATATTTCAGATTTCCAAACTCAGGGTGAGTCGCCTAAATGTATTTTGTTTTTCAAACATTCTGAAAAATGATAGAGGCCCTGCAAAAACGTATCTAGATTGGATCTAAATGGAATTATGCCACTACAGCTGAACCTAAGATCCACTGGAATAATGCAATAGCTATTTGCCCAATGCTGGGGCATCCGCTTATGCTTTTGAATTATTTTTCTAGTCACCACTTCTGGTTTTATTTGCCAGAGTTTTAAAGAGACTTCAGAGTTCATTTAACCCTCTCCCCTTCATTTTACAGATGAAGAAAACGGAGTCCAGAGAGTGGCATGCATTATTGATGTCACAAAGCTAAAAGCAGTGTAAGTGTAATTCAAACCTTTATCTTCTAATTATGTCGTGTTTGTTTTAATAGAATACAGCCTCTCTCTTCTTTTTCAATCCAAGAAGCACTTATTGAGCAA
This sequence comes from Molossus molossus, assembly GCF_014108415.1. Classification (NCBI taxonomy): domain Eukaryota; kingdom Metazoa; phylum Chordata; class Mammalia; order Chiroptera; family Molossidae; genus Molossus; species Molossus molossus. The sequence goes on along the minus strand of NW_023425403.1, from coordinate 24,417,460 downwards.
TTAATATGTGATCAACACTGTATTAGATAATGAAAATCTTGTATGAACTAGGGTTAAGGGCTTCGGCTATGGAGTCAGAAAAATTAAGAGTTTGAATTTGGCTTTACTACTTACTATGTCTGTAATTTTGGACAAATTACTTAGCAAGCCGTGAAACCACAGATTAGTTATTAAGTTTCCAAATATATTTAGTCTTTCCTCTTTGTAAGTGTGAACAATTAAATCAGATAATGCAAATAAAGAGCTCAGCACAGTGCCTGGAATTTATTAAGAATTCATTAAATCTTAGCTATTATTATTATTATTACAAGTTCAAGTCTTGTCCATACCTACATAGGTGCCAGAAGGTCCAAGTCTAGAAACAAGCAGAGAAACCAAGAATAATAATGGAGTCAGTTCAGTCCAATCCACAAGGTGTGTGCAAAGGGCCCAGAAGCCTTGGGTCTGCCTAGGATGAGATTACCCTCGGGCAAACTGGGCTGCACCATAGTTACAGATTTTATATTTTTATCATTATCAGTCGTCTGTTTTTTTTTACTGATTCAGTTTTATAGCAAACCTGGTTATGGCCTAATATATGGAAAGGAGTCAGAGAGGAAGAAATACCAAAAATGCAACTAAAATGATGGAGTAAGACTTCAACCAGTCTTAACAAAAATTGATATAACGGTGTTTAGCATTTTTCTGGTGATTATCTATTCTCTGGTCTCATTAGAACTCCAATCTAATTTATTGCTTTCAGGATCAACGTCTGATTTTCTTCTTTTTTTCTTTTTTCAAGTATAATTCACCCCAACCAAAACCCAGGAAATTGGGAATATTAGATAATATTAGATAATACCGATACTACTTTCATGTACTAAAAGATGCCTATCTATCAGTGTGTGTGTGTGTGTGTGTGTGTGTGTGTGTGTGTGTGTGTGTAGAGAGAGAGAGAGAGAGAGCGCGCTCAGAAATATATAATCTTCCTCCAAGACAGAAAAGGAATAGAAACTACAGCATGGGAATAAAAAAATAGGACTTGGGAAGTAGACAGTTGTTCCAAAATCAAATTTTGGCTGACTCTGAGCAAGTGATTTGACCTGAGAACAATTTCCTGTATGAGAGGAATTATATCTATTTTATGGGTGCCAGTGATGAATAGAGCATTTAATACTCATAGGAGACTAAGCAGTCCAAGAAAAAAAAAAAGGCTAAAGTCCACAAAATTAAAAAAGAAAACCTGGAGAAAGCGATGACTTTATGAGTCATCTTGAAAAAAGGAAATCTGCAAACTCACTCATCAGTATCTCGGGGAACACAGTCCAGATAACACGCTGATGCAGGGGCGTGCGTTTTACAGCGGGGATTTGGGGCAAGAAAGACGGACGGAGAAAAAGACACAGAGAATGTAATGTGTATGTGTGTGTGATTGGGGAAGAAACAAAAATAGAGCACTTCCAAAATGTATTAGGAAAGAACCGGTTCACCTCGGTGGTAATATGCCGAACGGTACCCCTGGGCCTCCGAGAGTAAATGCAGCTTCTGATACAGACTGACTGCCGTGTAAGAAGTTTACACATCGGGCCAATCCGACTTTATTAAGTTTATATGTAATGTCTGAGCTGGTGTATTAAAATTTTCTCTCAAACTCAAGTCTTATCTGCCTTGGGAACTGCTATGTTACATCACGAGGCTCGATACCAACTAAAGATGATAAGAGAGGAGATCCGCAGATATCTTTTGGAAGTGTAACTTGGATAATTATTACAGTGGGAAGAAACGGAGTTTGAGCCTATGCTGGGAATGCATTTATTAGTTCACAAAAATAGACTGAGCCTGGGCCCTGGCCAGGAAATGAACGTCAGAAGTCTTGTTCCGAGCCAATGTTTAGACTTGACAATAAAAAACAAACAGCGTCACAGATGATGATTTAATTTTACTTTCCTGTGGAGGAAAAAAGTTCTCATTGTCTAAAGAGCACAATTTTCACGGACTCAATAGTCTGTGATTAAAAGGATTTGACCCAATACTGTGACTTTTCAAAGGGATTATCTATGCACCACTAATACCGCATTAGGCACACACACACAAAAGGAATTCTTTGTTAAAATAATGACTTCCAGGGCATCTCTGCTTTAGGATTTTAAATTTCTTTACAAATACATGATATAAGGGTGGCATCAACCGACATTGGGATCACCCTGATCTTCTCTGGTGTTATTTCAGCCGAAAGGAAGAAACCATCCTGGCATTTAAATTGTGGAAATGTCCATGGAGACTTTTCTTCACCCCAATTTCCCAACCACACAGACCAAAAATTAACAAATGAGCCCACTGCCACCTATCAAAGACCTTTTTATCCTAATCCTCTGTGAGTTATTTCTCTAAGTAGTGTGTCTAACAGCTGTCACCTCAACATCCACATCCTTGGGTTCGCACTTCTGATAAATGCTCTTGCAACATTGTACTTGTGAAATCACCTGACCAGCTGGGAGCTTGGAACTTTAACTCAGGCTGTCACCTTCAATCCATCACTGCAGATCGGAGGGGAGTCACAGCTCTACACTGCAGACTGCAGCCTCAGAAAGAGCAGTTGCAGTCGATTAAGTAGTTTAGGAATCCATTTCCCATGTTCCCCCTTCAGCAGATCAGCATCTTGTTTCAATGAGACATGTTAACAGTAAATGAGGAAGAGAGTTCAGACACTTGCCCTGGAAGAGGAACCTGGCCAGGCCTCCCTTGCAGTCCCAGAGTCTGGATGATGGGAAATGGTCTTCCTGCCTAACACAGACCATGTGGCATTTTCCCGGCGTTGGGGATTCTCTTCGATCTTGGGATGCTGGGATGAACTAACAGTTGTATGAGCAGGTTGTTGACAGTATATACGTTAGCAAACACACAGAAAAACCATTCCTGAGCATAGAGCATCACCATCATCATTTGGGAAGGACACGGAGTTCATGTTAATAGTAACTGGTATGACTACATAGTTTCAAGCGAGTGAGCTGTATGCTTGTCACTTAAACGTCCTTTGAAAAACATGATGTAGAAAACACCACTGCACTATGTTTCAGAACTCAGCGGGTGTCTAATTTCAATAGGTGATTCCCCTGTACATCTGTCTGCCAAGGCACTTGGTAATGTCCATTTGGTGCTCTGCTCTTCTTAGAAATGCGCATCTGTCCATTTCCACTAATTCAGACAAATGTCCCGCTCAACAAGTCAACCCAGTTGGGGGCAACGTTCATTACAACTCCAGCACAGCCGAACTTTAAAACAAAATAGAAGTCAAACACATTTATCCATCGGCCATCATCCCGGGGCCCTGTGACACACATGGGTCTGGCTGCCACTGGGGATGGCTGACTCTGCAGAACTTCACCTCGGGATCAGTGTTCTTGGGGTGCTGATGGCTTGTACCTAATTTATTTTCCACTTGACACCTGCCCTTGGGGCTCCTGTGGATCTTCCTGCTTTTACAGCTGTCAGCTGGGTCCCCCCTGCCGTGCCTTGTAAAGGTTCTTCTGGTTTCTGACCATCTGCCTGTCTTGACCTGCCCCTTCCCTCCTGCCTTTAGTTTCCCTCTTTGGCTTCTGATCTGTTACTCGCCCTGATGCTCCGTCTGGGTTCATTCATCAAGTTGAAACACACCACACCCTTTCAGGGTTGGAGGGAACCCATCTATAACTGCCATACAACATTCTGAGAGCCTGCTAAGTCCGACTACATCCACAGTGAAGGCTTTCCTTCCTCACTGAAATTTGGTTAAAAAACAAAAGTGTTCATTATATGGAATCTAAGTTATTGTTAAAGTTTCTATCCATTGGTCCCATTTCTAACCCTTCAGGACAGAACAAATCAGAAAATAAGGAATATGGGCTTTAGAAGTTCCCAATTAGGATCATGGGAATATCTTACTGTATACGTTTCTTCACAACACTCAGACTTTTATCTACAAGACTCATTTTCTCCACTATCTACTGAGGAACCCCAAAGCCTAAAATTCATTTTTCATTGATAAAGACTGGTTTGTCATGTTCCTACTGGGTTCTACTCACCTGCTTGAGCCCTGATTTCGATAGTCTCCCCTTTCTTGGCCTTCCTCAGTTTCAGCTTCCCACTGGCTAGGAACAGCCCACGTCCTTCGGAACCTTCAGTCTTTCCAAGAATTTTCTACTTTGAGAAGCAGCTACCTCAGATTCAGCCTTGCAGCAAAATGAGGTGATGAGCGGTATCACTCAATAGGGGTCCTGGCACCGAACACTGATCCACCCTGCCTCAATAGGGGTCCTGGCACCGAACACTGATCCACCCTGCCTCAGTAGGGGTCCTGGCACCGAACACTGATCCACCCTGCCTCAATAGGGGTCCTGGCACCGAACACTGATCCACCCTGCCTCAATAGGGGTCCTGGCACCGAACACTGATCCACCCTGCCCTTTTCTCTCGTCAGTGCCAAAATTGAGACCAAGAGCAGACCTTAGGAAATGAGACTGTCCTGGGACAGGGAGGCGACGCCTTCAGCAGCACAGAGAACTAATTAGCATTCATTTCCTGTAACAAGCAAGGTCCTAATTTGATAGAGAAATAACCCAGAAAATCTGCAGCTTCCCCTTCATCATATGATATTCATTTTTATTTAGCAACACGGCCATCTCCTCCTGAATATAAGCTTTTAAATTTTAATTGACTGTGTGTCTTTTATTCAGTAACCACAAACACCAAGTTTAATCATTGAGGTAGAATATAAACGAAAGAAACAACTGACTGAAGGTACCTATGAGTAGGGCTCATAAAACGTTGTTCGATGGAACAAGCAATGATAAAAATAAAACCTAATATTTGCACAGCAGTTTAGGTATGAAGCACTTTCTTAATATGTACATTAGCCGTTTTAAATACTTTAAAACAGCAGGAAAACAAAACATGAAAATGATGTAATGAATAACTTAAATTGCATATGAAATTGGTAAAAGAGTTTTTACTATTCCTCTTTTTGTCTCCAAGTGCCTTATATTGTACTAGGTTTTTGTAAGTACCCTATAAACATTCATTTGATGAACAGATGACAGAATGACTCATCATTACTCTTACATTTGCCCAGACCTGTATATACATGGCATGCTCTCAAAAGCACTGAACAGGGACTTTTCCTAACAAAAATGGACAACTCGCCAACCTGAGAGTCTGATAAAAGCAATGACTTTGCTATCAATTGCCTTTGTACAAGTGGCTAACTGTATACTGGAGACACACGGCTTGGGTACACATTCAGCTTCAATTCCATAGAAGCATCTTGGGCAAGTAACTTATACCTTCTGTGCTCCAGTTAAGTCATCATTAAAATAGAAATAAGAAGAGTACCTGCCCCATAAGGATGTCCTAAAGAAAACTAGATTACTATATGCAAAAATGCTTAGAATTATGCTTCACACACTATAAGCACTATATATGTATTTGGACTTAGTAGTAGTAATATTTCCAGTACCTAACACAATGCTTGCCACAAAGAGTTGCTAAGTGGTATTTGTTGAATAAATGATTGATCCTTCAGACTTGTTTCTACTTGGAAGAAATATATATTTTTCATAGTCTAGATGCTCTCAAATCACTAAAAAATAGTAAGGGACAGACTGGAAGGCAGCAGACAGGTGATTTTCTGCTCAATAAACATGGTATACTGCATTTTTTTAGAAGCCAAGTGACATACAGGAAAGGTTGTGTCATGTAGACTCAATAAAACCTAAAAATACCAACTAGGTAGCCCATTCCTTTTCAGAGAACATGTACAAGTCTGTTGAGGCAAGTTTAGTTCTGATTACTTCTATTAACTTCTATTACTCCTGCAAACAGCACCAGATGTTACTGGTGGAGTTAGAAGTGAGACCTTGGTCCTTGGGTTCTGCTAAGAATTCAGAGCCCAAAACTCTAACGAATCAGTTTATTTAGAAAGCCACAGAGGTAGAAATGAATCAGCTGGGCTAAGTGGGCTAAGGAAACAATTTAGAGGCAAAAGAAGGGCCTTTGGAGCTTAGGAGAAAGAAAGCCAAGGCATAGAACTTGTCTTGAGGGGAGAAAGTGGGAGGAAAGGCACAGGCGCGTGTGGTGGGGAGGAAATACATTCCTGCCAGCTCACTGGGTCCTTCTAGTCTGGAGGGCTTTGATTTGCTTTACAAAAGTGGGGATTTTATGGGAGTTCTCAGGGGAGGATCTCAATAGAATGAATATTCATCAGCTTTTCAGATTTGTCCTTTCTGGGTCCCGATCTCTACTGATTGGTCAGTGCTCGGGGGCCAAGGTCCCGATAGCCTCTTAATCTGGCTGTGTTGCTTTTCTGAGCCTGGAGCTGAAACACAATTGAGGCCTAAATGTTATCTCCAGTTTGATCAGAACGCCTTCTTTGTGGTCAACATACCAAAGGCTTTGTTCTTAAGATTATTTAATGTGGGCCAGAAGCTCCTCGTCCTGAGGGCTCAGTGCTTAAGGGAGTAGTGTACAAGGGTGAGGATGGGAGTAGTGTGCAGCTGCTCTCCAGCCCCCTGTCCTTCACTTACGGGTCTACACAGGACTAGCGACATGCCAGGGAGAAAGGTCAAGGGCCCGTCCAAACCACGTGCCCCGGATATGAACGGTCAGGGGGTATAAATCACATGGCCACCCTATAATACTTATTTTCCCAGTGTTGCCCCTTGCTAGGCACCTGGATTTCCACCCTGGCAACCTTCTGTACTTGGCCTAATGTTCCTACTGTGCTCGTGACTGTCTAACTGCCTATCCTATCACCTCTTCAAGATGGTCCCAGGTCTCACGCTGACTGAAGAAAGGCTTTTCTAACATTTAATTTACATAAAAAAGGAAAGTAGGAAGAGAAAACAGTGACACGTCAAGGTGTTGTTTTTCAATGTCAGAAATGAAAATTATGTAATGAATTGATATCTGTCCGCTCTGATGGGTAGTACCAGTTCAGCTTGGTTAAACAATGTGTGATTCTATTCTGATACATGTGACCATCACATTACCCCCACTGTTAAAACTGGATTGTCAAGGTAGAGATGCTTTGGCTAAAATAAAAAGCCTAGACATCTATCATCCAGAAATACAGCTTACTTAATGGAAGGACTTGCCACTATAACTAGATTTTATGTGGCAACCAAAATAAAAAAAGTACTGTATGATTTGTCTCTGTTGTTGTTGTTGTTGTTAATCCTCACCCAAGAACATTTTTACATTTATTTTTAGAGAGAGTGGAAGGGAGGGAGGGGGAAGTAGAGAGAAAGAAAAAACAACACACACACATTGATGTGAGAGAGACACATCGATTGGTTGCCTCCTGCACATGCCCCAACCTGGGCGGAATTGAACCTGCAACCCAGGTATGTGCCCTTGACCAGGAATCCAACCCAAGACCCTTGGGTTTGAGGGCCAATGCTCTAACCACTGAGCAACACCAGCCAGGGCTGCTTTGTCTCTTTAAACCTGTCAATCTGACCTCTTTGGAGAGTAGTAAACTCATCAAATCATTATAATGATTTAGAAAGATCATTTAAGAAATCATAGCACTGAGCCAAAACTTTGTGCCATAATTAGGAAAAATTAGAAGCATTAAGTTACCTATAAATAGGAAATCAACATGTTAACCTTTAGTTTATTTAAGGAGGCATACACAACATGCATTGCAAATGAGGGACATTCAAATACACTTATTCCTCATTCACATCATGATTAAATTCTCTTGAGAAGGTAGGGTGGGTGAGGGGATTAAAGCAGTTTCCCCTAGTCCCTGGGGGGAATCCAAATATGTATTACGTGAAAGCAGCAATTTGAGACAGGGAGTGTGAGACCACAAGTAAAAGGATGTAGCCACAGCAGGTGCTAATTCCAATATGCTATGAAGGTAAGTATTAAAAATGAAGATTTACATATGTTTTGTCTTAGTCAATTTATGAGGTACTCCTGCAAAAGCATCAGTGTTTTCTCATTTAAAGAAACCAAGAAAAGAAAAGAAAAGAAAAGAAAAGAAAAGAAAAGAAAAGAAAAGAAAAGAAAAGAAAAGAAAGTGGAAAGAAAACCCTTATTTGTTTTCAACTTTTTACACAAGGAATAAAAACTGTTAAATATGTGGAATTAACATAGCTGAGAAATGAACAGGTAATAAATATGAATAGATGCCATGTTTAAAAGAAAAAAAAAAATCCTTGAGCAAGTAAGTAAATAACCTCTTTAATAAGGCTAACTCTGAATACCAGAATCTGCTGATATAATGACATTATGAACTTTAGTCATTTAAAATAATTTTCATTTTATATTTTTAAAATATCAAAAATATTTTCCTCCTACTCTTCTCGGTTATGCAGGTAACAATAAAAGCTAACATCTGCTTTGTTTAAGGCACCGAGCTGACCATTCCTTACATATATTTCTAATGTGTTCCTCCTAAGACACCTGTGAAATAGGTACTGTGAGTTTTAGTTTCCTACAAAATGGGAATAAAAATATCCACTCACAGGTTCAAAAGATTCTCTTAAAATTTGCACGAGGGTGTTTGTTAATTAGCATAAGAGGTGGTGAAATGAGAGGTGATCAAACACAGACAGGCAGGAGCCTCTAATATCTCCCAGGTAGCACTGCAGTGCAAAGCCCCGCTGACCTAGGGAACCTGACCCTGGATCTGCCTATTCAGCTGCCTGGTCCTGTTATCAGCATGTTATTGAATCTGCTACAGAGTTAGCCTTCTGTGCCAATGCTTGTTGTAGTCATGAGGACACAATCAGGTCCCACGCGAGCCCGCAGAAAGGCTTTGTGACAGCTGCCCACTAGCAAATGTCTGTGTGTTGGAAAGAATTCGGTGGCAGGCCTGCCATCATGATAGCCCAGTGCCAAGAGCACGTTGCGGTCCAAGGAATGCATCATCTCCTCTTCAATTCTCTTTGGTCTCCAAATACTACTGACACTTCCAGAGAAACATGACAATTGTGGAGGAACATATTACATTTGGTCAATTTACAAAGTTTCAATCACATCAGAAGCTTATGGCCAAAATCTAGTCTTGTTTTCTGGCTTCCTTACTAAGTAAATGGAAATCAATTTATCTCAGTCGAGTGATTCTCTTAGCTCACCACCATTTTAAAAGAGAAAAAGGCAGAAACTCATGCAACATAAGATAGTGGAGTGGTCGTCATCAAAATCCACATTTCAAAGAGACAAGAACCTATTATAGCATAGGGAAATAGACAGTCCTATTTAGGAATACAGATTAACCTGACCTTTATCCGAGTGCACACTGCATCAAGGATTCAGACAGCTTCACACGCAGCCCTTAAAGTTTCTCTGCTATTTCTTAAACAACAATGACAAAAAAATGTGGTCTGTTACTGACAAGCTGAGGAGTATTATTAATGCTGTCTGAAAACGGCAGCAAGTCAACAGCGTTGAGGCCACTGGGTCACAGAGGGAGGGAGACACACTCATGTTTCCATAAATGAGATGTTAAGTTGGCCTGAAGGGTATATTTTATTTTACTTTTTAAAGTTATTTTTTATGCCCGGCTGGTGTGGATCAGTGGTTGAGCATCGACCCATGCACCAAGAGGTCGCCGGTTTGATTGCCGGTCAGGACACATGCCCAGGTTGTGGGCCCGATCCCAGTGGGGGGCATGCAGGAGGCAGCCAGTCAATGTTCTTTCATTGGTGTTTTTATATCTCTCTCCTTCTCCCTTCCTCTCTCTCTAAAATCAATAAAAAAAAATATTTGTTCAAAAAAAGTTATTTTTTATTGTTGACAGTATTACAGATGTCCCCTATTTTCCCGCACTTTGCCCCCCTCCACCCAACCTCCACCCACCAGGCCTCCACCACACTAGTGTCTGTCCATAGGCTATGAATATATTCATATAAATTCTTTGGTTAGTGTCTTTCAGTCTCCCCATGCCCCTCCCCACTGATCTGTTTGTCTGTTCCATGCATCCATGCCTCTGGACCTATTTTGTTCATTAGTTTATTTTGTTCATTAGATTCCACATGTAAGCAAGATCATGTGATACTTATCTTTCTCTGACTGGCTTATTTCACTTAGCGTAATACTCTCCAGGTCCCTCCATGATGTCTCAAAGGGTAAGAAATCCTTCCTTTTTATAGCTGCATAGTATTCCATTGTGTAAATGTACCAGTGCATTTCTATCCTCTCATCTACTGATGACACCTACAGGAAGTACTAATGGAGTCATATACCTCATAAAGGTGGGGGGATGTCCAGATTTTACCCCATACCTCTGCAGTTCAGAGCAAGATGCCTTGTCAGCTTAAAGCACTGAACACAGGCAACATGAGTTACGAAATGCTGCCACAGCAGATCACAGAATCCTTTCTATTTTCTAAAAATTCTAAGGCTAGATCACCTGTTTGAGGAATGTTGATGAGGTCCTTCTCTCAGGCTCTATGGATTTGGGCAGATTTTCTATTATCTGAAACTCCTAAGTGAATATTAATTTTTGTGTATTATACAGATACACACTCAGAATACACTCTGAATGGGTTAAGTTACAGCTGTTCCAGAAACCCACAGATCTGCACTTTAGCTATCCAAGGGTCTCTGGTCAAACTTTGTAGTCTTCCTGAGAATGTGCCACATGGCAGCACATTCTGACACAGTGCCAGCTGTTTTGACTGAGCTTAGGACAATAAAGAAAGGTTCATCAAATGGGAAGTTACTTTCTCCATCTTTAAATATCAACAAACTACAGTTCTCAGGTGGAAAATACATAATTACTAAACATCAATGTGGTAGTCACACTAATAAAGCATTAGATCATTAAATGTACAAAACTCTCAATCCTAAAACAACCCTAAAAGGTAGGTATCATTACGATGTTATGGATGCTAAGAGGATGGGATGCAAAGATACCCACCCCAGGTCACACAGTCAGTGGGAAGTGAGGCCTGCTTCAAACCTGCGTCTGACTCGAGCCCAGCCTTTTTGTACTCGCCATGTGATTTTTGTTTACAGGCTCCTAAGAGACATCATTTGTCGATTTTGTTACTATTGATGAGTGAACATGAACCAGTACTTAGGACTTTTCTAAAGATTAGGAAGATAAATTCTTTCTACTATTGGTCTAGCTAAACCCCTGTCAAAATATTTTGACATTTATGTGGAATTTGGGCTCCTACTTAGGCAGAAGAGGAGGCAGAACACAGAAATGATGATGGGGTCATGTGGTATCTTCCAAGAACAGGGAAAGAAAGAAAATTAGGTTGCCTTCTCAGAATTAAATGGTGAAATTAGATCAGAAACATGTAAAGTCTCCTTTCAGAGAGAGACTATCTCTTAAGCCTGAAAATGTATTAGCATACATGGTGGCCAGGCTCTGGAGAGAGTACTAACCGGAAGAGAGGCTCTCAGAACTTGAGTAGCGGAGATAGTCACCAGAACAAAGTTCGGAAGCACCTGCCTCGTGCTCACCAGGTGTGTTATGCACACCCAAGAACGAAGCTGTCTCCTCCCAGAAAGGAGGTCCTGTAGTGGATGAAAGGGCAATGCTTGCTTGGAATCGTGAGATATTTAACCCTCGGCCTGTCTCTGACCTCACCAAGCAATCTGGCTTCCCAGGTCAGTGGACTCAGGAAAGCCCACATAATAGATGGAAAGAAATGCCTACTTTGATGATTATGTTTCCCGTTGTAACAAAATGAGCAGGTAGGTACTCTGCTTTCTATCCATTAGTCTCTTTCACATATTGTTAATGTGATTCAGGGTCCTTACTCGAACTCATCCTGATATACTGTTACCATTTAATTTCTGGACTAGTAAGCTAAAAATTATACCTTTGACCATGACAAATATATCAAGATACTGTTACAACATCCTTTGTGGCAGTGAAATCAGGTAACCAGAACAACCCACACTGCCTTCTTTAAAACATCTTCAGAACCCATTTAACTATTCAAGAATAGATGTTCTCTCTCAGCAAAGGAACAGAGTTCTTGATTTGCAGTAACAGGTATACCAGTCCTCTTCTGACACATAATGTTTGAGAATAAATTAATCATACGTATTATGGGCCATAGAAATAGCAAATGATGACCAAAGATGTACTGAACAGAAAACAAAAAGTTGGGCTGTTTTTCTAACACTGCTGCTAATTAGCTACATAAGTTTGGAACTGTTATTTAACTATTCTGAGCCTCAATATCTTCATCCATAAAATGAAGAAACTGAAATCTATGCTATCTAAGGAACTTGTGAAGCTCTAACAATCTCTCGCTTGAAGATAGGATGTTAGCTTATCATCTAAAAGTCAGAACATTTATTTTATGCTCAATGACTTCATTTTCTCTCAAATATTGGCTCTTTGGCTGTCATAGCTGCTCTTGGTGATTAAATTAATGTCTTCTGGTGGCCTCTAATACTGGCAACCTGTCTGACAGTATATTTCCTGAAAATACAAAGTAATACAAGCAATGAAGAAAACTAATCTCCGTAGTCTCTGCATTATCTGTGACCTTACTTACTCATCACACCAAAATGCAGGCTGGATAAAACTGTAACCTAAATAATTATGATCTCGATTAAATCTGTAATTAACCATCCCAGAAATCAAGAAGCTAGGAGTTGCTATATCAAAGGAGATAACAAAATTCCCCTTTCATTCTTGAATAGTTAGGGCAATGCACCGGATTATTCTAAGATGCTAAATCGGTATTCTCTAAACATGTGTTTTCACAACTTGTGAGTTAGTTTGGCGCATTGACGATCACAAAGGGGTTTTGTGTTCATTGAATAAGTACCATTTATATGTTTCACTTTCAGAGACAGATGGGGACTGACATCCTTACAAGGCCAATTAGCGAACGTATCTGTTAAAGTCCCTTTCACACCTCCACTGTCAACTCCAATCATTTATTTATATCACTAAAATCTTCAGCTTTAATTACTTACTATTGACTAACAAATGATAAAGCATACTTCCTTAAATGTGCTACAAACTCACAACTCTAGTTTTCCCAAGCTACTAACACTTAGTCAATACTGTCCTATTTATATGAACGTTTTTTTGAACATAGTTATTTCCTTAATTTAGATAAAACTAGATAGTAATTCAACTAGCATAGCTTTGGGTCAGTTTTCCATCAGCATCCTATTAGATTAATGTAATGCCTAGTTGGTTGATCAAGTTCCAATCTTGCCCACTTTTAATTCATTCTCCATCATGCAGCTCAATGGATCTTTACACAGCTGTAAAGCTGATCATGCCAGTCAGTCTTCTAATCATCATTTTTCAATGGGTCTCCAGAACCCTCCAGAACCTCTTACAGGGGCATGCAGCATCCCTCATGCTCTGTACCTATCTTACTTTTCCCCTAAGGAGCCAGAAGAGAACAGTGGTAAAAATCAGACCCAGAATCAGATCGCCTCGTTGCAAAATCTCAGATCTACCACTTACTAGCAATGTGACCTTGACCAAGTCAAATAACAGCACCTACTTCATTGTGATTTTTTCTTAAGTTGTAATAGATGGCAAAATTGGTTAAATACATTTTTTTTCTTTTCTCAAGATGTAGTCCTTTCTCATATACTTAGATCTGAGTTGATCCTGTTGCTTACTTTGGACATTAGCAGAGGCTTGTAACCTACTTGAACACTGAGGCTTGTGATCTTGCTGACCTTTGACTGTTACTGAACAATATGGCTTACCTGCTGAATGACCAGAGACACCGGGCTAGGTCATCTCCATTGTCCCAACCAAAAGTAACACAACTGCCAAACATATGAATAGATCATCCTAAATCGTCCAGACCAGAAGAACAGCCACCTGAGCACAGGTGCACGGCCAAGAAGACCCAAGCTGGGTCCATACTAGCAGAATTACTCTGTTGATGCCTAGATTCATAAGTAACAATAAATGAGAGTTTTAAGTAATCAAGTTATGGGTTTCTTTGTTATGTAGCAAAAGCTAACAGATACAATGCAATGAAATGAGTTCATTATGTAAAGCACTTTTTAAAGTTCCAGGCACATAGGAATATAAGTTATAATAACTCAGCAGTCTCTACCTCTCTTTCTACTATACTTGGACCTTGCATTTTATTATTATTAATACTATTTCTATTATTACCTTGCTTTCTATTATTACTCCTGGAATGTACATATGCTCACATCTCTAAGCCTTCCTATCCTTTATCAGCCTAGAATATCATTGTCCTTAGCTCACTTGGCAAACTGCTAGGCCTCTTAGTTTAATTATATCTTCTTTTGAGGACTGTTTCCTGACACCATTATTCGCAGTGGTGTCAATTGTCCCTTCTGCGAATTCTTAAGAACACTGTGCTTATCTTAGCCCGTTGTAGTTTTTCCATATTGTGCTGCCATTACTCGTAGAAGACCCTCCCGCATGTACACGCTCCCTAAGGGTGGGGGCTCTGTCACAAATGCTGTGAGTTACTGTTGCGCTTGAGATACCTCTTTAACACGGTGCTAAGTCCAACCAACAACAGTTGACTCTCTGAAAGGAAATTATTTGTGTTTAAAGGCTCAACATGTTGTGAAATAAGGTTTTATTAAGCCTAGCCACTTTACTGTTGAGTGTTTCTAAAAATAAATTAATATGACTTGCCATATATCATTATCAAATGTTACTTCACTTGTTTCAACCATTGTTCCAAATAATTTATTTTTGAAACTTCCATTTGTCGTCAACATTAGATACCTCTCCAAAGAGTGGGTCAAACGTGGCGTATGTTTTCCAGCTCCTCGCAGAAACCACGGATACCAGTACGAAATGCAAGTGGGCACAAGGCTGTACTGCTCTAAGCTATGACAGATGGCCGCTGAGGGTGACAGTCACTCTGGTGGTATTCTGCCCGTGAAAACTACCTCTACTGGACCAAGTGTATGTTTCTTCCTTTCAGTCAAATTATCTCACGAAAGAATCTATGTCCTTTTCAGGAATCCGGACGAGGCATCACTTACTCCAACCATCCAACTACTCTTTCCGAAAGCGAGACCAGGCTGGTGTGAAACGGGCTGCTGTCAGGATCAACGCATCGGGGTGCCTGGTGCCCACCACGGCGTCTTCTGAGTGCTCAACAGCCATCTGTTTAGTCATTGTGACTGGAATTTTTTAAAGGAGAAACTATAACAATCTATTATTTTCAGGATCAAAATAGTCCATCCATTTAGAAAATTAGAACAACATTTCCATTCCCCTGACACCTTTCTCGTGCTCAATGAAGCATCGAAACATTTAGCAGTACTTAATCTCACCACGTCAATTCCTATTAACAGAAGTTAGAATAATAATAATAATGGTTAAATGTAGTGAACTCCTACTATGTGTCAGGCACTGCTCAAAGCTTATCTGGTATATAAACTCAGGCACTCTTAAAAACAATCCTGAGGGTCGCACTATTATTATGTCTTGTAACAGATGACGGAATCGTTATCAAAAAGGTTTTTCCTTGCCAAAGTCACATATCTCCCAAGATGCAGGGCCAGGATTGGGACCTGGGCAGCCTTCTCTTGTGTCCATCCTCTTAACTACTGTGGGGGAAACAAAAAGAAACACCTGGTGTCATCAGTCAGGCCTCCCACCTGTATTATCCCATTTAGAAAAAATGTCAGTGAAAGCCCATCAGGAGTCTGCCCATCTCTGGCTGGAAAGGTTGCTGGGGTTTCTTTCTGCAAATAATCACAAAACTTCCATGTGGAATGGGATAATCATAGTAATTTTTACCACTTAGGACATGGCTCTGTTTCATTTCACAGAGGAGACAATTTGATGAGCAGTCTACAGTCAAAAGCAGGATCACAGGAACAAAGCACCATGATATTAAAGAGCATGATTGTACTCAATGACAAAGAAAAGATTTCCGTGAACCGTAGCCTTCTAGATAAATATTTGAATGGATGCATATTTGCAATTTACATGAACTTATTCCCTTTGTATTTTAGGAAAAGCACAGACCATACTAATGACATATCATAGGTGAGCTCTAACAAAACAAATGTGGACTGATATCTAGTCCAGCAGTGACCTCATACTCCCCTTGAAGTAGAAAGTTCCACTGCATTTGAACTGATTACTCCTTTCAAGGGACCTGCCGAATCATTTCAAAGTGGTTACACAGGAGCTTGACAGAACTTTCTTGCCATATGACATAAAACTGTCAAATGAGTGTATATTGATAAAGCCAGGCACTTCGCTGATGGGGGAAGGGAGTTGCTCAGAGGATACTAATTTGACAATTTAGGTTAGAAAGCAACAGAATAAGTGAATTTTAGACAACAGTGATAATTCACTGAGTTTACATTATGGCATACTGTCCTAAGTTGAAAGACTAGGTGCTAGAACAGAAGGGAAAATTCTACACAAATTCCACACTTCCTTTGATCCACAAATCTGTGCTATGATCTGACGTCTCTCCTAAGACAGGTGGTGTCACTGGAGTCCATTAGTATTCTGAGATGCTAATCATTTGTTATGAAGCCTACTGAACATGTCAAAATTCATTTTAAAATACTACCCAGTATGACAAACCCATTCTCATTCCCTTCAAAAGATCCTTGTATCCAATTTCCACATATAATGGTTCGTATTCACATGGATGGAGCTCGACTACCCTGCATGCTGCCCAAACTTGAAATGTTGTGTGAACACCAAGGGAGACACTTCTTGATACACAGGGCATTAAGCTTTAAAGTTACTAAGGAGATCTGATGCTTTTTTTTTTTCCATCCAGGCAGAGAATGTATTCTGGACATATATTTAAATGTTTGACTTGCCTACAGTAGTAATTTATGACATTTGCAAGTAGTAGTGAAAGCTACAGGCAGTAAAAGCACAATTACATATTTGACAATTATGTCATCCTGGTTAAACAGTTTGGATCCTGCCATAAGCTGTGTCGGATCTTGCCACAAGAGGTGTTTTCCGAAGCTGGGTGATGACAGCAAGGCAGCGCAATGATTCGTGGTGCTTCTGACAGCCTTCAATTAAATCGCTCTTAACTGATTTTAATTAATTGAAAAACAATGTTAGTTTGGGAAACACGACTGTACCTCTGAGAATGAAATACTGATTGAATGGAACACAGCACTAGCATAAAAGCCCAGAATTTTAAAAAGAATGAGGAAATTTTAAAAAAACAAAAACGAGTGGTAGATTTTTTTTTTCCATTACTCTAGGAAACAGATGGAAATGTATTATGCGAAGGTGGAGTCAGGAGTATTGATACAAGGATTGCAGATACACAGATTAAAACATATCCCACCAATTCTCCAGGACCTAACATACGGTTCTCTTCCTTATGCTTTTAAAACGGCTTTGATCTGTGGTCTTTATTCTTTCCTGCATCCAACTGCTCCGCTTACTTGCGTTACTTGTTGGTGATGAGGGTATGACGATGCATTTTAAATTATATACGAGTGTAATTTTATTAAACCACAGCTGGGACACCACGCCCATTGCGTGCACTGGCTGAAGGAAACCCACGATCCTCACTCGAACAGACTGAGGGCTTGCCGTATGGCAGGCACCTCCTTCACCTGATCCCAGAGCAGCCTGGTGAAGGGGGCAGATGGTTATCCTTATTTTAGCATGAGGAAGCAAAGGTTTTCTGAGGCTGTCATTTGCCCAGCCAAGGCCATACTACGCCTGGCGTTTGAGTCTGCACTCTGGACCATGCCTACATGATCTACGTGAGCGCATCACCACATGACTCCTCTGCACAGAGTGAGTGCCTCCAATGCGTGGCCCAGACTCCTCGGCCAAGTGTCAAGACTTTGCTAATAGTCTCTGGAATGACCTTCTCTGCTTTCTGATCCACTATTTTCTATACACATTCTCACTTCTAGTCCTTCTATTTTCAGGTGCCCAAGGAAGCAACTCCTATGCCTTGCACCCTCTTTCAGTTCCCCAACATCCCCTCTCCTTTATGTAAGGTACTCGGCTCGGTAGGCCTGTTTCAGATGCAATGCTCCCCATGACGCCTTCCCCAGGGTCCTAGGGCAGCTTTGTCTTCTCCACGCTCTCAGAGGTGCTCTCTAAGCTGATCACAGTATTTGCCACATTGGAGAAAACATTGTCTTTAGTCCAATTAGTCCACTACATTTTATATATTAAGATATGTAACTCTTAATCTCACCTTTTTATCCATTGGCATAGACTGTCGACCCTCCCTCCAAAATTTGTATGTTGAATTCCTAACTCCCAATATGACTGATTTGGAGGGCCTTTATGGAGAAAGTTAAGGTTAAATGAGATCATAGGGGTGAGGTCTTAATTCATCCTGACCGGACCTTATAAGAAGAGAGTAGGCTGCACAGAGAGATCCTGGAGGTGTGGGACCACAGAAGGGAGGCCATGTGAGGACACGTGCAAAGACATCCACCTGCAAGCCAGGGGCAGAGGCCTCTGGATAAATCAACCCTGAAGGCATCTTGATCTTGAACTACCAGCCTCCCAAACTTCAAGAAAATATCTTTCTGTTGCTTCAACCGCCCAGGCTGTGGTACTTTGCTACGATAGCCCTAGCAAACTATTATATCTATGAAAGTTTGTCCCATGCACAGTAGATACTTAAAAATATTTTGTGAATTAAATTAGAAATACATTTGTGATATACTTCATATAAAGCAAGAGCCAAGCTCCCATGCAAATAATTTATAGTATATAATTATTCAATACTTTTCCCTCTTCTTTTCCCTTTTCTCATTTCTTTATCCTTTATTCTCCCTTTTTCTAGATCATTATTGAAACTCTGTGAAGAAGGCTGTACTAACTGATGCACATAGACTACTGCATATAGATCACCGGAGAACTTTGTAAATAGCTGTAAATTCTTGAACGGCTAATAATTTTAGGTAATGAAGTATAATTTCCCCTCTATTCCTCATCTTTCATTTATTTTATTTGCTTATTGAGAGATCTCTTTAAAAAGATATAAAAGCAAATAAAATTTCACTTCCTCGCTGAATTGTACACTAAGACATAAACAAAATAAAATAGTTAAGTTTCAATTTCTAAGGCATTGTGGTTTTTCGACAAAAGACACTTGTAACTTCCAAAGAATATTCTAATAAAGGAACCTAAGTATAAATATTGAGTTAACAGAATAGAGGCGGAGCCACGAAGAATCTTGACTAGCACCAAAACTATACGAACACTTATGTACATTTCATTTAAAGACAATAATGTAATTCATAATTTCTCAAAAACAATGACTAAAATCTAATCAGATTTCAAAACCAGCAAACTTGGTTGATCAGCCCCCAAACGCCTGTTGATTATTTGTAACGGAACACCTGGCAAATCTGTGGAGCATATAATTTCGAGGCCCTACACCAGAACTACTCAATAGCAATCTCTGGGGGCTATGACCTTGGAATCTACATCATCAATAAGCTCCCTCGGAGAAGCTTATATCTTTAAAGTTTGAGAACATTCCAAACTGTTAAATAAAAACAATAACTTCTATTGACAAAAATGTAAGAAAAATGACTCAAAGGAATTCTGGTTATTTTGGTCCAGAACAAATCATTCTGAGAGCCACTACTAACAATAACTATCCACAATTAACCTTTTGGATTAATACTTATGTGTCAGTGGTCTTGGTTTGTGTCAAAGAGGACCCACACTCGGTATTCACATTGACAAAGAAAAGCTAGTTTTCCACACACGTATTTTTCGTTTCACACAGGCGCAGGCCCGCAGAAGCTCAGACCCTGGATGAGCTCTGAGGAAGGGACGGGGTGCGCAGTGACTGCGGGCATTGTCCCTGGACAGACAGAGTGGTGACCGCTCCACCGAGGGCCCCCCTTTCCTCTCCTGCCCCTCACGTCTGCCACAGGGCTGTGCAGGGCTCTTCACCGCCTGCCTCGCACGCAGGACTTGGGTGGCAAGGTCATTCATCTGAGTCATGCTTCAGTTTCTAAATCTGTAGGTTGAAACAGAGCTCTGATGGCAAATATCATTGCTTGTCAACACCAACAACTGTGGGGGATTTCTCAAGCACTGGAAGGTCCCCAAATTGTTCACTGTCGAGGAATAAGAGAGTCCAGTTGAGCAGGGATCAGCGCTCAGCCAGCGCTGCTGCGGAATGCAGTTGTTCCCCCAGGCGCCAAGGATAAAGCAAGGGATAAGCACACACCGCTGTCTTGCCATAGCTGCCCCCAGTGTCGCTCAGTGTCATTCATCCAACCTGGCTGTCTCCCTCCTTCTCTCCTCCCTCCAAGCAGTGAAAGCACAGGTTTCACGTCCCATAATTTTTACAGCATAATGGCTCTTCCCTGTTAAAGACGAAAACATCCATGGCATGGAATAATCATTATTGATTCACAGATCATGGCTCTGCTTATAATTCTAGTGTAAACATTAGCCATGCGTTCACTTAAGTCAAAACCATCCCTTCTCAGGAATTGTCATTTTGCATGTATAAATATTGATTGAGCTTTGGTTCCTACTACCAGATGGCAGACCTGTGAAATTCTAATATAGCTGAGGTGATTCAAACAGATTATCATTCACTGACAGGCACTGGAGACCGCAGTGAAGGCCAAAGTTTTCATTTCAAAAACAAGTAATTAGTTTTGACAGCAGAAGTGTAAATAGGGCCCAAATGAATAAATTTGCTAATAGGCCCTCCCTGTGGTAGTTGTTAACCCAGGACTGTTTGGTCATAAAACATGTTCACATGTCTATAGTTTCATTATAAGAATGTCCTTGAATTCATGTCACAAAATGGTGTCCCAGGTGAGACAGTAGCACTGTGTTAGCCAGTAAGAATTTGGTGGTGTCTACTCCACATAAGATTTGTGAACAACCTGCTGGCAGAATGGCCTTTGGACAGAGACCCATGAATCACAAAAATCATGTGCCAGAATAAAAGCTGCCCTCTTTCTAAACTTCATATTTATAGATGCATATATATCATCATGTGAGTTTTAAAATGAGTAACTCTATTGCTTCCATTGCACACATTTTCTTCTTTTCAGTAAAAAATATATAAGGCATAATCAAAGTGGAATGAAAAAGTTGCCTCTATAGCAAATGAAAAGTGGATTACCACAGGCCTCAGCACATACCCTCAATAGCTCCACATAAATCAATAATTAGGGCCTGCACTTTCATATACTCCGAATGAAATTTTCAGGAGGTTCCCCGCCCCCCACAGTCTTTTCCATTGCAATCAATGTTGTGCTGCTGACATTGAATCAATATTAATTGTAAAGTCCCTGCATGGAATTTCCATATGCATGTGGAGGAAGGCAAGGTCAATTTTATCCCGGGGCAGTCACTCCTCACCTACCTGGAAGACTGCACCAGAGGAAATGCAAGGTTAATTAAACCAGGTACACTGCACATGATAACGTATTGCCATTTCTTTCTATTTCAAACTCCACCATTTAAATCTGAAGCAATTTAAATGATTCTATATTAACTAGGATTTCCCTTTCCTCTACTCACTCTCTCTGGAACCTCTCCTCACTCAACCCAAAGAATAACTTTTAGGTCTTCCCATGTCTTATTCCCTAGTACCAGGCAAATGACAACCACAACCATCTCATGGAATGCTGAAGAATACCTGCTGCTTAGATTAATGATGCCTCCTTACCTGAGTCCCTTGGGAAAGAACCAAATCTAGGTTAGAGAACACCTGGCAGATAAGGATTTCTGTCCAGATAACCCGTGACCAGTTAGCAGTAAGGAGTCAATGCAAAGTATAGCATTTACCGCAAGATAAGGCCTATGCTTGATTTCTAAGCTATGGTGTTAACTATTATTTTTCGTTTCCCAACTGTGAATAACCTTTACTAACAAAATTTCAGATTTGCCAAATTGTCTTTCAACTGAAAATCTCAAATGACTAACTAAAATCAACAAAATCAGCAACAGAATGAATGTGATTGATCATGTTTCAAGTTCCCCGTTGAACAATTTTAAGCAATTCCAAATATAAATGGAACTTTAGACGTAGAAAAATGTCTATTCGTCCCAGAAGTGTATTCCAATTTAGGAAAATACTTTCTGTAAAAAGTCATCAATGTCAAATTTCAGAGATAATTCATTATGGTGATAATTTATTACACAAGGTCTTCTTCCTCCAATCCCCTTACAAATATCTACAGAATTGCCTTCCAGGACCATCTCTCTCTACTCTCCCCACCCCTCCTCCTCCTCCTCCTCCTCCTTCTTCTTCCTCTCTATTCTCTCTCTTTCTCTCTCTCTTTCTGTGTGTATGTCTGAATGAATATTTTTCATGGTATTCAGATAAAACAACACCACTTATAGTATCTTTCCCTTTAAACAATAACTAAAGTTATGCTTATAAAATTGTATTTTAAACCTGAAAATATAACTGATAACCCTGAGAAACTGAGAAAAATGCAGGGGACATTGTTAAGCAAGCAAGGCATAGATAAGGTAACCATTAGGTGGGAATATATTTAAGCCATCTCATAAATAAAAAATAAAAAAATCCTAAAAATGTCACCAGATCCAAGGTTTATAATTTTATATATTTTTTTGCCTAACTTGCATCATTCATTCACTAGTCTGGTAGTTTAAATCAACTTACTGTTATTCTTTTATCTTTCAAGTGGAGAATGAAACACAATGATCTTTATGTTACATTAATGATCAATATCAATATATCTCACAAAGAGCCATATTAATCTAATCATATTTCTATATATGGAAAGGAAAAAGTACCATTATCCTCTTTGAAATATATATATATATTTCAAAATTTGTATATATGTATATATATTAATTTGGAGGAATTTTTCCCAAAGTCATGATACCCAAGTGGCTTACTCATAGTTCTACAGGATTTTGATGCAAACATAGGCTCCCTCTAGAGGTCTGATTTCATGGGTCTCTGGGTTGGAAGAAAATGGGCTTTAGATGCTTTTTCTTTTCTTTTCTTTTTATTTATCACCCATCAAACTTCAGAGAATTTCTGGGCTTAAAAAGAAGGGCCTGCAAATAAGACATAAGACACTGGGAACTCACCAGCTGGCAAATTCCATTCTTCTATTAAATAGTTCTGACCATAACCATTTTCTCCTTATAATCAATTAAAACCTATCTTGTCACTTCCATCTGCTGATCCTCTCTCTTCACCTGAAGTCATAAAAAAACAAAGATAACCCCTCTTCCATATATCTTCAAATATTTGATGACAACTGTCATGATTTGCTTATATCTGAAGTAAAATTAAAGTCTGAAATCATCACATTTCATGACAATGACCTTCAGAGTAAAGCTGGATGATCGGTGGTGGGGTAAATTATCAATGGCACTGCCTCAATTATTCAGCCTAAAATAATATAGCACTTTTCTGCCGCTTTCAAACTAATATAAATGAATATAATAACTTCCTTTTGTTCATGGCCGATTACATTATATTACAACAGCACGACTTCCAGGGCTAGCATGCAAAAGTAATTTATTTTTCTCCCACATCTGTAACTGTTTGGGAGAGCAGCTAAGTCTTCATAATTATGCTGCAGACACAGTAAATAGAGCAAACCCAATAGGTCACACTGTGACTATAGTTCAGGGAGAGAACAATTATTTTATCCCATATAATTTGCATTCAACATTTCATATAGGAAACTAAAGAGAAAAACAAAACACTGGCTCACAAAATTACTACAGCTCTTTAATATTCGCCCCTTTTTTCTGTTTAATGGCTTTTCTGTCTGAAATAGAAACACACACACACACACACACACAGTGTAAATGACATGCCTGAACAATTTTCATTAAAGAGACATTTCCTTTTAGGTTGTGATTCATTTTACTTTGTCTGACATAGATTAACTTATTATAAATTACCTAAAATTGCTGGCATGTCATTCAATTTCTCTTTTTACTCTGTTCCCTCCCTCTCTACAAAAACAATTACCCACCATGTGAAGAATGGTCAAAGTCAAGTTTTCTGCTTCCATCGCGACTCGGCCAGCACAACCCCGTTCTCTACGTTGAAGAAAACCTGCTGTCCGAACTGCAAATCGCACACAAGCGTCCTCCCTGGAAACCATGGAGCCGGGAAGGCCAGCTTGGAGAAATGAAACCAATGTGTTTGTGGTTTTTAAAATATTATTATCAGTGAAAGATATGAAACATCAAAATGATTCTCTAGTGGTGCCCCCCCAAAAATAAATAAATAAAATCCATGGCAATTTCCCCTGCCAATCAAAGGATTTTTTTTTTTTTTTATTTCCCTTATTTTAGAAGCCAAACTCCTAGTTGGGGATTTGAGTCCCTTGAGAAATGCAGTCCAGTAGCCTTTGTTTTTAACATGAAAGGGCCCCCCAAATGTACACAACGAAATGAAAAGCACTACAAAAAGGACAAACAACTCAGACTGCTAATGAAGCACACCTGGGAAACCCTGGTGCAGAGCTGGGGCGGACCCTCTGCACTCGGGTTCTCTCTCCACTGTGGCAGCGCCGGAGATTAACGAAGAAACACATCAGCATCTTTGCCTGTGAAGTAGGCCTGTGGCTGCTCTTGGAAGGCCAGCCTCCCCTGTTGATAAAACAAGCTTCCTCGCCATGGACAACTATTTTAGACATTCAGGCCCATGAACTCGGTTGGGTACCATGATCGAAAAGCAGAGGAGAGGATGCCTTCAACTAAGTAAATGCTCATGACCACACAACTTCTGTTAAGCAACAAAACGTTCATACTAGAGAAGTCAGAGTGACGATCATGTAATTCTGAGTCCTGGTAACTCAAATGTAAATGTTACTTCCAGCATTCCTGAGCTCTCCGGGCCTTGGGTGATTCATTTTAATTTTCCAAACTTGCACTGTCCCACATCATGACCAGTGGCCACATGTTGCTACTGAGCACTTGACATGCGGCAAGTGTGACCAAGAAGCCGAATTCTACATTTTATTTTATTTCAATTTAATTTAATGTAAATGTAAAAGCAGATACTCTATTCAATTATTGGAACCATTTTTAAGCACGTAAAAGCAACTTGGTGTACATTTTAACAAATCAAGCACAGATCAAGTATTTCCAATGAAAATTTAGCATCCAAATTGAGATGTGTTCTATGTGTCAGTAGAATCTGATTTAAAGATGGTATAAAAAGATGTAAAAGATCCTACTGATAATGTTTTATGTTGATTACATACTAAAATGATAATATTTGGTGTAGTTGAATTAAATAATAAATATTATTAAAATTATTTCATGTGCCTGGCCAGTGTGGCTCAGTGGTTGAGTGTGGACCCATGCACCAAGAGGTCACTGGTTCAGTTCCCAGTCAGGGCACAAGCCCAGGTTGTGGGCTCGATCCCCAGTAGGGGGCATGCAGGAGGCAGCCAATCGATGTTCTCTCTCATCAATGTTTCTATCTCTCTCTCTCCCTTCCTCTCTCTCTAAAAATCAATAAAGAAGAAGAAAAAGAAAATAAAATTATTTCATGTGAGTTTTGTTTTTTTTTTACCTTTTTCATATGGCTACTAAAAATTTTAAATTTAGATGTGTGGCTTATGTTATGTTTACACTGGCGATGCTGTTCCAAACCTTATATTCCTTATCTTTAAAATGCAAAGATAAATAACTACACTGTAAAATTTTGGGAAAATTAAAATGCACATATAAAAAGCATATCCCTTAGTGTCTAACATACCACTCAAAAAATGGCATATTTATGATTTCTACTACCCATTACGAGAATTGCTTACTTACTTTGAAATCCTAATAAGCTATCTGAATTTCCCAGATGGACATTTTATTTCTCTTTAATATTTTGTCATACAAGGTCTTTATGAATGCTTAAAATATATTCTCTGAAGTAAAGAAATTAAAGAAATATGTCTCATCTTCTATCCTGTCTTCAGAGAGCATCTCTTCAAAATTCCTACTCTCTTTGTTCTCTCTCTCTCTTTCTCTCTCCCTCTCTCTCTCTCTCACACACACATTGAGAGAGAGAGAGAGAGAGAGAGAGAGAGAGAACGCTAACACTATTATATCTGGTCATAAAAAGAAGGTTCTTTAAAACAGCTTTTGAAAATCCTCAACAAGCAATGATGTTGCACAGCATCCAAGGAAAAGAAAACATACAGAGAACCTTGGAATTCTTCCATCGGGTGATAAGGTCATTTTGTTGCATCACGTATCTGTTGCATTTGTTATAGCCTCCCCCTTTGATAGTGAAGGAAACACCCAGCGTCCTAAGAAAAGGAAACGGTGGAGAGACTGAATTTCTCCCGTGAAAGGATTTTCCAGATGTGGCTCTCAGCCCATCCCGCTTGGAGATTCGGAGCCTCTCTCATTCCTTGATACCCAATGGCAGCACTGAATTGCTCAATGCCAAACAAATATTTCCAACAGAAGGGCAAGCTGTGGAATGTATCCCAGCTGGATTAACAAGAGTTCAATTTTACCCTTTCTCTCTCCCCCAGCCTCCACTATCTCTCACCCCATTTAATCAGGCACAAAATTTACTGTTTCTCAAACCCATGACTTTCCCACCATTGCTGAATTTTTCAAATCACCTCACATTTCATTTAATATGTTTTTATTGTTTGTGTTTTTTTTTTAGAGAGAGAGGGAGGGAGAGAGAAATAGAAACATCAATGTGAGAGAGAAACATCGATCAGCTGCCTCCTGCACACCCCCTACTTAGGATCGAGCCTGTGGAATTGTCTGGGAATTGACGACATTCAATCCACTGAGCCACACCCCTGCACATATTTTAAAAGCCATGTGTGCACATTGATACCTCCAATTCCAACCCAACACCACAGCATTTATTCTATACTTTGCCCTTTCCTTATTTGTAACTTTTTTCCACTGCTGAAAAGTCTAGCTCACATTATTTATAAAATATTTATCTATTTGTTCAATCCTAGAATACTGAAAGCAGTTTCCCAGTTGCTAACCCACACTCCCGTGGGAAGCAAATTAACTAGATGGAGTGTGGCATTTGCACACACTTCCTTTGCCTTCAGTCTTACCGTATCGTCAAAACACTGTTCTCCAACGTTACTTAGGTTGGTTCTTCTCCAGGTGGTTATTTAAGTCATTTAATTTATTTATTACTGCTTCTATCCCCTTTGGGTTCCATCCACATCCTAGTTATTTTAATTGTTTATTTTTTTAAAATATCTGAAACATCGCTCTGGCTCTAAAAGGCAGAGCCAAACGAAAGGTATAATCAGAGATGTGTTGTTCCTTCATCTCGATGACCACGTTTCTTCCACAACTTTCCTATCTGTGAACATGTAGGTTGTTTTCAGGAGTTTGCACTCTGAAACGATACTACAGTAGATAATCGTATTCATATGTGTCCTCTTATTGTTGGAAATGGATCTTTTGCGTAAATTCCTAGAACTGGGACCCTGAGTCTAAAGAGAAGAGCATATGTCGTCTGGATATGTGTTGCCAACTTTTCCTCCAGAAGGGCTGGACCAGTCTGTATTCCCACCAGTGAAGTGTGACAATGCCAAATATATATTTTTATTTTGGTCCTACCACAGTTTCCACAATCACATAAATCATGTTGAAAAGGAGAAAGGAGAGAAAGATGTACTGACACACAGGCCTGAGCACATCCCTGTCCAGCTTACAAACAGGGGACGGTTAGCTGTCCCCGGGCTGAAGCTCTCACAGCTCTGGAAGCTCCTTCAGGCCCTGACGGTCGCTCCGAGGCCAGCCTCGTCCTCAGCAACGTTCTCCGGACTTGGCTCGGCCACGGGACTCTAGCGGGTGCCCTCCGATCCCCACACGGTCCATGGTCTGTCCCCGTCTCACAGCTTTGCTGCTCTTCCTTCCTCTTACCTGTAACCCTCACCTGCACCCCGCTGCCCTGCCTGATGATCCCCGCTCTCCTGACCCTTCTGGCTCCGGGTCAGCCCTGCTTCCTCAGGCCAGGTTTGCACCTTACCTACTCGTCGGGGTTCTAGACTCTTCCGTCCACGCCAGCCTGGCCGCGCGGATCCCCTGCGTGCGGCCGGCTCTGCGCGCACCTGGCCCTGGCTCGGGCGTTTCGTCCTTGGCGTGGGGACACCTCTCCCTGCACTGAGGCTCCGAGAGTGCGGGCGCGTTCCCACCGGGGCAGAGCTGAGCGAGCGGGACAGGAAACCACGCGGCTCGGTATTCGAAGGTACACGTGCCGCTCTCCGTCTCGTCTAGGCTCGGGTTTCATCGTGCTCAAGCCTGACCCCACGCCCTGACAGCGCAGACCAGGGCCGTCCCTCCAGCAGTGTCCGGAAAGATGCTTTGTGTCCTTCGTCTGGTGTCCTCGCCGCCACGGAGGCACATCTGGGCGCCACTCCGCACACGGGCTGCCCCGCACCCCCCTCCCTCTCGACGTCCAGAGACACTCGGGCAGTCAAAACACTGCACGTCTAAGCCGCCGACCTTCATTCGGACAGAGGGAGCAACACAGCCACTCGGGTATCAGTCTGGGTTCTCTCTGGTGTCACAGGTGCCCCCGTCCCAACACACTCGCAAAGGAACACCCACCTAAGCCCTTGAAGCAACAGAAATGGACCTCTCTTTTCCCAAGTAAGAACTACAGTTTTTTTCTTTATTGATTTTAGAGAGAGAGGAAGGAAGAGGGACAGACAGAAACATCTATGAGAGAGAACATCGATTGGGCGCCTCCTGCATGCCCCCCACTGGGGACCGGGCCCACAACCTGGCTACCAGTCCTGACCAGGAATCAAACCGGCGACCGCTTGGTGCATGGGTCGACGCTCAACCACTGAGCCACACCAGCCGGGCCTAACAGTACTTTTTAAAACACACACCTGCAAAGAGGCCATGGAGCTGGCTTGGGCGTGAGGTGGGCAGGGAATCTCCAAGGGAGAAAGCAGGCCCCAGGGGCCCCATGGGGAAGAGAAGGCTGGCTTTCTTGAGAGTAGGAAAGAGGCAGGAGATGAAGGGGTGTGTCTGTAACAGTCCTGGTCCCTGTTGGATGCAGGGCCCAGAGACGTGGGAAAGGGCTCCAGACAGCCAGCAAATGCTTCCCCGAGAGCTGCCCTTTGCAGAAAACAGAAGAGGTCCCTGTGACTGAGTCTGTGGTCTGTGGAGAGAACCAACACAAAAGACAGCCCTGTGGCAGCTTCTCCGAGACCGGCAAAAAATAGCACCACAGATGACTGTGAAGCTCAGGGGGAACCCGCTGAGCAAAGTCCAGGCCCCTACACTACTCTGTTCCAAACATCAAAGAACACCCCCTAGTTTTTGAACCCACTCAATGACAATCAATGGTACCAGCCAAACTTGAGATAGTCTGGGTCTTAGTACTCTTAGCATCCTGCTGAGTACAGACACTGAGCCTTCTTTAACTTACTAAATTTTTTGAAAGACATCTTACAGAGAGTATTAGGGAACACAATTCATGCCTGTCACCGTTACAGCTTGTTGAATGCTAAAGGAGAGGATTGGAACTTTTCTACCCACTCATCAATAAGTCCTCTCCAGTAGTTAAGAAGGCCGCTGAGGTTAGGTAGAGTGAAGGACCGGCTGGAGCTGGGTCCTAGTGGGAAGATAAGAGACCTGCTGGCATAAATTCTAGGGTCCTCTCTCACTTTTCAACCGCCCGATGTGGACCCAGCCAGACTATTACTATCTCAAGTCTGAAGGAATGTGGTGCCATCATTTAATTATTTTCACCTTCTGCTACTCAAATCATCGGAAGTGAAGGTCCAAGAAACTGAACACAACATCATTTCAGAGGCTCCTCGACCCTCCTACTGAAGTTATTTCTGATAGCTATATGCCTATCATTTATTGAAAAATGGGAAAACTGGTTAAGCCATAACTTAGAATAAATTTTCTTAAAAATTAATCCAATAGTCAAAAAGTTATTATCTGATTAGTTATGAGAAAATTTTCTTAGGAGAGTGGGCGATATAACACATGTACCTTTGTGGGAGGCATCGCAAAGTGTGGTCACATAAGTGGTTACTGATACACTTCACTAGTTTGCCTGGGGTCAACCCTACTGATTCAAATGAATGGAGACAAACCAAAGCTTCCTACTGATGGTCATTACGTAGACATCTGTTTCTCCCATGACATAAAAATTGGTATTATAAGTGTTTTTAATTGAACTAATTTCAAAAATAAGAGTTTCAACTCTAAAGAATCCACTAATGTCAATATTAGTGTGCAGTTGACTCTAGATATCACAAATTGGCATGATATTTGCTGAATGTCCTTAGACTTAAAAAATACGGGCATTACAATACACCGTAATGTACTGTAATGGTGTTTAGGGAATGGTGTGGTGTACTTGGTTTTGACTCTAGAATATAATGAACTAATTTATTTAAAATAAATTCAAGTAGCTGCATAACCATCTCTGGAAACTTTGACCAAGTCCAATACTGCAAAGCTACAATAATTAGAACAAAAAAAATTTCCACTAGAAATGAATTAATAACTGAAGTTTGACTATGCAGCATGCACTAATCCTGGTTTTTAAAATCCCTAATGAGCTTTATAGCAATGTAATTTGGCAAAGTGAGTAAAATTCTAACATAATAGATAAAGGTAATTAGAGATGCAGAACAAATTCTTTTTAAATGCCCTGCATGCAATTCGGACAGTGATTCCATCTTTGGAGAAGGGAAGCAGTGAAGAGAGGAAATACAGTAGATCAGGAATTGAAAAAGGGAAAATCGAACTGTATCCATCACAAAGGGATTTGGGGCTTGCGAGCTGTTAAAACCCTTCTAGCTATTTTGACTTTCCAAAACCTCCCAAGAAACCAGCCAACTTACAATTAATGAATCTCTCCCTTGAAACAGTCTAAGTTCAGATAGGTTGCCAAAATGGGGAAGACAAATAATGGTCTCAGGAATTAAAAGAAAACCACTGGATGAATGTTATAGGGAAAGTGTGCCCTTTTCCACATGACTGCACACATCTTTCCATCACTAACAGCAATCATTTCAAGTAAGAATGTGTTTCTACTCAGTAGATGAAGAATAAATTTGGTTTATTACACATGAGATATATATATATATATTATTTGGCATATTTATGTATATTATATTATATGTTATATAATAGATATATTTTGTAACATAATTATAATATGTTTATATTAATATAATACAGTAAATATTTATAATAACCTATTAAATATATACTTTTGTATTGCTGAGCTTCAGCGGACCAGATGCAGATGTGACACATCAAAGGGACACATTCATTACTAACGGGGTACTCGCTCTGTGTGTGTGTGTGTGTGTGTGTGTGTGTGTTCATACACACAAAGAGAGCAAATATATATCTTATTTATATATAGTTACAATTTAATATAAATATAAAAATATTATAATACTTAAGTATATACGTAATTAAGTATAATAGGAGTACTCCACTAGACTTCAAGCTGAACTTCATCATTACAGCAAATGTATCACTCTGAGCTACATCTGTATCTGGTTAGCTGAAATTCAGCAACACAAGAGCAGAAATGGAAGAATCGAATGGACAAAACTAAATGTAGAATAAAGGTGTTCCAGAGCAGGAATGGCCTACAAGGTCACACAATCCACCACCCACCTCATTTAAGAAGTAATCCAAGTATCTAAGAGCCAATCATATGGACAGGTGAGGTGAATGCCGAACCAACTCTTCTGTTTCCCAGCTCAGCGGTTTTCCCACTGCAAAAGCCAGTGTGTTCCCCCCACCACCCCCTCAGCACCTCCACAGGCTTCTGGACATGGTAGATTACAGCCACAAATGATCCTCAGACTACCAAGGATGTTACGTGAACTTGTAGAGACATTTCCTTTGTGGTGCTTATTTTTATAATAGTTGGTTGGTTGACTTGTACAAGAAAGAAGTGATCTGAAATTCCATCACTCTATTTTCTCTCAGCTTATGAGTGATAATTCTGAACCGCTCAGTCTCCCTTAGGGTAGTGGGCATTGGTTTGGGAGTTTTATTCTGAAGCCTTTCCCTAAGAGCAGCGAGAAGTAGCTGGTCTTTGGTTATTCCTTCTAATCACTTTGACACACTTCTGGTTATACTCTCTTCAAGACCTATATGTTGGTTATATTTGACAGACAATAAACCACAGCCCTATTTCTGATGATAATACCTTTTAACAGTTGTCAAGACAGATTTAACAGAAGGCTATAGTAACTCCCAAACAGCTTTCTCATCTTTATTTAAAACTTTGGAGCCCTATAAACAGTTATCACTTTGAATTTTGATCTTTTTTCCTAAAAAAATGATACACTCACAAAATTGTGACATATATTTATAATATTTCGGTTTCTCATATTATATTTTTTCAAAGTGTCATATAAAAGTGACTGTGTAATCACAAGACTTTGACCTCTGTGGCCTACAAACTCCAAACTGTAGGCAGACACGTGAAACTGCTGGGCAGTACTGAGAGGCTCATCATCAGGTTCATGGATGAGGAAACAGATCTGTGGATTCCCCAGCCTTCTGGGGATAGGGCCAACTTTTCTCCAGGTAAGACCCCTTTCACTGGCCTTACCAGGGCATGTTTGCTCAATAAGAAGCTTAACTTGATGTCAAACAGTGATTTTATTTGTTATTCTGTGCTTTGAATCAAAAGAACAAATTGTTTACTCCAGATCCCTGAATATGTGTAAAGGGCCCATTATCGCATATAAAAAGTGAATGCTACCCAGAGGCTCAGATTCATCTATCATCATCTATGGGGAAGATTTAAATATTTTTACAGACTCATAGAACCCCAGAAATAGAACTGACATGACGCTTCACCTGAAACAAGTACTACCTATAAACAAAACTATGGCCAAACATTCAGAATAAGGGTTAGCTCCCCTGTGCTGCAGAATGTCCTAGAATAAATGCTGCAGTTCTCCAAGAAGGCCCAGGGGAAGATGGTCACCTGAAGATAAACTGGTTTTGTCCTCCTGATCCATGAACGTGACTATGAGACTATCAACATTGTCTAGTAGTTTCACATACATCTAGCTACCATTTGGGCTTCATGGGCCACAGAGGTGAAAGTCATAATTATACAATTAGTGATACCGTATGACAGTATAATTTTTAACACACACCAGAAACACAAGTGCCACCATTTAGCAAGTGGGTCATTTACATGTTGATAACTATCTCAAAGCCAACCAGAATAAATCCATCTTAAAATCACTGGTCAGAAAAGTATGAAAAGGAAAAGTACACTCCAGGTCAAAGGAGAAAATGATGAAAATAACTTTACTATATAGTATATAACCCAGAGAAAAGAAATGTTTTACATATAGAAAATACACATTTTATTTTTAAAAAGTTTTTCCTTAGTTTTTCTGCCACTAAATTAAAAATAGATGTGATTTTTTTTTTTTTTACCAGTGACAACTGATACAGGTAAGTGAACGTGTCAGGAGGTAACACATCTCCAACTCATTGCACTGAACTGGGGTTTCGGTGGATCGTGCTGGTGGTGGCAAAAGAAGGTGATATTGCTGCCATTCTATTTTTGTTTTAAATTTTTTTCTTTAATGATATTAGGGAGAGAGGAAAGGAGAGAGAGAGAGATAAACATACTGATGTAAAAGATTTACCAATAAAATAGGGAATCCTTTATAAGGTGGTTCACTCTGAATTTTAAAAATAAATGTCCATAATTAATATATTTATAAAGTTCCATTAGTATTATTTTCAGTAGTTGACTTGATGTTAGCTGGTAAATGTTGTTCCAGGGTGAAAAAACAATAAGAAAATTCATTGTGTTATCAAACCCGTTTCAGTAGCAAAGTAAAGTTTAGTACAGAAATAATACTTTTTTTAATCCTCTCTTGACAACATGTGTACTGATTTGAGAGAGAGAGAGAGAGAGGAAGAGAGAAACATCGACATGAGAGGAAAACATCAATCAGTTGCTTCTTGCATGTACCCAAACAGACATCAAACCTGCAACCTGGGTAAGTGCAGGGAATCAAACCCGCAACATGTTTGGTATAGGGGTGATGCTCCAACCCAATGAGCCACCTGGCCAGGGTCAGAAATAACACATTTTAAAGAAATGGGAAGAATTTTTATCTCAGAAACCATAGTGCTGAGTCAAGTTCTGTACAGTCCCTTGTGTATCCTCAGTAACACAGAGGTGTCTATGCAAAGTTATATATACATGGGACAAAAATACAGAAATCCCACCTTCTCCCTGACAACCTCTTCTCTTCTCCTAGAGAGACCTCACCTGTGACAAAAAGTTTGGATAATCCGTTCAGGAAAGTGATTAAAATGGTGTTACGGGGGGGGGGGAGGGGTCATGGAGTTGTGTAGCTCAAGTTTGGTTTGCTGTTTCCTATACAAGGACAGGAGGCTACTTTACTACATTATTTACATAATTTGTAACTAAATTTTAGCAGTTAACTGGCGTAAAGAAGATAAAGTAGGGGGTGAAGTTGTTCAAAGGGGCCGGCAGCCGGGGGGGCCGGAGCGCGCTGCCCTGCACCTCAGCGGCTGCGGTTGCAGCCACGGGGACATGCAGAACGGCCGCTGCATCACAGGATATCAAAAAGGAAGCCAATGATGACTGCGTCGTTCCCCATTTATATTTTAAGAGAAGCAAAATGCTCTCGGACCAAATTGCTGCCTCTGCAAATTGCTCTGAGCCTTCGAAGATTTGGAACTGCTCTGTCCAAGCCTGCTTAGAAGGATACCAAATGATGGGAAATAATGCAACCTTTCAGCACCTAGAACAACGGAGTTCATGTGAAGGGGGAGATCATGACAAGCGGATACACCAAAAATGACATCAAAGTAATCCATAATACAGAGAATGCGGAAGTGAGAAGGATACCTAGATATTATAACACCATTCCCCAAGTGAAGTGAAGGCGGTGGGCTGGAAATGGAGAGAATGATGTCCACTAAGAAGCATCGACTGCACAGCAAGGTTAACCCCTGTAACAGTGAAGACACAGCCACAGGGCCGGTGGGATGAGGCTGGCCTGAACCTCCGCTATCAGGCACGTTCACAGGGAGCATTCAACGAGAACCCTTTCTTGTGGCCCAGAAGAGTGTCTTCAGAACAGGTGGAATAGCAACATTCAAGTGTCAAAACAGAGAACTTTGGCAAAACACATTAGTGGGAAAGAGTGGTAGTTACTCATTTAGTGGGAGAATCATTCGCACGGTGGCGAAGGGGGGCCTTTGATAAACACAGCCAGGGGCTGGCCATCAACAGTCTCTTCTGTGAACGACGGCAGGAGGGCAAAGACAAAACGAGGGAACAGCACTGGCAGGAACAGGCAAAGGTTCATCAGGCAAGGACTTACAAAGGTTATTGGAGAAAAGAGTGTCAGTATAGAGAGAAGGTGCCCACAGGCAGATCCCCAGAGAGGTGGCCAGAGTGGAGATCGCAGGCCAGCGAGGCCTGGCGACCCGGCCAGGAGCTGAGCGAGGCCGGGCGAGGGGCGCAGAGAGAGGCTTCCTGCGGGCCTGGCAGGTAGAAAGAAACGAGCTGAGAGATGTAATGAGTTGGCAGACAGGCACACTATGCTTTAAATAAATATCATTTGGGAACTTTATTTGTTAGGCAATGAGGAAGCAGAGCGGGAACTTGATAAGGGAGAGACAATATTTGGGTGGAGCAGCAGGAAGATTAATCTGGTGACCGAGGACAGAATGGAGGGATGGGGGACGGCACTCGGGATAGAAGTCCACTTAAATGCAGTCTTTTGGGCCCGAGAAAACCGGGTGGCGATGAGAATGAAAAGAAGAGGCAATAGGAAACTAGAATTTGCAGATTTCTAGAGAGATAATGTGTTATAAGACATGCCAGGGAGCATTGCAAGTATTGTCAAGCCTGTATGGTCTTCGTTTTGGCTGACCGCAGGCAAAGAGAGTCACTACACAGAGGATGTGTTCCAGGTGACTCGGCCCATCATCCTCACATTAACACCCCCGCCTCCCGCCCCAACGCACACACAGAATTTCACAGATCAGTGAAGATGTAGGAAAAATATGAGTAGGAAGGTCAATTCCGGATCTAATATACAACACGACACCATGGACTCTCTCACTAAACACTGAATCATTAAATACCGAGACTTCAGCACTATCTTTTCAGAAAGATCCTCTATCACAGGCATTTTGCAGAGTAGTTAGAGATCATGTATAAACTTTTAATCCTTTATGAAGAAAAGGTAGCATTTCTTCATATGGAGTAGCTGTACACATAATAGCTACATGATCGAAAAGATGATGTTCCATTTCCACCATACCAGTCTCCAGAATCCTGCGTTTTTCTTGATTATACAAGGCCAAGTCTATAGATTGTATCCTGTGGTTCTGTTTTGGCTCAAATTTGCTCTTAGCTAATGGGAAGCTGGGGATCTTTTGCCTGTGGGAGAGCCAACAGCAACTACAGCCTGAGTCTGTCTCTACCCAATGTCTTTCTGAGGCAAAGCAAGGTCATCTCAGAAACTTACTTCAGTGTGTAGAGTTAGGGGACATGAAGGTGGGAGGAGTCACCATCATCCCTGAGGTTTACTCTGGTAAGCAGACCCGTTTATTAACCGGCCATGGAGGACTAATTCCTCTGTATTTTACATTTGGGAAGTGTTCATTAATCACCAGTGTGACCTACAACAAAAACACAGCGTTGACAATTTTTCTCTTCATTGCAAAGGGTCGGTCAGCCTGGGAGCAATTTGCTACCCACATAAAATTTATATTATGTTTGTGTTCTTGAATAGTTTACAAGTTTAGCACTGCACAGGTTTTTAGTCCCATCATCTCTCCCCGTTGTAAATACAAACACACAAGTTATAGGTGGACAATGGAGAGAAGTTGCAAATATTTCTTTTGAGTTTATCTACCTTCCTCTTTTGGAAACGCCCAGGGAGTGGTGCCTGAACTCACCTGTGTAAGCACCAGTCACTGTTTACAAGACGACTGAGCACATAGGCGTGGAGTCGACACAGGACCGTTAGATTCAGGACGTACACCTGTCTTCCCCAGTGTGTCTGAGTAGGGCAAGAGGGATTCTGGGAGAGTGTCACAGGGTCCCCTCAGCTGGCTCAGAGCAGGGAGCCAAGAACAGGGCACACATTGGATTTCTTCAAGGCCACAAATCCCGTGTCTTCTTAGGACAGAAACTCATTCACTGCAGGTGACAATAACTGGGATCTACCATAC
Source organism: Molossus molossus (assembly GCF_014108415.1). Lineage (NCBI taxonomy): Eukaryota > Metazoa > Chordata > Mammalia > Chiroptera > Molossidae > Molossus > Molossus molossus. The sequence continues at coordinate 24,380,343 of NW_023425403.1, read as the reverse complement.
CTCATAAAATTTAACAATTAGTGAATTGTTTTTGAAAGATACTTGGTTCTCTAGGTATGACACAGACTGGAACACATGAAACTCCATCCCCCAACTCAGACATCCACTGAAATGACAGACAACTAGATATTTTAAAATAAGAAATAATCTGCTTATATTCTTCACACCAGACTTCAAGGACTTTTTGCTAGGTATAATGCAAATGGAATCAAATTAAGGAAAACATGACCTGATACAGACATTTAAATATGAAGGGAGTCTATCCCTGGGAAGACTGTAGACATGACCCCTGGAATGTATTTTGCTAACGCGTACCAGGAGCAGCAGCAGGCTGGTGGTGAGTGGTAGTTGGGGGGCACGTGTGACTTTCCCGGAGTATCTGGGGAAACGAGGAGCCGCGGGCACTCTGAGCAGGGCTCTGACATCATAATTCACTGCTAGGTTCCACCTGGCTCTCCCTGGGCACGAGGAATGGAGCACAGTCCTGCCTGGCTGCGAGTCAGGAGACCCAAACCAGGTGAAGGAGAGAGGCAGGAGTCCACCTCGTTCGTGAAAGCCACACTCTCTACAAGGAAACTGGCAAACAGGTCAAGCTGCCTGAGATGCTTCCTTTGGTCTGGTCACCGCTGCCCAAATTGCTGAATCTCTAAAATTTTCCTTTCTTTTCTCATTAACGACTAACAAATTTGAATGGTATTCAATACCATCTCTGAAGGAACACATTGCAATTGCCGATCTTTGAAAAGCGGAGGCAAGCTTTTCATACGTAAGCAAAATTTGGAAGAAACAAAGTGACTCTCTTCCTAAGAAAAACCGTTATAACACGATATGGGAGAACTTCTTTCAATTTTTTCTTTTCTTTTAGTAGAACTCAAAAGGACACTGCCTCTCTGAAAAGCAGCAGTCCTGAGCGGGCGAAATGGAAAGCCCAGCCTACATAATTAGAGAGGAATGAAGGTGGAGGAACAGTCAGGAGAGTGGAGACACTCAAATCCGTAAAATAAAAGCTTTGGAAACGTCTCCCAGGACTCAAAAAGAAGGATAAAGAGATAAATATTAGAAAAGAAAAGCTAAAGGACAATGCAGGCAGGCAAAGGCTGGACAATACGCATTATAGGAACATCAAACAGAGACCAGGGTAGATAGGAAAAAAGAATTATCAAAGGACAAAAATAATTGAAAACGTTCCGTAAGTGAAAAAGTGCTCTGAAAACATACACTCCATTTACCAGTCTGTAAAAACTAACCTAAAAATATATTCCTGCCAACCGACAAGCTAGTAATTGCATCATTTATTTTTTTTTAAGTCCTTTTTTTAGAAAATATTTATTTTTTAGAGATAGGAAGGGAGAAAGAGAGAGAAACATTAACATGAGAGAGAAATGTCAACTGGCTGCTTCCCTCACACCCCTACAGGAAATCACCCACAACCCTGGCAGGTGCCCCGACTGGGAATCAAACTGGTGACCGGTAGGTGCACAGGCCGACACTCAACCGACCGAGCCACACTGGCCACACTAGCACTGAAATGCTAATTTATGAATTAACAGTGCTAGGTAACGGTCCCAGGAACTGTATCATGCAAAGTTCACCTTATTCTCCTGTATACAGATCTGCATGGAAAATGATAGCATGGCTCAGAGGGTTCCTCAGTGAGTCTGGATGGAACTTAAACAAATGGAAAGATGGCTACATCAAAACTTCAGTGAAACCCGTATGTAGTAGCTGGATACCGCCATGTCGGAATCTGTATGGCCATACAAGTGGCCTAAACTGTTTGGATCCGCCAGCAAAGGCTCACCCTAACTCGGAACACGCTTGCACTGTCACTGGTCGTGCGGACTCCCTGACATCCCATATCACTTACTGCACCAGAGACTGATTGACACGCTGATGGGTTATTAGCAATGCTAATGTAATCAATTATGTTCCAGTTAAATCTTGCTGGCCCCAAAATGATTCCTACCACCCCCACCCCACCCCCACACACAAAAGGCAGAGAAACAAGAAAAAAACCTTCCATGCATCACATTTGATCTATTACAAGTAAATATTTAACACTCAGAGGGAAGCTTACTGTCGTCATCACCATGCTATGGTCCAACCAACACTACAAACCCCTGCACTGACGACGTTTCCAGAAATTCTGAACAATGTATTGAGAGGGGTGATTAACTAGATGTACATTAAAGCCTTTACAGCTGAAAATAAACATATTATTTTCAATTTCCATGAATCATTGACAAAAAATTAATCCTATATTAAACCACAAAGACAATCTTGTTGTCTCTCCATTTACCTCACCTTCCAAAAAATATAATCCGAACTCACAGATATCTTATTTCCCTGATCATACACTCTCCCTAATGCTTTACAAATTTTAAACTATTTTATTTACAAAAGGGCTTGATGCTATAAAAAAATTTCGAAACCACAAATGGAAACTATTTAGAATATCAGTGGATTGATAGCTACAGATATATACAACTTAAGGAATACAAACAAAACTGCAGTTAAAGACAAATCAAAAATGTATGTACAATCTCAAGCCCTAGGAAGTATCAGGGTGCCCATTTTACAGATGAGGAACGGAGGCAAAACGACTTCTTCAAGGTCAGAGAGAGTAAATGGTGAAAATGAGATCAGATCTCAAAAGCTCGTGTTTTTTGTCAAAGTATCACCTGGATTCCAAAAATCAATGAAAACAAATTAAATAAGCATCATTTCACAGAGCTGAAATGTGAAAAAATAAAAAGAAACGTATCTAAGAAAAATACATACTAATTTTCTTTATTCTCTTTTTATTGTATTTATTGGGGTGACATTGGTTAACAAAATTGTATAGGTTTCTGGTGCACAATTCTGCAGCACTTCATCTGTACAATGTATTTTGTGTTCACCACCTGAAGTCAAGTCTCCGTCCATCACCATTTAGCCCCCATACCCTCCTCCACCTCGCCATCCCCCTGAACAGATACCAATTTTCAATTATATTTCTTAGAGCAGCGGTTCTCAACCTTCCTGATGCCGCGACCCTTTAATACAGCCCCTCATGTTGTGGTGCCCCCAACAATAAAATTATTTTCGTTGCTACTTCATAATGGTAATTTTGATACTGGTATGTCTTAGGTGACCCCTGTGAAAGGGTCGTTCGACCCCCAAAGTGGTCGTGACCCACCGGTCAAGAACCGCTGCTCTAGAGGAAAGAAAAGGAGGTCACATTCTTCTGTACGAAAGACATGATTTGCCACATTGATTGGTCACAATGATATTAATTTGTATTTATGAAACTTTTTCCTAACACACTTTGTCTGAAATTAGGACACACTAATTTATTTATAACGGATGGTGACTTATGTTTTAACTTTTAATCCAAAATATTAGATTACTTCTACTCAAGGCTCTTTGGAAGAAAGGATGGTGGAAAAACCGGGAAACAGAGGAAAAGAAATTTGGTGAAAACGCAAATAGTAAAATGAGGGAGAACAGTGAAAGAGAAGGAGTACAGATTTATTTTCCCACTTTATTATAATTTAATTAAAATACGATTTTGAGAATTGATGCATTTAAACACTTCACACAACATATTGTCATTTTGCCTACTAAAATGTTTCTGGCTGAGGTTACCTACGATTAACATATGTATTGAATGTTTCAGACTCAAACAGACACATTTCGAAGTGGTAAATTTGTGTTAGGGGACAAATAATGAATCAATATTGTTATCAAACTCTCACCAGAAGACAAAATGGGGTATATCCCAAAGCACTGAGAGTTGAAGTTTCTCTTCCAGACTGATAAAGAACTTGTCATAAATCCACCTGTGCTCGTCCTCTAAGCTGCAACATGCACACCGATGCACACACGTGCACGCACGCACACACGTGCACGCACACACGCACGCACACACTGAACACCAGACGTGCTGGACCTCATCCAGTGTTTGCTGAGTGAACAGGTTACAAATTCAATTCAGCCAGAGAATCATTTTCTCTCCCTTTTGAAAAAGTTTGGTTTCTTTGGTCGTGACTGCTGCTCTGCTGGACTTACACAATGGGCTCGAAAGACAAATCCTTCCTTGGAGATTTGTGAAATCACCTGCGGAAACCATTTTACTCTTGGCTTTTCACTCTGGTCATCCTTTTGCATCATGATGCCTTTAGAAACTCACAATCACATCATACTTAGAGGACACCTAAAGAACTAAAAGAGATCGTACCCTTTAAATGCCGGCCGATCTAAACAAACTGACCTAAACTTCACAGACATGACTTGAGATTCTCAAAGGTTAGAAAGAGCTCCCATTCAAACCATAATTATGCTCAGTCGGTTGAAGTAGATAAATGAGCCCTCATTACTGAGACAGTTAAAAGAAAAACAAAACCAAGAATGAATTGATACAAGTTCATAATAGGCATTTAAATTAGATTAGAATCCCTATGAAAAAATTAAATGTTTGTGGTGTTTGTTAAGCCTTGTGTCTCCCCGAAACCTATAAATAAAATGTACGGGGTTGATGTTAAATTTGTATCTAACAAACTTTTCCAGGCTCTGTGGACTCAGTAGACAGCTTCTGACCCAGTGGGTAAGCAACTGGATTTACATAAACTAATAAACACCCTTCAGTCACATGGAAATTTTTCAAATATTACCAACCTGGAGTCCTTATGACACGAAAGTAAAATATCAGCATTAAGCTGAGTATGTCTTTGCGGGGTTTTAGCTATTAGTTTTCTCTAAATTTTCAAGGAAAAAAATATTCCAGAAATCAACCTTTTGGGGAGCTTTCCAAACATACAGAAAACTCAGAAGCACTGTTTTCACAGAAGAATTCAGACAGACCCCTAAGGAAGGAAACTGGATTACTTAAGTCCCCTGGAGGCCTTGCTATGAGCTCTCCCATTGTAACAAGGTTCAGTATAAACACCAAAGTACAAAGTTGGGGCAAAGAACTTCAGTACTCAAATCGCATCTGATTCCATCTTGAAACACTAACATGTTTCCCTATGGTTCTGTGTGTGTGTTACCATGATGGAGAGCAACCAGCTGATCCTAAGATACACAAATCCCCACACTTTCTTAATTGCTTTAATTGGCCTTAAATTAATTCACATAATTAATTATGTTATGTGAATTAATTTAAGAAGTGGCATTTTGTTTGATTTTGTGTCTGAGGACTTTCAAGACTTGTACCTGGAAAGAAGATTGTAAGAAACACGATACATTATTACTATAATAAATGCTGTGGGTTGTGTCAACTGATGGTAATGGATGCCAATTCAAAGCCAACAGGAACCCCATTTGTGGTACGAAAACTATTCGGTGAAAAAGCGCTCAACTGTGACACCACACGGCTGTGAGGCGGCCCTGGGGTCAGGCAGGCCTGGGCCAGGCCCCTCTCCAGCTAGACAGAGACAGCTGGGCCCGGCGTGGCTCCGCTGGGCTCCAGGGTGCTCTGCTGGCCCACTCCATCCCGGGCCTGCTCTGCTCTGGAGAGACATCCTCAGTGCTCCGGCTCCAGCGGGAAACACGGGGAGAGGAAAAATGCTCTCTCAGAGCCAGATGGAAGACAACATGTATTGACAGCAGTCCCTGGCCCAGGTCCCTGACTGGTCTGTCTTATGCAAATGAGGACTCCAAATCCCCGCCATTTAATTGGTCTAAAAGGCACTGTCCTGACTGGTCAGAACAGAGCCACTTTGTAGGCGAAGAAGCTGATGGGGATATAGGTGTGCAGCTCTGATCGGATGAGGACAGCTGCTATTAGATGAAGCAGGATTCCAGGAACTCCTTTAGAAGGGCTGGCTCAGAGCAGAAACTATAGTGCAGGCACAGGAAGGCAGTAGTTCGGCGCACGCTTCTCCCTAAAGCAAGGCTTGTGTGAGAGGCCCCTGTTTAGAAACGGCTGCTAGGCTCTGTTTTTTAACATTTGAGCCCAGTTAAGCCACCAGGAGCCCTTCTCAGTAGGCATCTTCTTTCCCAGGGTCCACAGTGGCATCCAGATTCCATCTTCAGGACAAAAGCACATGTCCCCCAGCTACCGGGAGCAGTGATGATTGACAGCTTTCAGCTGAGCCCTTGTCTTCCAACAACTGCTCAAGGCCAGAGTTGCTCAAGCTTCATCACTTCTTGGAGCCTTTCACGGAATGCGTTCAATTCAAAGAGATATACCTAACCTTCCATTTATAAGTAGGTCAAACAGCTTAATAAGCATTCAAGTCCTAACCTCTTAGCATCCGCTGGGCACAATTTTAAGCCTTGGAAGATTAGACACCACCACCCTAATTTTCTGTTTCCAATTGATTTTCACAGGGCACTTGCTTTTTCTGGGTTTAAAAGAAAAACAGCAATCAGATATGGAAACGGATCTATCTTGAGTTGGTAGTTCCTTCCGAGGCCCGTGGCTGCAACTGGGGAGCCCAGGGGCATGTAGTTGTAGAGTCTGGAGCAGGCCCTGTGCTGAGTTCTCACCGAAAGTGTAACCCCTCCCCATGGAGGCCAGGTTTGGTGACTGCTGGGGGCAGAAAAAAACAATGGGATGTTTTTACAAGTCATAGGCACTTGCTTCAATTTGGGGCAACTCTAAAGGGCCCCAGTGGAATTCCTTCAGCCTCCGCTGCAGGTAGGCCGCCTTTCAACTTCTCCCTCGTCCAGTCCTGCGCCCTGCATGTCCCCAAAGCTGATTCCCAATGTGACCCACAGTGAACGTCCTGCATGTGGTCTGCACCCCCAACCTGTGACAGCCACTTGAAACAAAACTTTTAGGAATGGAAGAAAATATTACATTCTATTTTTACATTATATTTAGGTTTTAAACTTTTTTTTTTTTCAGTTTTGTGTTGGGCTGCATACACACTCAGCCACTCAAACTTACTTTCCTTCTGAAAATCCCACAATTTCAGAAACAGCATCGCATTAACTCTGCCCCACGGCCGCTGTGTGTTCTGCAGGGTTATTTCAAGGTGGGCGGAACAACCATGTGTTCCACCAACCAAGACTGCACGGCACTAAATAGAGCTTCCGTCCTTACTGGGCTTGCCAGGGCAGCTTCACCTACAGCACCGTTCCACAGACACTTCTACAAAGCTCTACTCGGAGTTACCTTAAACATATCTATTCAAAGGGAAGCCCCGTGAGGGGGGCACCTGTTCATCTTATACCAGTGCCTCTAGCAGAGTCTAGCCAATTACAGATGCTTCATACATCTATTTGGTGAATGAAAGAGTCTTTGAAATCCTGTTTTCACACCCTCTTTAAGGATGAAATATGAGTACCAGGACCAAATTCATTAATATCCCTTAAAAGATCAGTTGTGTTTACTATGACATGTATATATTTTAAAAACAAAGCGAGGCCAAACAGATGTGCTCTGCTGATGAAGAATAGCAGGAGGCCACTCCCAGTAATATAGTAATATATCCAAAATGTACCTTAGAGGCACATTCCAATGTTAAAAGTTAAAGAAATAAATAGTGATTTTTTTTATTGCAGTCACAAGTACAGTGCCACAAGCTGGCCACTGCAAGCAATGACTGCCTATAAATTTACTGTATGTTATGAGCCACTGTTTTAAATGGCCATGAAGTAGATGTCTGCTAGAGACTTGTACAAAGCTAAGAGGTTCATAAAAATATAAATGCGGCTCTGTGTCAGGTCTTATAATTTAAGATCAGACAGATACAAGGTTTTACTTTTAATTTGAAGAATATCCCAAACCACACCAACCACTGCTATAAGATAATTATACACAGTCTATTAATTTGTCATAATAACTAATTAAGTAAGACAGCCTGCTGGATTATTATTATTGTTATTATTAAAGCCAGTCATATGAAAAAGCAAAAAAAAAACAAAAACACAAAAAAATCACATGTGAACATTATTTTTAGATAAATCTATGGCAAATGTATACCATTGGGGTTTGCATGCAGTACAGTAAGAAAGAATAATATTATTTGCTCTCATTTGTCAAATAAGAAAGTTACGAACTAGAAAACTTGCTGACAGCCACAGATACATCAGTGGTCAAATGAGGATCACCCAGGAGGATGTGAGGAACTGGAAAAAAGCCCCCACCTGATTCTTACGCCTGAGGTCAGTTGACTTGTTTGGTATGTATACTTAAATCCACTCTGCCATTGTCAAGGCTTATTACCGAAATGCCCTTTGAAAGCCTAGAGTCATCATTGTTTTTCATACAAAGTCACAGGTGTGAAGTGTCATCACTACTAGGTTCAACGACAAAGCCCATTATTAGTTCGAAAATAAAAACTTATTAAGTATCCATAATGTGCTACACACTGAGAAATAAAACACAATCCCTTAAAGTTCAGTACAAACTCACAGAAACAGGCAGTCCACGCACGGCAAGTCAGTACCGTGAGCGCCACATTGTAAGTACTGGTTTCAGGGAGGAACGATTCATTCTGCTCAGTGGAATTACTAGAAGAGTTTCCACGGATGCTCACCTTTGAAATGGGCTTAGAAGATTCAGTAGGAGTTCATCAGCCTCATGGAATGTCAGGCAACTCTCTGTCTTGAACAAAAGCAAGTGCACAGGTGCAGAGCTGTGAAAAGTCCTTGATACATTTTTGTGGTTGGAGTGAAGAGCACCTGGTGGACAGGGCGAGGAATGAAAGGAAGGGCAGACAGGGGTCAAATGACACTATCAAGCAGTTCCTACTTTACCTTAAAGGCAACAGAGAACTGCTGTCGATTTGGAGGAATAATAAAAATGAGGGTTTTAGAAATAGATTTCTCGTACTGAAAATGAATTACTAGGGGGTATAGGAAAGCAGCCAACTCTTGCTCTAGTACCTAATATTACAGGATTCCATCTTGAATTTATGAAGTGATTGTTTTCCATGTCTATAAATCACTTTGACAAACAACACAATGATTGTAAGCATTTTGCTGAGAAATGAAATTTGCAGATCAAGAATCTGTACTGTGAGGGGGACGTTTTAGCGTGGAGCAGGGGCAGCAACTGTGATTCCCGGGCCCAGAAACAAGCTCACTCTGGGTTTCCAATGAAAGCCTTCTTAATTCTTTTAATACAATCTTAGCCCCTCTTGTTTGGGTGAAAATCTGTTTTCTACAGAATACAATGCTTTAAATTCAGCTCTGCTTAGAAAGGGTTTTTTGAAGCTGGTTTGCCTGTGTTCAGTTGTTAAGTAAGTTTTTAAATCATTTCAAATTGAACCTAATATAACAGCCCACTTCTTTCAGAAGCCAGGATTGTCTACTGGGCAAATATTTACACAATCTTTAAAACATTCAATATTTATTCAGTTGGCCATAATTTGTCATTTCCAAGACGTTAGTTAATGTAAATATATGCTAACTGGAAACAAGAGGAAGAAATGACTCTAGAAGAGAAGAAGTTCTCATCGTGGTGACTGTCCAGGTCTTTAATTCCCTGACGTTTAATATACTACAAATGAAGTATTTATTCATAAAAAAAGGTTTCATTATAATCTCTTAGTTGCACCAAAACCAAAGACCCAAACCCGTCAATGACGGTTAAAATTCTGTCTCAGGTACACAAATTTAACTCTGTCCCACTGCCTACAATCTTCCCCTCACAACATGAAGAAAACCTTGGAGGTGTGATTCATACAGGTCAACAAGAAGAGATAAGGAAACCCCAAAAGCGACAACAAACCCATTTTTATTTCTTGCTAGTACTGGCTTTATTTCTGCAACATTAGATATATTCTTTCTAGAGACATATTTGGTTTCCAACACTAAAAAGGAAAAAGCAGCTCAAGAGCTTAATTAAAAACAACTCCTTTCATGGGGTGGGGGGCAATGAAGGGGGTCAATGGATGAAAAAGGGAGGACATCTGCAATACTTTCAACAATAAAGATAAATTTTTAAAAATCTCCTTCCTAAACCTACCAGCACAATGAACTTCTAAACACTGCCCATTGCAATGCTTTAGAAAACGGTTACATAGAGCATTTAGGATTGTTCTTATCAGTTAAGAAAGTATGTATGAAAATCATTTTTCCCTCCCAATAAGAGCAAGAGCCCATATTCTGAACCAGGAGTGAGCCTCCATTGAACACACACACACGCACACGCACGCACGCAGAAATCATTGTAAGCCAGGTTGGATTTCCCTTCAGAGGAAGAGTGCACAGCCCAGCACTGAGAGCCCTCCACCGAGGAGTAGCTGTGCTGGCTCTAGCATAACAAAGCACTGTTTACTTTTTGGGTTCTATTTATGCCACATGCACATTGTTCATCATTATTAAATGATCCTTTTTTATCTTTCTATGACAGTTACATATTTTAACGGGTGACAGTTTGCCTTTATAAGCAGCAAAACACTGGTTTATTAGTATGCTTGTGTGGCATAAAATAGAGTTCATTTTTTACTGAAATAACTGGAGGAAAGAAACATCAATTGTGCAGGGTTCGGAATATCTCAATGGGTATAGAAGTTTCAGGCAATAAATTAAGATAGGTTTGCTTTATTTATGAGTCTTAGGTATTCTTTCACAGTTGCTACTGTGCGTGAATTTTAAGTGGCCCTTTGATGGACACGTCCATCTGAAGCAGCATCATAAAGTCTTATAGTAGTTTCACAATTAATCGTTTCTCTGCTGTAAACTCAAGGAAAAATGTAAGTCTGCCTCTTGGAAAATTGTCCGTCTCCTGACCAGAGCAGAAAAGGCTACCTTCACACAGAAAAAGGGAGAAGGAAAGAGAAAGAGAGTCATTACGATACCACTGAGTCACAGAAATGGCAAAGTCCATTCTTTATTGCCTTTAGACTCTATCAAACCCAAGCACAACTCATTCTGGAAACAGCCAGCCATGCCCTGCAGGCCTTCCTGGAACAAGGGTCTGGGGCTACCCCTCAGCCTGGTGATGAATGCTGTAACCCCTGGGGTGGCCAAAGGAAGACACCATCTCTGGCAAATGGTATTTAAGAAGCACAACTGCCACAAACTCCCTATGCCATTGTTCACACTTATATTTAAAAATAAACATAAATAAGTAAAACCCCACCTGCAGATAATTCTTTCTGGTATGTGCTTTGGGAGGAGCAAACAGCCCATCTCCCACAGAAGGCCATCATCTAGTATTGCCAACGAGGCCTGAGTTAGTAGATCATTTCTATAGCCGCTCATAGTAAGCACCTCATTGGGTGAAATATGGCCCCTTTGGATGATGGACCGCTCCAGAGGTGTCTGCTGTGCGCAGGTGCAGTGCTGGGCGGAGATAATAGGCCTGGCTGGTAGCTCGGTTATTTGTTTCTCACCTGACATGTGAACTGTTCTCCCTGCATTTTCGAGAAGACATAACTATACCCGTCACTCCAAAGGCAAAACTCACTCAGGAATAACACTGCCAAGTTCCTGATGCTTCTGATTTCATTCTTGGGGTCAGAGATTTGGCAAGTCAATGCCAAAGAAGGAAGCAATCATTTTCTCAATTAAAACCTTGAGTGACACCACTCATTAGTGTCTTAGTGTGGGCTTGGTGAACATGGTAAGGACTGTTTCTCCTCCAGTAAGTTAAAAAGAAAAAAAAAAAAATCAAGTCAGTTCCCAGCATCAGATGAAGCTGTCTTATTCTCCGCATACGCGTCCCTCTCTGCCTTTCCCTCGCACCTCGTCCACCTTTTCCCCAGCGTCCGCACGCATGGGCCTGGAGGGTATGTCTTATACGTGTTTTCATTATAGCACTTAAAAAAAAAAAAAAAGATCAGTCAGCTTTTTGCACTCCTCTCTCTCACTAAAGTTGCTTCTGCCCTTTGAAAATATGAACGCCCTTGAGTGATTTTTAAATTTTCAAAGGGTAAAAGTGCTAAAGAGCACTTCTCTGTTTCAGGGAGGAGTAAATCAGCCTGCCTAAAGTGTTCACTTGGAAAAGGTAAAAATGAACTACCGACGTGAGGGGGAGTCGTTCCAGGACCACGATTTATATCTGTAGCACCCGGCGTCCGGGCGCAGAGCAGCCCGCAAGGCACCGGCCTCCGCTCGGAGCTCGGTGGTGTCTGTTTCCTGGGGAGCCAGCTCCTCTCCGAACCACTGTCAATGCCGCACGTCTGGGAGGTGTGAACGCCCACTCTGGACAATATCGTGGTGTGGCCGAACCCGGGCCCACTCCCCACCTTCCCCATTCCTTCCAGCGGCCAGTCCCCGGACACCTCCTCGCCGTCAGAAGCTTGTCGTGGGCTTGTGGGTCCCTTTCCTCGCAGAAGGGAAGCCACGTCCACAGACCTGTCTACCGCCGGCCGCTGCGTCTCTCCACCTTCCCAGGCCACTGCAGAAAGTACATCCTAGAGAGGATTAGATTTCAGAACTTAAAGCCTCAGGACAATCCGGCAGTTACTCTCCCGAGGACATCTGTATCTTCCCTCTGTCCATGGAACACCAGGTTGCGTCTGCCCTAAAATGCAGTCAGCCTGGGGGAAGAGCATTTCTCAGGAGGAGAGGTGTGCTGAACGTGTGCTGCCCGAGTGTCCTCTGACTCCCAGACCTTCTACCCCGACCGACTCCTCAGCTCGCTTGGTTAGCAGCTCCTCCGGGTAAACGCCGCCTTCCAAGATTCGGGGGCTCCTGGCATGCCTCCGGAGCACCCTGTGATGTCTCACTCCCCAAGTGCCCCACATGCCCTGCAAAGTCTATTCTGGCAGCTCCCTGGCTAGAATGTAAGACCCCTGGTGACAATGACGGCAACTTTGACCTCGAACCTCCATTTCCAGCACAGCAACTCACACACATGAACAGTAGCAACAGAGGAAAAGTTATGTATCAGAATTATTTTAAGGACTTTGTATGTATTGATTTACTTGATCCTCACAATACCACTATTTATAGATACTGTTACATATCCCCATTTTACAGATGAGGAGACTAAAACACAGGGAGGCCACACAGCCAATAAGTGCTAAAAACTCAATTCTCACTCAAATCATCTGATTCTAGAGACCGTGTGCTTTATCACTGTCATTCATGGCCTCTTTCAAATATATGTGTTCATTAAATACACTCAGTAAATGTTTTCTGGAAGAATTGTAAAAAATACTCAGATCCATCAATTATAATATGTATGACCCAGAAGAAGCTAAACACTTGCCAATTGTATTTCCTTCTCTGCATCCCCTTTGAGGACTAAATAAAAAAGGCCCTGCAGTTTGGCTAGCGCTATCATGGATGTGTTAAGTGTGTGTTAATTCCCCTGCCCAAATAGCCACCAGTGGCGTTCATTCTCTCCGTGAGTCTCAGGCAATAAAAGCCCAGTGAAACATGCAGGTGACTAATTTTACCCGAGGTGATCATTTGGCCTATAATTAATATTTCTAACTATTATTAGTTTGTACGTCAACACATGTACAATCTTTGCCCAAAGCAAGGTCAGTTGTACACCGACTCCATGGCAGAGAGCTTACTCTTGCAATTTCCCCCTGAATGTACAGGAAGCATCAGATAGACCCGCGAACCAAGGGACATGCAAGCGAGGGTCCAGCCACCAGCCAGCAGAGTGGGCCTGCCAGCCGACCAGAGCCCCAGAGAGCCAGACTCCATCATCTCAGACTCACTGTGTAAACTACCAAAGGGGAAATCAGGAGTGGTGTTCAAGGTCATCTACATACGGGGAGAAATTGTAATCTATTAACTGCTGAAACCAGACACAAGAGCCAAAGACAGAACCAAAAAGATGGATTCAATACACTTTTGCTTAGGAAACTGCTAGTGACTAAGAAAGGGCTGAGAAAGCTACTTTAGAAAATCAACTACAGATGCTCTTAAAGGAGTATTATACCCAACAAATCCTGGACATTCATGTGGACCTTTGTTGTACCGCTGGAAGGAGCCCTCATATGATATTAAAAAGAAATAGCACATGTTTTGGAGCTAAACTGACCTGTGCTCAAATCTCTGCTCTTCTATTGGAAGTATGGGCTTAAGAATGTATATTTGAGTTTAAATTTCTTTACTTATAAAACAGGAAATAATGCCTGATTTATAGGGTTGCTATAGGAATCAAAGTGTATATATGTTAAGCATCTACCATGAGTGACACGACATTCACATTTTCATAGATAATTATCCAACCAGAGCTCAGCTAGCACACAAATATTCATTGTGAGATGCTAAGTATCCATCCACTCATCTATTCACTTATTCTTTGCATTACTAAAATGTGCCAAACAACAAATATACAAAAATTCAGAAGACAATAAGCCCCTGTCATCAAGGTGTTCTGTGAGAAAACATAAACAAACATTGAACTCACTCCACAGATGACTTCCAGCTACAGAACTGATACCACTACTACAGACACACGCAGGGCAAACACGTCCATAGTTAGGAGTTGCAGAAGCTTTCCCTTCAGAGGTGAGTGTCTTGGCTAGGAGGAGTGGTGGTGGTGGAGAGAGATGAATCAAAACCATGTTGAGCCACGGCTTGTTGAAAAATGTGGTCTTCATAGTTTTTCTACATTTTACTTAATTCAGATGCATTTTATTAATAAATCAATGTAAGAAGAAGGTGGGAAAGGGACTTGATAAAAATTAATTAATCTTAATTAATTTGCCTATGAAAATTCTATATAATTGTTTGTTTCTATCCAACTCCAAAAAAAAAAAAAATACAGAATATAATTTGAGCATATGTAATGATGTCATTGTTCTTGGGTGCACAAGGATTTATCACAGCTGAGACAGCCTCTATACAAATAAGAACAATAAATATTTTTAATAAACGTATCCCTATTTATCTAAGTCTACAATAGTCAGGGAAGCTCCTATTAGCCAAGGTCTGATTCATTCTTATGCTGAGACAAAATCAGTATGGTAAATCTTCACTTAATGTTATCTATAGGTTCTGAGACTTTCAAAACAATGTATAATGAACCCAATCTTACCACAGGCTAATTGATATAAGCAAGAGAAGTTCCTAAGGCATCTCATCAACATTATAAAGAAACGAAGTTGAACAGAACAATGTTATTCAAGGAACTGCTGTATATGGAAAAACACCAGGAATAGGAAAACCATCCTTCAAAGCTATCTTGGGAGGGTTAGGAAGAACAGACGAAACTCCTCTGTTCTGAATATCAAACCAGTAATCCACCCACTACCATCCAAACACTGAGAGATAAGAATGGATTCTGGTGTCTCATGGAGTTAGCTCAGTGCATACAAAGCACTGCGCTGTGCTCTCCTGAGCAGCTTGCTGCCGGTGGCTTGGGCACTAAGAAGGTATGTCCACTGGCTCTGGCCAGTTGTTAAAAAATAAGCAGCATGTGATGTTTCCACATTACCCAAGCACTGAAGATATATCACAGAGATACTCAAAATCTGCTACTGAGACGTGAACATGCTAAAAAGCCAAGAAAAGCAGGACTAAAGTATTTAATTTAGTACTTGGGTAACTGGTTGTTTGTTCCTTTTTCCAAAAGGTGGAAGGAAGGAAGGAGGACCAGCAGAGACCTGCAGACTAACAGGCAGCACAAGGAACATGGCTTCTACCTGGAGAACCCCCTGGCATGGTTACCATTGGATTATCTGTTGGGGATTTTTATTTATTTGTTAATACTTTCCTATATTTTCAAACATCTTACAATGAACACATAATATTTTTATAATTCAAGAGGGATAAAACCACTTTCATCTTAAAAAGCTATTTGGAATAGATGCAAATAAAAACCCCCTTCTCTTCTTAGTTGTGTTGGTCTAACCATTTAGCCTCCCCATGACTTACAGGGTGGAGAAGAGGGTGCCGGCTCAACCAATCCCTGCTGTTCACCCTGCTGGTTCAGTGACTTACATCAAAGCAGTCCCATGGCTTCTTCAGAATGCCCACTCCAAAGTGTTTTCCAGGGCCATTCATTCCAGGGTTATTGGCAGCTGGTGCCCCCTTATTTCCATTTCCTGTAACCGTTCCCTTTTTTGAACCCTAAACCCAAATACCTAGAGCCCTTACGTACTCTTCCGATTTCACAAATTCCCAACTCTACAGCGTCATTCAACCAGAAACCTAGCATGCTTTTTTCTTAGACACAGAACCTTCAAATACATGTACCAAGCTCTTGAGCTAATTTAGACTGTAACAGCCACTGATACAGTGGAAGTGTATCTTTCCCATAGTCTTTGGATTATTATTAGGTAGAGGCAGCACAATGACTTGACCCAAGCAAAGTAACATCTAAACAGTGGAATGACAGAGCATATTTATAAGCTTACGTGAAGGTATTTGCTTATTTGTGATTTGCATTTAGAACACTGGAAACCTAACTTACAGCAAACATAGCCCTGTGCATGGTATTGAGGAGACACAAAGAAAAGAAAATTATCTCTGACCTCAGGCAGTAAAAATCAAGGGTGATAAAAACTTATAAAAAAGCTAGAATATGATCTGATTGGTGGAGTAACAGAAGTGATGTGGAAGTATGCAAATACCATAAGAAGAGATTAATCTCTAGGAGTGGGGAAGAGTTATGGATGGTGGTCCATAAAAACAGTTCTGTTGAACAAGGGGCATGGACAAAGGCACGAAGACATGAGTCAGCAGTTTGAGAAATGCCCTGTGTCTGGATGTGGCGTGCACATCATTGTTGGCAATGGACTCAACTAAGGATCTTGGACCTGTCAATATGTGTCACTTTGTCTGTTTTCCAGTACCTTCATATTGTTCATACTTCTGGATAGCATCTGATAGTTCCATCCTTTGCCTATAGAATGGATGATGAAAGATGTTCTTGAATAAACTCAAGAAAAAAAAGAGTTAGGGACCCACCAAGTTATGTGACTCTGGGCATTGCACTGAAACTCTACCAAATCTCAATGAGCACAAGTGAGAAAATACAATGAGATCCCTTTCAAAGATCCCTTCAATTCCAAACCCCAAATTAGGTCAATGATTTATCAAGTATCTATTAAGTTAAGAGACACCACATTTTGTTCAAGGGTATCAAATCTGAACAAGACACCGTGGCTACTTTCAAAAATGTACAAATAATATGAGGCAAAAGAGACACAACCATGCAGCAAACAACAGAACATGGTAGCAAGGTCTGGGTAGAGGGGGCAGAGAGGGGGAAATGGGGAAACATCTGTAATAATGGCAACAATAAAAATAAACCATAATTTTTTTTTAAAGAACAAAATCTGCAAGACAAAAGAAATTCAGGAATAATTTTGAGGCAGAGCACGGAGTCCAATTGACTAGAGGTACATGAAAGGGCAGCAGAAAATAAACCAGAACAGTTTGCTGGAACTGTTTTGAAAAACATTTAATGCCAGACTAAAAAATCCTCATGCATATGTGAAACTTTCATACATTACAAAGGTGGTATCGCCGATCATTAGAGAAAGGAGGGGGACTCCTCAGTAATGGTCCTGAGACAACTGGTTATTCACATGAAAGAATGAAATTAAATCCCTAACTCAAACTTACACACACACACACACACAAATCTATTCTAGGTGGATTAAAGGAATAAATATAAGAGACCAAATTATAAAATTTAGAGGAAATATAGAATATATTTAATGAGATTTAGGAAGTATTTCCTAAGCATGATACAAAAGAGCTAAGCATGAAATGAATGATAACATTGATTACATTAAAATTAAAACTTTAGTTCATGAGAACATAACAAAAAATTCAAGATACCAAAAAGTACCATAAAGTAAAAAAGAAAAAAAGATGAAGTAATTCCAATCACACATTAAGGATTATTAATTCTATAGAGACACACACACACACATATATTTAAATCTCCTATAATTCATTAGATATATAGAAAAAATGTGCAAAAGTCTTGAGTAGGTGTTTCACAGAAAATAAATGGCAATAAAATATATGAAAAAATGTTCAACTTCATTAGTAATTAGGGATATGAAAATTAAGCCCATGCAGAGATAATCATATTATATCCACTAAATTAGCAGAAATCTCTAGGCCTGGAAATAACAAATGATGGCCAATGTGAAGTAATGGAAATTTACATACTGCTGGAAAATTATTTGGCATTATCTGGAAAATTTAACGTTCATGCCCTAGCTGTTAGTAATCTACTCTCAGATATATGAGAAACACTTGAAGGATTTAATGTAGTCCGTTTTATAGAAATACATATGTGTGTAATTTAAATCATAAAGCAAAAGAGTAAAATTCTGATGTAACAGCAGACCCGTGCATGAATGTTCCTAGTAGCAATTTTTCTAATAGAAAAAAATCTGTGCACAACCCAAATTTCAGTGACAGCAAATAAATAAGTCAATTATGGTTTAGTCACACCATTGATTGTTGTAGTTAAAGGAAGCGAATCAAAAATAGGACATGCTGCCCTGACCAGCGTGGCTCAGTTGGTTGGAGCATCATCCTGTACACCGAAGGGTTGCAGGTTCGATTCCTGGTCAGGACGTATGCTCGAGCTCTGGGTTCCATCCCGGTGGGAGCCTGTGTGGGAGGCAACCAATCGATGTTTCTCTCTCACACGAATGTATATTTCTCTCTCTCTTTCCTTTCCTCTCTCTAAAAGGAAAAAAAAAATAGGACATGCAATAATAACATAGATGAAACAATGTTGAAGATTATGCAGACTATCACATAATTTAAATATATCTTTTAAAAATCAAAGTAAACTCTGTTTAAAAATATATACATATCTGTTTCAACTATTTATAAACACAGGGAACCAGGCACAGAATTTGAGCGTGATGACTTAGAGGAGGACCTGAGAGGTGGGTGAATCACACGGATAAACGTTGATAGAGTTCTACTTCTTAAGTGTGGTGCAAATTCACAGATATCCATTTTCATTTGATTTTAAACTATAGTCATATGCAACAATTAATAGCTCACAAAATGTCTCGCAGAATTTGCCTGATCTCCCCCGTGAGGAACCACGGGGAGCTGTGAAGGGAACAGTGGTGTTGGAGAAGTTGCTTTCGGAAGACTCGCTCCGCCTGGTTCCCTAGGTGTCGGAGTGCCGGCTGTCCCTGCGGGCTTTTCAGCCACAACACGGGTGCTGACCGGATGCTGCCCCACACCGTCGGGGGAACGACGCTGCCCACACGCTTCAGACACCAAGGCCGGTACAAAGAGAGCAATCCACTCATAAATACTGTCACTGATCGCATAGGCGATATTCGATGGGGGATCAAAGGAACCAGGAATCTCCTTGCATTGGTCCTGTGCTTTTTTCCGGAGGAAAAACATATGGTGCAACCTCCAACTCTGTTCTTACAAGTCTCCTCCCTTATCACACAATCCGTCTTGCACTATCTCACCCCTTCCATCCACCCCTCAGAGCTTCCTCCCCAGCAGGCACTGTCGCTGCAACGCTTTGGGCCGCATCCACGTGGTTTGAGATCCCACGTGGAGCGAGGAGGCCGAATGCAGAGGGGAGGGGACTTGGGAGCGGGCACCTTCATCCTGTACACTTTTGCTCTGATGAGGCTTTTTAAATATTTTCTCTAAATCACAAATAAAAAAAGACCAATTTCTTCGATTTTACCCAATCGATGCCCCATTAAGTCAGCGGCTCTGCATCTTGGGTTCTCAAACTGAGAATCACACAACAAACTTAAAAGTCAGTGGGTGCTCACCCTGAGATTCAGACTTAATTGTTCTGAGATGCAGGTCCTGGCGTGAGCGGATTGAGGACATCAGAATTACACTGTTTCTCTTCTGAATTTAAATTACAGTTGTGTGTATTTCTATAAACAAGGGCTACATTAAACACTGGTGGGCACCTTTCAATCTACTATGCTTCAAAAAAACACCTAAATGAATGTTAAACTATTAAATATCAGTTTTAAGGTTAAAAACAAAACAAAAAAAACAAACAAAAAAAATCGCTAATGCAATGCACATTGAACGCACCTGTCTATCACTTTGTCACCTACCCTGCGTGACAATATTAGAGATGTTTGCCTGTCTGCGAATTAAAAAATTGGCTTTGGGTGATAACCAGTGATTTGAACACTTAAAACCTGACCACCATTTGCAGCGAAAGATCCTCCACTGATAATTGCTAAAAATAACTAACTTTGCATATTTGACACTTCATCTCCAAGTCTTCCACACCCTGCGTGTCTTACACTTCCCCAGCAAGGTGACTTCATGAATAAGAATCATGATGGAGCCCCCTGAGTTTATAAACTCCAGTTCAACTACAGGAGAGGTTTTTTGCAAGTTACCATGGCCTTCAGAGATGCAGAATTCACTTTAAAATTAAGAACAATAAGGCGTACAGGAGAAGAAGCAACTGAAGCTTTTAAAATTTTATCCAGCCTCTTTGGATACAGATGTATGGCCTTTTGAGGGGATTATTGGTATGTTGCTGCCAACATCAAAAACTTTCTTCTAAGAAGCACAAGTCAAATGCTTGCGTGCTTTAAAATCTGCTCCAGCCAGCATCTCCTGAGCACCCAACCATGGCAGCCTCTCTGTAACACCACCTCATAACAACACACCTGCTGCCCCTTCAGACTCGAAAGCATTACCTTCTCACCACCCATGCAAATCCAGATTTAAACAGAGAAAAGTGGAAACTGGAAGTAATTTACTTATCCCGATAAGAATTAGTAGCTGTGTGGTAAACACCACTGTATAGATATTTCCTTGAGTAAAGCACTAACATCCCATATTTATTAGCAAATATGAAGTGAATATATTAGCAAATGCATTCATTAGCAAATATGAAGTGATTACATTTTCCTTTGTATAGATTTTTCAAATAATTAGACTTAGAAAATATTCAGGATCTACTGGTGAGTTCATACTGACCAATTTTTTACCAAGGATGCAGAAGTTAAGTAATTAGAACAAAAGCTTAAAACGTACCCTAAATTTCAATACAAACATAAAACATCTATAATGTAAACCTCTTTTGCAATATTAATTAGCTCTGCTACACTGAGCCAACTTGAGCCTCTCAAATCATAGCCCCAACATTCTATGATTAAGAACACAGCCAAGGGGGGTGGGGAGGATCTGTCCTGTTTCAAAGGCATTTTAAAAATATATAAATGTGTTAAATAAAAGGAAAACATCCTTTAACAGAAGGGCAAAATGATCAATAGTCTTTAGTCTTCTGGTATCTTTTTTTTCCCTCTGTGCCTCCATCGATTCCTTTTGTTATTACAGTCCTGAAAAGGAAAGAGGCAAGAACAATGAGAAAATGAAGACCTGGATTCATGGGCGGGCTCTGATAGGAACTAAAAACCAAGCAAGCTACACCTTGCTTCTTTAGACCTTGGTGGTCCATATAGAAACACAGGCTCTGGCTTGGATACTCGAGGATCCTTTTCAGCAACCTAATTTTATGATTCTTCTTTACAAATGGGAAACAGAGGTCCATAGAAACTCGATGATCAAATTAGTGTTTATCAAATGTTAAACAAAAGGCCATTTAAATGTTTTCTATCATCTTCTTTCAGATGATGCTCCTCCACAAATCTAGAAAAGCTTTATATGCATAGCTCAAAGACAACTATCAAAAATGAGGGTCAGCTGATTTCCTGATCCTTAAATCTCAACAAAATGTGAGAGTCTTGATTTGAGAACAACTGGAGGGCTGAATCTTGTGACTTGTGAGTCAAAGCTGTTTTATTACAATAATTTGAAAAGACTTCAAATCTGAAAATGTAACATAAAATGTCATACATATAGTTTGTACTAAAAAAAGAACAATTCAATCTAGTAACTATGTGCCGTGGCGCCCAACTAAGCAACAATGAGCTCACGCACTGGAGGGATTTCTAACCCCTTTGGCCGGTTTCCATCCATCCCAATTGTGCTGCTATAGTTCCACAGGTAAACATTAGTTTACAAGCACTGATTTAAGAGAAACTGATACACAAAATTTAATTTCTTTTATTGTTGGTACATTCTTGAAAATGCTTAAGCCACAGCTTACCAGCATCATCCCGGAAGCCCCACCAACCTTGACCTGAATAAGCATTCTACTTGCAGAGCATTTTTTCTTGAAGGTTTCGATACATACTTAAAATGCCAAGAAACACTTCCTGAAATGATAACAAATACCGTGAATAAATGGTACTGGAAACAATAGATGGCATCATGCAATGTTAGAGTGAGAAAGAGTTTTGAAAAATAACCTAGTCACTTCTCACTTGAGAAATGAAAAGGACCGGAGAAAAACGTGCCATGTTGAAGGACACATGGTCCTGCCTTGTCCAGCCCACCACAATGCTCAACTGAGAAGGGAGTGTTGACATGAGACGTGACAGGGAACAAGAGGAGACTAAGACTTGGGGGTTAGATGGGAGACACCATGGAGAAAGAGAGAAAGGGCAACACCTGAATGAACAAGCTGACTTTCAAGTCAAAATTGTGTCTACATCTCAAGTGTAAGTGTTATTAATGCCTTTTAAATGAATAGCATAGAACCTTAATGATATGTTTGCTGTAATGATGATATATGACAGTCTACTAATATATAATACATACACACAGATATCCATGCATTAAAGCACTTAGCAGCTTGACAAATATTAATAATTGGCTGTGCCGTGATGATCTTGTCTGCTGCAGGATGTGTTATGATAGAGCTGTCTTTCCCACGTTGCTATCCCAGAGGTTAATGTGCATTTCAACCTGTCTGCTAAACTTGAGAAAATATCCAATGGTTGTTGTGTTTTTTTCCTCCAAGGTGAAAAAATTTAAAGACAAATTTTCATTCACCTTTATTTCTTTAAAGTAAACCACCAAACACTTACATCCCACCCACACACCTCACACTGACAAAACCTGTAAACCTCCTGATTGCTTTTTTTAAGGGAAACAACTTAGGAAAGTTCCTGATGCGAGCTGCTGGCAATCACTGTAGCTCCTGGTCCCAGGGCTGAGGGAGACACGGGCTTGTCTATTTAGGTGCAGGATAGTTGAATTCATTCCAGCTCCTATTAAAAGGCGTGTAACACACATTTCCTGGCAAAGAATTTTATGTTTGTGGTTGGTATTTTCCCCCTATCTCTTTTAAAAAATAGGTTCGATAAGTGTTAAGGACACATCGATGAAAATTGTTACTGGAAGGATGATTGCATTGTGCTACTACACTACATCCCAAAGTTAAAAGACTTTTATCTTGTTTTATAACTGTACACAGAAAGAAAAAAATAAAGCACATGCACACAAAATTAGTAATAAAGACAAGGTATTTGGTAAACTATGCAGATTGAGGAGCTAGTATATAAATGTACTTGGTATCCATAAGAGCATCATTAAAACTAAAACAACCAAACTGATTTGTGATTTTACATACTTTAATGAACACTTTAACTCCTTTTATTTTTAAAAAATAGTATTGCTTAGCAGGTTCCTTAGACTAGTTCACATACCATGATTCCTTGCGATAGTACACCATTTTTAATATATTCATTCCTCCGATCACTCCTGACACATTTCCTGCGGCCCCTTTTCCCAGGTGGGGCTATTTCTGTTTATAACTAGGAGACACAAAACACCATGTACACCAAGAAGTAAACACAGTTATCATTCAAAATGTTTATTTATGTGTTGCTCCTGTGATCATGCCTCCACTGCCCTAACACAAAAGTAATGTTAGCACATGGCTGCATTGTCCAACTTAAGTATAATCCGTCTATTTGGTAATAAAAGAGAATTACATGGTAAAGAAGTCAAAATCAGCCCAGACACCATTTGAGGGCTAGCTTCCAGTCCTTGTAGTATTTATTGCTCCCTGTCTTGCCTTGGTTGAAAAATCACTAAACAGGGTGAATGTGAAAAGAGAAAGTGACCACAATTGTCAAGATACCTTAAAAGTGTCACGTTCCATGCAAATGAATTATTATTCAAAGCAGCTGTCAGGGATAGTGTCACATCAGACTCTTTTTTTTTTAATCCTCACCCGAGGACATTTTTCCATATTTTGTTCAGATAGAGTGGGAGGGAGGGAGAGAGAGAGAGAGAGAGAGAGAAACATCGACGTAAAAGGGACACATCGAGTGGCTGCCACCCACATGACCCAACCAGGGCCGGGGACAAACTGCAACCGAGGTACGTGCCCTTAGCAGGAACCCAACCCGGGTCTCTCAGGACAGCAGGCCGACGCTCTAACCGCTGAGCCAAACCGGCCAGGGCCACATCAGACTCTTAATCATCTTTCTAGGATAGTCTACCTAGGAATGTAGACTTCACAATACGTTAAGAAAACAAAATGTAAAACCCTCTTGTAGTTATTTATTTTACTCTGGCAACTAAATTTTCCTGATTGTTTTATCACAACACTGACTACATTTTAGAAATTTTAAACTCAATATTATTTATACCTTAACATAAAAAGGTTAATGGAAAAAAAAAAAAAAAAGATAATTTAGCACGTGCTATTGGACAAGCACTGCCAGGTGCTGGGTGAGCAAAAGTGTACAATGGGCCCTGCCAGGTAGAGATAACTGTCCTGTGGCAAAGACAGCCCAACACCAGCTCCTATACCACGTGTGACATCAATCATCCAGCTGCTTGGGGGGGCATCAGGATCCCATATAAACACTGCTGTTCATTTGTTTTCTCAATCAACTGGTTTTGTTCTATAGCAAAACTATAGCCTACTTCTCTCATTATCCTGTACTCTGGATCATTTTAAGTGTAGCTCCAGTCAAGACATAAAACAAAATGAAGCAACGTTGAAGAGGCCTAATAGTGCCTATTCTTGAACAAATATCTGACATTGGGCAAACTGTTCAACTTCTGGAGGACTCAGTTTCCTCTTTATTATAGGAAATTAATTAGATGCAAACATAAGTCCTCAACGACTTCAAAACAAAATTCAAGACTTCTAAAGTATTGCATCTGTCTTTACAAATGCTGAAAGTAAGACATTACATTGCATCAGAATGGTGCTCCCTGAATGTCTATTAGTTTTATGAGTGGCTGTATGCTTGCCTGCATTAAAACTGACATTTGTGTTTGCCTAGTCCTCGGTTGGTATTTTTAAAATAGTCTTACATTGAATTCCACTTCATACTGGCTTCTAAGTTAAACACACACACACACACACACACACACACACACACACACACTGAAAATCAGAAACCTGAATTACTATCATCTATGGTCCTACTACCCAGAGTGGTCATGGATGATGTCATCTGGGAGCCTGGCATAAATGCAGACTCTCAGGCTCCTCCCCAGATTTGGAAATCAGAATGTGCATGTTAACAAGACATGCAGTGATTCAAATGTACATTAACATTTGAAAGGCACTGATTTGTGAGTTTCAGATATTACCAGCTTAGCTTCTATAACCCATGATCATTTATTTGGTTCCCTGTCTCTCCCAGTAGATTTTATTAAATTAAATTCAAATAAAGATGATAACTTCTAAATAAGTACTGTTGCCAGCAGAAGCCACCAATCATTTTCAAATAACTCTAAACAACATGCCACATATATATTTAGAGGCAAATCTTCTCATTCAATATTTAGTAAATACATTTGCTTTTATAGTAAGTTATCAAAATTTATGAATGATATTAAACAGTTTCCCCAGTATTTGTTGGATCCTTGAAGTAGTCAGAGGATTTCTTCACTTTGGTCTCTCGTATCTCCTGCTTCCTATGCCTGCCTCCCAATCACCTACCTTCTGGAACGTCTCCAATGTCACTTTTAGACTTGGACTTCCCTGATTGAGAAATTACATTTTCAATGTAGGTAAGAACAAAGCGTTTGTAAGTCCATTCTTATTCAAGTTCCACATTGTTGCGGTGATGTTTTCCCACAGAATTCCTCCTATCCTGACGAGGCTGGGTTCGCAAGAGATACAGGGGCCAAGGTCTCTGTCTGGGAGGAAAGCTCTCTTGCACTATATGAACCAGAAATGTGGGAGCGAAAAGTCAGTATCTGTCAAAGGAACCAGTCATATAGGAAGAATACAGGCCTCACCTTACTCTTGTCCTCTTGGAAACAATATTAGGAAATAATTCATGTCCTCTAGTGGTCTGATGTCATAAGAGAAGCATAATACATGCTTACTGTTTTTAGCTTAGCTCCATAAGCACAACTTTAATATTTCTGCCCTCCATTTCTGGTTCGGTGAAGTCAGAGGGGTGGGGGTGGGGGAGTTAAGGACCAAATATGCTGTACACACTACTGACACAAACCCACCTTCGAAAGAAATACTCCAAAAGCACAGCAGAGTTTGTAGTAGATTTCTAGTGCAGTCCAAACTGAATACATTAACATCCGCCTAATTCTGGAAATTATCTACACTCAGCATGTGTGTGCGCACAATAAGGCCATATGATGCAATGTGGCACAAACAATTAAAAGTTCTTTTCAAAGTGGAAATGCAAAATAGAATGAATATCTATTTTCTATAAATGAATCTAGCCATCTGCCTGGGAGAGCTGCAGCAGGAATCCCCAAAACAGCAGAAACAGCAGCCTCTGGTGTTAACAATCTATTCTCAAACCTCCTGCTCCACATTTTCCCGGCAAACAAGGCTAAAAATATAAGACATGCAACAAATAGTCTCTTGGGATCTGCCATTCCATGGATGGTGTATTCAATCAGAGTAATATGTTCTGTTGAAATTCAAAATTGAAAAAAAAAAAAAGGCAAGTTATCATATTAGAAACTGGTGCTCAGAATGTTAAGCGTGAATCCAATCCCAAAGTATATTAAGCTGAATGGTGAGAGGGTGGTTGTTTTCATACAACATAAATCTCTGAGATTTATCTGAATATATTTATAGATTTATTTAAGCTACTCTAAATTCCTCTGCAGCTCTCAGTTATAGAGATATAATTTTAGTACTTTGTCACCAAACTGTAAGGGTCACTTTGTTTTCGGCAGTTTCGAAAATTGGCATTGCTGTAGGTTCTGGAGTTGGACCACACAGGTTCAAATCCAGGCTCCTCCATATACTACCTCCGTGGTCTTGAGCAAACTATTAAACCTCTGAGTGCCCTTTCTTTTCCTACCTTAAAAACGAGAAGATAATGTTACCTCGCAGATTTATTTTAAGAATTAAATGAGTCCATGTGTGTAAAGCTTTTAGAATAATCAATGGCAGATACTACAAACAATAATTACTATCATTCTTTCATATTCAAACAAGGCTGCAATGCAAAAATGCGTCCTCTTAAAAATAAGCACAACGTGAAAAACGGTAGCAATCCGATGGCTCACGCCGACACCGGCCGCTTAGCCAGCGAGGGGTGAGCGGACAGGTGTCCTCATCTAGAGTGTGCAGTTGAGAATGACAGAGGCTCTGGTTACTCCACATGCTGCTCGTTCATGAAGGCACCGGGATAAGGAGGACAGAAGAGAAGACAAGGTCAGAGCTGGGCAGGGGACGCTGCCCGGAGTGTAGGGTAATGAGAATTCATGGCAAAGGTGTCATCCAGAAGCAGCTGGCCTTTCTGTGAACACAGGTGCCCACCCACAAAGACGGGCGCCCTGCTTCGACACCACCCTTTTCCTACGAGGATGTATGGAATGAATATCTCTGTACACCTGTCTTTGGGATTAGATGGTAATACATGGGATCTGGGTCTCTAGCCCCCATATTATTACAGGAGGAAGCAAAGTCACAGGGAAAGGTATCACATATTCACTGTCTCCTGATAGACCAATGTCTTGATAAACCTTGCAAGTTGGCACCGTTTTCAGTTGTATACAGTATCTGGCAGAAGGAGGACAATAAAAAAACAAGTTTACAAGTCAGTGAGGAGATAGAAAAGTGTGCCCCTAAGTAATAAGAGAGCAAGGTCTGGACAGGTTGACTGATTCGGTAAGGAGGTTCTGAGGGATCTCGCGGAGCATTCATGGGGCTCCCAAGGGTTTGCTACCCTATGGGGCACCACTTGAAGAACCACAGACCCACAGATAGTGAGGAAGGATGGAGGGGGGCATTATTACTGTCATAGTAAGACCATGAAAGGGGGTGACAAATGCTGCCATTATAGAGCCAGGTCACAACTGTGCATGTCTTCTTAAGAAGTGAGATTCTAAAGTGATTTTGTGAACAGAACACTTTGTTGGGTAGGAAAAGAGGGTGCCTCTGGTCTGCTCAAGTTAAGAGCACAACCCAGGAGTCAGACAAAGACAAGCCCAGCAGGAAATTTAGAGAAACGTTTTTTGAGGAAAGGGAACAGGATGAGGAAAAGGGGTGGGGGTAAGTGGGGTTGCACTAACATTCATTCAGAAGAAAATGACGATAGATTTAATACTGTATGAACTAGGTAGATAAGCGGATTTAGGTATGCATAAACCATATGACCCTATTATGCCTATAAAATAAACGTATACTCTCTTGCCCTTAATTCGTTACCACAGGAAGATTTCATTGTGCGGGGTAATTTTTAAAGCAAGGAGTTGAGCGGAAGCTCAGCCTGTCTAGTAGCATCTCCTCCCTGCCTTCAGACGGGGATGGCTATGCCCAGTATCTAACAGAGGAATCCCACCCAGATCAGCAGTGGTTCTCCTTTTTTCAAAGAACAAAAACAAAGCAGTATGACAACATGATGTGGATTCAATTAGCACTTGGCAGGTCATGAACAATTTTTTTTTTTTTGATTATAAGAGCGATTTATTTTAAAAAATGTTAATAATACAGAATGTTGTATAAACTACCATATAATCTTGCTGTCCCCAAAGGTATTCATTTTCAGCTCTTTTTTTAAATTTTTATTTTTTTTATTTTTAATTTTATTTTTGTTACAGATGTTTCTCCTTTTTTACCCCATTGACACCCTCCTCCCCACCCACCCCCGCCCTGTCCCCACCTTTGTTGTTCATGTCCACTGGTTATGCATACATGCGTATAAGTTCTGTGGTTTATCTCTTCCCTCCCCCCACCACCCTCTCTTCCAAGGGTTGTCAGTCTGTACCCTACTTCCATGGTCATGAACAACTTTTAAACAACCTTCTTTTAAATTGGAAAGTGTTGAAATACACAGTAATCATGGCACCAAAGTGCCTTCCTTACAGCATGCCACCAGTCAGGAACATCAACCTGAAGAGGCAAGTCTTGCTTACAAGGGAGGGAAACACAACACTGCTATCTGGGACACTGCTGGTTTCTTCAGACACTCCCTTACCTCAAGTACCTTCCTCCTTGACCATATTCAGAGCCCAGCATCAGAAAACCCACTGTGAGTTTCAGAGGGTTTTACATCGTGTGGGATAGAAAAGAAGAAGGAAAAGAAAGAAAGAAAGGAGTTGGTGCAATCATGGAAATAAATAAATGATGAATAATTGTAAAGAAGATGCTAATGAACTGTTAGATAGTCTTATATCATCAAAGCAAATGGCATAATTCTGGATATCCTGTTAACTAGGGAAGGCAGACTATTGGTTCAAATCCACATGAAAGGCTCACAGAAGAAAATAGAGTCCCTTGTATAAAGAAGAACCACCTAGGGCCAACCAGAAAGAGCCGGGTGAGACGACTTGGGAAGCATGCCACGAGAGCACACCTGACCTTCCTTTAATGACAGGCCACCTTCCTGGGCTGGAAGAACCTAAGTAACATTAAAATACACCCTCTGTGCTGAAAACTCCAATTGTGCCCACCTGTCCAAAGCCAGGTGCATGTGGCTTCATAGGTTTCGCAGCCTGCTGACTGAGGAATCTGACAGATGCTAAGGGTAATGGGCTTCATGCCCCAGAAAGTAAAATATTACAAGAGAAATATTAGTCAGGTTTAGTGCTCCCCTCCATGTGTCTCGAGCATCACCGTGATCTGTGTAACACATTTGGTGTAAATAAGCCTGCAGAGTGTACAGCATGTTTTCCAGGAGACCTTTAAAGAACAGCTTGCAGACAAGAGGTGCTAGCCTTAGCTTCACAGCCAGCAAAACTTGATCCAAGCAGTGTCGGCATGTCCCCACTTCCTGTTTGGAGCTGGCTTCAAGACAACTCCACCAACCAAAGTCGGAGGGGTCAGGACAGGGAGTCAGTCACTGCTAGGTGTCCCACATCAAATAACAAGTGGTAACTCAGACATTTATGTCAACATCTAGGAAAGAAAAGGCCTGCTTTTCCCCATCACAGTGTATTGAAAACAGCTCGGAGCCGACTTTGCAAGGAAGCATTCTCAGTGGTAAATGAAATGGCTGAAGCTTGTGCTTCTAGCAAGAAAAAAAGAACCATACTTCCCCATCACCCAGTGTGTGCAGTCACCGAGGCTCATCTGTAAACCTTTCCTGCTTTTTAAAAAGCTTGCTCCATTAAAAAAAAAAAAAAAAAAAAAACTTTCTGAAATGAAATGCATATAGTCACTGAACAGAGTCAAAAAAATGGAAAGCCCCAATCTACTTTTTAAAAAACATTCTTTATTCCAGACCACACGACCGCTTTCAATACACTGTTAGCTTTTCTAAAAATGAGATTATATCAGTTCTTTTGTGAGTATCCTCAATCCTTTCCAGCCTTTTCTGTCTCGCGGCCACTCAGGAGACAGACAGAGCAGGAGAGCCAGCAGAGCAGAGGTGAGCCAGTCAGGTCAGTTCCATCTCTCACCAGACAAGCGTTAGGGACATCATTTAATGCAATTACATATTCTAAGCCTAATGGATGCCACACGGGGAAAGAGAAAGGTAAAGGAGAAGCTTCCGGATTGTTTCAAAGGGAAAGCCACAATACTCAAGGTATGTGCAAAATGCCTCTGATCATCTTCAAAACAAGTCCGCGGGATTTATCTTTAAGTTCATTCTCCCTGTCCTCGCCCAAGGTGGAGCTGAAATCAGTTGTAAAATTGCACTCTGCTGGAGTCCAGAGGATCCAGGAAAATGGGGTCTGCGTTTTTCAGTCGGAAAAAGCAGCGGTTTCCCCGCCGCTCGTGGGGCCCCGCGCTCCCGAGCTCCCTAGCTGGAGTAGGCACGGGGTAGGGAGAGGACGCGCCAGGCGACGGCCTCGGGCCAACAGCTCTCCGCGCCCTGCACTGCGGGCGCAGTTACACGCGGGCGGTGCACGCAGCTCTCCCCAGCTCCCGCACCCACGAAGCCTCCTCAAAGGAAAGCCCAGTGCTGCCTAGAACCCCGGGCTAATGTCGCCCGAGAGGCGTCCAGCTTAGCGGACTTCAGCCTGGATGCTGCTCCCAGAAGGGTCAAGGCACCCTCTCCATTCAAACCCACCCTACAGAGACTCCCACCACTCGACCCCTCTTCCCAGGAACTCTCGGACACCACGGTGGGCGCCCACCCAAGAACGAGCTCGCCCTGAAAGGAAGTGGAGAAATGAGGGGACAGCGAGATTGGAGGCAAAGAGGTGGGTACTCCAGTCTGCAGCATTTGGGGAGGGCTGGGGAAATGGAGCAAGCGAGAGTAAAGGGTAGGCACCCCGTGACAGCAACCTGTAGGATTATCCTGATGGCAAACTTGGGGTGGGAGGCAGTGGTCCTCTCTGAGGTCCTCCGCACGATTCCCACCCAGCTGGGCTCGGTGAGCGGAGAGGTGCGGGGCTCAACTTGGGAAGCCAACAACGTAGGTACGGGTCCCACTCGGTCTTGCCGGCGCCCCCTCGCCTCGCCCCCAGCCCCGGTGCCCGCTTTGCCCAGCGCTTACCTCGGGCAGCCGCAGCCCCTGCTGCCCAGAAGCAGAGCCCCAGCCAAGGGAGCCACCGGCGCGCTCCTCCGGCGCCTCCTCCTGCGGTGGCCGCTCTCCCCATGATCTTCTCCCCGTTCCGAGGTACGGTTCCTCTTCCACGCCCGGGAGCTCGAGAGCGGCACGGTGAGCCAGATGCCGAGCGAGGGGGTCCCGAGGGTCTTTAGCGAGTGACTCTGCTCCACGGCCGCTCCCTACAGCAGCCGGGCAGGGCGCTCTGAGACGCTGCTGGCTGGACACCCGGAGGAAGAGCGCGCCCCCATGGCCTCCCACGGCGGGGCGGCCGCTGCCACCACCGCAGCTCCCGGAGTTGCCGGCCGTGCCCGCCGCTGCCGGGTCCGGGACTACCGAGTAGGGGAGCTAGTCCGCATCGCTAATGAGACCCCCGCGGCCGCCCGTCTCCTCCCCTCCGAGCGGCAGCCAATGAGCCGGGCCGGGGCGGGGCAGAGGGCGGGGCGGCGGCGAGCTGGGCGGGAGGTGCAGGTGAGCCCCGTGGCGACTGCGCGCACCCCCAGGTTTTTCCACGCTCCGCGAATGAAACCCGCTCTCGGAGAACCGAAGCGTGTCCAGAGCCGGGCTCGCCGAGACCACACGAGCCTCAGGATGTGAGCAAAGCTGGCGGGCCTCTCGGAGACGAACCCAGCGCAGAAAGACAAGGACATCTTGGCAGCTAACTCAGTCTGCTGCTTCCGCGAAACCTCGGTTTAGTTCAACTTTCAGCCCTTTAACAGTCGTGCCTCCCCTGCTTCCATTTTTTAACAGCAGATCAGAGATATCACTCCTGAAAAATTCAAAGAAAAAAAAAAAGACTTTCAATGCCAAGTTGGATAAAATACACTAGAATAAATCCATTATTGCAATTACGCTAAACATGCACCCATGTAAATAAAAAGGTGGGAAAATTACAGTCATGGGTGCATTGAAGGGTATGTGATCGATATTCATTTTTACCAACTCCCACAATTCCCTTGTCTATGATTCTAATCACTCCGGGATCCCTCAAATTTTCAGAAAGCTCCCTCATTTCTGATGGCTTCTGTTGTGTTTGTTTGTTGTAATCTAGGCCCTGGGAATTGCCTTTATCCTAAGTGTCAGGGAAAGGAAGTCACGCTGGGCCTTTCATAGAGGAGAGACTTTTCTTTAAAGCATGGGTTGTTTTGAACAGACTGTCAAATCTTTATTGAACTGCTTTTGAAAAGTACCTCATAGTTGCTTCTTATTCTCCCCTCTGCAGAAGAGTAATTTAAGAGAGATTGGCCACAAGGTTAGGCCACAAGGTTTCAGAGCAAAGAACACACCTGATAGTTGACCCTGTGTCCAAAACTTCAAGGTCAGAGCATCGAATTCTTTCTCACAATATCCAGTCCCCAAAATGGTGCCATAGCTCAGCTGGTCAGCATATGTGTCCCCTTTTGCCTGGTTGACCCCAACAGGAAGTGAAATCTTAGTTTGAAAGAAAGACAATCTTCCCAACAGTTCCCCCATGCCCATACTCAATATTGATACAAGTACTTTTTTAAAATCCACCTTTCTTGTCAAAGTGCTATTTGTTTCCAAAAACACCTTTCTCTGGAGAATAAACAGCTTAAAGCAAGGTAATTGTTCTGGATAAGGTAATTGCACTAACTCACTTTCTTCCAAAGAAAAAGAGGCTGATCGGCAGAAAGATTGATTCCCTGAGAATCACATGTGCCATCCCTGTCCTGAGTGCCACCAGGCACGCGAATGTCAGGGAAGGGAACCGATTGTTTCCTCTAGTCTTCTTGAAGCTCAATAAAAGGTTTCAGACCTGGTCAAGAAAACCGAGCTCTGGGGAAGGGATGCTTCAGAGCCAAGTGATGTGGGGCTGGCCAGGGATTTGCCTGAAGATCTCTTTAGAATCTTGGTAAATGAGGGTTTTGTCCTTTTTCCTCTGAGAAGGTGAATTGAGAATCAATCTACCAAATATACTTTGCCTGTCTTCTGGAAAACAATCGTTCATCCTCCAACTTTTCTTATTCTTCAAGCTATGTGGCAGTTCTATCACAAATTAGTATTTTCATTAAAAAAAAAAAAGAGTATAACTGACTACATTTCCAAGATAGTATTTAAATATCACAGCTGTCCCCAGAGAGGAGCAAAATTAGAAACAGTTAAAAAATTAAAAAAAAAAAAAAAAAAAAAAAACTATTGAGGAAAAGATGAAATAATAGTAGGTTAATAATTTAAGTAAAATTGCAAAGACAAATGAGAGAGAAGTAGGGAAACCAAGAACCTCTGATTGCATGCCCTGCTCGAGGACTATGTCTTTCACAGGTATAATTTGGTGCAGAGCTGAATCAAACCCTGAAAGATAGACATTATTATTCCTGTTTGGCGGATGGAGAAAGTTAGGCTGAGCATAGAAGTGATTTTTCTCGGGGGCACATAACTAAGCTACTGAACGTCACGAATGAGACACCAGCTTGAGAACAATTCCAGACTCAAGAAAAAGATTGAGGTAGGCCCTGGCCGGTTTGGCTCAGCGGTTAGAGCGTCGGCCTGCGGTCCGGAGAGACCGGGGTTCGGTTCCCGCTAAGGGCACGTACTTCGCTTGCAATTTGTCCCCGGCCCTGGTTGGTCGTGCGGTGGCAGCCACTCGATGTGTCCCTTTCACATCGATGTTTCTCTCTCTCTATCTCTTTCTCCCTCTCCCTCCCACTCTATCTGTACAAAAACAAAAACGGAAAAATGTCCTCGGGTGAGGATAAAAAGAAAAAAAAAAGATTGAGGTAGCGTTGCCCTGGCCAGTTTGGCTCAGTGGTGGTTAGAGCATTGGCCTGCAGACCAGAGAGACCCGGGTTCAGTTCCCGCTAGGAGCACGTACCTCGGTTGCAATTTGTCCCCGGCCCCTGTTGGGCTCGTATGGGTGGCGGCCACTCGATGTGTCTCTCTCACATTGATGTTTCTCTCTTTCTCTTCCCCCCACTCTCCCTCCTTCCTGCTCTATCTAAAGATACATGCAAAAATGTCCTCGGGTGAGGATTTAAAAAAAAAAAAAAAGATTGAGGTAGTGTCCGTTCCATCAGGTTTTCAGAGACAGTCCACCTCATCCACCTCAGTACTTTTTAGCTAGTGAGTCGGGAGAAGTTGACTCTTCAGTATTTCCCACCCCATGTTACATACCCTGTGTTGGTTGTACACCATGTACACCATATTTATACACCCTGTATTACTCTAATCCTTGCTGTTTTGAAATGTGCATGAATTGTATTCCATTTCATTTAGAGATATACCCACATCCACCACTACCCAGGGTCGTTGTGTCTGGCCAAGGAGCAGAGCATAGAACCGCAGAATCAGGACACCAAAAGTCCCCTCCATGACACTGCCAGGGACTGGTTATGTGGCCTGAGCCAGTCAACATTTCCTCTCTATTTTTTCATTTGTAAAATGAGAGTGTTTTACTAGATGACTTTAAAATCAATCCTACTTAAGATCCATCATTTTCAACTCTAGCATATTATTATTTTGATACTCAATACAACCAAATTGAAAATTAAGTCACCTCTTCTGGAACTGGGACAATTAGAGCACAAACATATTGTTCTAGAGAGATTATTTTAGCTTAGAGCCAACTTATAAGTATGAACAGTAATCAATTAATATTAATTCAATGAATAGACTTAGTAGAGTGTTTTTTCTCAATTCTTTGTTTGAATTGACTATACTTATTTTCTAACACATTATACATAAAGAGATAGAAAGGTTCTATTTCCATTGCTTTCTTGTTATTGAGATATAATTAATATATAACATTATCTTCAGTTCAGAAGTACAACACAGTGATCTGCTAGTTGTACATATTGCAGAATTATCACCACACAGTAAGTCCGGTTAACATCCATCACCACACAGTTATCATTTTTTTCAGGTGATGACAACTTTTAAGATCTCTCTTTACAGCTTTCACATTTACAATAAAACATTGTTAACTGCAATCACCATGCTTCACAGTGCATTCCCAGAACTTAGTTTATTCCTGGAATTTTGTACCTTTCGCCCCCTTCACCCATTTCATCACCCACCCACTGCCACACACACACACACCCTGCCTATGGCAACCATCAATCTGTTTACTGTATCTAGGAATTTGGTTGTTTCTTTTATGAATTTGGTTGGGGTTTTTTTATTTGTTTGTTCTAGATTCCACATATAAGTGAGGTTATGCAGTATTTGTCTTTCTCTATCTAACTTATTTCACTTAGCATATTGCCCTCGAGTTCCATCCATGTTGTCACAAATGGCAGGACTTCCTTCTTTTTCCATTGCCTGTTGATAATGTCTAGCTAAGTTAGTCTCAAAAAATAGAAAACATTTGAGTCGAGTCAAACTTAGAGGAGGGGCGATAGAGATCAGGCAAAGAGTGATATGCCCTTCCAACTATAATAATTGTTTTTAAGTGACTTACCATAATTCCTTAGAAAAAGCCCTATATTTGCCTGAAAAAAATAACAACATTATTTTAAATGATTTATCCTACCTTTTTGGTGTAAGTGGTAAAACTCCAGGAGAAGTTAAAGAAGGTAAAACTATTTTACATGAGTAAGGGGGAAGAATTTGTTGTTCTAGGAGATGGGGAAGGAAGAGAGTCAAAGAGCTGGTGGAAAGTCAAGCCTGCCAAGACGTAGCCTTTCTGTTTACAGGTTAAGATTCATTAAGATTATGGAGGCAAGTGAATTCATGAAAAATAGTGAAGGGATTGCCATTTCCACCTAGATGACTAAAGACAAAATAGACAGAAGAAAAAAAAGCAAAAACAAAATAAGCAAACAAACAAAAACACCTTACACATGGAAGCTTTCAGAAAGTATGGGAACAGTTTTGAACTGCCCTAAATAAAAGAACTGGATTCTTTTAGGAGAAAGGGGTGCCTCATTTAAAATCTAATCAAAAGCAAGGTGTCAGAAGCCACTGACATCAAGACCCTTGGGAACAGAACATAACTGTAGCCGAAATCAAGAGGAGGTGAGCTTATGAACATGAAATAAAGACTCAAAGGAGAAGAGCTGAGAAAGTTCTACAATACATGTGTACATCACTTTAATTAACCTTCTGGGCTGAACAGGTAGTTTTCGTTGTAACTGCTGTAATAACCTTTCTCTCTTTCTTAGGGCCTTTTCAAGCTGCACACAGATTCTTTCCTAGGCATGCGTCATAGAGAGGCAGACTTCCCGCGTGACGGATGCTAACATGGTGACATTCCTCTTTCCTGAATGTGATGACTACTTCTGAAGACCCAGCTAACTAGCTCTGCCACTGTGATGTTTCTGATAAAAGCCACTGTCTCTATTCATCATACAATTATGATAATAAGCAGGGAAAGCCAAAAATCAACTGGACGAAAGGGCAACAGCTGGCAACTTCAATGGATAAACTTGGCAATTCCGTTAAATGAGATATTCTACAAGCAACATTTCCACTGGGAATATGCTCTGTGCAGTCATTTCCCCAGGAAGACCTCGCTCAATCAGAGCGGCACATTTCAAAAAGGCAGGCAGCTCACAGAGAGCATGCCAAATGTCATTCACCACTGTGTGCTCACAACTCTGCTTGGGATTCGTGAGCCTGGTGGGAGCAGAGGGTGGGAAGGGAGGTTACAAGCTAGGGAGCTGTGAGGGCTGTCCATTGATGTTCATCTGTGGACAATAATCCAGGCCGAGAACCTTGCCTGTTAAAGGCAATATGGGATCGTTTGTTAAGTAAACTCCTTCACACACAAAATTAGAGAACTCTATTTTAGATATTGGGCTATGAAGCAGCAATAAAGTACAAAAATCCAATACATTTGTTGAAAAAGGGCAGCAGGGCACCAAGATAAGACCCTAACTAAACAAGTTTTCCTGACACCGCCAGTGTGCCTTCCCCTTTTCGTACCCTGGGGATTCTTCCTGGAATCAGGCGTCTTGGCGTTTCAGCTGCAGCTGCTGACACAGACGAATGAAAGAACTTAAAAATAATAACAAGAAACACAATTCTTTGGCAGTAAAATTAATGTGTTCGCGCTTTAAAAAATAATAAACTGCGATGAGAAAAGATGAGATGTGTTAACTCATAAATGATACAGTGTCTGATGACAGCATAATGTGCCACCCCTGAGTTACCCGACCTTGGCACTTAGCATCAGAAACACGACCATTTACGCATCCCAGCACTTTGTGGTCTCTGTGGTAGCTCAGGGATAGCTTGGAATCTTTCCATAGTGGGAGAAAAATACCAGGACTCCCCCTGCGAATGGAACATGCTGCCAAACCGTTATGGAGCCTGCAGTTGTGACAGGTTTTTGCTTCCTGGTTTTGTCTCTATTTGTTCCTTCCATATTCCTCCTTGGGACATCACTTATTCATTCATTCGTTACTCTCTACCTACTCTGGTAGGCATTGCGCCTGCTGGAGGAGACAAGGGAGAAGACACCCAATGATAATTTAAGTCCACGTATAGTTTGAGGTCCTATGACTGCCATGTAGCCTTTACTAGGACACACAGGTAGCCACACAGCTCTCTCCAAGCAGAAGAGGGCGGAAGGCATGATTGCCCTGCAGGCTCAGAAGTGTGACAATGAAACAAACTCCTAGTCCCACCTCCCCCACTGCTCCCTTACTCTCAGGAGGTCCAGGGCTGTTTGGGTTTTTTTAAGAAATGGCACAACTACCCAGAGCAAATGGTCGTGGGACAGTAGGGTTCGATGCAGGGTTTCTCGTACACAGGCTTGAATAAGACCATCAGGTATCCTTGTACACTAAAGCTGCCCTTTTTACTCCAGAACAAGGGCTCAGAGATAGATGGATGTGGTCAGGAGAATATCTGCATGCCAAAGTTGAAGACTGTAAGAAAATAGATTTCCCTTTGGAGTACCAGAACCAAAAGAAGAAGGAGACATCAGGCTTCTGGAACAAAATGTGACACACAGAACAGGAATGTACACATTTGGGGGGTGGCTTATGCAATCAAAGGAGCTTATCAAAGAGCATTTAACCATAACAAGCCACTTGTACAAATGCCAACTAGAAGTCACTAACGAAAGAAAGGAATGGCTTCTCTGAAAAGTAAAAGAAGAAGAAAGCAATACGAGTTCTCTTTCTTTTTATTTATTTATTTATTTTATTTTTTGCTTTCTGTAATAAATTCCTGTCACTGGAAGAAAAAGAAAAACAATAGTATATTTGTTTAAATTGGACTTAGGTAACTGTTAATGATTTCAATTAGTGTGCAAAGAGCAAATGTCAGCTTAACAAACGGAATTGTTTCCAGTTTTAAAATAATGCTTTGACTTTTCTGACTTTCCTGGCCCAAATCCTACTATACCCGCAACCGTTTCTCCATATGTGTAAGAAAGAAAAAAAAAACTATGAATTTATAATTTGTTATATCTTAAAGCTCAGGCAGTGGATTTAAAAGCATTCATTAGTAAATGGCTGTCATGCATTTTGAAGGGGAAAATATCTACTTTACATGTTAAGTGGTATTTTACTGAAAATAAAATTTAAGAGGGTACCATTTGCAATTTAATTCAAACACATATTCTACTCATCTTGTCAGGTATAAGGATGACTTCATCCCAGTTCAAGTACTAACTTCCCTTGAGACAGACACAATAGTTCTAGGATAGATTTTGGAGATTACTAGAGGGCCAAGATCATCACTGGTACTTAGGTAAGAAATAATCCAAACAGAAAATAAAGCTAGAACTCCTTTGATTCTAGTGCACTCAAACTATCAACAATATACTTCTCTGCTGAGAAGAGAATGCAAATTACACACACAAACATACACACATGAATATGTATACACATATATGAACTGTCTGTGTGTATATGGAATGAATTAATGTATCTACATATGTCATATGTGTGTACATACATATATACATTTGTGCATATGAGCTATCACATCTACCTGGGTGTGTGTGTGTGTGTGCCTGTAACAATTATTTTTTAACATTTTGCAGATAAAGCGATGACTTCTGATCAAGATGGCATGGTAATTTTATACTGTAATCCTTCTGTGCTCTGAATGAAAGGCAGTATGTCGGAAAGAAAAGTGAAGATGCATAGCCTGGTTCCAAACCAAGATATATATCTGCCTGGGTCATCAACAGCACAGAACTGCTCAATGGAAAAGGGGGCTAAGCCGTGTGCATTCTGGGCTCTGGCTTTTGAAGCAGGCAGGGGTAGATGGGAGTGCGGATAATGCAGTGTAATAGGGAATAGATGGTTTCATGCTAGGTGGGATATTAGGGCCAGTTGCACAGTTTAAAGAAGAGATTAGGATGAAATTCTCAAACGCAAGAGGAGTGCATCAGAAAAATTCATCGTACCTAGGACTGCTGTTTAGGAAAGTGGGAATTGCAAAGCTTTCTCACTGGGAGCTGAACCTAACCATACACTGGCTCCAGGGCTGCATGTGAAACCTCTCAACACTGCTGCAACTAAGAAGTCCTAAATGGCTTTTGTAAGACCTGGTTTTAGAATTAGGGCCTTGAGTTTAGATGGAGGTAGCCACGAATCTCGATGCAAAGAGTTGTAATCACAGAAAGAGAGAGATAATGAGGGAAAAAGAGAAGAAAAATAATTATCTTTCCTTAAAATGACCATACTAACCAATATCCTAAAACTCTTGAAGACATAAAATGTCAAAACTACAGAGAAGTAAAATAAAAATGTGAACATCAATTCACACTTTACGGAAAAAAATATTGTAGAACTTAAAATATATTTATTTGGAATGCACCCATTTCTAAAAGAAAGAACTATATTTATTTCAAATTATAAGAAACAAATATAAAAACTGAACTAAAACAAATTGATACAAGACAAGCATTGGTGGAGAAGAAAATAATACAAACCTAGAAATGGAAAAGTAATAAATACAAGGTTTAAGGCTGGCAAAGGAGAAGAAACAATTAGTTACTATGAAAATGACATTGAAGAAACATCAGATATAGAAAAAACGCAAGTATAATTCAAATATATAGGAGAAATTCAGATACTTTGAGGCCAGATTGAGATACTCTCACAAACATCTAATAAAAGTTGACAAAAATTATCATAAAGAAAATTGTGGATAAATAACATTTTGAGAGTTAGAAGATGAAACTTTTCCAGGTTTAAAAACATAAATAATTATTTAGCTAAAAATACACTAAAATTTCTAAGTACGATACATAAAAATAAATCTATACATCAACACATATGGTGATATGATAAAATATCAAGGGTTAAAAAGATATATTTAAAAATATCAGATAGCCCTGGCCAGTTTGGCTCAGCGGTTAGAGTGTCGGCCTGCGGTCCAGAGAGACCCAGATTCGGTTCCCGCTAAGGGCACATACCTCGGTTGCAGTTTGTCCCCGGTCCTGGTTGGGTCGTGTGGATGGCAGCCACTCAAAGTGTACCCTTTTTGTCTATGTTTCTCTCTCTCTCTCCCACTCCATCTG
The DNA here is from genome assembly GCF_014108415.1 of Molossus molossus. Lineage (NCBI taxonomy): Eukaryota > Metazoa > Chordata > Mammalia > Chiroptera > Molossidae > Molossus > Molossus molossus. The sequence goes on along the minus strand of NW_023425403.1, from coordinate 24,339,321 downwards.
AACAAAAAATGAAAAAATGTCCTCGGGTGATATATTTTTGAAAACAATACATATCACCTGGAAAGAAACAGATTCAACATCAACCATTGTGGACAGCTGAAGATCATGGAATGATGTCATCAGAATATTACAATGTAATAAGCAACCATGTAAAATATAATTAATCTATAATACAGAACATTTTAAAAGATTTTTTACACATAAAAGATTAAGAATCAAAACACAGATCAATGTGATAATATGTTTAATATTTTAATGAATAACAAGAAAATATGGACAATTCTAGCAATGAACTAGAAAAGTCAAAATAATCAATCAAAAATTCTAGATCTAAAGAACAAAGTAATTGAAATTAAAAATTTATTGGATGGGTAACAAAATAATAGACACAAATAAAGAGTTAATTGTTGATATGAAGAAGAGATCAGACAAAAATATCCAGAATGAAGCATTGAGAAACAAAGAAACAAAAATAAATGGAGAAAAGAACAAAAGACATAGTATATTTTGCAAAGGTCTAATTTGGATTTCAGTATCAGAAGAAAAGAATGGAGAAAGAACAGTATTTGAAGAGATAACACCTGAAAATTTTATAATCAATAGAATTCATTGAGACAAAGGTTTAAAAACTGCTAAAAAGATTAAGCAGACAATCAATGGAAAACCACATCAAGACATTTCAAGTAAAACTGTTGGGGGGAAAAAAGAACAAGCAGTAAAAATCAAGGAATGGCAGAGTAATAAAAATAATTGCTCACATCTCAACAAAATAATGAGAATTATAAGGTGGTGGAAGAGTATTATCAAAAGATGAAAAGAAATGGCAAATTAAATTCTGTGTTTAGTGAAAATACCCTTTAAAATGAAAGTAAAGTAAGTATACACTTTTACACAAACAACATGAGAGAAGTTATTATCAGCAGATACACATTACTAGAAGTGATACAGAGAGTTATTTAGACAGATGAAAAATGATACCATGTGAAAGAAAGCAAAGATATGAAAATAGAGAAGAAAACCAACACAAAAAATAACATTTTCAGTAAAACAAAAATTCATCCTATCAAACAATAAAATCATAATGTTTTTAAAATATGTGTATAAATTTTAGTAATGGGCAAAACTATACATAGTGTTAAAAGTGAGCAATAAGGGAAGGTATAATGAATATATTAGGGCAATAAGAGAATCTTTTGGCTACTGGTATTGTCCTCTTTCTTGACATAGATGATGTTTCATGACTGTGCTCACTTTGTAATCATTAGGCTGTACATTTCTGATTTGTTCATTTTCTATATGTAAGTTACACTTCAGTGAAATTATTTAAGGAAAATTATGTCAAAACATCTTAACTTCATAACATCAAAAAATAAACATCAGAATGGAAAATATTTTTGCTACTTATATGACAAAAATTATTTACTATTGTAAAATATAGTATGCTTTTATATGGAACCAAAAAAGACCTCGGATAGCCACAGCAATCTTGAAAAAGAAGAACAAAGTTGGAGGGATCACATTACCAGATTTCAGGTTATACTATAAAACCACTGTAATCAAAACAGCCTGGTACTGACACAAGAACAGGCAGATAGATCAATGGAGCAGACTAGAGAACCCGGAAATGGACCCAAGACAAAATGCTCAATTAATATTTGACAAAGGGGGCAAGAGCATACAATGAAGTAAAGACAGCCTCTTTAATAAATGGTGTTGGGGAAATTGGACATCTACATGCAGAAAAATGAAACTAGACCATCAACTTACACCCTACGCAAGAATAAACTCAAAATGGATAAAAGATTTAAATGTGACTCATGAATCCATAAAAATCCTAAAAGAAAATGTAGGCAACAAAATTTCGGACATCATACGCAGCAGAATTTTCACTGATACATCACCTAAGGAAACAGAAACAAAGGAGAAAATGAACACATGGGACTACATCAAACTCAAAAGCTTCTTCAGAGCAAAAGAAACAGCCACCAAAATGGAAAGGCAACTCACTCTATGAAAGAGCATAATTGCCAATAATGTATCAGATAAGGGGTTAATTTCCAATGTATAGAGAGTGCTCATACAGCTAAACAAAAGGAAGACAAAGAACCCAATTAAAAAATGGGCAGAGGAACTAAATAGACAACTCTCCAAACAGGACATACAAATGGCTAAGAGACAGATGAAGAAATGCTCAACATCACTAATCATCAAAGAGATGCGAATTAAAACCACAATGAGGTATCACCTCACACCTGTCAGAATGGCCACCATCAACAAACCATCAAACAACAAGCATTGGCTTGGTTATGGAGAAAGGGGGACTCTAGTACACTGCTGGTGGGAATGCAGACTGGTGCAGCCACTATGGAAAACAATATGGTGTTACCTCAAAAAATTAAAAATTGAACTGCCATTTGACCCAGTGATCCCACTTCTAGGAATATACCCTAAGGAGCCTAAACACCAATCAGAAAGAATATATGTATGCTCATGTTCATAGCAGTACTATTTACAATAGCTAAGATCTGGAAACAGCCCAAATGTCCATCAGTAGACAAATGGATAAAAAAGCTGTGGTACATATGGAGTACTACACAGCTGTAAGAAAGAAAGATCTCTTATCCTTTGAGACAACATGGAGGGACCTGGAAAATATTATCCTAAGCAAAACAAGCCAAACAGAGACAGACAAATATCACATGATCTCACTTATTTGTGGAATATAATGAACATAACAGTCTGAGCAACGGGGTAGTCCCAGAGATGGGGAAGTACTGACTGACAATCCCCAGAAAAGGGGTTGAGGGGGATAGATAAACCACAGAACTTATATGCATGTATGCATGAACAATGGACATGGACAACAAAGCTGGGGACAGGGTGGGGGGGAGAGGGGTATCAGTGAGGGGAGAAAAAAGAGAAACATCTGTAATGAAAATTAATTATTTAATTACATATAAAATAATAATAATAAATAAAAAATAAAATGTAGTATGCTTTTATATATTATAACTAAAAGTATTTTAATAATATTACACTCAAATAAGAGGCAGTTATCAAAAAAAAGAAAATCCAATGGAAAATAAGCACATGAAGAAATGATAAATCTCATTAGCAGTCTGAGAAATGCCAATTAAATCTATGATGTTATACTATCTTTCACTCATCCTTTTACCCACACATCATAATATAATATTATAAGATGTAATAAAGGAATGGTGGTAATATGAATAAGAAATAGTCACTTATATTTTACTCATGGAAGATAGAATTACTAAAACCCTTTGGGAAATTATTTAAGAAATATAGATTGTACTGTAATCACAATTGAATAAATTTATCTTATAAACTTGAAAATACTTGTATATAATTTATATATACAAAGATGTTTATTTTTGTAGGGACAAATAAAAACAAAACAAAAACAAAATCTTCATAAATTTTATGTGAGTATGTATCTACTACATGAAAAGTTGAATAAATTGCAGTTCATCCACATTGTCAAATACTACGTAACTATCAAAAACTAGGTGAGGAATCTATGCACACAGACCTAAGGGGATATCTAACATATACAATATCATTATTGTAGGACAGTCCGTCATGAGCAGGAAGCATCTCATTTCAATAAAACCAATAAGCCCCCTAAACAAAAGCAACAACAAAAGTGCAAATATGTTAAGTACTTTTATAAACAGAAAAATGTGGAAATAAAATGGGAAACGTTTGAGAGTGGAAGGAGATTACTCTTTATTTTATATATTTTTACATTATTCCACTAGATAAAATGAGCATGTGTTTATTTTTAAATTCAAAATTCAATTAAAAAAGTTAAGAAAAAATTATTTTCTAATTGTAAAACCAGCATAATTCAGATATTTCAATGTACAATATGTACCAGGAACAGAAAACTATATAACAAATAATTTTGATATGAATATAATTATCAAGCTCTAAATTAAAATAAATGCATGGCATATGTATATGTGTGTATATATAATATATAAAATATATATTACAGCCCTCGCCAGTGTGGCTCAGTGGTTAGAGCATCAGCCCACTCACTGAAGGGTCTTGGGTTCAGTTCACAGTTAAGGCCATGTGCCTGGGTTGTAGGTTTGACCTGTTGTGGGGGGCAACAGATCAATGTGTCTCTCACATCGATGTTTCTCTCTCTCTTCCTCTCTTTCTGTCTCTCCCCATCCCTCTCTTCCACCCTCTCTAAAAATCAATGGAAAAGATATTCTCGGGTGAGGATTAACCAGAAAATTAATAATAATAGTAAAATATATATTATAAATATATTATATATTTCATATACATTTACACCTGTATGTACATGTGCATGTAAATATGACCAAGTTGGGATTTTTCCATAATTCTAAGAGGTTCAAGCTAGAAAATTGTTGGAAAAGACAGGTTGTTTCCTTCCCTGCATAGCAGTGAGAAGGGGGAGGCTATGGCCTAGCCTTCCTCCCCAGCATAACCACGTAAGGGTGGTCTTGGGCCTGGAATATTTCCTTTCAGAGAAACTAGGAGGTCCCACAGCCTTTGCTGGGCATATTGCCCTGTTTGGGAGTATCTTTCCCTGTTCTGGCCTGTATGTGTGCTTCCTTTTCTGCTTAAGGGTGTGTACCATATGACCTTTAGGCATGCCACCAGCTTCTGTCCGACTCCACGGGGGAGGGGTCGAATCCTTTGCTTGCAGGAGGAGAGGGGTGCATGCAGACGATTACCCTGCATTAGCGTTGGGAGGAGTCCTGCCGGATGCGGGGTCCAACATCTACTACTGAAGCTGATGTTGCTCTGTCTCTTCTGTTTGGGAATAAGTCTTGTTTCACCTAATATCTGTGTGACTTGGGTTGTGTCTTTCTTGCAACCCCAAATGGAGTGAGCTGACAACCTGAGTCCACTGTTCCTGGTGGAGTGGGAGTCCTCCCCTGGAAGCTATTACTCAACAGATATATTATAATACTTGAATATTCGAAACCTTGCAGTCATCTCCATAGGTGCTAAAAATGCATTTGTTACATTTGCTAAACTTTTCATATATATGCTGACTAAAAATTATTTAAACTATACAAAGTAGAACACTTATGATTGACTATTCCAAAACCAGAGCCAATGTTGTAAAGCAAAATACATGGTATTCTTATTAAAACAGTGACTGAACTAGAAGATTATCATTCTGTTATCCTAAAAAGAGCCAAAAGTGAGAGGCAGCAAATGTTTGAGGTCCAAAAGAATAGGTATTTAAGGAATATTGATTCAGCCATAAACCCAAATGGTGTTACAATTAGGGGTGAAGGCCAGGGGTTTTGTGAGAATGGGAAGGGAAATAATGACACGAATAGAAGAAAGGGATTTCTATTGATGTTGGTAAGTCAAGGAAAGAATTTCTATAGGTACAAATAAACCAAAGTTATTTGTTAACTATATATGGTGATGCTAATTCTAAAGACTGTCTTTAATTTTCAGTCTGGTAGTTACAATGTCGTCTGTCCCGTTAGCTTTGAAAACACTTGTTTAAAATACAATATTGGCCCTGGCCGGCTTGGCTCAGCGGTTGGAGCATTGGCCTGCGGTCTGGAGAGACTCAGGTTCGGTTCCCGCTAAGGGCATGTACCTCGGTTGCAGTTTGTCCCCGGCCCTGGTTGGTCATGCGAGTGGCAGCCACTCGATGTGTCCCTTTCACGTCGATGTTTCTCTCTCTCTCTCTCTCCCTCCCACTCTGTCTGAACAAAAGGTGGAAAAATGTCCTCGGGTGAGAATAAAAATAAATAAATAAATAAAATACAATATTGGCTTGTCCCAGTCCAAAGGTTATCTTGCTCACTGTAAGCATTCCAGAGATCTGAGGGGTAAGAGTTTTAAATGAGCCCTTCCTGAATACAGGTTTGAGGGTCAAAACTACATTACCTGTGTGGTTACAGAACATCAAAACCATGAAATTAACTTGTGCTGGATGGGTAGTGTCCCAGAGTATGCAGCAAAAGGAAAAAGATGTCCTCTTGGGAGAGCACACTCTTAAAAACTGGGATTTTTGCCCCCATAAAATCCAGACAAATATGAGCTTACAATTTATATGACAAGTACTAGGAAATAAGCCTCCATAAGTGCGTGAACAGACTCAATGAGCTAAAGAATCACATTACTGAGAAATTCAGATATTACAATTTTGTTTATAAGATTTAAATAAGCCTTTTTATAATATTTAATGAAATAAAATATTTGAAAATGCAGGCAAGAGGCAAGATGTCATACAAGAAGACTAAACAGATATGAAAAAGGACTGAATAGATTATTTCCCTCAGGAAGGTTGCAGGGTATTTCATTTCAAGGAGTGTGTCATATTTTTCTCCATATAAATGTGATCCTGCACACAATTAGTAGACAAGAATTGTTCAGTAAGTATTTCTGGTTGATATAATTGCCCAAAATGCCACAGAAGACAGAGGCATACAAGGCAAAATATATGAAAATACAATTAAGAAACAAAACAGAATACAATCCATTGAGATATTGTTTTATCTAACTTACTCAGCGGGCTATACAATACAACAACTGTTTCAGTTTTCAAAAGTTGATAAAGAAGACAAACTGTGATTATGGAGGCACTGTCAGAGAATCCTATCTGTAAATAAACAAGTTTTAAAAAGAGCCATTTTAAAGGGGAAAGTGAGACAGATGAAGAAGACGAAATGAAAAGCCACATCAGTGGGAAGGGGCGTGGCCTAGCCTTCCTCCCCAGCCCAATCAGGAGAGCTGGAGCTTCCACGCGCAGAGCTGGCCACACATCCCAGCGGTGTTGCTGCCAGAGTGGGAAACTTAGTTTTGGGCCAGGGTGGCATCTTGAAGTTTTCCTGTTTTAAATGGCAAACTCAATGAGAAATGAAAACAGCTGCGACTATGCTACCTGAAGACAGGAGTCCCAGTTGTGGCGAACATGAAGTTAGGCTGAAATTAATGCTAGATTCTGGAAAGGCGAAAGCCACAGAAGTACTGTGGTAAGTTCACCGTACACGCCTCGGTGACTGGGGAGCAAAAGAGGTCTGAGAGAATCCAGCAAGTAAAAGGGGGATGTGGGAACCGGCGCAAAACTGAATGTGCTTCCCAAACCACACAGAGATCTAACTGCACAGGGAGGCAGCCTGTGGGCTTTAGGTGTTTGAATCTAAGTTCTTCTTAAATCATTGACTGATGACTGAGCTATGCAGACAAAAGGGAAAACTCTAGGGAACCAGACTAAAATATAAAATGGAAATATTGCCCTGGCCGGTTTGGCTCAGCGGTTGGAGCGTCGGCCTGCGGTACTGAGAGACCCGGGTTCGGTTCCCGCTAGGGGCACGTACCTCGGTTGCAGTTTGTCCCTGGCCCTGGTTGGTCGTGCGGGTGGCAGCCACTCGATGTGTCCGTTTCGCATCAATGTCTCTCTCTCTCTCTCTCCCTCTGTCTCCCTCCCGCTCTATCTGAACAAAAAATGGAAAAATGTCCTCGGGTGAGGATAAAAAAAATAAATAAATAAATAAATAAATAAAATGGAAATATTAAAAATGAGGCAGAAACAACACTCACATGAGTGGGAGAAATTCCACAAGCTTCAGTCTAGGAAATATATTAAAAGTAAAACAAACTAAAGAAGAAGAAGGAGGAGGAGGAGGAAGAGGAGGAGGAGGAGGGAGAGGGGGAGAAGGAGAAGGAGAAGAGAAGGAGGAGGAGAAAAGGAGGAAGAGGAAGAGGAGGGGAGGGGAGGGGAGGAGAAGAAAAGGAGAAGAAGGAGAAGGAGGAGAAGGAGAAGGAGAAGAGAAGGAGGAGGAGGAGGAGGAGAAGAAGGAGAAGAAGAGAAAGAGAGGGAGGAGGGGAGAGGGAGGAGAAGAAGAAAACCCAGATGTTGCTACAATATGTTATGTTAGAGGTCCATTTTCTATGCAAAAACTTTAGGCCATGCAAAGAAATATGAAAATGTTACCTATAGTCAAGACAGTACAAACCGGCTGAGTGGAAAGGTTGGCATTAGCAGAGAAAGCTTTTATTATTTTTAGATTTTTTCTATTTTATTTATTTATTGTTTTAATTAATTTATTTATTTTTGTTACAGATGTTTCTCCTTTTCATCCCACTGATTCCCCCCTCCCCATCCCTCCCCACCCTGTCCCCAGGTTTGTTGTCCATGTCCATTGTTCATGCATACATGCATATAAGTTCTGAGGTTTATCTATCCCCCATCACCCCCTCTTCTGAGGATTGTCAGTCTGTACCCTACTTCCACGTCTCTGGCACTATCCCATTCCTCAGACTGTTATGTTCATTATATTCCACAAATAAGTGGAATCATATGAAACTTGTCTTTCTCTGTTTGGCTTGTTTCGCTTAGGATAATACTTTCCAGGTCCCTCCATGTCATCTAAAAAAATAAGAGATCTTTCTTTCTTACAGCTGCATAGTACTCCATTGTGTATATGTACCACAGCTTTGTTATCCATTCGTCTACTGATGGACACTTGGGTTGTTTCCAGATCTTAGCTATTGTAAATAGTGCTGCTACAAACATGTGGGTACATATATTCTTTCTGATTAGTGTTTCAGGCTTCGTAGGGTATATTCCTAGAAGTGAAATCACTGGGTCAAATGAAAGTTCAATTTTTAATTTTTTGAGGTGACACCATATTGTTTTCCATAGTGGCTGCATCAGTCTGCATTCCCACAAGCAGTGCACTAGAGTCCCCTTTTCTCCACACCCTCGCCAACACTTGTTGTTTGATGCTTTGTTGATGGCGGCCATTCTGACAGGTGTGAGGTGATACCTCATTGTTGTTTTAATTTGCATCTCTCTGATGATTAGTGATGTTGAGCATTTCTTCATATGTCTCTTGGCCATTTGTATGTCCTGTTTGGAGAGGTGTCTATTCAACTCCTCTGCCCATTTTCTAATTGGGTTCTTTGTCTTCCTTTTGTTGAGTTGTATGAGCACTTGATATATTTTGGAAATTAACCCCTTATCTGATGTATCATTGGCAGTTATGCTCTCCCAGACAGTGGGTTGCCTTTCCATTTTGACGGTTGTTTCTTTTGCTGTGCAGAAGCTTTTGAGTTTGATGTAGTCCCATGTGTTCATTTTCTCCTTTGTTTCTGTTGCCTTAGTGGATGTATTAGTGAAAATTCTGCTGCGTATGATATCTGAAATTTTGTTGCCTATAGTTTCTTCTAGGATTTTTATGGATTCATGAGCTTTTAATCCATTTTGAGTTTATTCTTGTGTAGGGTGTAAGTTGAGGGTCTAGTTTCATTTTTTTGCATGTAACTGTCCAATTTTCCCAATACCATTTATTAAAGAGGCTGTCCTTACTCCACTGTATGCTCTTGCCACCTTTGTCAAATATTAATTGAGCATATTGCCTTGGGTTCATATCCAGGTTCTCTGTTCTGTTCCACTGGTCTATATGCCTGTTCTTGTGCCAGTACCAGGCTGTTTTGATTACAGTGGCTTTGTAGTATAACCTGGAATCGGGTAATGTGATCCTTTCAACTTTGTTCTTCTTTTTCAAGATTGCTATAGTTATTCAAGGTCATTTTTGGTTCCATATGAACATTTGAAATATTTTTTCTAGCTCTGTGAAGTATGTCGTTGGTATTTTGATGGGGATTGCACTGAATCTATAGATTGCTTTGGGTAGTACGAACATTTCAATGATGTTAATTCTTCCAGTCCATGAACAGGGTATGTGCTTCCACTTTTTTATATCTTCCTCTATTTCTTTTTTCAATGACCTGTAGTTTTCTGCAAATAGGTCCTTTATTTCTTTGGTTAAGTTTATTCCTAGGTATCTTAATTTTTTTTGCTGCAATGGTGAAGGGGATTGTTTTCTTAGTTTCTCTTTCTGTGAGTTCATCATTGGTGTATAAGATTGCCATCGATTTCTTGATGTTAATTTTGTATCCCGCTCCTTTGCCAAATTCATTTATTAAGTCTAGTAAATTTTTGATGGAGTCTTTGGGGATTTCTACATATAGTATCATGTCATCTGCGAATAATGACAGTTTCACTTCCTTCTTTCCAATTTGGATCCCTTTTATTTTTTCTTCTTGTCTTATTGCTGTGGCTAAGACTTCCAGTACTATATTAAATAAGAGTGGTGAAAGTGGGCATCCTTGCCTTGTTTCTGTTCTTAAGGGAAATGATTTTAGTTTTTGCCCATTGAGTATGATGTTGGCTGTAGGTCTTTCATATATGGCCTTTATTATGTCGAGATATGATTTCTATATTCCCACATTGCTGAGTGTCTTTATCAGAAATGGATGCTGGATTTTGTCGAAGGCTTTTTCGCCATCTATTGATATGATCATGTGTTTTTTATTCTTCATTTCATTTATGTGGTGTATTACATTTATTGATTTGCAAATATTGTACCAGCCTTGCATCCCTGGGATGAATCCCACTTGGTCATAGTGAATAATTTTTTTGGTGTATTGCTGGATTCAATTTGCTAGTATTTTGTTCAGGATTTTGGAGTCTATGTTCATCAGGGATATTGGCCTGTAGTTTTCTTTCTTTGTAGTGTCTTTTTCTGGTTTTAGAATTAGAATTAGGCTGGATTCATAAAACAAATTCAAAAGTCTTTCTTTTTCTTGAATTTTTTGAAATAGTATGAGGATAATGGGTGTAGGTCTTCATTGAATGTTTGGTAAAACTCCCCCGTGAAGCCATTCGGGCCTGGGCTTTTGTTTGCTGGGAGAGTCTTGATTACATCTTCAATTTCCTTAGTTGTTATTGGTCTGTTCAAGTTTTCTATCTCTTCCCGGTCCAGTTTTGGCAGACTATGTGTTTCCAGAAATTTGTCCATTTCGCTTAGATTGTCGAATTTGTTGCCATACAATTGTTCATAGTAGTTGTTAACGATCTTTTGTATTTCTGGGGTGTCAGTTGTTACTTCTCCTCTTTCATTTCTGATTTTGTGTATTTGGGTTCGCTCTCTTTGTTTCTTGTTGAGTCTAGCTAAGAGTACATCAATCTTTTTTATCTTTTCGAAAAACCAGGTCTTGGTTTCATTGATCCTTTGAATTGTTTTTTGGACTCTATGTTATTTATTTTTGCTCTGATCTTTACTATTTCCTTCCTTCTACTTGCTCTGGGGTTTTCTTTTTGTTTGCTTTCTAATTCTTGTGAGGTTAGTCTATTAGAGATTTTTCTTGTTTCTTGAGGTAGGCCTGTAGTGCTATGAACTTTCCTCTCAGAACTGCTTTTGCTGCATCCCATAGATTCTGTGTTGTTGTGTGTTCATTTTCACTGGTTTCCAGGAAGTTTTTAATTTCTTCCTTGATCTCCTCGGTAACCCATTCATTTAATAACATGCTACTTAGTTTCCATGTGTTCAAAAGTCTTTGCATGTTCTTGTTGCAATTGATTTCTAGTTTCATGCCATTGTGATCTGAGAAGATGCTTGATATGATTTCAGTCTTCTTGAACTTGTAGAGACTTAGTTTGTGTCCTAACATGTGGTCTATCTTTGAGAATGTCCCATGTGCACTTGAGAAGAATGTGAATTCTGTCGTTTTGGGGTGTAATTCTCTGTAGATATCTATTAAATTCATTTGGTCTAGTGTTTCATTTAGAGTCTCTGTTTCCTTGCTAATTTTTTGTCTAGAGGATCTATCCAGTGATGTCAGCAGGGTGTTGAATTCCGCTGCTACAATTGTATTGCTGTCAATTTCTCCTTTGAAGTCTTTCAAAAGATTTTTAATATATTTTGGTGCTCCTATATTGGGTGTATATTTGTTTATCAAGGTTATATCTTCCTGTTAGATAGATCCTTTCAATATTATGTAGTGGCCTTTTTTGTCGCTAGTTATGGCCTTCATTTTGAAATCTATTTGATCAGATATGAGTATTGATACCCCAGCTTTTTTTTCTTTTCCATTTGCTTGGAAGATTTTTTCCATCCCTTCACTTTCAATCTATGTGAGTCTTTTATTGTGAGGTGGGTCTCTTGCAAACAACATATAGATGAGTCATGCTTTCTTATCCAATCAGCGACTCTGTGCATTTTTATGGGAGCATTCAGTCAATTTACATTTAAGGTGATTATTGATATGTACTTATTTATTGCCATTTTTGTTTAGTGTGGTTCTATTTTTCTTTCTATTTCTCCTGCTAATTACAGCAGTCCTTTTAACATTTCTTGCAGTGCTGGTTTGGTGCTAATGTATTCCCTTAGACTTTTTTTTTTTTTTTTGTCTGGGAAGCTCTTTATTTGACCTTCTATTTTGAATGATAGCCTTGTTGGGTAGAGTAGTCTTGGATTCAGATCTTTGTTTTTCATGACCTTGATTACCTCATGCCATTCCCTTCTGGGCTGTAGTGTTTCTGTTGAGAAGTCATCTGTGAGCCGTATGGGCATTCCTTTGTAGGTAACCTGTTGCTTCTCTCTTGCTGCTTTTAGGATTCTCTCTTTGTCTTTCATTTTTGGCACTTTGATTACTATGTGTCTTGGTGTGGGCCTGTTTGGGTTCTTCTTACTTGGGGCTCTGTGCTTCTTGAACTTGAATGCCTTCTTCCTCCACAAAATTAAGGAAGTTTTCTGTCACTATTTCTTCAAATATATTCTCTAACCCTTGCTCATTTTCTTCTTCTTTGGGGACTCCTATGATGCGAATGTTATTATGTTTCCAGTTGTCTCATAGTTCTCTTAAGCTGTTTACCTATTTTTTAATTATTTTTTCCTTTTGGTTTTCTGATTGGTTAATTTTTTTCTACCCTATCTTCTAATTCACTGATCCGGTCCTCGGATTCCAGCAGAGAAATCTTTTAAAACAGTTTATAAATTTCTTCAAAGAAAGGAAGGTAACTATGTTAAAAATATAAAATGGAAATAGTATATACTGAGTCATTGAAGAAGCAATTGAATGCCAAAAAAAATAGAAGCTATAAAATACAAAAACCTGTTACAAATAAAGGTAAAACAGTAGAGCTATAAGACATACCAAAAAATAAATTAATTAACAACAAAATGTCAAAAATAAGTTCCCATCATTTATTACTTTAATGTCAAATGGATTAAAATCTCCAATCAAAACACATTGATTGATAGGATGGATATAAAATCATACTCCAACTATATTGTCTACAAGAGACTCATATTATATCTAAGGACATATATAGGTTGAAATTGCAAGGATAGAAAAAGACGTTTCATGGAAACAGTAACCAAAAGAGAGTAAGGGTGGCTATACTAATATCAGATAAAAAATAATAATAATTTAAATAAAAAACTCATATAAGAGGACATTATATATGGATAAAAGTATCAATTCGCCAAGAAAAAATAATCATAAACATTTCTGTGCTCAACACCAGAGCCCCAAGATATATGAAGCAAACGTTGACAGAATTTAAGGAAGAAATACATGGCTCTGCTATACTAGTAGGAGACTCCACAATGCTATTTACAATAATGAATAAAACATCAAGGTAGCATCTACCTAAGAAAATAGGGGACTTGAACACTGTGGACCATTTGACCCTAACAAACATACTGAATACTGCATCCAGCCACAGCATAACATACATTTTTCTTGTGCATGTAAGAACACTCTCCAGGATAGACCATATATTAGGCCACAAAACAATTTTAATGATTTAAAATGATTAAATTCATATGAAGTAGGATTTCTGACCATAATGGAATAAAAGTAGAAACCAATAGCAGAAGGAAAATTGGAAAACTACAAATATGTGGAATTTAAACAACTTAAATGACCAATGGTTAATGAATTTATAAGTGAAATTAGAAAATAATCTTGAAACAAAGGAGAATGAAAACCCAATATACCAAACTTATGGGATGCAGCAAAAACAGCTCTAAGAGGCAATTTTATAACTGTGATGTTAAAATAGATTACAGCAGAAATCAACAAAATAGGGAATAGACAATTGAGAAAACCAGTGAAACCAAGAGTTGGTTTTTCAAAATGTTCAACATACCTTTAGCTAAATTGACTAAGAAAAAAGAGAAAAAAAACCTCAAATAACTAAAATCAGTAATGAAAATGAGGCCATTATTACTGATTTCACATAAATTTCTTTAAAAAGGATTATACTAGAATGCTATGAACTATTCTTTATTTACACATTGGAGAACTTACATGAAAAGAACAAATTCCTGAAAAAAATCAACCTACCAAGACCAAATCAGGAAGAAATAAAAAAATTACTGAATAAATTTATGTTTAGTATAGAGATTGAGTCAGTAATTTAAAACCTCCCAACAAAGAAAACTCAGTGGTTTCTGTGGTAAATTCTACCAAATATTTAAGGAAGAATTATCATCAAATCTTCCCAATACCTCCAAGAAATTTAAGATGAGGGGATACATCCTAACTCATTTTATGAGACCAGAATTACCCTGTTACCAAAGTCATAAGAAAGGTATACTTTTTTTTACTTAGTTGTAGTCCCACATTATTTTTGTTTTGTTTTGTTTTTAATAAAAACTATTTTTAAATAAAAGCTACTCAAATAGTTATTCTGTTTTTTTATTAAAAAATTTTACTCTTGACTTTGTTGTAGGAGTCCTCTCCACTCCTCCCCCTTTTTGCCCACCTCCATTCCTCCACATCCCCCCCTTCCTACCTTCCTAGGCTTTTACCAAATTAGTATCCATGTCTGTGGGGTATACATATATTTTTTTAGCTATTTCCTTCACCTTTTTTATCCAGTTATTCCCCATCCCCTCCCCTTGGGCACTGGCCAGTTTGTTCTACCTATTAATGCTTCTGGTTCCATTTTCTTTGTCAGTTTATTTTGTTCATTCGATTCCACATATTAGTGAGATTATATGATATTTGTCTTTCTCTGACTAGATTATTTCACTTAGCATAATACTCTCCAGGTCCATCAATGCTATCACAAATGATAAAACTTGCTTCTTTTTACAGCTGCGTAATATTTCATTATATAAATATACCACCAATTTTTTATCCACTCATCTGCTGATGGGCACTTGAGCTGTTTCCACATCTTGGCTATTGTAAATAATGCTGCTATGAACATAGGGGTACATATATTCTTTCTGGTTGGTGTTTTGGAATTCTTAGGATCTGAATAGACTGACACTTCTCCAAAGAGGACATACAGATGGCCAGTATACATATGGAAAAAAGCTTCACTAATTATCACATAGATGCAAATAAAAACTACAGTGAGGTATGGTCTCACATCTGCCAGAATGGCTACTATCAATAAATCAACAAACAACAAGTGCTGGGAAGGATGTGGAGGAAAGGGAACCCTTGTGCTTTGCTAGGGGGAATGCAGACTAGTGTAGCCACTATAGAAAACAGTATGGCGTTTCCTCAAAAAATTAAAAATAGAACTGCTACCCGGCCAGTATGGCTCAGTGGTTGAGTGTTGACCCATGCACAAAGAAGTCTTCAATTCAATTCCCAGTCAGGGCACATGCCCAGGTTGTGGGCCAAATCCCAAGTGGAGGGCATGCAGGAGGCAGCCGATCAATGTTCTCTCTCATCGATGTTTCTATCTCTCTCTCCCTCTCCCTTCCTTTCTCTAAAATCAATAAAAAAATTTTTTTAATAAATAAATAAAATAAAAATAGAACTGTCTTTTGACCCAGCAATGTCTTCTTTATTCTTGTTTTTGCAGCCAACCCTAGTCTGAGCTCTCTCTGACTTTACTGCCTGATTTTGCCCACAGTCTCTCTTTGGTCTCCTTTATCCTACAAACTATTGGGCAGGTAAATCTTTCTAAGTTTCAATTACAATCTTGCTTTCTGGTCTCAGTGTATACAATGATTTCTTGCTTCTTATCCAGTGAAAATAATTTAAGTTGGCATTTTATAATATGTGCAATGCTCCAGGTTCTCAAAAGTTAATAATAAGATATTATGTCAGATAATATCAGAAACTTTTAACATATTATCATAACATAAATTACCATTCTTCATTTTAGGGTCTTTTCACTATGTAATCTGGGTAGGTTTTGGAAAATATAAAAACACCTTGGAAAATTCTTAATTCACATATTTCCTTTATTTTCTATTGTTTAAGTCATCAAAATATTCTGGTGTTGTGACACTACCAAATAATGTAAGTATAACATAATTTTGAAGATATCCCTAAAATGCCATCAATCACAGTTAAACTATTTTCTTTATAATTATTTATTTTAATGGCTAGTCTTAAATACATGTTGATTCTTTGTAGTAAAATGTTAGGGTAGAATATTTTCCAACTTTATAACAAAATTTTTAAGTAGGAGTGGTGATTCCTTCTATAGATTCTAAAGGGCACTGATTACTCTATATAAAACTATACCTGCATCAATTAAACCCATTAATGCAAAAATACAGTTAGGTTTGTACCAAAGCAATATCAAATGCAATTGCATTGTGCTTAATTTTATTTCAAAAATAAACTACTCATGTTTTTACCAAAGCAATATCAAATGCAATTGCATTATGCTTAATTTTATTTCAAAAATAAACTACTCATGTGTTCTTGTGTTAGGTCAAAGTGGTTATTAACTTATAACTTAAAGCAATTCTATTGTACACTGCTTAAGTATTCTGTCAAAATGAACACAATTGTACAGCATTGAACTCAGCCACAGCCAACATTGCTATTGCTGCATTATAGAAAAATATGTTTGAAAATTTAATCAATTAGTTGTTTTAACACAAGGCTAGGGATTCTCATGATAACCATGACAAAAATAAAGTATATTCAGAAAAATAAACATAGACAAAGCAAAATTACAAATACTGAAAAAAAAAACAACAACAACACAGCAAAGCCACTTGGTAAAAATGAATCAAATAACTTGCATTGTGCATGACTGTTGGTGTCGGAGGATTCTGTTTGTTGAGAAGTGTGAACTGCAAATCACAAAGCAGGGGAAGGATGGCTGGGTGGTGGCGGTGAAAGTGACCTCCTCATTTCAGGTCCTCACGAGCCATGCTGTGGACAAGAGCAACAGGTGATTCTTGACTGACACCTGGGAGAGGCTTTTGGAATCAAACAGAAAAGTGCTCCTGGCATAGAGTGTGTATAGCTAGAGGAAAAGCACAAACACAGCATGGGAAATATTGTGCTAAACATGAATTTACTGTAAACTAATAAAATTGTATTTATAGAACAAATATGACATTCCTTGAGTATACGACATCTGCTTGGTGGTATTTTTTCTCCCTGAATGTAGTTATTTAATTACCAGCATGTAATTAAATGGTACAAAGCATTCCAAGGTGCTCAGTTACAAAATTGAACAATCCAATAAAAAAATGCAAGTCTACCGATTGGCTATGAGAATTCATATATAAAATATATATCAACATATAATATATATTTATATATTTAATACACACACATATATGTATATGACTGATATATAAACATATCAATCATATATATATACACATGTATGCCTATGTATGAGAGAGAGAGAAAAGAAAATTATATCTAGATTTCTCTTATCTATCAGACATAGAGGAAGGGACAAGCTTTACCTTATTGGAGTAATACCTTAGGTTCAGACCTCACAGTAATGAAGATTATAAAAATGTCCACATTGAGCCAAACCATTTTTTTTTTTTTAGCATTTACTTCCTGCCTTGGCACCAACTGATATTTTGGATGTATTTCCCTCCACGATTTAATTATGATCCAAATAAGCCATGAGAGCAAAGCTCTGACAAAATAATTCATCGATGTGTATGACTCTCTGGTGAACAGTCACAATTGCTGGTGCAAAACTTGTCGAAATGACATGATGTGCAGGGGGAGCTGAACTGAGTGGGATGGTGCTATTGCTGCTAAAGAGACCTGCCTTTTGGCTACTGCGGGGGTTTTCTCAGCCTGTGTCCTAGTGAGTGGCTGAGCCTTGTTCAAGTTCAGTTAACATCTCCTTGTTAAAGCTTTGGTTTCGAGTTGTTTTCATAGAACAATTGTTCCCACGTGTCTGGGTGGTGTCATGTTGAGGAACCTCAAGTGCAGTGACAGCTATACTTATTCCATTGGATAACAGAGGTGGATGGACTTCGACGACAATGAACCCTGGGCAACTCAATTTTTAAACCCTAATCTCACACTTTTCATGCTTCCTGAACTACCGAATAAAAGGCAAGGAGTTAAACCAGACATAATTTGACATCTTAACACCCAAAAAGACATGGTTTCATCTCAGTAAAATCCTGGAGAATTCAAGAGCTAGTAACTCGAAGGTTATTTAATAAGACATTTTAAGCATAGGATCACGATCCTCCTTATTTGAATGAATATGTAAAAATAGTTGACTGTAAGAGTCGAGACATCAGTGGCATCATAAGCACAGAAGCTGGGGTTCAGTGCCCCAAAGGTGCATTACATGATGAAGAACTTCCTGCAGCAATTATAGATCTTCTCTGAAAGTATAGTTTATCTTGCTGGATCAACTGATTTTTGTAGCTGAGTCAGACATGGTTAGTATCAGAGTAGAAGAGAAAGACTGATTCTGTGAGTCACTACAACTAGCTGAAAGGGAAATAAACATGTTCAATCTCTTCAGAACGTTTTTAAAATTAACTCACAATACAGTTTAGTAGATGAGAACAGATGTGCACCTGCTGTGCTGCTAAAAATATCAGACTGAGTGCCTATTAAAAAAAAATAATGTTCATGAACATACAGGAGTCCCCCTTTATCAGCACTTTTGCTTCCCATGGTGTCAGTTAACCTCGGTCAAGTGTGGTTCAAAAACATTAAACAAAAAATTCCCCAAATAGAGAATTCATGTGTTTTAAATTCCCCCCCTTCTGAGTAGCTTGATAAAATCTTATATCTCCTGCTCCCTCCCACCCAGGACTTGACTCATCCATTTGTCCAGCATCTTCACGCTGAACACCTTCCATGCTCATTAGAGACTTAGCAGCTGTCTTGGTTATCAGACGACTGTCATGGTATCACAGTGCTTGGGGTCAAGTCACCCTTATTTAACTTAATCATGGTCCCAAAGTGCAAGAGTAGTGATGCTGGCAATTCAGATGTGCCGGAGAGAAGCCATAAAGTGTTTTTTTTGGTAAGTGAAGGGTGAATACAGTACAAGGAGATATTTTGATTGAAAGAGAAACCACATTCCCATTGCTGTTATTTCAGAATACTGTCACAATGTTCTACTTTATTACTAGCAATTGTTGTTAATCTCTTACTGCGGCTAATTTATAATTGAACTTTATTATTGGTGTGTAGTAAAAAAATCATAATATATATCGGGGTTGGTACAATACATGGTCTCAGGCATCACTGGGGCTTTGGAACTTATCCCCATGGATAGGGGAGACCACTGTATATTATTATTATACCTTGTACTATCAAGATTTTTTTACAAAGATTTTGCCCAGAAATTAAAAGACCTTTACTTGGTTGTTGTTATTTTTGACAGTATAAACATCAGAGGTTATGCTTTTTCTGTAATTTTTATGACAATTATTTTTCTGTAAAACATTAAAATTTGTGTCTGAAAATTTTAACGTCTATATAACCAAGAGGTCTTCTTTAAAAAAAAAAAAACAGTTTTAAAAAAAAAATTTCTTTAGACAGGAAGGAAGGGAGAGAGAAAGAGAAACATCCATGAGAAAGAGAAACATCAATGGGCTGCCTCTCCACACCCCCTACTGGGGATGGAGCTGGCAACCCGGGCATGTGCCTTGACTGGGAATTGAACTGGGACCTCTCAGTCCATGAGCCCACGCTCAATCCACTGAGCCACACTGGCTGGGCAAGAACACTTCCTTTTTTAACATCAGCAGAAGCACGTTGTGAGTGAGAGGAAGCATAAACGGGATTGACTCTTGTCAGCTAAATAGTTGATGAAGATGTTTCTCTTTATAGATGTATTAACACTAATGACTGAAGGAGGGACAATAGAATTAAGATACTACCTTTCTGTAACCTTTAATGAGTTAAGCATCTAAGTAGTGGTTTTAAATTTTCATTACTATTACAAAGAGAGAGAAACCAGAAATTACGTACCTTCCGTTGAAAGAACACTCCACCACCTATAAATTAGTCAGGAAAAAATCAAACTTCGATATCATAATTAGCAATCTACATGAAATACAGAGAACACAGAGCATGTTAGCATTATGGAGGTGAACTTCACAACACAGTCTGTGACAAATTCTACAGGAAAATATGGGTAGATTCTATAAGAATAACATAGAGAGAGAGAGATGGAGAATGAATCTATATATTAGAAGACACTTAAAAGACAGGTTAACCAGTCACAATATTAGACCTTGTCTGGATCTCAATTCAATGAACAAAGAGTGAAAGTAATATAGAATTTGTGAAACGTGAGAAATAGTGGGGTGCTCACTGTGTCCAAGGTGTACTCCTTCCATCTGTCCTGGAGGTCAGAGGCACAGTGGTTCTTGGGGCTGCCACAGACTTCCAGCATCCCTCTGTCTGAGGACATTTCCAAGCCCTGGGAATAGTGCAGAAGTCCCAGGAGGTAACTCTCAGCCTGCAGATGTGCAGTACATAAATGCCCGGTTTCCCTGACATTCTGAGGGACAATTCTGACACAGGCCCCAGGCCGTGTCTCTGAGAGTCCCCAGGGGGATTGAACCCCGCTTTTACCCAATAGTAGCACCTCTCCATCTGCACACTCTCATTTTGCAGTTTGTTTCCTTCGGATCTGTCTCATGATAGACGTGCAGCCAACTCGTTGTGTTTGGAAGTCCCTTGAAATAGTTCCTATCTGATGGGTTATGCCAAAATTTTAATTACACAGTTTTTATTTATTTCATTGTATTTTTTACTTCTAGGATCATTTTTAAATTGAATTTTGTTTTATAGTAATATAACATATAACTATATGATTTTCAAAGTCTAATTTCTAAAGCAAGGTATATTCAAGGGAGTTCAGTTTGAATTGTTTTTCCCTTCACCTTATTCTCAGCTACTTTCCATAGGCACCCCCCACTCACACACACACATTTGTATTCTTTTCCCCCTTAGATAAATGAAAGCAAACTATACACATTTTTTGGTACTTTACAGAATGCTTATTAAACTGGCATTGGGACAGTTCCTAAGAAGACAGCCTGTCATACCAGAAGCTGCTGTGCAGTGAATGTGTGGATGGGAAGAAGCTGTTAGACACAAAGCTGAAGTTCATTACATACTACAGTGAACATTCATTTGTACTGTTTTATGGCTTTTCCTAATGAACTTCTTAATTGCTATTCACTTACTCTTCTTTCTTTGTACCTGGTTTTGCCAGACAAAAATGCTTCTTTGATTTGCCCGAGTTGAAGATCGCTCTCTGGAATTCCGGTAGACTTTCCTTGGTTTTTGTAGGAACAGCCTGCAGGATTTCCGTGTGCCCACTCGCCCCTTATACGACCTGCACCTCTCATGCAAGGAAACCTTGGCTTTCCAATGTATTAGCAATTCAGAGACAGCGTTTGCTCTTTTGTTATTTTCAATTTAGTATACTACTTTTTGCATTTACCGGAGTCCATAATAAGTGAAACTGGATTGGTCAATTTCACTATGGATTACTGTTCAATTTAAGTCAATTTTCTTTTGCTGGCCCTCTGGAATTAACATAATGAAATAAGGTTTAGTGCCAAAAGAAAAACAAAGGCCACTTTCTAGGTTATATGTTCCTGCTTTTATTTTTAAAACACATTTTCTTTAAATTACGTCACAAAAATTAGTGCTTCCTTATCACCTCAGACAAAATACAATTTCAGATTCTTTTTCATCACACAAAGGCTGGAGAATAAAGTTGGCATTAATCAGAGGAAGCTAGGACATGTCAATGAACTTGATTTAAAAAAAACTTTTTTTTCAAAACTGGTGGGTGTGTGGGTCTCTCTAAGCAGAGACCCTGAGATGGGTGATGAAGGCCCCTCCGTGAACGAGCACCACGTGGTGCGGAATCCGGGTGGGCAAATTGCCAAGCGTGGATTTCTGCACTGAAACAAGTCTGGATGTTTTGTGAAGCCTGTGTAAACACACACCCAGTTACACACACAAACCTTCTTTAAATAATAGATCAAAACTGATATTCTTCCTAAAACCTCATTTGAAAAGTCAAAATCATTCTAACATTATTTTAATAAAATTGAAACTATCAAAAATTAAAATATAAACCAAAAGATGATAAGATAAATATCATTTACTAAAAAAAAAAAAAAGTCATTTCTGAGTCCCTTTAAATAGCAAGCTTGCTTAACATTCTCCATTCACCGACATTTGATTTAGCTATAGCAGTATACATAAGTGTTAAGTAAAAGTAGGTGTATTAATGGTGATGATTTTTATAGTTTTGACCACATGAGATCATTGATGACTGTGGAAAGTCAATTGCAAGTATTTATGGGATAAGTAGAAGATGGTGAGGAAGTGGAGAAAGCTGATATAATTTCCTCATGCTTTTATTAAAATAATATTTATTACTCTTTTAAGAAGTCTGAGTATATATGAAAAGGAAATAAAATGACTGTGAATCAAAGAACAGTTCTCTGATACAATTGCTGCAGTTGGAACCCAACTTATTTTATTTATAAATATTTAATCCTTGTTTTAATTTTGAATAATGAGAATACATTTTTAGAGGATATATTTTCATTTCTGTAAAAAAAAAAAAAATCCAACCAAGATAAAGAGAAATGTCTCCCTCCAAGGCAAGCCCCCATTTATTCTGGCTTTTGCCTGTTGGCCTTTAATAGGCAACCACGTGTATCATTTTCTTGAATATCTTCCCTGAGTTTTTGAATGCCACCCAGAGAATTATGAACCGGGTCGTCCACGGTGTGTGCTGATGCGCTCAGTAATGTGTGCAAGTGCCTCTGGCTGGGAACTTCATTCGCCAGCGCCCCCTGCGGTTCTTCCCCTCCCTAGGCTGGGGAGCGGCTGGAGTGGGCTGCAGCTGGGTATTTTCCTTCCCGCCAGGCATCTAGGCTCTGATAATACCCAAGTGGGTTAGGTTCTCCTTAATTAATCATCCCTATTTACTTTTTAAAAATTGTACATCTTTGCCATGGCCAGTTTGGCTCAGCAGTTAGAGCATCGACCCGCTGTCCAGAGAGACCCGGGTTCGGTTCCTGCTAAGGGCACGTACCTCGGTTGGTTTGTCCCCCCCCCCCCCTTGGGGTGGTGTGGGTGGCAGCCAGTGATGTGTCTCTCTCACATTGGTGTTTCTCTCTCTCTCTTTCTCCCTCTCTCCCTCTCTCCCTCTCCCTCTATCTGAAGATGAATGCAAAAGTGTCCTCGGGTGAGGATAAAAAAAATTGTACATCCTCTGATATTTGAAAATTTTGCATTTTCAGGTGATTATCATTATTATCATACCCAATATCTATTAGTTTAATTTTACAAGCATTAAAAATTATTTTACATCTTTTTATACTCTTTATCCCTATTCCTCTCCCTCCTTTCCATCTCCCCACTTATCCCCAAAGTAACTTATTTTTCCTTTATGTTTACCATTGTACTTTTATATTTCTGCCATTTGATTTGCTAGCTTTAAATGCTATCTGTGCCACTCAGCTACTAGCAATGAGGCACCTGCAAGTTTATTTTCCTTGCACTCTCTTCTATGCTTTTGTTAGCTGTTTTACTTCTGTGTTATCAAGCCATCTGTATTTCAATACTGTTCTGTTACTGTTCTGTTACCCTTATCCCCACATACTTTAATTTTAGCTGTAGCAAAATATAGTCATTGCTCATGACCAGCCTGCTGCTAAACATTCTCAGTCATTTCTTGGCTGAGTGAAAATCGTAAAATCATTTCTTTAAGTGCTGCTGTTTGAAAAAGTATTCTCTGAATTTTTCCATTTTAATTGTTTGTATTTGTTGTATATGACTTTTTATATTTTATATGCTTAAAGGGCAGCTTGGTTAGGTGTAAAATATTTGACTTGTAATCATTTTGTCCCTAGTATTTTTAGGTGCTACTTCACTGTCTCTTGGAATTGGGTATGGTATTAGAGAGAGAAGTCTGATGTTAGCTTGATTATATAGCAGATTTTTTAAATTTGGAATTTATTTTTTTGTTTTGTATTTGGAGGATTTTTTTCATTATTTTTAACATTCAATAACTGTGATGAAATCCTTACCTCTGAGGTCCTGAACTAACCCAAACAGTCCACAGAACAAAGCCAGCATATGCCTAAGTCATAAACTAACTTAGAGTGAATACACAGAATAGTCTAAAAGGAAGGTGAACATTTAAAATCTGACCAAATTCCATAGGGAAACTTCTGACCAAAACAGAAAATACTAGGAGGTGCTTCATTTTCAGTAGAGTACGTACAAAACTTGGATTCTGGTCACAAGAACATAATGAAATTCCAGCTCTTTAATGATCAGATCCAGTTATTTAAAGAAGTGGTGTAAATCTGTATAATACTTTACTTGTTCTATAACTGAGAGAAATGATCCCTACTTGATATTCTTTTGACTTAATTGTATCATGAGCCAGGTTCAGAGGAAGAAACTAGTCATTAAGTACTTGCTTGCTTCTAATTTTAAGTAACTCTCATATATGGAAAGCCAGAGTCCAAATTAATCTTTACCAAAAGGAGTGTTACCTCTATGACAACTTTTCATAACACGGGAAGTATGTGTCTTCTCAAACTGACTTGATAGGACATAGAAAAGCTTCATAAAGCATCTACATCAGGGTCTTTAAGGCAGCCCTATAGTAAGTGCTTGAGAAACAGTAGACACAGAAACAGAGAAGAAAGACAATAATGCTGATTCCTGGCCGTTGTGATTGCTTGCTTGTTGTTGCTGCTGTTTTGTTTCTAACCTGGACTAGAACATTCTTAAAGTAGGCTAAGTGTGATGATTAAAATATTGGTACACCTAAAAATTAATTTTTTATAAAAATAAACATTTCCAAGTATATCTTGTCAAAAATTGTCTAGAATTCTAGAGATGAGGAGGGAGACATGGCAATAGAGGTAGGATTAAAGTGAAATCTATAATAGCTTATATTTGCTTAAGGAAATCAAATCAACAGTAATTTCTACCTTTCAGAAAGGCGATTTAGCAGCTTGACTATATGGAAAATTGTGGGTTTGGGGTAAAATATTTCAGATTCAAACATTGCAGGAAAGTTACCCAAGGTGGTCTTTAAAAGATGTTACGCACTGTTTTGCACATCACTACATAGTTTGAAATAGGGATTGTTAAGTACAAAAACCAGCAGAGCCTCTATAGGAGAAACTGAATAGACAGATTATACTTAACACATAAAATGTGGAGAAAGAAATAATATGGGAGAGTTTAAAAATAATTATTTGTGTATACACTTTATTTTCTTGACTAGTTGAAATTGCTGTGACACATTCATGGACCATAATAAACATTCGCTCAATAAACGAATGCTTTATGCCACAATTAATCACAACCACCAGCATCACCACAATGTAGAGAAGGTGAATAAAGTAAATGGAAGGAGAAAGGTCTGAAAAGATAGATATTAGACCAGCGTGTCATTTGAACATAGCGGTTACAAGTAGAGACTGGAGCTTGGACCAACTTAGGTTCAAATCCTGATTTTATTATCTATTCTTGTGTGTCACTTGGCAAGCCATTAAACTCAAACTCAATTTCTTCTACATAATGGGGGGCAGCCACAGCATCTACCTCATCAAACTCTTGTAAGGATTGGATGTTACAAACAATGTTAAGTACTTAGCATACTGTTCACATATAAGAACAAACAAATATTAGCCATCGTCATTATTATGTTAGTAATAAAACATTATGTAGTCCCATTTGTTTATTTTTGTTTTTGTGGCTTGTGCTTCAGGTATCACCTCCAAGAAATTACTGCCAAAGAGCTTTTCCCCTGTGTTTTCTACAAGTAGTTTTATAACTTCAGGTACTACCTTTAAGTCTTTAGTCTATTTCAAATTAAATTTTGTGAGTAGGGTAAGATAGAAGTCTAGTTTCACTTCTTTTTGCATATGAACATCCAATTTTCCCAGAAACATTTATTGTTTCTTTCTCCATTGAGTGTTCTTGGTTACCATGTAAGATATTAATTGACTGTATATGATGGATTTATTGTTAACAACACTGCAGTGTATATCTGAAATTTTCAGAGAATAGATCTTAAAAGTTCTCATCACACAAAAGAATTGTAACTATGTAAGGTGATAGATGTTAGCTAAACTTATTCTGGTATCAATTTCATTATATACACATATATCAAATCATTATATTATATAACAAACTTATACAGTATTATGTGTCCATTATATCTTAATAAAAGGAAAAAACAAACAAACAAAAACCACATTATGATGGTATATGCTGTCTTGCACGGAAATAATCTCATCAAACCCTCGTTATAACAAAATCTCTTAAACCCTGCCTGAGATATCTATCAATTCATAGCTCAGACAAAGAATGTTGACTTAGCAAAATAAATAAGAAAAAAACAAGATACTAAGTGCATTTATAGGTTCTTTATTAAAATGAGGTCTGTGAAAGCCAGAGCAATGTGAGTTCCCCTTGCCCACTTCCAGGTGGGTTGGTCGACCTTGACCAAAGACATTTCACTAGACTTTGATTTGCTCGTTGCTCTGGAGTAATCACACATGGGAATTTTACTTTACTAACCAGAATATTAAGATCTGCTAAGAAATCATGAGAGAGAACAGCTTCCATTGGGGGCTGAACTTTGTCAAATTCTGAAGAGTTTGGAAACCTGCTTCCTTATGTCATGTACCTGCTTCCTTCTGAGTGTAAATAGCCTGGAATGGAGCCTTAATTCTACATAAAAACTGAAAACAATCTTATGCATCTCATAAACCCCTGTCCCAGGAACACGGTGTTCTCCTGGTCACTAAGAGGCTCGTATGACACGTGTAACCGGAGTTGCGTGATGCAGCTAGAGAGAGAGAAGAGGTCAGTCAATATTCTCCTAGTCGGAACTCCCGCCCAAGTCTGCAGACACCTTTTTGGTAGGAGGGGATTCATTCATTAGCCAAGCAAGAGTTAAAATAAGGAACTCACTAAATCTGGATTACACTAAAGTACAGAAAAGATTCTGGCCAATGAAGTGGAATTAAGCACAAGACAATGAACCTGAAGTGGATGCATCACACCTTCTCTGTGCCAGCAACACAGCCAGTAGAGCAGGCGCAGGTGCGCTTGTTACCATCGCTGGACTCCCTTGACGTTCACAGCTTCAGCAAGGCATCCTCCTTCTGGCTTCAAAGTGAAGAACATCATTGGGTTTACAAAGTGATATTGGAATTTTTGTCCACAGTTATAATGGTGACAGATGTCCCTAAATGAATACTGTTTGTGGGTGAAGAGAGGTTATTACTGTCATTATTTCTTTCTCATCAAGCACTTACAACAAGCTAGTGCCACATGGGAATGGTGAGCTAGTTCCCATCTTGCCAAGACCAAGTGTGATGCTGCAGGGACTATGCTGAATGGGGATTCTCCCTGCGATGGTGCAAGCCAGCAAGTAGCTTTGACGCATCTCAGGCTGACAATGTGATTTTCGGCTCTTTTCTGCGATGTCTCGGATCCGCTTCAAATTGTTGTCAGATGCCAACCCAGTGGGGACAAGCCGACTTTGGTCTCTTCATTTCTTCACTTGGGAGGCTCAAAATTCAATCTCCCCGGAATATTTTCTGAGAACTCAAATTGATATTGGCATGAGGAAAAGCCAAGAGAGAAGGAGCAGGCATCCCACAGGTCCCCTGAATTAAATGGAGCATCTGGCCCTACAATGTTAGAAATTTTAAAACACAGTGGGTAAGATACCAATGAATAACATGTATTAGATCCTTGTGTTACAGGCTTTGTTGTTGATGTTATTTCACTTAACCCCAAATCCTGTATGGAGGCATTATTATTATGTCCATTAGACAGGGAAGATCAGGAGGGGGTCTGAATAATCCACCCATGTTCACACAGCTTGTAAACCAGAGGCAGGCTTTGAATCCAAGGCTTCTGGCTGGTCCCAGAGTCCTCCAGATAATCTGTAGTTTCTGTAGGCTTTAAACATTTTGGAGGCTGTATTTCTGTTGCTGAATTAATAGGACCTCGATTTCCTAAACAGTTTTCAATTAAATAATGAATTTTTATCATGCTCTTTGCAATAAATTTCTTGTCATGATGTAAGGAAAATTCAGAGACCCTTCTGTTGAAATAGTGGATCTGGCCTTATTATGGAGCTATTGCTCATATTCTTTTTAAAAGCAGTTCTATTTCTCCACAGACATCACAATCTGTATTTGAGAGGCTGTCTGAAAGAGCCTTATTACTGCAGCATGTTGCTGACAAGAAATGCACTATTGCCATCTATTGTAATGGGGAGTAAGTTGATTTACTGCAAAGGATAGCGAGCTAATAGGAAGCATTCAATATGCAGCTGGGAACTGCAATTCATTGTTCTCTTCTGTTCAGGAGCATCTCTCAGTAGCTCAGGGCAACCTACGCACTACGCTCTTGTGGACCGTATTTGACCTGAAGAAGCTAAAACCTCGCTCCTTCCGGGGTCATGAATCCTATCCACTGATGATGAGGTTTAGGAAGATGAGGCAGTTCTTTGACTCTTTTCCTTTAAACTCGGTGGGAAACATTAGTACCGTCTTTTGCACAAGCAGCATTTTGCAGAAGATCTCATTCAAATCGCAGTGGAGCAAGAGAGGCTGGGGCTAAGCTCCTGGTCGCTTCGCAGTGTGACAGCGAAGGGAATGTTCTCTGCGCTTCCATGTTGGCCCCATCTCCGATCCCCCAAGGAGATGCAAATAACGGTTCACTGGTTTTTAGAGGAGTATCTACTGAATGCCATTGCCTTTCTGCCTTCCAAGCTGATCAGAAAACCTTAGGGGGGCTTGATACACACTTTGTTTCGTGCTGGCCTTAAATAAATTTGTGATCTGCTGACTTGGCACTGGGATCGCTCACAGGAGCAGCCAACATTCCAGGCCTTCTCATTTCTGATCTGCTGCGGAGCAGGCCCGTATGCTGCCGATCTCTGGAAAGCACGACCAGGCAGCCAGCAGCTCTTCCATTCAGCCCATGGCTGTTTAAAAATCTGGCACCTGCAGGCACGTCTCAAATGGTGTCAGTTCTTCTAGGAAATTAACTTGAATTCCTTTCCATTCATGTGTAACCTCTGGCTTGCTGCCTCTCCCCCTATGCCAGAGTAGCACATGTCTTCAGCTTGGTATCCCTCTGTTCTGTCTCCTTTCCTGGATTTAGTGCTTCTCTGGTGATGATCAGAAATTCCCACTCCAGCTCTGAGATCTAGGCAACCCCTCTGGTTGCATCAGGTTCTACTTTTTTCTTCTTGGCTCTTTTCATGACTCCTAAGGGAGGTGCAACAGACTCAATTAATGGCTAGAACCTCCCTGTTATGTTTTCTGTAGCAGCTTTGGACTTCAGAAAATTTTAACAATGGAGTTATAGTTGTGAGAGGCACCCTGGAGTTAATTCCCGTACAAGCAACTCCTTCTAGGAGATGCAGGAGACACTGCTTGTGCCTGGGACACCCAACTCCCTTGTGCGCTTCACTGAGTTTCTATCCTTCCCATTCTTCTGTTCTGGTCGACAAATACTACTGAGCTGGAACTACAAGTCAGGCATTGAGCTGGGCACTGAGATACAAGGATGAATAAGAAATGATCATAAAAAAAATATATATCTTCATTCTCAATGACCTTATGGAGCCAGGCATGACATACAGATGCCTCCAATGGAGTATTTCAGGGACATGATGGAAGTGTGCATGACACTGAACGAGGCTTTGGAAAGTTTCCTGGAGGAGAAAATATCTGAGCTGAAACTTGAAGCTAAGCAGAGTAAGGCAAGTGAAGAATGACAGAGCAAAGAGCATAAACAAGTGACAGAGCATGACTTGGATGTGAAACCAACTGCATGAGTTTGATATCACTTGTATGCAAAGTGTGCAACAGGCAGACATTCAAAAGGTATTTACTTAGGGGAAGAAACAACAACAATGTAGGCAAGCTTTACCTTAGACGCCTAGAAGGATCTGCTTGCTTTGCCCATTGCATTACCTGTAGTAGCCTGTAGTCTAGGTGTCTGGCAGTATCATTGGATTACTCTTTTTACCAAGCCAAAAGAATCTGGATAGTTCCACAGAAGTCTTTAAAATGTGTAAGCCTATGAAGAGAAAGCTCTGGACAGCACTTGTATGTAGACTTTACCCAGGCAACTGTATTGCCCTCAGATCTAGCAAATGATGTCAGCTCTAGCTTTGGAAACTTTGGGAGCTGCATGAAACTTCTGCTTGCAAAGCCATTACAGGGCTCTACAGCCTAATTTTCATGGATCCACTTTGCTTGATTTGGGCCATTTAATCAGCATGAAGATGAATTTGCTGCACATCCCATACAAGCCTGCATCATTTCTCTCCCTCTCTTGGGAATCTGTATTTGCTGAAAGAGTCCCCCCCAGGAGCTCTCACCAGGGAGGGGGATGCAGTAGGAAACAGGGGCCAACACAAACATAAAGCTCTAAACCTGGTGGTAACACAGCCAGCAGGAATAAGGCAAAGCTTGGAGTGAATTTAGGATCGCACAGGCCTACGTCTTCCTGTCTGCAGCCAGCGGGGGAAACAGCCCATCACTGTAACATCGCAATCATCCTTCTCCCCATAAAGGAAAGTACAACTGCCTCGCTAATGAAAGAGTCCTTTCTTCCTGCTTTAATCAGCGGATTGGACTCTCTCTTAGGCTTAAATAATAATGGTCGTATAATCTAACACAGTAAAAGGGAAATCAGCAAAAATATCTAGAGTTATTATCTAAGCCACTTAAAGAAAACTGTATCTGCTCTGCCTTTTACAGATCTGGAATTTTAATATCTATGTAAGGGGAAAACATAGCCACAGAATTTTGAGGTAAGTACAAATCTCTGATGAACAAAAGATAAAATGCAAAAGATAAAAACCCTGTTGAATTATCTTTAGTTTGCGAAGAAAACTTTGTAGCACTTACATCACTTGTTCTCCTCTAAGAAAGCTCCTCAGAAACACTAGTTCATAGAGAGTTTCCACTCTGCTGAACTCCTAGAGTAGTCGGTGACTATACTTTAATTTGGCTATTAATCACATGGGATTTATGACATCCCTTATATTGTATATTGAACTGCTATTCCTATCTTGTTATTGCCATTTAATTTTTCATGGTTTTATGAGGTGGCTCAACATAGGAGAAAAGAGGTTGGTTTTGGGGAAAGAACAATTTGGATTTGGATTGGAGAAAACAGAGTCTGATTTGTCCATTTATCGCTATGTGAGCTGACGCAGTAAGGTGACAAGTCTGAGCCTCAGTTTCTCCCTCTTTAATGTTGGAATAATGGTACTCGATTTACAGGATTTTGTAAGAATGAAATAAAATATATTCATAATACTTGGCATGGGAATAGGTGATCATTTGACTATTAGTTTTCTTTTATTTTATCCATTGACAATGATTTTTAAGCTCTTGGTACACTTGCGTGGGGGAATCCAGTTGCCACGTGAGAAGTCGGACTCCCCCGATTCCGGCGTTCTGTGGAGGAGCGCATGTGCAAAGGCTGCGTGGAGAGAGTGGGAGTGAGAAAGACACGCCTGTCCAGCCGCAGGTATCCCACCATCCCAGCCTAGGAGCGCACGTAAGTGAAAAAGCCACCAGATGACACAAGCCTCGTTGTCATCTGACTACAAGAGAATGGGAGACCAGAAGCAAAACAATCCAGGTGGGCCCAGTCAGCTCTCACAACCACGAGAGAGCATAATAAGTTTGTGTTTTAAGTCACAAAACATTGTGTTATTTCTTTTAAGCATGCTATTTATTATGTGTTGTATTTCCCAAGATCTAGCCTCCCTCAGTTACGCGGCAATCACTAGGCATGGGTGGCCTATTACTTCACTTTTATATCTTTGCTAAAGTACCAATTTCCCATATCAATGGATCTCTATAACAACATACAGATTTTAAAGCACTTGATTTTTATCTTCATGCATTTTTACAAAGGAGTTCTCCTTTTCAAACATGTATGGATGCATAGTCACATACATTTTATAGTTAATGATTATTTACTGAGAATGTATGGTATGCCAATACTATGTCTAAGTGTTTATTGGTGGATGAATGATACAATGAATGATATAGTGGAGAGAGATACAATGGGATACTATTCAGCTATAAAAATGAATAAGTTATTCCCATTGATAACAATGTATATAGACCTTGAGGGCATTATGCTAAGTGAAAAAAATCAGACATAAGGAGATCAATACTGTATGTACTTATATGTGTTACCTAAAAACAAAACAAAACAAAACAAACCCCAAGCTCACAGATAAAGAAAAAAGATTGGTGGTTGCCAGAGGTGAGGGGGTGGGGGTTGGGTGGGGAAGGCAAAATAAGTGAAGAGGGTCAAAAGGTACAAGATTTCAGTTTCAAAATAAATAAGTCATAGGAATATAATATATAGCATGGTGACTACAGATAATAATAATCTCTTGCATATTTGAAAGTTGCTCAGAGAGTAGACCTTAAAAGTTCTTATCACAATAAAAAAAAATTATAACTATGCATGGGGATGGATGTCAACCACACTGTTTGTGTTTATCATTTCACAATATTCAAATATTGAATCATTATGTTGTATGCCTGAAACTAACATAATGTTATATAGCAAAGATAGCTCAATAAAAACTTTCTGCACAAAATGGGAGATTTCATAACTTCTAGAGGATTCTGATCATAGCAAAACAAACAAAACACTATTTACTGATTAACTTTGAGAAACAAATTCAATATCCATTTTATTTAATAATATCAACCTCATTCTGTATATGGTTCTCAGCTTGTTTCCAAATGTACTTACTTCCACTGGAGACTATCAAAGTTGTTGGATAATTTATTAAATTAAGATTCCAGGAAAATTCAGATGACTAACAATTATAGGTATACCTTTATCACTTCACTAACATTTTAAGTATAATGATTAATTCTAGGATACTATTCAGAAATCATGGCATATACGGTTTGGCTCAGCGGTTAGAGTATTGGCCTGCAGACCAGAGAGTCCCGGGTTCAGTTCCCGCTAAGGGCACATACCACGGTTGCAGTTTGTCCCAGGCAAGGTTGGAGTCGTGTGGGTGGCAGCCACTTGATGTGTCTCTCTCACATCGATGTTTCTCTCTCTCTCTCTTCCCCCCTCTCTCCCTCCCACTCTATCTGAAGATAAATGCAAAAATGTCCTCGGGTAAGGATTAAAAATAAGTTTAAAAAAAAAAAAGAAATCATGGCATACACACACACACACACACACACACACACATTTAGGGAGTTGTTTTCATATTTCTCTTAGGCCCCAAAAAAGAGACCTGTAATTTCATAGAAAATGGAATAAAGTTCTCATAGAAACTTATATTAGGTAGTGCACTCAAATATTTAGTCTGAACTTCTAGGTATTAAGCCAATAGCTGATAGATAGATAGATGATAGATAGATGATAGATAGATAGATAGATAGATAGATAGATAGATAGATAGAAACATTTATATTGCCTTTATAGCATGAGAAAACATGTATTTCATTTATGCGAAAGAGACAATTTCTGGCACTAAATTCTGTGCCAGATCCTGATATTTGAGTTCCAGGTTAATAACAAACAAATCCTTCAAAAGAAAAATTGCGAGAAGATGTAAAAACTTACCTCATGAAGACATTTCTTATAGTGGCCCTAAATAAAATTAAGAATGTAATGTTAGATTTTAATTCAGAGAAGGTATTTCACTGCATCTGGTCTGATACCGGCAGAGGGTGAGGATTGGCAGGAGCCGGAGCTGAGCTGTTTTGCTGGAGCCGTGAATTAACCTTATTCACTTCTGGCAAAGTGAAAACAGACTGAACACTGAGATGATGAAGTACACAGAAGATGACAAAAGCCCTATAAGAGAACCCAGAGCCAGAGCCAAGAAACTACCTGGCATCAATAATTTCAAACCAGGTTAAGCTGACGA
Source organism: Molossus molossus (assembly GCF_014108415.1). Lineage (NCBI taxonomy): Eukaryota > Metazoa > Chordata > Mammalia > Chiroptera > Molossidae > Molossus > Molossus molossus. The sequence continues at coordinate 24,305,300 of NW_023425403.1, read as the reverse complement.
CAGAAAGAGGCACTCACAAAAAAATAAAAAAAAGACCTCAAATGTCACCAGATGTAAAAAAAAAAACTAGAGCAACGTTCCCTAGGGTTAGGCTAGTATTTTTAATGTCCCCAAGGTGTTTGTTCCCTGGCGCCTGATAAATTGATTCAAGATGAAGGAAATGCATCCTACATTATCTGTTCTCTTTACCAGTAAACTCGAAAAAGCCCATGAGAATGGATGATTAACATGTGCCTTGTACTACCCTTGATGTGTTCCAATCATTCTGTGTTTTCTTTCCACATGAGTTGAATAAGAGCTAATCTAGATTATGATTATGCTCTGAGGAGAAACCAGATTGTCAGCACTTTGATAAGGACATCCATTTGCATCACATACTGGTTATCTAGATAATATTCTGATAATGATATCAATCTTCCCTACAGAATTCACACACCCATCTGGAGATACATAGAGGTGCCTGCTTTTAGGCAAGGATTCTCGATAATTACAACAGTAATGAAGATATTAGTAACATAACATTTATTACATGCTTACTCTGTGCTGGGCAAAATGCTAAGCTCTCACTTACTTTAATCTTTGCAGCAATATTATGCTAGCAAGCAATGCTATGACCATCACTGTCACCATTTTACCAGTGAGGAAACTGAGGCTGAGACAGACCAAGGCCTCATAGCTGGCAGGAGCAACTTTCAATCCTCCGAGAGAGTTCATGTGAACATTTGCCTACATATGTGAAGATTTGCCTATATAACACACCACTATGCGTACTTACAGGATTTATGTATGTTTGTATGTATTACATATTCATATACATCTCTCTATATATACTGATTTTTCAGTTTTATCATGTTGAACCAAAACATAATCACAGAGTTTATTCAAGTATATTAATTTATTCAAGTATATGAATTTACCTGTTCATCAACTTACAGAATTAACTCCAGAATTTGTTGCTGCAACAAATTCAGGAAAGATCCTTAATGAAACTAAATCTCACAAAAACTGCTACCTAGTTATGTGTCAGATGTATATTAGAGATTGGCAAACTCTTCTATAAAGGGCCAAATGATAAATATTTTAGGCCTTGCAGGCCAGACTGTCTCTGTTGAAACTACTCAAGTCTGCCATTGTTTATACTTGAAAGCAGCCATAGACAATACGTAAAAAATGAGTATGGCTGTGTTCCAATCAAACTTTATTTACAAAAACAGAAAGTGGTCAGGCTTTGACACTTGAGTGTATTTTGCCAACCCCTGATATAGAACCAGTACATATACACATTCTACATTCAAACTAGATTATATGCAATATAAAACTATTTCCTTTTGACTTTTTATATCATTTATTTCTAACACTGGTATGATATTCAACCAGTATTTTTAATAGTACTCTAATAATTACTTTCCATAAAAGTATTATAATTAAAAAGATTAAAAAATGAGAATTCAGTTCTATGTTATGATTTATTGCTGTATAGATTTTATTGTATATGATTCCTGATTCCTACATACACAGAATTTTAATTCACACTCTCAATAAATTGAGTTGGATGAGTTGGACTTTTAATGATAAGATGCTGAGATGAGTTAGATTTTAAGGGTAAAATGCTGAGATTATATTTATATTTGGAGGTGATAAATGATTTTTTGCCTTTTGATGTAAGTATATTTATAGATGCCTTTCACAAAGAGTTAAGATTTAAAAATATTTCTTACTCTTGTTACTAATATAAGATGGGTATATATATACTTAATTCTAACCCGAGGATATTTTGATATTTTTGCTATTAATTTTTAGAGAGAGTGGAAGGGAGGGAGGGGGAGAGAGAGAGAAATATTAATGTGAGAGAGACACACTGATTGGTTCCCTCCTGCATGCACCCTGACCAGGGCCAGGGATCGAACCTACAAGCCAGGTGCCTGCCCTTGACTGGGAATTGAACCTGCGATTCTTCAATGTGCAGGCAGACACTGAGCCACATTGGCCAGGGCAGATTTATATATTTTTATATTAAATTTGGATTTCTTTTATCAACAGAAAAAAAATATTTTTCATCATTCATGATATGCTTTTAAAATTCTCTTCAGCTTGGGTAATTAAATGGCCAAATTCTTTCTATTCAGTGTCTAGCTTTCAACACTGTGATTTTTCTTATCTTAGGATTTTTTATCAAGACCCAGAAAATGCTAATGAGGGGTAAAGTTCTCTGTATTTTTCTTAGGATTAAGAAATATACATTTATTAGTTTCTACATATTATTTTACATGAATTGATTTAGTGTACTGCCATTGGTGCTCATTAAGAAAACCTACAATACTAATATTACATACTGAAGCTTAAACAATATAAATGCTATTTTTAAAAATGTTTTTATTAATTTTTTAGAGAGAAAGGAAGGGAGCGAGAGATAGAAACGTCCATGTGAGAGAAAAACATCGATCGGCTGCCTCCTGCACGCCCCCTACTGGGGATAGAGCCCGAAACCCGGGCATGTGCCTTGACCCGAATCCAGCTGGGACCTCTCAGTCCATGGGCCGACGCTCAAGCCACTGAGCCTGACCAGCTAGGCTACAAATGCTGATTTTAAGGGCATAATGTTTCATTTGAAAGGCAAGCATATAAAAAATGCCCAGTTTCAGACTTCCTAGGTCTTCTCTGCTCGTTCTCACACTCCCATTTAATGTCCTTGGGAAGAGGACAGTGCAGCAGAGCAGTTGGGCCCGGGAGTACTAGAAGCTGGATTGGGTCCCGCCTCTCAGCTGAGCTGGGCATGGTTCATAGACCCGGTGCACCTGTGTCCTTACTGTAACTCGAGGTCAGTGGCGATGCCTGTCGTAGGGTGTCACGAGGGAGATGCGCAGTGGCTCGGGATGGAGGAGGGCAGCACGGGCCTCTTCTCTGCTGCCCAAAAGGGGGTGTCTTCCTGATTCTGAAAGTCACGCTTTCATTTTCAACATCGTTCTTCAAAAATGAGAATGCTAGCGAAGAGAAAGCGACCCGAGTAAAAAAGCAAAGTAGAAAAGGATGAGAGGGTACGCCCCAAAAGACACATTTCTTTTTCTTTTTTTTTTTTTATCCTCACCGGAGGACATTTTTCCATTTTTTTGTTCAGGTAGAGAGGGAGGGAGAGAAAGGAACAGAGAGAGAGAGAGAGAGAGAGAAATATCGACGTGAAAGGAACACATCGAGTGGCTGCCACCCGCACAACCAACCAGGGCCGGGGACAAACTGCAACCGAAGTACGTGCCCTTAGCGGGAACCGAACCCGGGTCTCTCCAGACCGCAGGCCGACGCTCTAACCGCTGAGCCAAACCGGCCAGGGCAGGGCAGGACACATTTCTTCATGGAGAATGACAACGCCGTTCCTCTGACTTTCTCGAATCCTTGGTCCAAGATAGGAGCAGAGGCTAGAAGAGCATAATTACTGGTTGCTTAAATGTGCAACAGAATGATCACATCTCAATGCTTGAACACCTCCCGCCCACACACACTTTTTTTGAAGCAAAGAAAATTATTTCATTAAGTAGTATTTGAAATTTTTCAGGTTAGACTTAAACATGATATCTAAAGAGGATTAGATGACGAAGTTGGCTTGAATGCAGAAATCTTACTTGAATTCCCTGAAGCATCAAGGAGGAGAACATTGAAGGGGTATGCGTGAGCCAGGAAAAGATCATTTTATCAAAAACAAAACTGGGCATCATGTGCCCTTAACTTAACCAGGGGAGCTGGCAAGAACATCAGCCAAGATGCTTCTCAGTTGTGCAGCAGAAATCGAAGTCAAAGAAGAGAATTTGTCATCAGCAGTCCCTAATTCACAAGAAAAGCAAGACATTCCTTGTAAATTGATTTCTGAGGTTCATCTGGGGTGTGACAGAAACCATGGTATTGTTTTTCTAGCAAACATTTTTCTGTTCGATTATTGCTTTTTTCTCTTTAGAGAGAATAAAACCCTTTAACCTCATCTGACTTTAACTCCGAGACTTTTTGATGCCAGAGTAATTTCTTAGAGAAGATGGTTGGCGGTCCAGAAGTGTCACACTATCCTCTCTTCAAGGTGCAATTATTCTCCTCAGTGACTTCTCGTCTGTGCATCTACTTATCCAGTGTCAAGCTAACGTGTCAGGACAACCTGCACCTTGCTGACCTGGTGAGGTGACTGTGGGTACCGACTCACCCAGGTCAATGCCATTCGCTTCCTCTCTCAGGCTTCCTGCGGACCACTCTGCTGGTTCTTCAGGAAAAGCTTTGCCAGTTTCCATGGCTCCGTGCAGGAGGCCTCGCTGCGACTCCCGCGCAGAGTACTCTCTATTGATCATGCCTTGAAAGTTAGAGAATTTCTGTGAGTGGATGTGCGTGAGAGTGTGTGTCTGAGAGAGACAGAGGAAGAGTGTGCTTTCTTGTAAATGAAACAGAATGGATGAGTAGGAGCAGACAGCCTTTGCTGCCGTTTGACACCACGCATGAAAAGAGGCTTGCGTCTCGGTTCTCCTCGGGCCTCGGTTCCAGTGAGTTTGGGGGTGTGTGTGCCCAGGAGAAGGCATCTGGGAGCATGGGGAGAGCTGAGAGGATTCGTGCGGGCGAATTCTGCAGCACGAAAGAGCAAAGAAGAATCGTTTTTGAGGCGCAATGCTTTTTTCCCTTCAGAAGATGGGGTGTCCACAGTATGGAGACCACTTCTAAAAAGAAGGTTTTGAATCTGCACAGTAATGCCAAGGCCTGCATGGGGCATCGGGCTGCTCTCTGTAGAGGATGGCGCACCTCTGGCACAGGGCCAAGGTACCCGGAGGCTATGCCCGGAGCCCTTGCTCACAGTTCCTCGGGCTTTGTCTTGGCCTCTGGAACTCCGTCTGGGATCCCTCACTGGCACAAATTCACACTTTTATGCACCATTATTTCCTGCATGGATCAAAATGCATTCCTCCCCCCCCCCCTTGCTGGATTATGCCACACTGTGAGTCTAAGGTTCTAACCTTAACATTCTGTATTTTCAGTTTAATTAAGTCCATATCCTAGGAAATGCCTTCCTGCAGCCAATCAGACACTCTTGTCAGGACGGAGCTCATCTCCGGTGCTCTCTGGATTAGCCCGTAATTAATTTGAAGAATCAAAGTAGAATGATTCAAAGTTACCCATGTTTGATCGCATGGAGGAGGTGTGCAAAATATAAACTTACTTTCCAGGATTACTTTGTCACCTACTGTTTATATTTTCATGTGGGATTTGATAAAGATACCTCCAGCCGTGGAAAGTCTCCCTCCCCTGTCTCAGTGAGAGCTTGGCTTGAACAGTGGGAATTCCTAGGAGACAGAGGTTTTATGGGCACATTTTTACACTTTTCATTACTAGCAGGAAAGAGAGATTGTTCCTCCCCAGAAGCTGACAACTGTTTCCAGGCTTGATTCCCTGTAATGAGAGCAAACTATGTATGAGTGTGTGCGTGCGTGTGTGTCTGTTGGGGTGTGTGTAAGGGCTGATGGCAATGAGGAGGGTCAGTGTGTGTCTGCATTTGTATGGTGACACATACTTGGAAATGCTCCGCCAGGCATTTTAATGATTGTCAATGAAACAAACGGAGTGAGGGAAATTAGCTCCGATGCTTCGTCTGCAGGTCCTTTCATTAGTCCAACTTCAACTGAGTACATGTTAGCCCCCTAGAACAGTGGTTTTCAACCTTTTCCAAGCCACGGAACACATACACTAATTACTAAAATTCTGCGGCACACCCCAAAATATGTTTTTTTTGTTTTGTTTTTTTTTACTGATGTAACCAAAAAAATAGATATACTTTTGATCTATTCACAGCAGATACTATTGTTGTGTGGACTGGTCTCATTTTTTTTTTTTTTATTTGACAGTCTAAGGGGAAAGAGGTCAGTGCCCCCGACTATACAGTCAGACATTGCGTGTTTTGAACATGTTTGCGGCACCTGGTTGGAAGGGGCTGCCCTAGAGGGCCAGCTTTGGGGTCCTCCCTACAGGGCTGAGGGGGAAGAGATGGTGCACCCTGGAGACGCCCTCAGAGGGCTCTGGAGTGTTGTAGAAGCTTCCTGGACCGCAGTCACAGGAGATGTAAAAACACACAACGCTACAGTCATTCCAGGCAGAATCCTTAACTAGTATACATGTTACATCATACAGAGACACTATTAACATGGCCAGGAAAGATGACTCAAATCCTTCGTGCGCAACTCTGACAAGACTTTTGAGCAGAAACCACCTTGTGAGTAAAAGTAGCCGATATCTGAGCACAGTGACTCTGGAGCACATGGAAGGGTCTTTGACAAATGTAAACGGAAGTCAGTGATCCAGGTCGCCCACATCATTTCTCACCATTCTAGCCCAATAATGAGTGCAATCGGACTTGGTAATTTTAATGTCTCCACCTTACCTCTCGAGACAATGACTTAAACAGATGTTTTATCAACTGTTTTGGCCAGTAATGAATTCATTGATAGCTGAAAAAATGCCCTGAACCAAATCACAAGAAACACTATGTCTTCACCAGTGACACAAATTGATGAGATAATGTCTGCATTTTAGCACAGAGCTCACTCTTTCATCGAAGAGGAAGGGTAAAGATATTTTAATTTAGAAAAATAAATGTGGCAAGTAATTAAATGAGATGATTGCACTACAGAACCATTATTTATACAGTAAGAGAGGCCTGCTAACTCTGCCTTCCAATTTCCTCCAGCCCAAGATTTCGTTGGACTGGTTCACTCACAGCTTTCGGAACCCAGCTGTGCACTTCAGCTGCTATAACTTTGTTCATGTTGCACCTGCTTCTTAATTTCTAAATCTTTAAATTCTAACCACTCTTCAAAATTCCATTTCTAATCTGCTCCCTTATTGATAACATCCATGCTCACCACGGTATCCATTGTCAATTTTGGTCTTCACTACCCATGGATATCTATTGTTAATTCACTTGTTTGTCCTTTAAAATTTTTAATTTTGAAATGATTTTAGATGCACTGAAATATTGTGACATTAGTACAGAGAGTCCTTTCTACCCTCCATTCATCTTCCCCTGACGTTAACATCTCACATAATCAGGGTGCATTTATCCAAAGAAATTCACATCGGTACAATACTATTAACTAAACTGCAGTGGTTATTTGTATTTCTCCAGTTTTCCAAATATGATCCTTTTTTTTTTTTTTTTTCTGTTTCAGGATCCAATTCAGGATTCCACACAACATTTAGTCACCTCATCACCTTAGTCTATACCAACCCGTGACAATTTCTCAGTCTTTCCTTTCCTTTCTTTTTTGCTTTGGTGTGTGACCTTGCCACTTTAGGGTACTGGACAAGTATTCTGCAGAATGTACCTCCATTTGTGTTTGTCTCAGGTTTTCTCACGAGTGAATGGAGGCTATGCATTTGGGGAAGGATACTAAAGAGATGCAGCGCCCTTATCATCACATTGCACCAGAAGGGCACATGAGCATCTTGACTTAGTGCTGGAGGTGTAGCCTCATACATTTTATTAAGCCACTGTCTTCCAGGTGTCTCTATTCTCATCATTATTATTAATTAGTATTATTATTTTGCCTTTTCATATTCTATTCGGAGATTCACTAAGTTCAGCCCACCTTTCAGGGGAGGAGAATTTGGGTCCACCTTCTTTCTATAAGAAGGACCACCAAAGAATTTCTGGGACTATATTAAAAACCATGATGGCAATTAATAAGCATGATAGGAGAGAAACTTTGAGGCTATTCATTTATCCTGTATCTTCTTAACATTTCCTCACTAATTTTAGCATCTCTCAGTAGATCTTGCAAGAAGCAATGCAATTATTTTTATGGTGATCTAATGGTGTTTTTTTATTTTCCCCATTTCTTTATTATTTTGGATTCTTCTATAAGGAGCATTTGTTCATTTACTCAATTATTTATATCAGTATGTCACGGGCATTTGTAGTATTATTTGGATTATAATCCAATCTTCTCTTTATTTTGTTCCAGTGTTATCCATTGGGAGCTTGCATATCTTTCTAAGATGTCTACTTTTTTTTTTTTTTTTTTTTAGCACTTTTACATTCCGGCACTACAGGATGCTCCAGGATCATCCTGCGTACCCTGGACTCTAGAATTTACTCTTTCTCCAAGGAGCCCTGGTTGCTCTTATCACAGAATGGCATTTAGAAGCCAAGATCTGGGCACTAGCTGTGCTTGTTGCTCCTGGCCTGTCATTGCTTTTAGGTTCCGTCACTGTACAGAACTAGGAAATATTTCTGTATGGATACTACCCCATGTATACTCACATATTTCAGTACCCCTCACCCTCTCCCCCCTCTTGCACATGTTCACCCTCTCTCTTCCTTTAGAGAGAGACACACAGACTTAACTATATATAGAAAGTTCACACTACATCTCTTACTCTGACCTTCCTTTCATTTGATTTTATACTTGATTTCTTTTGGCAGTGAGAAAATTGACCCCTGTTATTTATAATTTTTTTTTTTTTTTACCAATTTGTCAAACTCTAGTATACATGTAAACTCATTTCAGAATTATTAACCTGTAACCCTAAAAAATAAACTTCCCAACTACAGTACAGTGCTTATATAGAGTTCTTTTTTGTCTTTTGTCTAATTGTTCCATTCAAACCATTGTTTACCAAATTTACTTAGGTCAGCTTATTTGTTTATTCACCCTCTTCAGTGTAATTTTTTCACATATGTGTAACATAGATTCATTTGTCAGAGTCTGTATGCCATCTGGGATCCCCCAACATTTTCTGTTTGTTTGTTTGCATATAATAAATTTCACTTTTGTGGTGTATAGTTTTGTGGGTTTTGACAAATACACTGAGTCATGTATATACCTTTTCAGTGCCATATAGAAAAGTGCTATCACCCTATAAATCCATGTTCATGCCTTCTCCTCAAATCCTTCAGACAAATATTTATTCTTCATCCCCATAGATTTGCCTTCTCAGGAATGTCACATGAATAGACCATACCATATGTAGGCTTTTGGGTCTGTGTTCTTTCATTTAGCAAAAAATGATTTTAAGTTTCATCAATAGCTCATTCCTTTTTATTGCTGCATACTATTCCATTTTGTGGATGTACCATAGTTAGCTTATCTATTTACCTGTGAAAAGATATCTTGGCTATTTTCAATTATGAGTAAGGCTGCTATAAACATTTCTGTACAGATTTGTGTGTGTGTGTGTGTGTGGACGTAACTTTTTAATTTACTTGAGTAAATACTCAAAAGTGGGATTGCTGTACTCCACATATGCTGGGTCATATGGTAAGTGTATATTTAATTTCATAAGAAACTGGCAAACTAGTTTTAAAGTGGTTGCAACACTTCGCATTAAAACCAACAATGTATGAAGGTTATTAACTTTAAAAAAATATTTTAATCCTCACTTGAGGATATATTTTTTTTCTTGTTTTTTTTTATCCTCACTCGAGGACATTTTTTCCATTTTTTGTTCAGGTAGAGTGGGAGGGAGGGGGAGAGAGAGAGAGAGAGAGAGAGAGAGAGAGAGAGAAACATCGATGTGAAAGGGACACATCAAGTGGCTGCCACCCGCACTACCAACCAGGGCCGGGGACAAACTGCAAGCAAGGTACATGCCCTTAGCGGGAACTGAACCTGGGTCTCTCAGGACCGCAGGCCGATGCTCTAACCGCTGAGCCAAACCGGCCAGGGTGAGGATATGTTTTTTTATTGGTTTGAGAGAGAGAGGGAGGGAGAGAGAGAGAGGTGATAGAGAAACATTGATTGGCCAGGGATGGAACCTGTAAACTGGGCATGTGCCCTGACTGGGAATTGAACATGCCACATTTAGGTGTACAGGACAACACTCCAACCAACCAAGACACACTGGCCAGGGCATAACTTTTTATATTATTTCCACCAGTAATACCAGAATGTGTGCGATATTGTTTATTTATTCATCATAATTACTTGTTGAGTCCCTAGGTATCAAGCACTACAAAAATGTTTTCTTTTAAAAAGATATCATTAAGTGTAAGAAAGAAAATAAATGTGTATACAAATTGATAAGGTAACTTTAGAGAGTGAGGAGTGTATTAAGAATATTGCTCTGATTGAGATGAACCACTTTGAAGAATTACAGCCTTAAAATTTCATTCTCCCCACTGACTAAGACTTATGAAACATATTTTAGACCAATCAATGCATCATGAGTGTTCTGAAATTATGCTTTGGAAATGTGACGTTCAAAGTGTTGTGAAAATATGTTATTCAAAGAAAATTCAATAAACTGTAACCTTCCATGGGACCTCCGGTTCTAAAACCTCCTGCTTGCAGAGAAAGTGAACAAGGATCTTCTGGGCTCAGCACCAGTATCTGTTTTTTGTTTGTTTGTGTTTTAAAATGTTATTTGGAGAATAAAGAGTAAGGAGGGAGGAGAAGAGAGAGACCGGAAATAAAGGGAATTCTCTATAGTCATCTAAGATACACCCTGCATTGACTGAAAGTTGACTTAAAAATGTTCTATTAAGGAAAATTAATTCAATTGGGTTACAAGTATTTCTATATTTAGAAATGGAAGATTTAATTTCTAAAAATAAAACTATGAATTAGTTTAAAACACATCATTTAGAGAGACATATAATAGCATGGATAGAAGCAGGAACAAAATGTCTAGCTGTAGAGGTTTAGGAATTGATTTTCATAATATTGAATTTATGAGTCAATAATTTTCCATTTGGATGGAGGTCAGGGTGTCAGAGCAGTTTCTCTGATACCATCATATTTCCCTTAAGTAGAAACCCATTATTTACCTAATAAGAAGACACAGACTTTCTGAAACAAGATATTTTAAAATGTTAATCATGGAACTTTTGCCAGTGGAATACCTTAAGAATGCTGAGAAACCTAGGATGGTGCCCAGCTTAGGTTTTATTTTATTATATTTGAAAAAATTGTTTTTCCTTTTTTGATTTTAGAAAGAGAGGAAGGGAGAGGGAGAGAAAGAGAGAAATACCAATGAGAGAGAACATCAATTGGCCGCCTCCTGCATGCCTACCACTGGGGATTTGCCCTGATCAGGAATCAAACCTGCGACCTCTGAGCCACTGAGCCACACTGGCCAGGCTCAGCTTAGGTTTTAGATTCACTGAAAACCAAGCTGAATGTGCTAACCCTATTTTCGGCCCTCCTTAGAAGGACTGAGCCTGGCAGGAACAAATAAGCTTCACTCGTGGTGCAACTGGAGTTGAGACCAACTGAGTGGCAATGACTTTATCATGGACCATTGCTGCTGGAATTACTTTGCGCTCTGATTACCCTTGTCCTGTCCAGCTCTTCCAATCCTATGAAACTAACATTTGCCTATTCTCACTTCTTCGTGTAAAGAGTACATAGCTGGCTCCTGGAAACAGTTCAGTTTTTGTGCTTCTTGGGGGAAGAGCATGATTTGGGGGGGAAGTTATTTTGAGTGCCACTGGAAATTAAGGCCTTGCCAGAATTATAAGCAAAATTATTCAGGTCAGTTTTGGAATGTTTAGTCATTTTTCTACAAAGCAAAAAAAAAAAAAAAATCAGCGATGTCATGAATTTGGAAGAGTTGCACTGGTCTCTATTACATTCCCTGTGGAATCATAATTCCAGGAAGCAGTACTCCACTGTCACTCACTGGTTAATGATCCCACAACTGTGAAAGAAAGATGGACAAGCCCTGGGCAGGCAGGACATTTGGCCTTTTTAGCATTTACTCCCTCACAGTTTCTCTTTAGCTGATCAGCAACACATTTCAGATGGAGAGAGTGATTTTCAACTTGTTGCTACATTTTCTCTGTCAAGACATGAAAAGGCATTAATGAATAAAACATGAACAAATTCCATAGGGAAGATTATATACACACACACACGCATATATAATCTTTGATCCAGTTTTGATATTTTTCCTTGTCTCTGATGGACATATTTCTGAAGTCTGTGGTCTGTGGCATCATTAGACAGTATTTCTCTCAAAGTCAAGAAAGACAGAGCCAGGCAAGGGAAGGGGGGGGGTGGTGAAGTTTTTTTTCTCATACATTAAAACAGACAACATCAATACTTTAATAGTAGGACTTGCTGAGGAAATTGCAAAGAAATGAATATTTAAAAAATTTTAATGAGGTAAACTACAGTTAGGCTCATTTAAGGAAAATAATCTAAAAATGATTAAAGGAAGCCCACATTTATTTAAATATAGGCCAAAGTTTGGGTCTTGTGCAAATGTTCTGTTCTAATTTGTGGGTGATCATCTGCTTAGTAAATAAACACCAGTTCTGGTGACAGAAATAGGGCTGGCTCCTCTGCTGTTTGTCAGGGTGTGCTGGAGTCCATGTGCTAGAGTGCACACGTGTCCCTGCAGCTGTCAGTGGAACACACTCCTGTCACTGTAGGTCCATGTGTATGTGTAATGATCTGCATTGCAACAGCGCCACCTATCGGTAACAAAGGGCAGGGGACAGCCCCATGCAAATTGACTTCAAGGCCTGTCTGGCTGTGGTGTTCCTCACTGTAGGGAACAGAAGGCAAAGGGACAGGAGACCCTCATTCTGAACCCGACACTGCATGTTCCCCCTGCTGTGACAGCTGAAGGAGAAGCTGTCATTGTGTGTTAGTTTAGGGCTGGCTCTGGGAATTAACTCTTTTACACATAAAAGGATCGTGAGGGGATTTTCGAACTAAATCAAGAGAAGTGCTGCCTAGGATTTCGAGCTTTATGCTACTAACGAATATTAACAAAGATTTCCACCCCGTGGAAACTGTAGCAGTAACCTTTTTCCATCTGTCAGGTGGTCACAGAGAAGGAATTTCAGACCTCTTTAAAGATAACGTGCTTTGAATGTTGGATTAAGGAATTGCACTCGGCAAAGAGACTTTCTGGCTTAGGGATTTCAGAGGCCTTGGAGAACAGGCTGTGTACTGACATTCCGAAATGCAAAACTGCCCATCCTCCACGTCTAGGCAGGGTGGTGCAGGTAGCTCTCTCGGATGCTTAGTAAGGCACCGTGGCCGTGTTGATACTGAAATTAAGCTGCTATGTAGAAATTTCAGAAAAACATTGACTATCGAGATTTCCCTAACTTTTCATTCCAAGTGTAATCGGAGCTGTTGCAATGTTGTTGTTGTTGTTGTTGTGGGAAGAGAAAGAGGGCTACCTAACAACACTGGTGTGCTAATCTTCTTACGAATAGATTTAATTCGACCCGTGGCTTCCACTTGACCATTTCTCCTTATTGCCCCCGAATTCAGAATGAGAGGTGAAGGAGAACTGATGGGTTATTTATTTACTTATTTATTTTATCCTCACCCGAGGACATTTTTTCATTTTTTGTTCAGGTAGAGTGGGAGGGAGAGAGAGGAACAGAGAGAGAGAGAGAGAAAAAAAAAAAAAAACATCGATGCCAAAGGAACACATCGAGTGGTTGCCACCCGCACAACCGACCAGGGCCGGGGACAAACTGCAACCGAGGTACGCGCCCTTAGCGGGAACCGAACCCAGGTCTCTCAGGACCGCAGGCCGATGCTCTAACCGCTGAGCAAACCGGCCAGGGCAGAACTGATGGGTTATTTTGGTGTTCCGAGCTGCATGCAGTCAGGGCTGATGGTAAGAAGCAGAGACCATTTCTTCTCTTTTATGGGTGCTCACACTCTAAACTGGAACAGGTTTATCGCCATCATATGAACACGACTCCCATGTCATGTATTTATCTTAACTAAGTAGCCTCAAAGATTCTGTTGCAGGCCTTAATTTCTATCAATTCTTCCTCATTGAAATAACTTATAAATCTAAAATCTGAGCCAAGAATATAGCCATTGAGGAAACAAATTCCTTCCTGATGGTCTATATAGTAAACACAAACTATGACATGGGTGAAGCAATAGCTGATTATAGGAGGGAACAGAAGAGTAAACATTGTAAGTAATAGCAGCCTTGGCATTTAAACTCCATTATTAACAGAGTGAATCTTGTCATCTCTCAGAACCCATTCTAGAAACATGTATGCTCAAACATTCAAATCCTGAGCAAAATAATATGAATTTCAAAATGATTTCCTTTCTTGTGTCTCACCAAATAGTTCCTGTTCAATCAAATCGCGCTGAGTGAACCTTGCTGGCATTCGGTGCCTTGATCACCATCACAGAAGCAAGGGATAGCAAAGGTCAAACATACAACACGGTTCAATTAACCAAACTAAGAAAAAAATGCACCCACTATTCCAAATTAAAGCATGAATATTTCACTCGACATTCTAAGGATTAAAACAAAGCAAAACAAAATCTGAGTTATTACTTGAATAATATGTAGAGCAGACCACTATTCTCAAAGGGAGATTTTATGCTTAAAGAGTTTAAAATCTAGCAAGGAGAGTAAATAGCAGAAGAATAACTAATAGTAGTAAGCAATGACAGAATATCAAATAAGGCAGTGATTTTAATTGGCAAATGAGTAGCACATGATGTTCTATGAGTTTGTAAGAAGGAGTGGTTACTAGTGGTCTGGAAAAGCAAAGCAAGACTATTGGCTATAAAAGATAGATATACTGAAATAATTATATGGTATTATTCCTTCTCTTTTTATTTCTCAAGTGTACTTTCCACATCTCTTATAGGTTTCTAAGGTAAGAGGATTGATGCTTCTTAATCCAAGAAAAGTCTAAAACATCATAAAACATTTTAAAAGTTAAAAGGCATCATTGAACTCCTAACTTTTCAAAGAATAGAGATAAATGAACAACAAAAAACAATAGCAAATCTTTGATGAGTTGGAATATACAGAGAGAAACTATCAGACTTAGTTTTGAAAGCAGAGAGTATACCATGAGCCATTTTTATAAGTACCAGTGCCTCGCAACATGTTTCACAAGTGAAATGTATTTTATATTGCATTTGTACATACATTCATTTCCACAGACATTTGCCAAAGTTTATTGGGTACGTCCTTTAAGTACAAAGCTTGGTCTAATGAACTAGGAAATAAACACTAAAAAACACATTGATACTTGGCTCTAAGAATCAAAATAGTAGAGACAAGTATAATATTCAGAACTAAGCTTAACAATGTAATAGAATATATATGCATGAAGGGTATAGTAGTCGATTCTAATCTTGGAATTAGAGAAAGTATACCATAGAAGAAATGACGTTGGCCCTTAAAGAATAAGAAGAATTTTGATAGAACAGAAATAAATATGAATAATCATAATTTTTTATAATTATATACTTATACATAGAATAAAGTGATGGAAGAAGGAAATACATAGTTTGAATAGAGTGCTAAACCATTTGGAGCAGGAAAAGGTATAAAGGAGAATTTTGAAGACCATGATTGGGAATTTAGACTTTACTCTCATAGCAATTATTCAAGGCCATCAAATTATTTTAGGCATTGATATTTTCGATGATGATTTGTGTTTAGGAATTTAGGTAGTAGAGAAGAGAGTTGAATTGACTAGAAATTTGAAGCAAAAAACAATTGAGGATAAATTGTATTAGTTCTAGTAAAAGAAATGAAAACATAAGAATAAATGGGAACAATTACACTGGGACAAGAGTTTTTACCAAAACTGAAAATAATTTAAAAATAATAAACAGGGATAAATACTGGGAATTATGAATAATTGGGTATAAAAAAATAAATAAAACAGCAGGGCTATTATTGACTAAAGTTGCCCACTTAGGGTATTGATCAGGATCAACTAATTTATGTGACAACCCCACGAAACTGGCTGAACACAATAAGATTTTATCTGACACTCCGTCACATTCTAGTGAGACCTGACAGCTCTGTTCCAAGAGGTAACTCAGGGATCCAGGTTCTTTGCATTGTGACTTGCACAACCTTGCAGGGTCTTGAATTCCTATACTGAGGCCTCTGCACCTGGCTTCTTAACAGGTGAGGTAAGAGAGGAAGACAGAATGAAATATTTCACAAGTCTTTAGGGTCAGATTCAGAACAGGTGTGTATCCCTTCCACCCACATTGTATTAGATAGATCTCAGTCACATAATCCATTTAGCCTCAAGGGAGTCGGGAAATACAATCTAGCAGTGTGACATTAAGAAATAGAACATGGATATTTGTAAACAACTGGCCAGTTTCTGCCACAATGATCAGTATAGGGGAATGCTATGACCCAGAAAAAGAAAATTTAAAAAGCAATCCTAATGGGAAGCAAAGAACATGAGTTCCAAGTTGGATATGTTGAGTTGGTGTCGCATGTGTAACTGCATGCTGGTTGAAATATTTTTCAGGTAGTGTCACAGCTAGTTTGAATACCAGGGTGGAGTGGCTAAGGTGGAATTCTTAGGATTAGGTGGCCATATAAATCAAGTTGTGACAGACAGGAAAACCCACACATGAAACGTTAGTGGCCACTCATTGTAAGGTGTGGTAGAGTAGAAGCAAATGAGGGAGACTGAACAGGGTAGTCAGATGTGCAGAAGGAAAATCTGGAGAAAATATAGTGAAAGATGCCAAAGCAGACTAGATAGAGAAAGAAGGAGAAGCTCAAAACATGAAGATAAAAACATTGGCTGAGAGTGAGAAGCGCAGGAAAGATAAAGGGACAGAAGAATACAAAAAGGATGAAACCAGTTAGCAATGAATACAAACATTGGCAAAGAGTATGTTTTGTTGAATTGAATGATATAGTCGATTGTGCATTCCAGATGTGTGAAAAGAACAATAGACTTAAAGTTGGATTATATGGTTTCAAATATAGTTCTGCCTAGCTGTGAAACTGTGGACTAAACATTTAATATCACTTCATTTCCTCCCTATGGAAAACAAAGCAATTGGACTCAGGCTTCTGTAAGTCCCTTCTCTCTTTACAAATTTTAGTTGTTTTATTAGTTAAGACAGTCCAGTATAATAAGGAATAAATGAGCTCTGTCTTAGTTCTGTTGCTAGGATGCAGCTTTGATCAAATGGTTATAATTCTCTAGCCTTCATTTCCTCATCTTTAAAACGGGAATCATGATAGCATCTCACTCCTAGGATTGCTTTTGGGTTTAAAAAATTATTGATTATAAAACACGTAGCGCAATGCCAACTATAGAGTAAATAATTCAACATGTGAATGCTACCAAGATAATTGAACAGTTAAGACGTTGGAATGGATGTGATACAGAGTGAATTTGGAGAAGGTTCTTCATGTGAAATTTTAGGAAAAGAAAACCAGCACGTAGCACCTAGGAGTTGTTTGATCCTTACTGATTATAGAAAGAGAACATGTGTGGGTGTGAACAGGTTACAAAACAAGAATGGAAATGTAGGTATTCATTCAATAAACATTCATGAGGATTTATAACGTATTCAGATTATGTTCTTAGCTCAGGGACGGAAAGAGGAGGAGATGAACAGGAAAGAGCCCGGGTCCCATGTTTATCCTGTGTAAATGCCTAACTTGCCTCTCGTTTGTATCTGAGGTGGCCTTGACACAATGGACAACGGTCTATTCTCTAAATATTGTGTACGCTTAAAGGGCGAAGACTAAAATACAGACGAAAAATAAAACAGGGCACAAAAGTTTTGTTCCCTTTTTCTGTAACCTGAAGTGGGCACCCTGAAAAAGACCAGCAGTTTGTCCTTGAAATATCCACTTTTAAGTGTCCCTGGCAATTTTTCACACACAAAAAAGGCACTCTTATTTATTTGAGTAGCAGAACTGTTTTCTCTCTTAATTCAAGTAGAAAAATACCCTTGAAAAAAATATATGCACCAAAAGCAAGATAAATCAACATCCTTGCTACAGTTGAATTAGTTGGCTGTAGATAGTGTTTTATGGGCTGTTTCTCTACCACTTTAATTAACGTCAAACAAGGAATATATTCTAGCTTTGCTCTCTTTTTCAAGTATGTGAAGCTGTATTCCATATGTATGATGATTATAACAGTGAATTCTACCCTTTGGGAAATCAACCTGACATTGTTCTGAATTGTCCACTGAGTATACAAGACATTTGAGTTCTTTAAATTATAAAGGACAATGTGAGGAAAATCTTGCATTCTATGTCCTCGTGGGCTGCTACCTTGTTTTTCCAAGCCAATAGCAGTAACAGGCGCAGTTAGCGGGCTATCACCGGAGTCCCGATTGGGACTAGCAGATTAAAAGATGTGAGTAGGACAAGGAACATGGTTTATAGCTGTAGTCAACATTTCTAAACTTACTGAACTTTTCAGATGAACTTTTAAAAAATAGAGTTTGGTTGTTACTTTATTTAGGAGTGTTTTTTTGTTTTGTTTAGTTTTGAAGTGTATGAGATGTATTCTTTAATTTTCTTTGTGGTACACATATTCCTATGCTATCTGTATAGTTACTATTTATTAAACACGTGTAATATGCAAGGCAATGTGCTAAGTGCTTTGCCTCTGTTACTCTTGTAATCTTCACAATCACCCCGAAGGTTAGTTATCATTCTCCCCACTAAACAGGTAGAAGAAATAGGCCAATAATTGGTAGAGCTGGTACAGTAGTCCCCCTTTATCTGTGGTTTCAATCACTCATGATCAACTGCAGTTCAAAAATAGTAAATGGAAAATTCCAGTCTGGCTGGTGTGGCTCAGTGGTTGAGCATTGACCCATGCACCAAGAGGTCACTGGTTCAATTCCTGGTCAGGGCACATGCTCAGTTTGTGGACCAAATCCCCAGTGGGGGGCATGCAGGAGGAGGCCAATTGACGTTCTCACTCATTGATATTTTCATCTCTCCCTTCCTCTTTCTCTAAAATCAATAAAGAAAAAAATTAAAAAAAAATTCCAGAAATAAACAATTCATAAGTTTTAAATTGCTCACCATTGTGGGTATTGTGATGGAATGTCCCACAGCCTTCTCTGTTCCACTAGTCCCTTTTTCCATGGTGTCCATGTCGTATACACTCCCCACCTGTTAGTCACTTAGTAGCTCTCTGGGTTATCAGATCAATTTTCCTGGTATTGCAGTGCTTGTGTTCAAATAACCCTGATTTTACTTAAAAATGACCCCAAAACACAAGAGGAATGATGCTGGCAATATGGATATGCCAAGGAAAAGTTGTAAAGTGCTTCCCTTAAGTGAGAAGATACATATGTATGTATGTGTGTGTGTGTTTATATATACATAAACAGTATATATAGTATACTATCTGTGTTTCAGACATCCACTGGAGTTTTTGGAATGTATCCCCTGCCAATAAGGGGGAACTATTGTATTTGAACACAGACTCTTATACCCCACACCAACACACGCTATAATCACAAAACTATATAGCCTACCAATGACCACATGTTAGGATAAATAAAGAAGAGTCCTAAAAAGAATTAATCTCAGAGAAACAGACCAAATGTGGGCTAAATCTTGTGTCAACAATTAGCTGAGCTTGTCTTTGAGACTTTCCATAGGATCTATAAATGCTCCTTCTAAACTTCTATGAATGTGATTTTTTAAAAATGTGGTAACTTGGCTGAAGAATTCGTATCCATGCTGGACACAAGATCGAAGGTGAGTGGGGGCCAAATTTTAAACTGGAAGCAATTCTAATTACTTTTCAACTGGGGGATGGGCCAGAACCTTATGGCATTCCTTTTTCCTTTACACCATCTGAGCCTGGGCAGCTTATGAAAAGGAGAAAGAGACACGTCCTCGGCTGGGTTTGGCTGCAGCTAGAAATTTAGCTAGGAAAGGAAGAGATTTCTCTGTGGGTACTTGACCTGAAAAGCCAGCTTGTCTTAACCCTAGAATATTGTGTCACTAGCATAATGCATGAAAAGCTCAGAGCAGTAAAAGCCTGCCAACTCCCTGGGGTAAAATCAAAGTTCCTCACCCCTCCTACCATCAAGAAAGCGGCTATTAATTCTCCGTGCTGTTTTTCTAAGGTGATACAGGCATACAGCTCCCCACTGTGTGTGGTTTCAGAAAAGGTCAGTAATCGTCCCACCTGGCAAAGATCACTCACAAATATGAATCGTTTTGGCTCTTTTTTAAAAAAGGGGTTGTTTGTGAGCATGAATTCATCAGTGTTCCTTCAATTTCCATGGATTCAAGAAACAAACAATTGTCACATGGCCAGGTTACTGTCTCTGGAGATGTCCTCCCCTCCATTAAAAATCTAGCATCTTGGATTTGCGAGTGTATTTGAACGTGTGCCTGTGGGTCTGTGTGGGTCGTTCTGAGAAACTTTGTGATACAGAGGAAGGAGAAATGGCAGCTTCTTCAGCCCTGATCCTTTCTGACCTTTCACGGTCGTCTTAGTGAGCTGTCTTCTTCACCCTGGAGAACAGAGAAAGAACAAATCCTCCAACTCAAGATTTGAAGACCAGCTTAGAATTCCAGCTTCCCTACAAAATATGTATGCCCTGGGTGGTCACTGGACTGTTCTGAGCCTTGGTTCCCTTGGCTGTGAAATCATTGTCATGATGATTACCTTACAGGCTTGTTGTGAGGATAAAAATGAGATGATGTACGAACAAAACGTAACAGGAAGAGTATCATGCAGCTGGAGTGTGGTATGAACAGCATTGTCTTTGGGTGGTTGTGGTCAGGCCTGTTTTCCCTTTGCTGTGTCTAGCTTACCCGGACAGGATTGAGATGTAGGAAGTGGACAAGGACAGTGGGGAGGGGACAGAGTCAAGGCTGATCTGATTTGCCAACTGCTGCTAAAACAAGCTGGGGCTCAAACTGCAAATATTTTCTCAGCTTTTCCATAATGCAAAGGCCAGTCCTTGGTATTGGACATAAATTATCCTTCTAGCTTTAAATCTCTAAGGTTAAACTATTTTGCAACTTATAACTTCCTGTGCTCTTTTGAGTTATTTAAAGCGGAAGTTATATAAACATTAGAAATGGAATGAAGTAAAGGGAAAATTACAAAAATTAAAATTTTATTCTAACCTCATACTTCCTAGGGATAACTTCGGGTCCTGCATCAATTTGAGACATCCTTAGGGGAAAAGATAAATAAAAGACTGTGATCTTTCTTTTCCTTCACTCCCTCCCTCCTCATTTGCCTTTCCTCCCTCCCTTTCTTCCTCCCTCCCTCCCTTCCTCCATCCCTCCCTCCCTCCCTTCCTTTCTTCCTTCCTTCTTCCTCTTTCTTTTTCCCCAGTTGTACTGAGAAATAACTGACATATATCACTGTATAAATTTGAGGTGTACAGCATGATGATTATATCTACATATATTATGGAATGATTATCAAATAGGTTCAGGTAACATCCATCTTCTTATATAGATACAATAAAACAAAAGAATAAAGAAAAATAATCTTCCTGTGATAAGAACTCTTAGGATTCCGTGTCTTGGCTGTTTTAAATAATTTTGGCATGAACAAGATCTATATCTTGTTAGTTATTTATATCTTGTAAGTTAATGTATTTGTTTCCATTGGGTATATTCCCAGAATCAGAATTTGCTAGATCATATGGTTATTCTATTTTTTTAGTTTTTGAGGATCCTCCATTCTGTTTTCTAGAGAGGCTGTATCAATTTACAAGCCCACCATCAGTGCACAAGGTTCCCTTTTCTCTGTATCCATATCAACATGTGTTATGTCTTGTCTTTCTGATGATGACCATTTTAATAGGTTATAATCTCATATGGTTTTAATTTGAATTTCCCTAATGATTAGTAATATTGAGCATCTTTTTATGAAACCATTGGCTTTCTATAGATATTTTTTGGAGAAAATGTATACTTATGTCCTTTGCCCATTTTTTAAAATTGG
The DNA here is from genome assembly GCF_014108415.1 of Molossus molossus. NCBI lineage: Eukaryota > Metazoa > Chordata > Mammalia > Chiroptera > Molossidae > Molossus > Molossus molossus. Next base: position 24,283,606 of record NW_023425403.1, on the reverse strand, counting down.
GTTATTATTTGCTATTGAGTTGTATGAGATCTTTATGTTCTGGATATTAACTCCTTATCAGATACATGGTTTGAAAATATATTTTTTCCCATTCTGTAGTTTGTTTTTTTACTTTGTTGATAGTTTCTATTGCTATGCAGAAGAAATTTAGTTTTAAGTAGTCCCACCTGTTTATTTTTTTTCCTTGTGCCTTAGTTGTCATACAAAAAATTATTACCAAGACCCATGACAAAAAACTTTGTTCCTATGTTTTCTTCTGGGAGTTTCATTGTTGCATGTCTTATATTTGTATTCTTTTATCCATTTTGAATTAATTTTTGTGGGGTTGTAAAATATAGATCCGGTTTTGTTATTTTACATGTGAATGTCCAATAATTGCAGCACCATTTATTAAAGAGGCTTTTTTTATCCATTGTGTATTCTTGGCTCCCTTGTCAAATATCACTTAACCATATACATTTAGGTGCATTCCTGGACTCTTAATTATATTCCATTGATCTATTGTGCATTTTTATGCCAATACCATATTGTTTTGATGATTATAACTTTATAGTATAGCTTGAAATCAGAAAGTGTGATACCTCCTGCTTTGTTTTACTTTTTCAAAAATTTTTTGGCTGTTCTGGGTCTTTTGTGATTCCATATAAATATTGGAAATGTTTTTTTTCTATTTCTGAAAAAAAAAATGCTATTGCAATCTTGACAGGGGTCACATTGACTCTACAGATGGCTTTTGGTAGTATTGACATTTTAATAATATTAGTTCTTCCAATCCATGAACATGGAATACCTTTTCATTTAGTTGTGTCTTCTTCAATTTCTCTCAGTGTCTTGTAGTTTTCAGCTTGAGATCCTTCACTTTCTTAGTTATGTTTAATCCTAAATATTTTATTGTTTTTGATACTATTATAAATGGGGTCAATTTCTTTATTTCTTTTTCAGAAAAAATGTGTTAGTGTATAGAAATGCTATTGATTTTTGTATGTTAATTTTGTATCCTGCAACTTTATTTAATTTATTGATTAGACCTAACAGTTTTTTTTAATGAATCTAGGATTTTCTTTATATAAAATCATGTTGTCTTCATATAGAGGTAATTTTATTTCTTCTGTTATAATTTTGATCTTTTAATTTTTTCTTATTGCCTAATTACTCTAGCTAGGGCTTCCAGTACTATGTTGAATATGAGCGCTAAGAGTGGGCACCCTTGTGTTATTCCAGATCTTAGAAGAAAAACATTCATTCTTTTATTCCTGAGTATGATGTTAGCTTTAGCCTATATTATGTTGAGGTATGTTCCTTCTATGCTTAATTTGTTAATAGTTTTTATTATAAATTAAGGTTAAATTTTCTTGAATAGTTTTTATGCATATATTGAAATAATAATATGATTCTTTTTCTTCATTCTGTTAATGTGATGTATCACATTGATTGGTTAGTATATGTTGAACCATCCTTGCATTCCACAGATAAATTCCATTTGATCATGGTGAATGATCCTTTTAATGTGCTGCTGATTTTGGATTACTAGTATTGTTTGAGCACTTTTGCATCTATATTCATCAGGAATATTGCCCTATACTTTTCTTTTCAGCTAATGTCCTTTTTTGGTTTTGGTATCAGGATAATGTTGGTCTTGTAAAATGAGTTCAGGAGAGTTTTCACCTCTTCAATTTTTTGGAACTGGTGAGAAGAATGGATGTTAATTCTTTTCAAATATTTGGTAAGATCCACCAGTGAAGTCCTATGGTCCTGGGCTTTTTGTTGTAGAGAGGTTTTTTTTATTGTTTGTTTCTCAATTTTTATTAATTTATTTTTGTTACAGATGTTTCTCTTTTTTCCCCCTAGACACCTTCCTCCCCATCCCACTTCTCCTCACCCCCAGTATTGTTGTCTATGTCCACTGGTTGCCATACATGCATGTAAGTTCTTTGGTTCATCTTATCCATCCCCCTCCACCCGCCTCCTCTGAGTTTTGTCAGTCTGGACCATATTCTTTTCTATTACAGATTCAATGTTCTTACTAGTAATTGTTCTATTTAGGTTTTCTATTTCTTACCGATTGATTCTTGGTATATTGTATGTTTTTAATAATATTTTCGTTTCTTATAGGTTGCCCAGTTAATTGGTGTATAGTAGTTGTTCATAGTAGCCTGTTATAAACCTTATTTCTGTTGCACCAGCAGTAATGTCTGTTATTTATAATTTTATTGATATGAATCTTCTCTTCTTTTGTTAGTCTAGCCAAAGGCTTGTCAATTTTGTTTATCTATTCAAAGAACTAATATTTAGTTTGGTTAATCTTTTCTGTTGTGTTTCTGTTCTCTGTTTTATTTATTTTTGTTCTATTTTATTATTATTATTATTATTATTTATTTTCTTCTGCTAGTTTTGGGCTCAGTTTGTTCTTTTACTAGTTCCTTAAGGTGTAAAGTTAGGTTGTCTATTTGGATTTTTCTTGTTTCTTACTATAGCATTTATTTTATGAACTTCCCTCTTAGAACTGCTTTTGTTGCATTCCATAAATTCAGGTATGTTGTGTTTCCATTTTTGTTTGCATCAAAATCCTGTTTGATTTCCCCTTTAATTTCTTCTTTGATCTATTGGTTGTTCAAGAGAGTGTTGTTTAATTTCTATTTGTTCAAGATTTTCCAGTTTTTCTCTTGTTACTTATTTCTAGTTTCATGACGTTGTGGCCAGAGAAGACTCTTGGTATGATTTAAATCTTCTTGAATTTTCTATGACTTGTCAGTGACCTAAGATATGGTTTAGCCTAGAAAATGTTCCATGTGTACTTGAGAAGAAAGTGAATTCTGCTGTTTTCAGATAGAATGTTCTGTTAGGTCCATGTGGTTTATAGTATTGTTCAAATCTTCTGTTTCCTTATTGATTCTCTGTCTGGATGATCTATTGATTGCTAGAATGGGGTATTAAAGTTTCCTACTGTAATTGTGTCATTGTTTATTCTGCCTTTTAGCTCTGTTAGTTTTTGCTTTATACATTTAGGAGCTCCGATGTTGGACACATAAATATTTACTTTTGTTATGTCTACTTGCTAAATTGACCCCTTGTCTCTTTTTACCATTCTTATGTTAAAGTCTATTTTATCTGACATATGTATAGCTACTCGTGCTTTTTTGTTGTTACCAGTTGCTTGAAATCATTATTTGCTTTTTTCATTCCTTCACTCTCAGTGTATGTATATCTTTAAGGCTAAAGAGAGTCTCTTTTAGGCAATGTATTGTTAGATTTTTTTAATTCATTCAGCCAATCTATGTCTTTTGATTGAAGAATTTAATGTATTTATGTTTAAAGTAATTATTGATGGGTAAGGACTTACTATTGTCATTTTATTAATTGGCTTCTGTTTGTTTTGCATATACATTTTTTTTTCTTTATTGATTTTAGAGAGAGAGAAAGGGAGAGGGAAAGAGATAGAAACATTGATGAGAGAGAACATCAATTGGCTGCCTCCTGCATGCTCTCCACTGTGGATTTGGCCCACAACCTGGGCATGTGCCCTGAATCAAATCAGTGACCTCTTGGTGCATGGGTCGATGCTCAACCACTGAGCCATACCGACCGGGCTCCTTGTTTTGTTTTAAATCCTGGTGTGTGTGTGTGTGTGTGTGCGTGTGTGTGTGTGTGCACACACACGCGTGTCTGTGCATGTGTATGTATTTTGATGTTTTTTGGTATCAGTACGCTTTGACTTTTTATTGTGATCTTTTGTGTAATTACTACAAAATTTTCTCTTGTGATTTTCATTAGGCTTACACAAAATATCATAAACTTATAATATCCTATTTTAGACTGATAACAACTTCAATAGAATGGATATACTTTACATTTTTACTTCTCTTCCCCCTCATGTTTTAAGTTATTGTGGTACAATTTACATATTTCTAATATTGTGTAACTAAAATCTGATGATTGTATTTATACTTAGTTTTACCATGATTATTTTCTTACTTCTAAACTAGAATTCTGAGTTATGCACCACTAATGCCATATTGTAGAATTCAACTATGACTATATGTTTACTATTACCAGTAAGATTTGTGCTACCTTTTTGTGTTTTTATTATGTTAATTAGTCTTTTACTTCCTCTCAAAGAGTTACTTTGAACGTTTTTAGTCAGGCAAGTCCACTTGTTAATAAACTCTCTCTGCTTTTGTTTGTTTATGGAAGTGTTTATCCCGCCTTTGTTTCTGAAGAACAGCTTAATTGGGTACAGAATTATTGGTTGACAGTTGTCTTTCAATATTTTGAATATGTCATCCCCAAATCTTCTGGCCTAAAAAGCTTCTGTTGAGAACTCTGCAAATATTCTTACAGGGATGTCCTTGTATGTAACTTCTCTCTTTTCTCTTGCTGCTCTTTAAATCCTCTCTTGGTCTTTCATTTTTGACAATTGAATTATAATGAATCTCTGTGTAGCCTTATTCAAGTTCAACCTATTCAGGGTTTGGGGGGCTTCATCGATCTGGATGTCTATTTCTCTCCCCAAATTCAGGAAGTTTTCAGTTATTAATACTTAAAATATATTTTCTGGCCTATTACCTTTCTTTCTTCAGAAATTTCCATAATGCAAATATTGTTTATTTTCACTGTATCCTATAATTCCTGTAGGATTTCTTCACTATTTTTCATTTATTTTTCTTTTTGTTCCTCTAATTTCTAGTACCCTATCCTTCAGGTGACTGATTATTTCTTCTATATGGCTGAGTCTACTTTGGAAATTATCTATTAAATTCTTCAGTTCAGTTATTGTATTTTTCAACTCTAGGATTTTCTTTTTTGATACTGAATTATTCTTTTTTTCAAACCTTTCATTTTGTTCATTCATCATTTTCCTAATTTTGTTTCGTTGTCTGTATTTTCTTGCAGTTTATTCAACTTCATTAAGAGGATTATTCTAAATTCTTTGAGAATTCACAGATCTCCATTTCTTTAGGATCAGTTATTGGAACATTATTATTTCATTTAGTGGTATCATATGTACCTGAGTTTTTATGTTCTTTGATTCTTTACATTGATATCTGTCCATTTGAATAAATGGACTTTATAAATTTGCTTTGGCAGACAGTTCTTCAGTCTGCTCAGTTTTGGTTTCTTGATGTGTCTGCTGGTAAAGTCTTTGGGGAGGGGGGACCATTATGGTCTATTTTGGGGTAAGATAACTATTCAAACTATGAGGATAAGATGGAAGTATGCATCATTGCTGATAGCAGTTGCATAGGATTTCTGGCTTAATTCCCTAACCAAGTGAAGCTGTAGGATAGTCTCCATGTTTGCCCGAAGTCTCAATCAGGCTTACTAGATGATCAGGATTGGTACTATATCCAGTAGCATATGGGGCTATGATAACTTCCCTGCCCTGGCAGGGCACAAGGCCAGGGTCCAAGTCTTATATAGCTTGTTTTTTGCAGGATCAAATCAACCTGAGTGTATACTGAATTCCTGGTCAGATGAGGCCACTAATTTTGCTCTGCAAATTGATGAAGCCACAGCATGTGCTCTCTGTTCAAGTGGCACTGTAGGTAGGGCTGTTGAATAGGCTACTCCGCTTCCTGTGTGCTCTCGTTAGTTTCCCTGGTTGGACAGGCTGAAGGCTGTATTCAGCAATGAGAAAGGCTACACATTAGATTCTCTGCCCAGGTACAATGGAGAAGTAGCTCTCAAACCAATAAAGTTTTGTCATCCTAATTCAAGTCAAATTACATCCCAAGCTCCTGGTCAGACAGGGTCACTGGCCTTTTCCTGCAAACTATCTGCTTCTTCTGTAGGCAGGAGATATGTTTGAAAACATAGCTTTCAAATATTTGTGCCAGTCCATCTGGTTGGATGGGGCCAGTGAGTAGGGGTATGTCTCAGTGCCCTTATGTAGGCAGGAGGGGAGAGGCCTCTCCAAGCTACTTTTGATTTCCTAAACAGAGTCTCCAGTTGGGAGGGGTCAGGGGCTACCTCCACCCTTAGGTATGAGTTAATCCTCCTGCTGATGTGTAGCTCAGGAAGCTTCTGTGTCCATTACTTTTATTGTTCTGGGTTCAATCAACTCTGCCCACCTATTTTTTGGCTGCTAGAAGGCCCAGTTTCCAGGCATTGTCACCAGCCCTTCTGGGCAGATGGGGCTGGAAGGCACTCTCTACAGCAGGAGATATGTGGGCTGTCACTCAGCACCTTGCCCAGGTGTAGACAAACTGGGCTCTAGTGCAGGCAAAACTCCTCCTTTGAGGATCTGAATCAGGCAGATCTACACTCTGCTGAGCTCCCTGGTCAGAGTGTGCCCCTGACTTACTTGGGTCTACAGATGAGCAGAGCCACCGGTTGGGATTAGTACTGCAGTTATGAACTTGGTCTGCCAAGATCCCTGTGCTGTTTGTTTCAAGCCTCTCCCCCACTTGTCCATCAAAGTCAGATTTTCAGTGGTTGGACCCCACAGATTCTCCTGTAATCCCCATGGTGCAAGATCGGACTAGAGGTGCCCACGGAGTGACCCACAGTGCTCGGGGAGACTGGTCGTCTCCCTGGGCTCACTTTTCCCACTGGAGGAGGCAGAGGCTCCTGGAAGACCTCTGCGCATGGTGCGGTGCTGTCCTGGGGAGGGGCGATGAGGTCAGTGTGCAGCCAGTTCCCTTTTCACGTGTTCTGTCTTGTCTCCGAGGCGCAGGGAGATGCTTCAGCCTCACCCCTGTGTCCTAAGATTCTCTCAGTGGTCTTTTGTTCTTGAATAGATATTGGCTGTTATTCTTGTGGGGTGGGGAGTGACATCAGGAATGACTTACGGGGCCACCTTGGTAACTTCACTTCTATTTTTCTTTTTTACATTAAGGAGATAAGACTATTATTGGAATTTTTTTTTTAACCTACAAGAATGTAACTAAAGATACTCTAATTGTGACTGCCTCACTCAGAGTTTAGTATTGTTGCTGGGAGGTAAATTTTCATATTGACATTTTACTTGGACAAGTGAAGGGATAGTAAGAGATTGAGTTAAAAATAGGTAAAGAACTTTGGTTTACAAGTAGCTTATTTTTTGTGTGGGTTGCAGATGTTTGACTGAAAGGAAGCCAAAATACGCTCCCTTAAAATAAGGCTGGAGTTGATGTCAGAAAGTGACTCAGAGCTATTAACCCAGAGAAGAACACAGATTGCCCACATCAACTTCAGTGTAGCTAAGTGCAAATCTAAAGAGCTTCTATACATTTTTGCTTTTATAGAATTTATATTGTTCCTCCTTCAGTATTGAGAAGAGTCCCTTGTGAATACAAAAACAAACAAACAAACATAACCACCATTTCGCCATTAGTCCATGACAAGCAGGGAAAATGACTTATTCAGTCACTGAGACCATAGAGAACATCTGGTTGATTAACAGAGGTAAATCCCAGAATAGCTTTGGTGTGATCAATGACGTAATCAATCATGAAAGCTATCATTTTTTAGCAAGGTTTAGACTGTTCCATTAAATAAAGATGGGACAAGTCTGGAGTTTCAGATTAAAAAAAAATATATATATATATTTCTCTAAAACAAGTATTTGTGGAACATCTGTATACATATAATTTTAGATGTAATTTTTAACATGTCCATATGGCAAATACCTTATGCAAAACAATGATAAGGTGGGGGGAAAGGTAAAGATTTATTTTTTCTTCATAGTTTGGGGGAATATGAATTTAGTTTGACTATAAATTAAAGAGACAATAGAGAAATATGAACTAAAAAAACAACTAAGATTCAATTAATTATTTAATTGATATTGTGTATTTTATATACTCGTATTATGGTACCTGAATGTGGTTTTTAGTTTTATCTCTGTCATTAGACAAAAGAAAAAAACAACAATACAACAAAATAAGAAATTAAAGAGAAATCAAAGTAAATTGATAATAAAGCATTTAATAACCAAATCATTAATAACCACTTCCTCTTTGTTGAACTGAACTGAGATATGCCCATCCTTTCATAGTAGGGCATTATGCTGTCAAGACATAAACAAATTAAAGAGATATAATCTAAAGCAAAGAAAGGATGCAACTTATTAGGAATATAATAAATGGGAGGGATTGGAGGTTGGTGAACAAAGAAAAATATGCAAGTATTTAATGGAAAACTTTTATGAAATGAATTTGAAAAAAAAAAAAAAGATTACACTCTTGCGTATAAGTTAGTGGTGGCTAAACTTGCAGAACAAGGATTAAACCAGAGGGAATATTATTCAGAACATTTCTCAGATGGACATCCTCTATCTAGGAGGGATGATAACTTGTCATCGTATCAGAAATCTGAGGTCTCCATGAAAGGGCTATTTCCACAGACAAGGTAATAACATAGAGAACACCATTGAATGAATGCAAAAAAGTCACATTACAATTAGTTAAAATGCCTAAGTGTATATAATCAATAAAACTTTTGAAACCAAATAATTAATAACTACTCCTGTTAAACTGAACTCAGATGTATCATTTAATGTCAATGGTTTTATATGTAGACATAATCAGAAATAAATTAAAATTCTCTAGTTATACATAAAGATAAGATGGACTGAGTGCCTTTTACATTCAAGAGTTTTACATGTATAAACTGACTTAAGCAGTACAATAATATGAGGAAAGATACAATTATTTTATTCTCTAAATGGGTGAGAACCAAAGGCCCAGAGAGACTAAAAACTGCCCCATATTATATGGCTATTAAATGGTAAAATTAGAATTCAAACTCAGACACATTTGTAACCAATGCTATACGTATGGCTTAAGGTTTTGTGTTAAACTGTAATTAAAAAAAAAAAAAAAAGTAATATATTTTACACATTTTTGTTTTGTTTTGTTTTATAGTTTTGCTGAGCTCACAGCAGAGGGTGGCCAGATTTGATCCCCTGGTCATAAGAAACACTGTATTTCACCCAAATAATGATTTCCCTTCTCCCCATATCTAAGGGCCAAGCATACTAAACCTTCTCTGACGTAAAACTATCCTACTTGTGTTTATTTTGAAAAAAATAAAATAAAATCTTTTGAGAGTAAATATTAAGCTCAACATTTTAAACATTTTTTATTAAGAAAACAATTTTCAAATGTCAACCAAGGGTTATGTTCTCTATACTTGTTCTGAAAAGGATACTTAATAGCCTATACTAGTAAAGAGAAACTTTGAAATCTATGAAGTATAATATTGTGGCCAGTGTAACATACTCTTCTTTTGTAGGTTCAAAATTAGGAAATATTTTCCTTCTTAGAAGCATTGATTGTTAAAAATAATTAAATGAATACGCTTCTTGGCTCATTGATACCAAATTTAGTTCATTTTTTACAAGTGAGGGGAATGAAAAATAATAACGAATTTAACTTTCCTTTGTATTAATTTGGAACTTCTTTCCTTAATAATATTATACATCAAGTGCATTTGTCATGGTTTTTCAGAGAATCATCAGCAACAGAATATACATATAGATGTAGATCTCTCTCTCTCTCACACACACACACACACACACACACACACACACACACACATTTATGAGAGAGAGGAGAGTGATAAGAGATTTATCTTAGGGAATTGGCTATGATTGTGGGGGCTGGCAAATCCAAAACTTCTAGGACAGGTGGGCAGGCTGGACCAGGGGAGGAGTTGATATTATAGCTCAAATCTGAAGGCAGAGTGCAGGTAGAACACCCTCTTCCTTGGGGAACCTCAGTTCTTTTTCTTTCAAGTTTTTCAACTAATTGGATGAGGCTCACCTACATTATGGAGGATAACTTGCTTTACTCAAAGTCTACCAATTTAAAAATTAATTTCATCTAAATATGACTTTCATTGCAACATCTAGACTAGTATTTGAACAAATATCTAGGTACTAGAGCCTAGCCAAATTAACATATAAAATTAACCATCACACACGGAAAATATTTCTTTCGAGCATTTTTTTTTTTTAGGCAAGAAGACACTAACATCTTGTACCTAAATCCAGAGACACTAAATGAAAATTAAGATGTAATATCTGATTTCACAATTTGTTTCTATTACATATAAAAAGGTACATTTGTCAGTTACATATCTCTAATTTAGGTGGCTAGAGAGAATGTTGTTACTGCAAGTAAAAGGGAATGAGTTTCATGTTACACTCAACTGCTACATCCTCCGCCAGCTTTGTTGTCTGTGTCTGGGGCTGCAAAGTAGATGCAATCTCATACTACCCCTGTGCTCATCTCAGATGGATGAGTCCTATCCTGGATATCACTGGAGAGTGGTGTGTACCATTATGAGGGAGGGGGAGGAAGTACTTCATGTTGAGGAGTCCCCTTTTCGCTTGTGGTGTTTTAGAAAGTTAACATCCAACCTGCAGTCTTTTATTATTTTTATGGGATTTTAAAAAGCTAAATTTTTGTGGAGCTGCAGCGATTTTGAAAATGAATTCAGCTGACACATTGAATTGGGATGTATCAAGATGGATGGCAGATTCATATTCTAGTACATCACATGACCTGCATCAATTTACTGTGTCAGCTAAAAAGTTTAAGGAGAGGGGGGAGAATCAGTTAAAGAAATTGTATCTCTAGTAAAACTGGATTTAGGGAACCTGTGGTTATTAAAGAAACTTTATATTGTAAATTGTCATAGAAGCTTTAAAGGCTGTAAATACAGTGATGTTTCTGTTTAAATTTCATGTCAGTACAGTCAGTGGCTGAGATTTTAGAGTCCAAAAGAATAAATAAAACAGCCAAGGATGAATGGAAAGTGGTAAATATAAAGGGGAAATTAAGGAATGTCCATAGTTTAAGACAAGATTATCTGGTAATATTAAATACAAAAGTAAAACCAAAGCTTTTTTATTTATTTATTTATTTATTTATTTATTTATTTATTTATTTATTTATTTTTTGCTGAGAGTTCAGTTCAGTGAATGCACAAGGAAAGACTGTGTAATTTTTTCTAATATTTAGGTAATATTTTAAAATTAAAGAATGAATACTTCTATGATATGTACCAAAATCTAATTATCTACTATGTATTAGATAATGTTCTAGGCACCTGGAATACAAATACAATTACTAAACAAAGCAAACTATCTTGGAACTTGTATTTGGGAGGAAGAGGATAAAAATAAGCCACAATTATAATTAGCAAATAAATTGTATAGTATGCGAGGGCCTTCATGCTGTGGAATGATGAAGGTGTTTATCAGGACTGCAGAGATGGGGAATGCCTCGGTGGGGTCAGGGTGGGGGGCTCAGGAAGACCTCACTGAGAATGTGACAATAGAGAAAGGATATGAGGTAGGTGTGAAGGTCACCACTTGGCTGACAAGGGGAAGAGCCCTTCGTGCAGAATAAACATCAGGACTGAAGCCTAATGAGGGATGGGGATAGTGTGAAGACAGGAAATAAATGGAAGCCAGGTTCTCAAGATCAATGCACTGAATTTGGCTTTTACTCAGAATAATGTGGCGAGCCACTGGTGGTTTTGAGAAAGGAAGTCGAAAAATCTGACTTACGTTCTAAAAAGGGAACTATGGCTTCTCTGTAGAAAACAGACTGTAGAGAGAAAAGGGAGACTCAGGGAGATGTAGGGGGTGAACAGTAACCCAGGAGAGAAGTGATGGTGATCAGTACTTGGATGAGCGCAGTGGGAACATACGAAGTTGGTTGGATTCTGAATATATTTTGAAGGAAGAACCAAATTTTTTATTTTTGTTTGTTGTTTTGTTTTGCTTGTTTTTGATTTTTTGGCATCCTGGATATGGGGAGCAAGAGGAAGAGAACAAAGATGACTCAAAGGTTTTTTGTTTGGGCTCCTGAAAGGATGTGACTGCCAAGTAGGATGGGCTGGGCGGAGAAAGGAGTGGTTTGGTGGAAAAGGCCAGGGGTTCAGTCATGGACAGTATAGGCTGAGCTATGTATTAGACATCCAGCCAAGGCAGATGCTGAGTGGGCATTTCCTTAAGTTGATTGAAATTTAAAAGCTATATCTGAGCTGAGAACTTGTGACATGTAGATGGTATGTGTGTTAAACCAGATACAATTGACAATGCTTGATGAGTTTTTACCAAAGATAACAGCAATTTCATATGATTCAACCTGGTGAAAATCTTCGGAACTAGAAAAGATTACCAAGATTTAAATATGTGTTTTTTGTTGTTGTTGTTGTTTATTGATTTTTAGAGGGAGATGAAGGGAGAGGGAGAGAGAGAGAAATATCAATGAGAGAGAAACATCAACATTGATTGACTGCCTCCTGCACAGCCCCTGCTGGGGATCGAGCCCACAACCCGGGCATGTGTCCTGACCAGGAATCAAACCAGCAACCTCCTAGTGCATGGGTTGATACTCAATCACTGAGCTACACTGGCTGGGCAAGGTTACCAAGATTTAGAGTACAGATAGAGAAGAGTACCAAGAACGGAGGAACTTAGGAAAGTCTTACATTAGGAGGTTGGAAAAAAGGATGAAGAACTAGCCAAGGAGACTAAAGCAGAGCAAAGGAGAGGAAGGAAGAAATAGCGTATAGAAAGCAAACCTTAAGAAAATAAAACTGACTCAAAGCAGAAGATGTAATCATTGAGACAGATGCTGGTGACAGATTGTGTAAGATGAGAATGAATCATTAAATTTAAAAATATAGAGGTCATTAGTCACCTTGATACAATCTTTTCTCAATAGAATGTGGGGTTTAAAGCATAATTGAAGTAGTTACAAACAGAATGGAAAAGAATGGGAGACCACACATATAGACAACTCTTTTAAGAAATTTTGTCACAGAAGCTGATAAATGAAGTGTTCAGTGAAAGGGAACTGAACATAACATTATGTTGCTAAAGAATTTAACATTTTTTTTTAATATGGGAGAATGTTTGTATACTGACTGGAATGAGCCTACAGAGAGGAGACATTCTGTGATGCAGGAGACAATTACTAAAGCAATGTTTATGGGTAGGCAAGAGGAAATAGAATTCCGTTTACGGTTAGATTTATAAACCATTGTATGGTCTTAGAAAACCATACAAATAATTGAACTCTAGAACTAGAACGGGGGAGGACTATATATGGGCACAAATATAGGTGAGTTGGAAGTTATATATATTAGTAGGAGAATGTTAAGCCCTTTTCCGTTTGTTTTTATTTTTTACTGAAAAAGAAAGCAAAATGAGTTGAAAGTGAGGAGTCTGGCTAAACAATTAGAAACTGCAATAGACATGAAATAGTCAGTGGGGAATTTAGAGACTGAATAGAATGGGGGAATATGGTAGGATTTCCTGGATGGCGCCCAGGGCCCAGTGAGGATGGTAGTTACAGATGTAAAGTAGTGATAATCTGCAGTGTATGATTTTTTTTGTTTGGTTTTCAGCCATATTCTGCTATATGGGTGCTGATATGAGTAGGAAGAGAACTGAGTTTAATCAGAGCTAAAGTTGTCCAGGTGATTAGGATCAGTGGAGAGAAGAGCAACTGAGCTGAGTGTATCCCTACAATAGAACACTCATTAATAAAATAAGAATGTAGTATCAAAACTGTGTAAGATATCCAGTGAGGAGGTAAGGAGCAAGAGAGGAAAAGATTTTAGGATCTAAGGGCTTAAAAACCTTTGCAGTTGGGGTTCTAAGTCAGTGAACTGGACAGATAATAGGTAGTGTTGGAAACTGAAGATAAGAAAAGATGTGATCACTGGACAGGATTCCTAGGGTATGACCATCGGAGGAAGATAAGACCATTTCAAGAGAAACAGTGAAGAAACGGAGAGCCTCTGTGCTGGAAGCATCATCAGTGAGGACACTGAAATGAACAGAAACTAATCCAATGGCCACATCTCATTCTGGGACAACTTGTCAACCTGAAATATTTTCAGGATGACAAGTTTAGATATGTTTAAATGGAAATGTATTGAAAAATCCAAAAAAGTTTTTTTATACCTTGGAAGCATGAATAAAGAATTCTGTGAAAATAAAATGACTGAGAATCTTGTACAGTTTTTTATTCAATATCCAAAATAATATTCAAATGTTTTGAATATCAAAAGTTATAAGGAGGATTTATATTAGCAGGTATTGCAATATACTGTAAATTAAAATAAAAACAAACAACAAAATAAAATAGTATGTATGAAACACCCTATGAATTAACAGAGAGACCAATTTAACAGAGTAAAAAACTCAGAAATACACAAGAGTACATTGGATATATTGAATGATAAAACTAGCATCACAAGTAAATATATTGAGATTACTTAATAACTGAATATAGAAAAATAGGTAACTCCTTTGGAGAAAAATAGACTCCATAAGTGACTTAAAAATAAAAATTTTAAAAGTTATGTGGAAAAAAATAAACCATAACAATGGAAGATAGCACAAGAGAACTATATTTTGTATTTTAATATAGAAAAGGGACTTTGTCAGCGACCTGATGGAACTGACATTTTACAGAGGTTGTCATGGCTATCGTGAGAAGAATGGTTGGGAAGGTGTAAGATGGAACCAGAGAGATGGGCTGGAAGGCTAGAGCAGTGTGAAGGGAGAAATGATTGTGCCACACAGGAACAGAGCAGCTGCTGATGGAGGGGAAATGTACAGATGTGAGATGTTAATCAGTAAATTATAAACCTAGCTCCATTGATTAATGCCATCCAAAAATCACTTTCCTAAGATTGGGGGCGGGGGAGGAGGCGGGGACTGGTCTCGAATTTGAATTTTTCCCTGAATCTATGATTATTTGTTTATATCTGCTATATCCTTTCTTATTTTGTATATTTTATTTTATTATATTAGGTTCTCCCCCCCCCCACCTCTTGATATAATTATAGAGCCACAAGAAGTTGTAAAAATAGTAAAATCCTGTCATTCTTCATCCAGCTTCCCCCAATGGAAACATTTTTTATAACTGTAGTTAAATATCAAAATCAGGAAACTGACATTGCCCAGAGGTAAACCCGCACATATACGGCCAACTAATATTTAACAAGGGAGGCAAGAATGCTCAATGGGGAAAGGATAGTCTCTTCAATAAATGTTGTTAGGAAAACTGAATATTCACATGCAAAATAATAAAATTGGCCCCCTATATTATACCACTCACAAAAATTAATTTGAAATGAATTAAACATAGAAAAAAGCTTTGACATTGGTCTTTGCAATTATTATTATTATCATTATCATTATTATTGTTATTATTTGGCTATGACACCAAAACCACAAGCTACAAAGGCAAAATTAGTAAGAGGGACTACATCAAACTAAAAATGTCCTGCACAGCAAAAGATCAACAAATACCAAATATATATATATAATATCTCAAGTAATCTCATTAAACATGGGCAGAGGACTTTTCAGACATTTCTCCAGAGAACTCATACAAATGGCCAACAAATAATGCAAAAGCACTCAACTTCACTAATCATTACATAATGCAAATCAAAACCACAATAAGATATCACCTCACGAGAGTTAGAATGGCTATCATAAAATAGACAAGATAAAATAGATGTTGGTGAGGATGTGGAGAAAGGAAACTCTGGCACACTTTTTTTTTTTTTTTAAAACACAAATGGGTATTACTGCTATGGAAAACAGTATGGAGATTCTTAAAAAATAAAAAGTAGAACTACCTGTAACCCAGCAATCCCACTTCCATGTATATATAAAAAGGAAATGATATCACCATCTCAAAGATATCTGCACTCCCACAATCACTGCAGCATTATTTACAATAGCCAAGACATGAAAACAACCTAAGTGTCCATAAACAGATGAATGGGTAAAAAGTGTGATTATCTATCTATCTATCTATCTATCTATCTATCTATCACCTATCTATCTATCTATCATGGAATATTATTTAGGCAAAAAAAATGAATAAAAATTCTGCCATTTGCAACAACATGGATGGTCCTTGGGGGCATATCAAACTCAAAAAAACAGAAAGTAGAGTGATTATTTTCAGGGGCTGAGGGGTGGGTGGAATGGGGAGATGTCTGTCAAAGGCTACAGACATTCAGTTGTATAAGGAATTCTGGGGATCTAAGCTCAGCATGGTGACTAAAGTTAACAGCACAGTGCTGTGCACTTCAAAGTTGTGGTGAGAGTAGAGTGTTAATGTTCTGAGCGTCAACGTTCTCACCGTAACACCAACAACAACATTGTAATTATGTGAGTTGAATGATGTGTTAACTAGCCTTATTTTGATAAAAAAATTTGCAATATACATACATGTATCAGATAATCACATCATACAACTTAAACTTATACAATGTTATGTTAATTATATCTCAATAAAGCTAGAAAAAAGAACAGTAAAAAATAACAGACAGGACAGGAGAAAATTTTTGCAAATCATATATCTGATAAAGGAGTTGTATATGGAATATATAAAATACTCCTATAACTCAATAATAAAAATACAAATAACCCAATTAAAGATGGGCAAAGAATCTACATAGATATTTTTTCAGTGAAGACATATAAATGGACAATAGCAAGTGTCAAGATGTTCAACGTCAATAATCATTAGTGCAATGGAAATCAAAACTATGATGAGATACCAGTTCTCATCAACCAGGATAGCTGTAATCTGAAAGACAAATAACAACTTTCATCAAGTTTATGAATAAATTGGAAGCCTCATACATAGTTGGTGGGCATGGGAATGATGCAGGCACCTTGGAAAACAGACTGACGGTTCCACAAAATGTTAAACATAAAATTACTATTCAACCCAGCAAGTCCAATCCTAAACATATACCCCCCACGGAAGACAACATATGTCCACATGAAAGGTTGCACATGAATATTCATAGCAGCATTATTCATAATAATCCAAAAGTGAATACAACTTGTATGTTCACCAACTGATGAATTGATAAACAAAATGTCATATACTATTCTGCCATAGTAGTAATGAAGTACTGATACGTGCTATGACATAGATGAACTTTGAAAACTTTATGCTAAGTGAAGTCAGTCACAAGAAGCTACAAATTATATGGTTCCATTTATATACAATGTCCAGATTAGACAAATTGATAGAGAAAAAAAGTAGATTAGTAGTGTTTTAAAGCTTGGGGTCAGGTGATGGTGGTTAGAAGGGGAATAGAAAGACTGAGGATAATTATCTAAATGGTACAGAGTTTCTTTGGGGGGAGATGAAAATGTAAAATTGTGCAAATGACAGCACAACTCTGAATGCACTATAAAGCATCACATTTTACTTTAAATTGATAAATTGTATGCTGTGTGAGCTACTTCTCAATAAAGCTGTTACCAAAAAATAAAAAAATCTCTAGTGTTAATCTGCTGTTCACATGTGTTTAGGGAGAGGGCTGTTGTGTCAGAGGATTTTTCTTAGTGTTTACATTCTAGCCTGTCTACACATGCACAGAGGGTGGTCTGTCTTCAAATTCCTCCCCCTCTCTGAGCACTGTCAGACTACGGTTCTCATTCCTCAGTGCTTTGCCAGGCTGGTGATGGTGCTTCTGGTCCAGCCTCAGTCTTCGGCAGACCCAACGTACCTGGACCTCAAGAGGAGGGTCTCAGCCTTCATGTCTCTGCTCTCCATGACAACCGAAGCCTTCTTTGTGTCTGTGGAAGATGTTGAATAGAAGAGAATTTCTGACATATTTCCTGGTGGTAACTAACCTTCAATGGCCTTGATGTGTGTTCTAGGACCCAACGTTCATTTTTGCTTTTCCACTGGCAGTAGAGTTGTTTTGTTTCTTTCTTCTGCTTTTCTCCAGCTACCATAAGTCTTGATGTGTACCCTGCAGGTAGTAGCATTTGTTAGCCCTCGTGAGAAGCTTCAGGCTTTAGTTTCCTGTGAAGATGTCTGTGGTAGAAGATTGGGGGCGCTAAGGCTCTGTGCCTTTCCCACAGGGGCACCCAACCCCTGCCACAAAGGAGCACTAAGAAAGCAGATGTGGGGAGGGTGCCCTGTTCCCCTGTCCTGCCCTCAGCATGTCCTGTGAGTGCCCGAGGAGGAAAGAGTCCATCAGAACAGCTTGAGTAGCACCTCCCCTTCCTGTGCTGCGGCAGGCTGGTCAGTCTGTCTGTCTTGTCTCTCCTGGGAGGGGCCTGTCTCGCTCTGGTTATTCAAGCTACTCTAATGGGGTCAGGAAAAGTTATGATTTTTTAGTTGATCCACATTTTTCTCAGTGTTCATGTGGGAGCCAAGCCTTTTCCATCTTTTTACTTCCTAGTGGAAGCAAAATTCACTTTTTGTCACTACAAATAATTCTGCAAAAATCATCTATGTACATACATTTATACACACTGAGGAATTTTTAAATGGGAAATCTGACCAAGAGCAGAAATTCAGTGTTAAATAGTATGAGTATGTTAAATTGAAAGATTTCTTTTCACATTCTACAGTGATGGTAGCCATTTACATTTCTATCTCATATCTCTGCCAGCAATAAATATTTTTTAAAAACACATATTTGCTAATCCTAGTGGTATAAGATATTTTATGATTACCTTCAGATGAACTTATCTAATTATTATTAATTTGTTATTAAAATTTTCTCTTCTGGAAATTGCTTTTTTCTATTTTTGCAAATTTTTTATAGGGTTGTTTGCATTTTTTAAAAAATCCTTATGCATTATATGTATATGCACTTAGTTTGTCATCTGTATTATTTTTCAAAGCCAATCTTTTATCTATTGACTTTCTATTTTATATTTTGGCATACTGAAATTTTCATATTTATTTCTTAGTGGGTTTGGGTTTCATGTCTTGGTTTAAAATGTCCTCTCTTTAACTTGTAATCACATAGAGTTTCTGTTAAGGGTTTTATTGTTCCATTAAAAAATAAATTTAAATGTGTAATGTAATTGTAATTTATTTTTGTATATGGTGTGAGAAAGGGATATAATTTTATTTTTCTCTTTGATGTCCATGTGTCCTTTTTAAAAGAAATGACCTTTTGCCATTGATTTAAAAAATCCTTCTGTCGCCCTGGCCGGTTTGGCTCAGCAGTTAGAGCATCGGCCTGCGGTCCAGAGAGACCCGGGTTCGGTTCCCGCTAAGGGCATGTACCTTGGTTGCAGTTTGTCCCCAGCCCTGGTTGGGTCGAGCGGGTGGCAACCACTCAATATGTCCCTTTCACGTCAATGTCTCTCTCTCTTTCTCTCTTTCCCTCTATCCCTCTCCCTCCCTCCCCCCCATCTCTCCCTCCCACTCTATCTGAACAACAACAACAACAACAACAACAACAAAAACAAAAATCCTTCTGTCACATATTAAGTTATTATATTTTCTTAGATATATTTTTGTAGTATAGGGATTTGGTTCCAAGAATCTACTTGTCTTTTCCTGTGTAGTATCACATTAATTACATTACAATATAATATTGTTAAGGAAAATCCCTATACTACCTTTATTCCTGTCCTTTTGTTTTATGATTTTCTTAGCTATTCTCAAGTATTTATTACTAAATATAAACTTTAAGATTATTTATAGAATATCAAATCAGATAATATCAGTTTTCTTGTGCTTTGGTGAATTTTCCACAATGAGCATGAATTTATTCCTGCTGACTGGCAAAAGATACATGATATTAAAAATAGAAACAAGGGGCCCTGGCCGGTTTGGCTCAGCGGTTAGAGTGTCGGCCTGCGGTCCGGAGAGGCCCGGGTTCGGTTCCCGCTAAGGACATGTACCTCGGTTGCAGTTTGTCCCCGGCCCTGGTTGGTCGTGCGGGTGGCAGCCACTCGATGTGTCCCTTCACGTCGATGTTTCCCTCTCTCTCTCTTCCTCTCTCTCCCTCCCACTCTGTCTGTACAAAAAATGGAAAAATGTCCTCGGATGAGGATTAAAAAAAAAAAAAAATAGAAACAAGGGGAGGATGTTGAGAATGAGGTTGTTGGTGTCTACTCTGATCAATGCAAAAACTAGATTCAATCATTCTATTGTAGGATACAAGCTTTCAGGCAGACGAGGAGAAAAAAGATACACATTCTTTGCTTCTGAGAGTTCTAAGAGCACAAAGCTTTGTACCATAAGTGGCAAATGATATCACACACATATCCCACAGAAAATTTTTGCAACATGAAAGGAGAAATGAAGGTTGTATTTTTCTTGTTTCACACAGGAATTCCATGAGTTGTGATTTGATATTGCAGGTTAACTAGAGTGCTTAGGGTTTGGTTCCCAAGTCACATTTGAAGAAATTCTGGTGCTTCTCTTGATGCATGAAGGTGTTCTTTCCCTAAAAGGATATGGGAAATGCAGCGGATTTTGTTGAACACTCTGCAGAAAATGTACACATAGCTTTGTTTCATTCAACATTTCTCAAATTTGACTTAATATGAAAAAATTTTTTTTTTTCTGACAAATATCTTGAAATTGTAATGGGACTCACAGAAGATACTTTGGGAGAGGCTGGTCCTGGGAGAGCTGGCTTGGGGGTTGTCAAGTCAGAAGAACTCACTGGGTAATGAAGAAGATGGCAGATGTCACTGGAGTCAAACTATGTTTACTTAAATTACTGTAGCCAAAGTAGAACAATTTTTAAATCTCAGAAACATGATGTATATCTGAAATCATGCTAAATTCATATATTTAGACATAGATTATGCCTTGATTCTGGAAAGAAGAAAACTTTATAAGTGGCATAGTTAA
Source organism: Molossus molossus (assembly GCF_014108415.1). Lineage (NCBI taxonomy): Eukaryota > Metazoa > Chordata > Mammalia > Chiroptera > Molossidae > Molossus > Molossus molossus. The sequence continues at coordinate 24,263,000 of NW_023425403.1, read as the reverse complement.
AATTCTCAGTGCCATTTCTAACCCTGTCCTGGTTAAGTCATCATTCATTTTTATTTCTGTGTTGCATATTATTTTCCTTTGAGGCTGACAGTTGGTGTTTGGATTACTTAAAAACAAAACTCTCCCATGCTTTTTGCCTCTTGTCAAGTCTTATTCTCTGGAAAGATGCTGAGTATTATCTGGAAAAAAAAAAAAATTCTCAGTGTGTCTCATTTTCCCAAAGTAGTGACTAGTTAACTATCTGTGCCTTTTGCAGAGGTAGGAATCCACATAGAGGCAGAAAAACTGAAAGAACCTGGCTTCACCTGACACAACATTACCATTTCCTTGGCTATGTATAGCTGTTCTAAGGAAATCAAATCACTTATGCAACCATTTTATACCTGTATTTTTAAAAAATGTGTTCAGATTATGTTTACAAATATTATATACATACACATATACGTGGACTGATTACTTAGCATTTATTGTAATTTAAACTCGTGGGAGCTAAGACAAGGCAAGGTTCCATGTGTAACAGCTGTGAGATACAGTAGGTCACTGGACGTGGAGGTTGGAATTTGGCCTATGCCTGGTGCACGGTCAAGAGAGCGGTACAACCAAATCTCTAAGGTCTTTTCCACCCCTGAGATTGTTATCCTCCCAGGGAGAAAAGAATAATTGCAAGTAAAGGCAATAGAGCCGTACATATGGAAAGGTGAGGCATGGCAGGACTCGGACGGGAACTCTGGCATTCTATTTCCAGTCCACAGTTGGTCCGTGCACAACTTCCTTTTAATTTGGCCCCCTTCCTTGTGACTTGGGATTTGGAGAGTGGATAAATTAGAAAAGGCTATTGTTTTGAGATGTTGGATTTCAGATGGAATGGGTAGTCTGCTCGTGACCAGAGGCTTCTGCAGCATCAGGGAAACTGGCACTGTCCATGCCCCTGAGGCCTGACCACCTTCTGCCTGAGCAGATGGTAGGCAGAAGCAGCATCTAGAAAGGCTGAAGAAAGCCAGACTGAAAATGGGCTCAGGAAGAGAGCTGCAGAATGTGGTGGAGCCGTGCACTGGACCGCTCGTCTCAGTTAGTGATGTAGTCTGGTTTTGCTCCTGCCCTTCGCGGCCTAACTAGATGTTTGATGACCTAGTGTGATAACACGATACAGTACAGAGCAAACACATAAACAGCACAAGGAGAGAGCATCTCATGACCCAAAGAAGTGTGATATCGGAAACAATCACATCTTTTCCTTGGGGATCATTATAAACAAATGCTTGGACAAATGACTGTGTTCTTTTAGAGATAATGATAAATATAAATGTTCTGTTTCTATCATTAATGACTCAATAAATAAAATCCCAAGACACTTTTCAAAAGTACAGTGTGAGATCCAGGATGTCATAGGCAGCCGTGCCTGCTAGTGATGTGTGGAAAATTTGATAAAATGCCTCACATGTTCTGAAGATTAAAGGTGCCACGTACCATGAATGATGAGTGATGATCACAGTGCTAGAGAATGGCCAAGGAAATAGAGACACTCTTGTTACCTGGTAAAAGTTGCTTCTTTTTCTGAAACACAGTAACATTGCCATTTCGTTATAAAGGACTTTACGACACCTCAAATAAATCTGGTTCTCGAGAAAAGGGGAATTTTCTAGATGCAATGCACTATCCAGAGAGAGAATTTACTCCACTCCCTGCCTCTCTTAAATTAATGAAAAGATACTCTCTTGGTAAGCCATGGTAGGAAATTGCCCTATATCTTCACATGGGTATCATTTTAGCATATTAGGCAATTTAACTTACTCCTTCATTCTCCTTCAGATTTATGTGTGGTGGTTAACTACTTTTATGCAAGAACAACATAGACATAAAATATGAGCTTGAATAAAACAACTGACATTTTAATTCTATATTTGCCAACACATTCTATTGGTTAAAGGATCATTTATTTTGTTCATGTGAAGTCTGAAGAATTGTAACAGTCGGAGTTAATTCGGTTGATCCAGCAATGGATTATGCCAATATATGTAAATGCTTTTATGTTCTGCTTAATAATGTAAGCAGTTGGGCATACAGGGTGACTCATCAGGCTTTTTAAATTCAGGATGGAATGCATTAGTAAAATTACTGTGAGCAGTGATTCAGCTGGCACAGCTAGATCACCTTCAAAAATGCTGCTTGTGCTCACATTCGTTCAGTAGGAGGCTGTTGTGATTTGGTAGCTACCCTGCCTTTCTCCCTGGGTGGAGAGACACACAGCAGCAGTTATTTCCCGTGGAAAGACCCAGTGTAACGCTAGGTGAGGAGTGGGTTAGAGAAGATGCTGCAGGTGTTCACAGATAAAGAGGCCAAAGCCTAACTGGCTTAAAAATTCCAAAAGAAAGGAAGCATTCCATTGAAAATAAAATTTTACACAACAAAGTGTGATCTTCAAATTTAACAAATCTACAACAAATATGAAATATTTCTATATTTCTAGCATTTTGATCATAGGTCTTCAGCACACAGAAGCAGATGTCTTACAAAATTATCAGTTCTAGCTCTTCATCTAAGTGAGTTTCTCTGGATGGTCACTGACTCACTTAGGTTTACTGCTCCAGTTGGCCATACTCCAAGAAGACAACAAACATCCACTTTTTTTAAAGTCCAATTTTTTTTTTCCTTGGATCATCTTCAAACAAGAAGCAATCAGGCCAAATAGCTGCTTTTAAGATCCACTCCTGGCCTGGCCGGTGTGGCTCAGTAGTTGAGCATCAACTCATGCACCAAGAGGTTGCTGGTTTGGTTTTTGGTCAGGGCACAGGCCCAGGTTGTGGGTCCAATCCCCGGTGTGGGGAATTCAGGAGGCGGTCTATCGATGTTCTCTCTCATCGATGTTTCTCTCTCTCTCTCCCTCTCCCTTCCTCACTCTCTGAAATCAATAAAGAAAAAAAAAAATTTTTTTTTTAAAAGACCCACTCTTAGTAGCGAAAAAAAAAAGATGAAATATTCTGGAGGTACACATCAAAGGGTACGTCATCACTTTCTGCTGCTCACCTAAAAGATGTCCATGTGGTGGCAAGTCCAGAGTAGAGAAACTGAAGTGCATTAAGTTTAATCTCACTTCCAGAAGATACTGAGTCATGTTTTCAGATTTTAATTTTATATTTTCTATGAAACTTAAAGAGTAAAGGGTTTCAGTAGCCAGACAGTGACATGGCATTTAATATTTGTTCATGAAAACAAACCGTACCATAACTTCTGTATCATAAAGTTGCCCACATTCTCCATCTTTGACCTGAGAGCTCGTCAGAGCTTGACATGCAGGAACAGAATACCTCCTGACACATTGATGCTCAGCCCCGTCTCACTGTCCATGCCACAGGCTTTACTGAACTTCGAGAAAAGATGCATATTTAGAAGAAATGAAGAAAAATAATAAAAAGATTTTAAGAAAAGGAGATGAAAAAGTTAAGAGCATGAGAGGCTAAATATACAAATGGGCAATGACCAGACCATATATAAAAATAAAAATATAACCTACAATCTGCAGCAAACCGATCAGGAAACCAACCCCTTTATCTATAATGAATAGCCCAGGAAGCCTGTTTGCCATAAGCCAAACTTGTGAAAAGTCAGAATGCCATCTGTAATCACAATCTAGGAGGGTGAACAATAACTTCTGTAACAGTAACTCCCCCAAATGACCAAGACTTGATTAATAACTGACAGCTTCCCTGGTTTTTGTCCTTGCTTCCAACTTAGGATCACCCAGAGAAAGCCAAATGTGCACCCGGAGCCAATCGCACAGGCTGCCCTGCGTCGCCAGCCTGCCCACAGCTTCCCAGGCTAACAGCTTCCACTGAGGGACACCTGCAGCCTTCCTTTATTTTCTCTAAAAAGCTTTCCCATTTCTCTGACTTTCTGAGTCTCTGCAAAATGCCAAGTGATAGTGACTGATTCCCTTGCCACGGCAAGTTATGTTCTCACTTGAGTGGTCTTTCATTTATTTTCACAGGAGAAATAAAGGGAAAGGGAAGAGTAAGAGAAAAGGAAGGAAAGAAAAAAAGATTTAATAGGTGTGCAGAAATTGAGTAGTTTACGTGCAGATAGAGGTTGCCTGCTAGACTACTCATCACTATCAGAGAGCTCTGAAATTTAGCCCTCAGACTCAGGTCTACCATTCAGTGGTGATATTCCAGTTCTAAAGGGTGCAGGTTTGAAACAGTCCTGGTCTTAGAATAACTTTACCACTGACTGAATAATGAGTAGTTAACAAAATAGGGGCCCAGTGTCCAAAACCAGAAAGAAGGTAGAGTTTGGGCTTCAAGAACAAGGCAGAAGTCCTATTTTGAAAGTTCTGACTCAGTTTCAGAAAAGGTCTAGTAGTCAGGTAGAAACATGACTTCATTGAGTCATCTGACTCCTTACTTCTTCAATTTCCTTCAGTAGGGACCACATTCACCTCGAGCAGAGCCTTGGACAGACTTGAGCTTGAAGAAGGATAAAATGGCAATAACTATTGCAAGACAAGAAGCTGAGGAGGCTGGAATCCAGAGAAACAGGCATATCTCATTTCTAGGGCAATTGGCTTCTTGACTATTTCAGATTGCACCTCTGATCCTTTAATAATGAATGTAAGTCATTTGATGTCAGTGTTGGCTGTTTGTTAAGAACTTTATGTATTTGGAAGTTAAGTTCCAGCAAGTACTGAGAAACTTCTATGTATTATTTATTTTGTAAAAAAACTAAAAGAGAGAGAGAGAGAAACATTATTCAGTGTCTGCTCTGCTAAGTGCTAGGAGCTAGGGCTGGTGATACAATCCTGCCCTCAAGAAGCCTAGATTCCATTGGAGAGACAGACATTTAAATCAACAGCTGCTTTATGTTAACACATTGTACTCTGGTAGCTAAAACAGGACAGTTTTCTACATCCTATTTGCTGCCTCTGCATATCCTGCAAAGCTGTCATTTAGAATGAATGGACATAGCAAGAGTTTCCCAGACAAGAAAAAGTTAAAGGAGTTCATCGCCACCAAACCAGTATTATATGAAATGTGAAAGGGTCTTCTTGAAGGAGAAGAACAAAAACATGAACAATAAAATTAATACGTATCTATCAACAATTGAATCTACAAACAAAATGAGCAGGCAGAACAAAAACAGACTCATAGATACAGAGAACTTTTTGTTGCTTGCCAGATGGGGGAGGACTAGAGTGATGGGTGACAAAGATGACGGAATTAAGTACAAATTGGTTGTTAGACTGATGAACGTAAAAAGGAAGGGGGGAGGGACGTCAAAAGGAAGGGGGGAGGGAGGGCGCGATGTGATAAACCAAGAAACTTCTAGGCATGTATGCATGACCAATGGACACCCACAGTAGTGTGGGGAAGGCAGGAGGGGGCAGGTTTGAGGAGGAGGGGGTCAATGGGGATGAAAGGGGGGACATCTGTAATACATTCAACAATAAAGATGAGTAAAAAAACAAACAAAGGGAAAGATTTTATGCTACAGGTGGAATCTGATGTTGGGGGTAGGGCTTAGGCAGCCACCAGTCAGTTGGCAGCTGCTACAAAGCCTTACAAGTGTATGCTCCTTTGAAGTTCCCATTTGTACCTTCTGTCTTACATCTAATACTGACTTTAAATATCACTTATATGCCTGACACTCTTATATCTATATCTCCAGCCATGAAGTGTCCTGGAATAGCCTCCTGTCTCTTAAAGGAATAAAACATTTAGAATAAATAAATCAGAGATCTTGGTAAACTCACAGGCCTGCCCAATCTTATTTTTATCCCCATTTTTATATTTCGAGGTGATTAAAACTCAGGATAAAAAGTTTGACTAATCTTTCCAATTAGACAAATTTTCTAACTCATCAAGAGATGGTAGTGGGTCAGGCAGAAGTGTGGGGTCTAATCACAATGAATACTACCTTCCTTTTCAATTTCAATTAAAACTGATTTAAATTTTATCTTCTAAACATGTGTACAAAGTAAGAATTTTTGTTTTCTCAGAATATTCTTAATCTCATTAAGATTGAGTGACTTCTCCAATGTCACAAGCTATTACTTTGTAGAGGGGAGATTCAAGTTTGGGACTGTCTGCCTTCATCTTGCTTGCATGAAGGTGATCTGTGTGCTTTTTTCTCTTTTCCACATGTTCTAGTTCCTTGAAAATGATATTAGTCCCTTATTCAGTTTTTCCTTAGTGCTAGCAAAATTGTTATATATGTGATGTTTATGATATAGGATTTCTTTAATGTGTTGTTGAATTCAATTTTTTAATATTTTGTTGAGAATTTTTGCATCTATATCAATAAGGGATATTGGTCTATAATTTTATTTTCTTGTTGTGTCTTTATCAGGGTAAAGTGGAAATTACTCCAGGAAGGAAGGGATGGTTCAACATATGAGAATCAAGAAATCTGATACACCACATTAATAGAATGAAAGATAAAATTATACGATCATCTTTTAAATTCAGAAAAAGCATTTGACAAAATACAACATCCTTTTATGGTAAAAAAAAAAAAAAAAAAGGTTCAACAAATTGGGTATAGAAGGAACATGCCTCAACACAATGAAAGGTATATATGACAAACCCAGAGCCAACATTAAATTCAATGATGAAAAATGGAAAGCTTGTCTCTCAGATCAGAACAAGACAAACGTGACTACTCTCACCACTCTTATTCAACATAGTACTAGAAGTTCTAGCCAGAACAACTAGGCAAGAAAAAATAAATAAAAGGCATCCAAATCAGAAAGGAAGAAGTAAAGTTGTATTTTTTTTGCAGATGATGTGAACTTATATATAGAAAACCCTAAATATTCTATCAAGCAAAAAAAAAAAAAAAATACTGTTGAACTAATCAACAAATTCAGTACATTTGCAAGATGTTTCTACATATGGAAATTAGTTGCATTTCTTTCTTTCTTTTTTTTTTTTTTTTTTTTGTACATGCCCCTAGCGGGAACTGAACCCAGGACTCTCTGGTCCACAGGCCAACGCTCCAACTGCTGAGCCAAACTGGCCAGGGCGCATTTCTATGTACTAAAAACAAAACATCGGAAAAATAATTCTACTAACAGTAGCAACAAAAACAATAAAATACTTAGAAATAAATTTAACCAAGGAATTTTGTATGCTGAAAACTACAAGGCTTTGATGAAAGAAATGGAAGAAAAACAAATGTAAAGATATCTTGTGTTCATGAATCTGAAGAGTTAATATATGTTAAAATATCCATACTACTAAAAGCAAACTCTAGATTCACTGCTATCCCTATAGAAATTCTAATGACATTTTTCACAGAAATAGAAAAAAAAAATTCTAAAGTTTGTATGGAGTCACAAAAGACCCTGAATAGCTAAAGCAATCCTGAGAAAGAAGAACAAACCTGGAGTCATTACACTTCCTGATTTCAAACTATATTACAAAGCTTTAGTAATCAAAACAGTATGGTGCTGGCATAAAAATAGATACAGAGATCCGTGGTATATAGAAAGATATGTCTGTATATTTTATTTACAAATTAATGACAATCACCTTCTTGCTTGGTTATATTTGTCAATTGCATATCTTTACACTCCTACAAAATTAATGGTATATCTGATTCAAACTAGACCTTGTCAAACAGAATTGTGGTTATTTCTGAGACCCTACTATGGTTTGTCTTTAGTTCTCCTGGAGTTTTCTAGGGAAGTTCAGGTATCCATGGAAGAAAGAGCTTATGTTTATCTTATATTTTAGTGCAGTGATTTTCAACCTTGTTCATCTCATGGCACACAAACTAATTACTAAAATTCTGTGGCACACCAAAAGATATATTGTATTTTTTGCTGATCTGACAAAAAGTAGGTATAATTTTGATTCATTCACACTGCACGGCTATTGTTGTGTTGGCTGTTGTTATTTTGTTACTTGACAGCCTAAGGCAAAAGAGATCAGTACCCCTGACTACACAGTCAGTTATTACATGTTTTAAAAATTCTTGCAGTGCATGGAAACATCTAGTCTTCACTTTTGGTATTGACTGGATACGCTGTTGATAGATGCAAAAAATAATGCTTGGTTTTATTTCTTAGAAACATATCTCAAGCATATCATTTTCTTTGTCTATAATTAGAGGAAATATCTCTTCTGCCCACATCACAGAGCAGTAATGTCTCATATGATATAATGTATATTTTTAAAAAACTGGAAATTATAAAGTGTAAAATTATAGGCGAAGACAGGATAGAAGTAACCTCAACAAAATGCCTCCTGTTTGCCCATGCTTTACGAATGTAATCTCATTTAATTTATACAATAACCTTTTTAGGATAGCAGATTCAGGTAAGTTGAATAATTTCTCAGGTAGACAGTTCATATTAGCTGAATAATTTCACACAAAAAACAGTGGGAGAACTAGCATTTTAATCCTATGCATTTTAAATCCCAGAATTCTTATTATTTTTGTTTCTACATTTGTTTCTACATTCCATAAAGTTGAGATAGTGTGTCACTAAAAAAAAATGCATCTGGCTAAGTCTTTTCAACACTGCATACTTTTTCAGATGTAGCCAGATAAGAAGAGAAGCATAACAGACATAGATGATGAAATAGAAATAGTACTAGTAGAAGAGAGTTAAAAACAACATCAGTAAATCAGTGGCTCTTATCATGGCTGCTTGTGTTACCTTAAGCAAGTCACTCAGATGGATTTCTTTCAGTAACTTCTCTGTACAATGCATTGCAGTTGGGACTGAGAATAAAAAGATTAATTAATTAAGGCACTGCCCTTAAAGTGATAAACATGCAGCCAGTTATTTAATAAAGCACTGTTAGTCTGAAATAGAGGTATTATTATAAACACAAAGGGCTTTGGACTTGCAGCACTGAGTTGGTGTTTCAGAGTGTTTAGCAGCTGGTAAATGGAAGAAGGGAGCTGAAAGTTGCAGGTGGAGGTAGGAGGAGTCATTGGGAAGTTATACACATGGAGCAGTGACACTCCTCTCTGGACTTCAATTTTGTCACCTGAAAAATGAAGAAATTAGATATCATCATCTCTAAATTCTATTAAACTTGACTAGTCCAAGGTTCTGTTTTTGTCTCGTTGACTTCTCCTGCTCATATTCCCATATTTGGTGTGCAAGAAAGTCAATTGCACAAAGAAGCCCACTCTTCTGCAGGAATAATACAATTAAACTTTAATATGAAAAATTTACTGACAGATTTATCTACTCTCAGTTGTGAGCTTTTGAAAAACATTAAAAACAGGCTACTGGAAGGCTATGACTTCCCTTAACAAGGAGTGATTACATCCCTGAGCACATCTGGTTCTCCCACAGACATTTACACTGTGGGAGGCGGGGGCTGTATTTCCACTGAGTGGTCAACGGGTTCCGTGTGGGGCATGATGTATTACTAAGGAATGTCATCTAAAATGGATGAGACCACTGCCCTTAGAGCAAGGCTCATTGTTGGTCATCAAAGAAATAGCACTGACACTCAGTCACCTCACTGCATTTTAAGAGGAAGGATGACTCTAGGCAAATGGAAGGCAACTTGTAAGTACTTATTTTAAGAAATTGCTCCCATAGGTCTTAAAGGAGATACTCTGTAAATGTTGGTCAAGCAGTTAATCAATTCAGGAGCCAAAAATACTTCCCATTTTGATTTATTTTCTATTCCAAAGGAAAGGAGTATATAGGAGCTGGTGGTTAACAAGAAGCAAAACAGCTTTCCTTAATTCACTGAGGCAGTCGGGGTTTGAAAGCTTAACTAATTAAAGGAGACCTTCTTCACTTCGCTGGGGGTAGTTTTGAGTTTTATATATGGTTTGGTTCCCCCATGTACTAGTATTAGAGGGCTTTGTTTAGTGAAGTGTGTGAACTGGGGGAGTTATTAAATTGTTTGGGAAAAATAGTTTTTCTTTTTTAACTGAAATGTTGTGCATAATGTAATAGCTCCCCCCATTCATTTTAAACATTTATCAAATATCAGTGTTTTATTTAATTTTTTAAAAGTAGGTCTATTTATTTAACATACACTAAGGTTCAATTCTGATCTCAAATATGAGGCCTAGGGAGAATATTCAGCCACACGACATAGAGCTATTTGGCAAATGACTGAACTCTCCCATGTTTCCTTTGGGACTTAGACCTGTGCTGGTCAAAATGAACTTTAGGGGACTTGATAGAAGTGATAACAAAACTCTATCAAAATGTGTTGGTATGCCTTGCAACCTTAGGTAAGAAATAGCCTCGATGAGAGCGATATTCCAGACCATGAGCAGGTGGAGAGGAGTGGGTTTCTGTCTGGAGACTGCAGATCTCAATCAGGAGATGGATTATCTTCCCTTCCTGAATTATTCCAGGTTATCTGATTAGAAATAAGTAAGATTCCAACCCCCAGAATGGATAGATCTAAGATCGTAGGAAACTCCGTTTTTTTTCAGAAACTTGCTCTTAAGTTCCTCTCTACTCATCAAAAACGAGACTTGCTTCCCATTATAGAGACAGACAGCCCATTCATGGACATAGATGCATCACTGGCCTGTGGTACTCTCCTGTTGATCCATCTTTTGTTATCCAGCTCTTCTCGGAATCTATTTCAAGTTGATATTAAGCAGAGACCTCCAGAGGTATTCTTAATCAATGCGCTCTGCAAACTTGTTTATTATAGAAATGTTTCTCAAAGTGTGGTCCTTGGAGCACCTATTAAGTCATTGTTAAAAAATTAGATTACTGCCCTGGCCAGTTTGGCTCAGCAGTTAGAGCGTCAGCCCACGCAGACCGGAGTGTCCTGGGTTTGGTTCCTGCTGAGGGCACATACCTTGGTTGCAGTTTGATCCCAGCCCAGGTTGGGGTTGTGTGAGTGGCAACACTCAGTGTGTCTCTCTTACATCGATGTTTCTCTCTCTCTCTATTCCTCTCTCTCTCCCTCCCGCTCTATCTGAAGAAAAAAAAAAATTAGATTACTACACCCCACCCAGAATTACTGGGGACAATCCCAGGAATTTTAATAAAAGTTTTATCTCTTTGAGTGATTATTATATTCAATAGCATTGGGAAATCCCTAACCTAGATCAATGATAGAAGAACCTAGTAGGTAAGAAAATTGTAGATTATAGAACTGCCTGGTATACATCTGCTCTCCTCCCTATAAAATTGATGGATAGTCCTCTAAAATTGTCCTTCACCGCCCCCCCCAAATGCCAAGTTGATGAAAGGAGGCCAATACTGTTGCAATTAAAGGCTCACAACAAGGGCTGCAGCAGTTAGGACATTCTCAAATTAGAGTGCAAGGTATGTGGACTTCTATAGCTGGGCTGCTAAGGTACGTAGAGGGTGACACATTATTTCAGAAGTCAGTCTTCTGATTTTAAAAGTGCACATTTATTTTATTGGTCAAAAGAAAGTTGAATCATATTTCTTTAATAATCTCCATCTGTGAACATTTTATATAGACATATTCATCAACATTGTCTCTTTTAACCCAACCTGGATACAAAACTTTATGTTCACCTGTTAATAGTAAGGTGTTCTCAATATCCTGCAATGATTTTGAGTTATCTGCTTATCATTTCTACTTAGACTTAAGTACCAGAGCAATCACAAGCATTTCTCCCTGCAGAGTGACTGATTTGATTTCTACTGCCCAGAAGATAGGAAATTTTGTTTTACCTTTATGTGTAGTGGGGACCTGGAATCATGGCCAAGGCTCAGAACTTAGCTACTGGGCTCTTGCCATGTCTTCATATAACCATTTATTTCAGATCATTTTCTTTCTGCATCATTATGTTATCTCTGGCCCTTTAAATCTGGTCATTTTTATTTTACCTTTTGCACAGCCCAAGGTAATAAGCACCAGCAGGTACCATGAGTCATGCTGAGTGTTTCCCATGAAGGAGCGGAATATGATTGAGCTAACAAAAGGTGCTTTGTTTAACACAGTCAATAAAAATCAGCCACACTTCACAATATATTTGATGCTTCTTGTCAAGGAAGGAGAAAATTAGAAGCATGACTTGTGGCAGTATCTCTGCAAAAATCTGTTCAGGCAGAAGAATGCTTAATCTGTGCCAGTTTTGGTAATGGGGTGCTAGAGACTAATTCAATTGCTGGAGTTACCTGATTATAAAATTATAATAACCTCTATCTATCTATCTATCTATCTATCTATCTATCTATCTATCTAGTCAATCTTTGCCACTATAATACTCAGAGTTTATTAACAACAGAAAAGATATAGTTCAAAACATCTCAATCAGTTGTCTTTCAGAGAAAGTAAAAACTTGAGAAACCTAGTTACTCAGTAAATAATTCATGTATATAAGCTGGTGCCTTAATTTATAAACTCTTACTTAAGAAGCTAAAAGGCAAAAGAAAAAACATTCCTCTCCACACCATTGCTCCACACAAGGATTTCAGCAAATTTTTCAGGCAATAAATAAAGTGTCCTGCTCACCGTACACTAACTAGACCGTGACATCTCCAGACCTGAGACTCTCTCATTTTCCCAATGCTTTTCCAGACTTCTTATCTGGAGGTTTTCTACTTTGGAACTTCTCAGACCTACCCTTATCTGATTTCAGCATTAGTGAATACAAAGTCAAGCAGAGAGACCCCAAGTAGTATTGCCTACCAGGGCACTGTAGCACAATGGCTAAAGCACATGTTCTAGAACCCGACTTCATAGGTTTGAATCCTGGTTCTGCCACTTATTAGCTCTCTGGTTTTGGTAAGTGATTCAACCTTGCTGTGCCTTGGTTCTACTTTTCTTAGTTGAAGATAATTTTAGCAACTATCTTAGGCATTTGTGAGAATTATAGTACTTAGAATAGTGTCTGAAACATAGTAAGTGCTCAAAATTGTTACCCACTGTTATCCTACTATATGCCTAGTGTCTTCTTCATCAGGGATAATTGGCTATAAAGGGACCTAAAGGCATGGAAACTACCTCCAGCAAAACAAATATGTGAAAAGTTACTTTTTTTTTTAGTTAAAATAATATCTTATGGAAACCAGAAAGGGAAGTATTATTGATTTTTGGGGTATTCCTGAGCCAGAACTTGGAAAGCCCTCAGGATTTCCACAGCAGACAGACACTCTGTCTTACTTTCTTGGGGGTCACATGGTCCCTCGTCCCTGGTCCAATCAGTTGTAGGTAAAAGTCCAGGATCATGACTCCCACATGTTCACGGTTACTGTGGGAGCATGCTGTATGAGAAAGGGCCTGGAGAAGACATACAAATTATTTAGTCTAATGACTTCAGCACGAAGCATGTTAGGAAAATGCCCATTATGTCCGGGCAGGCTCCTGGTATATATTTCCATCTCTCCAAAGATAAAGTTCAAATCAGAGAAAATAAAGGGGCCAGTGGTAAAATGCCTCTTTAAATAAATAAATAAATACATGAATAAATAAATCCCAAAACATAAATCCAGACATTCTATCTTGGCCTTGCTAAGTTTGAATAAGTTTTGGGTAACTTTGTCACACTGTTGATAAGAAATCCAAACTTTTTGCATGGAATTTTTATTCTTGCAGTTCTTTCTGTGTTCCCTTTCTGAATAGTACCTCTAGGAACATTTACCTTAGTATAGCATTGGAACAACAAGCTGGGTAAGAATTTTATTTTTATATTATTTAATATATAATTTAATATAGCAGATTTCCATATTAGATGAATGACTTTTAGATTCTAGATGCCTTTACAAACTAAAATTTCAAAAAAGCCAAACAAAACAGAAATCCCAACCCCACAAATAATAGAACCCCCAGAATTTTAAAATACATACAGAGAATTAAATTCATGGACACAAATGATTTAGAATCATAAATGTTAACTATTTTCCATTTACAACCATTTAAAAAGCAACTGATTTCCCTTAGCTAGCATTCAAACTACAACGAGAGCACCTGTACATTACTATAAATATTTTACTAGCATGTAAATACAAGACTGCCCAGAATATTGAATTATGACCAACTATCATAAATACATAAGGTGGGAAAAATGAAATTTAAATGCTACTTTCCCATCCCATGGTGAGAATTTAAACTTTTCCCTATTAACCAGTTCTCTCTTCAGAAGACATAGGAGGTTTGCATTCCCCCAGCCTCTGAATTTCTGCAGGACCATAGAACTTGTCTGGCCTATATAATGTGAGCAAATGTACTGCATGTCACTTTCCTGAAAAGCATTTTATTTTCAATGCTTCACTTGGGAAGCCACCCAGAATCTTGATAGCATGGGTGACGTAGAGGCACCATTAGATTAGAGCAGCCTGGAATGCTTGGCTTTCACATGGAAGACATTAACCTGGAATTTATTCAGACCCACAGTGGACTTTGCATGAATGAGTAATTTCTCTCCATCTTTATTATATAGTTTTAAGGTGCACACACCTTGATGTTTTGATATGTGTAGGCATTGTGAAATAATTGCCACAGTCAAGCCAAGTAACATATCCATCACATCACACAGTTATTTTTTCTTTTCATTTTTTTCTTTCTTATGGTAGTGAAAACACTTAAGATGTACCCTCTTACCAAATTTCAAGTATACAATATAACAGTGTAACTATAGTCACACTGCTAGACAGTAAATCTTCAGAACTTATTCATCTTGCGTAACTGGAACTTTGTGTACATTTGTGCATACATTGCAATTTGGGGACCATTTGCTGCTGTAGCAGGGCCTTAGGGTAGATTATACATGCTGCAAATTGAGAACTAAACAGATTTCTGAACTCATAGAGGTTGGGGGAAATCCTGACACTGAACTTTTTGGGGAAAAGAGGAAAGAGATCCAGACAGATGAGTTTCATAGCAAATTCTTGCATCTTCTAGAAATAATGTGGTATGACTTTCTCATTTCACATACAAATGACTTAGAGACCCAGAAAGAGGAATTGACTTGATCAAATTTAAACATTTGTCAGTAGCAAAGTCTGTTAATATTTCACATGCTAATCCACAGGGAAAGCATATGAGAAATAAAAAAAGAGCCAGAAAGAAAACCCTGCAGCCGTTTGTAATTTTAATAAAAATAAGATTTTGATCACAACTGCCAGTAGAAATGTGAGGACCCTGAATTCAAACTCAAAGTTTTACCTGCCATTCTACTTAAGAAAAGAAAGGAAGCCGCATGCAGTATTGCTGGCATGTAGCCCCAGGTTGAGCTTACTCTACCACCAAGAGACACCAGGAGATTAAAGCTGCTTTTTTGTGTGACTTACATGTAAAATAACTATAAAAGAAAAAAAAAAATGTGCGGTGATTAAAAAGAAAGCTAGCTAATAGGAGAGATGAAGTGAAAACATGAGTCTTTTGATTGGTAGTTAATTAGGGGCAGTATGATTAAAAGACATGACTTCTATTTCCAAGCTGAGGACATTCAGACAGGTTATTTAACTTCATTAAATTCACTTTCCTCACTGTGAGAATTGATTGAATTCTAAATGTCTTTCTCACTTTACTTTTAACCTTTTTTTTCCTCCACCAACCCTCAATGACTTCTTTTATTTTTGATATCAAAGTATTATCTGTAAATAGTAATGTGAAACTATAATAAACTTAGCAAAGAAGAGTTGAGTAGAGAGATAACATGTCTAATTTTTAAACACTTCCTTCATGCCAATTACCAATGCTCACTGTTGGAAGAGCAAATTATTTCCTTCCTGTCTCTGCATTCCTACTTCCTTTCAGGTTAGGTCTTCCTGCCTTAGGAGCACTACACAGTTTCTCTCTCTCCATGGCTCCCTTTAATTGTGCTTAATGGAAACTTTAGGGTACCTTAAGCAAGAAAATGCCTCTATAATTTAAAATTTTCCACTTGTAAACCTTCTGTCTCTTAGCGTTCGTTGAAAATTGGCTTACTTTTCCTAAATTCCTTACCAATCATTCTCTACTCTCTCACGTGGGCAATGCTAGAGACAAGTTGATATGGTTAGACTTTTTTTAAACCTGTCATACTATGGCTACTTCCAGACTCTATTCCACTCAACTGTATGTTTACCTTGGAGGTTTATGCCATTTTTTTTAGCATCCTTTAGATGACCAATTACATTCACCATATCCATCTACCTACATCCAGAGCATTTATCCATCTGGTACAATGAGTACATCTCCCTTATACATTTTCTCTCTATTCTATTTTTTTTTCTTGACTTTTACATCCTTCCATTTCAGATACATAGAAGTAATGATGCCTAATAACCCTCATGATCATTCAGTATGGGATCTCTAAGACGACTGTGTGTGTGTGTGTGTGTGTGTGTGTGTGACCATAACAATTTTATCAGGCCCTTATCCTAATCCTGTTTTCTTGCTGACATGATTTTCATCTTCTTCATAACCTTCAATCCCTGATACTCTCCCAGTTCTTGTAGTCGACCAACTCTGTCTGAATCCACTTGCCTTCCTACAAACCCTGGAGCCTATGGTCAGACAATTAAGGGACATCTCATTAACATGTTGGGATTCTCCAACACCACTCCCAAGCTTCTGTCAAATCTACTTTATAGATCCCTAACCCTGGATAACCCCAACAAGTATTATTCTCTACTCTTTCTGCTGGGCTGTCAGCAGTAGCCAAAGAAAGTCACAAAACTAAAATAATTGGGTCCACTGCAATTTCATGCTAAGTAAACACAGTTAGGTCTACCCTGCTGCTCAGCAATCCTTTATTTATTTATATGGGGAGGGGAGAGGGATGCAAAACACATCCTCCACTGCAACTGCTTCACATTATTTCACATTGTTAATTTCCACCCCTACACACATCATCTGAAGGTGCTAACTGCACCTATGATATTGGCAGAATAAAAAACTTCTGACTTGAGGTTCTCTACTTTCTTCAACATCTCAAAATCATCAGTATTCATCTGGTATTCCTCTCTGCCTACTACAGCATCACATAAAATTGTATCCCGCATCTTTGCCGAAGTTTTCTTCACTTTTGCCGAAGTTTGCTGCACTTTCTCATAACCCTTCTTGTTCTTTTCGGCCAGCTTCCATAGGTCAGCTCTCTCCTTTAGCATTTCCTTCAGCATCTCCTTATGGACAATTTCCTTCTTTTGCTGAGTCAAGGAACACAACCAGATTCTACTATTCTAGAACAATCTTTTTTTTTTTTTCTTGGTCATTTTCTCCTTAGAATGACCAAATTATCTCTTTCTATGTTAACATTTGAATAAAATTGTGGTGTCTGCCTCTGCCTGGCATTTGAGCTCTTGATCCTTGGTATTTACTCTTACTTTGGATACCCTCCCTGAATTTCTGATAAGTCAAATATAATATTTGCATATTAAAGTGGATCATAAGAATATTTGGAGCTAATGTTGACTACAGTTTTATGGCCCGTAGAGGATTGGGTGCAAATATATATGGTAAATTGGTAGGGAAGATAATGAATGTAGGAAGGGCAGTGCCAACAATGAACAGATGGGATAACCCTGAGATCGATCACCAATCATTCAAACCATAGTGTCTAAGATTTTTGAAAACACACGTTGTAGATCAGTACCCAAGGAGTCCAAAATGTCTTCTGGTATGCTAGCAGTATGGTTAGTAACAGAAAAGTGGCCCCAGAAGGAGATGTCTAAAATCAAACAATAAATAGAGACATAACCAGAATTAGTAAAAAAGCTGGTGGTCAGTCTCTCATTTTAGATATGAGTTCAGTGAAGTCAAGGTCCATGTATTTCTTAGATTTGAATTATCATGGACTGGTGAGATTTTGATCAGTATTTATCCTGTAGTCCCTTGATTTAACAGAATTTAATGCACAGAGTAGGATGTAGTGAATATTCAATGAAATAAATTGAAATGTAATCAGATCATTCAGAAAATTAAACCTTAGGACTAGACAGACTATGTGCAGATGGGTGGCGGGAAGCTACAACTCAGTGACCACACAACTGTTCAAAGATGATACGAAGTTTAATGCAGAAACACCAATTTCAGACTCACTGCTCCTTGATGGTGGGAAGGTGTCTCTTGATGTACTGCTACTCATAGTCAGAATTGACTTTTAGCTCAGTCTATAAGTGATCCTCTCAATGCACAAGGCTGAGGAGGCTGCTGAGGGCAAGTGGACAATTCTCACTCCCTTTTGGTAAGTTTTCTTTTTCCTCCAAAAAAGATTGAGCACCTTCATTCTTGGATATATACACACTCCATCTTCAAGTGAATTGAACTCAGATTGCTTACTGAGATTGCTTTCTGAGGCAACTCATATTACCTTTGTAAGTTTCTGTTGTAACCCTTATTGTGGTCTATATGACACATCTCTACAATCTGTTGAGTTACCTGGTAACAGACAGACACGTGCGCGCATGCACGCGTGCACACACACACACACACACACACAAAACAGAATTCCCAATGGCAGGAAAAGGTTCAGAATTCACTTTGTAAATGGAATGATTAAAGTGTCTCATAGAGGTCCTATTGCAATGAGTGATTTCCAGTATATATATAGATATAAAGGTCTGGTCCCAAACAGCAGGAGTTTTCAGTAAAATTCTATCATCAATGCTGATAAGTAGAAATGTGTCCTGCTTTTAACATAGCAAAATTCTTACCCAAACACGGTGCCATTCTGGGCTCTGGTGAGCAGTGTGAGGCTGGAGAGACAGATTCATGCCATACCTGGTCCCTAGATAATTGGTTTTCCTTTTCCACTGACCCGACACAATATGGAACATGAAAGTAGGACCTCTAGGAGGCTTGATTAGAAAAATCTGAAGCAGAGAGTGGTATGTAAACATAGCAGAAGTTCTGCTGGTTATTTTTCCTTTTTTAAGAATGTATACAAATAAACATATGCTTTTTGTTTGTGGTAGATATTTAGTCATTAATATATTTTTTATAGTTTAATTGAGGTATAATCAGCATTTGATAGACTGCTTGTATTTAAAGTTTACCACTTGGTAATTTTTGACATATGAATACAGATTCCATTCAAGACAATGAACATATCTATCACTCTCCAAAATTACCTCATGCCTCTTTGTAACTCCTTTTAGTCTCTTCCTTCCCCACATGCCTGTACCTGACCCCAGACAACAACTGATCTGATTTCTGTTACTATAGTTTATTCACTTTGTAAGAATTGTTTTAGCCTGACTGGTGTGGCTCAGTGATTGAGTGTCCTCTCATGGACTGAGAGGTCCCTGTTCAATCCCTGGTCAGGGCACATACCAGGTTGCAGCTCTATCCTCAGCAGGGGTGTGCAGGAGGTAGCCAATTTGTGTCTCTCTCTCACATTGATGTTTCTCTCTCTCTCCCCACCCCCTAAAAATTCAATTAAACATATTTAAAATTTTTCTGTATAAATGAAATGATACAGTATAAACTCTTTGTTATTTAGCTTTTTTATCAGCATAATTATTTTTTAGATAAATTCCTATTGTTATGTGTATCAATAATTTATTTCTTTTCATTGTTGAGTAGTATTCTACTGTATGAATATATTGTAAGTTGTTTATTCATCCACATACTGCTGGATATGTTGATTGCTTCCAGTTTCTATTTTTCTATGACAAATAAAACTGCTATGGATATTCATGCACACATATTTTGAACATATATTTTTACTTCTTTTGGGTAAATATCTAGGAGTAAAATATCTGGGTTGTACATTATGTTTAACTTTTTAAGAAACTGTTAAACATTTCCCAGAATAGTTGAACCATTTTATATTTTCACTAGCAATAAATATGTTTTCTAATTACCCTATACTCTAACAAATGATTGATAAGATTTTTCTTTTTAATTTTAGCCATTTTGTGGGGATGTAGTAATATATTGTTGTGATAATTTGCATTGTCCTAATGACTAATGATATTGTGCACTTTTTTTTCATACTTACTTGCCATCCATATATCTTTGTGAAATGTCTATTCAATTATTTTTGCCTATTTAAAAAAATCGGGTTGTCTTTTTAACATTGATTTGTAAGTATTCTTCATTTAATCAAAAATCAAAGCCTTTCTCAGATATATGTTTTGTAAGTATTTTCTCAAAGTTCGGGCTTGTCAGAAGAAGATAAAAAAATATGAACAATAAAACGGCAATGAATACATGTATCTATCAACAATTAAATCTACAAACAAAATGAGCAAGCAGAACAAAAACAGACTCATAGATACAGAGAACTTTTTATTGGTTGTCAGATGGGAGGGGAGTTAGATGAAAAAGATGACGGGTTGGGAAGCACAAATTGGTTGTTAGACTGCTGAACCTCAAAGGGAAGGGAGGAGGTGGGGCAGGAAGAACTAAACCAAAGAACTTCTATGCATATATGCATAACCAATAGACACAGACGATAGTGTGGGGAAGGCAGGAGGGGGCAGGAGTGGGGAGGAGGGCATCAATGGGGGAAAAAAAGAGGGACATCTGTAACATACTCAACAATAAAGATAAGTTTTTTAAAAAATCAAATAAATAAAGAATAATAAAGAAAAGTTTGGGCTTGTCATTTTACTTTTACAGAAGTATCTTTTGAAAAGGTTTTTTGTTGCCCTGGCCAATTTGGCTCAGCAGTTGGAACATCGGCCTGTGGACCAGAGAGTCCCGGGTTCGGTTCCTGCTAGGGGCACATATCAAAAAAAAAAAGACCTGAAAAGGTTTTTTTGTTGTTCTTTTTTAAATTTTTGATGAAGTCCAAATGATTGATTTTTGTATTTATATTTTATTATTCTGATATTCTATTTAAAAAATTGTTGCCAAACCCAAGATCATTAAGGTTTTCTCCTCGTTTTCTTTGAGATTATTTAGATTTTTAATTCTTACATGTAAACCTGTGCTCAGTTTCAATTTAATGTTTGTATAAATTGTAAGGTAAAGATTAAGGTTCATTCCTTGCATATAGTAATCTAATTGTTCCAGCACCATTCGTTGAAAGGTATTCCCAATAAATTTTCTTGGCATCTTAATAAAAGCAAAACAAAACAAACAATTGACCACATGAGTACAAATGAATGGCCCATTCACTTCCATTCTTCTTCTTTTTTTTTTTTCCTATCTTGATGTCAGTACCACATTGTCTTCATTACTAAAATATTATAATCAGTCTAGAAGTTAGGTAGTATAAACTTCCAACTTTCTTCTCATGTTTGAAAGTTGTTTACTATGGGCATTTCTTCTTTCTAAAGAAGATGACAAGCGGACGTTATTTTTAAACATAATTCTAAGGAAGGATAAGGAGGAAGCAGTTGACATGACATTCTACAGAACAACCGCTATCTTGGCACTGTTCTTTTCTTTTGCCTCATTAGTTCAGGACACAGTAGTTTTCCTCGTGGTCAAACAGGGAGGCTACTCTTCAAACCAACAATTTAAGCCTGAAGCAGGATTCCACAAGGTCTGGTCCGAAATGTTACATCGGTTGATCCAATATTTCTTATAATCAATCATTGTGCGTAAAGAATATGATAGTGTATATAATTCTCAGATATTTATTATGTAATTAATATTATAATAATGTTTTTAAAATGTATAAAATGTTTTACAATTACAGAGTACTTTTTATAAATTATTTCATTTGAACCTCACAACAGTTTTTTTTGTAAGCATTATTAGTAGTATAATTATTGCAATATCTATATTACAAAACCTGCAGCAACTATTGTTGGATATCTAGTATGTATGGGAAATAATATATTACATACAACTTCAGAGGGTAAAATTAGTTATCTTCAAAAATAATGATTTTGTAAAATATTTTTAAAATCTTACACGTAATGTGTATTAAAATTGTACATTAAGCCCTGGTCGGTTTGGCTCAGCGGTTAGAGCGTCCGCCTGCGGTCCGGAGAGACCCGGGTTCGGTTCCCGCTAAGGGCATGTACCTCGGTTGCAGTTTGTCCCCGGCCCTGGTTGGTTGTGCGGGTGGCAGCCACTCGATGTGTCCCTTTCACGTCGATGTTTCCCTCTCTCTCTTTCTCTCTCTTCCTCCCACTCTGTCTGTACAAAAAATGGAAAAATGTCCTCAGATGAGGATTAAAAAAAAAAAAAAAAAAAAAAATTGTACATTAATATAAATTATTGTAAAATTATATATTATACTAACTAGAAAATAAGTAACTAATAGTTGAGTAGATAGTATATTATACAGGAATTCAAAAGAGGTCATGATAAGCATTAGTGGGATTGATCTGCCCATGAGAGTGTCCCCAGACTAAGAGGGACTCATTCATTTTAGAGGAAAAATAACATATTGACAGTCAAGAAGGACAAGGAGGACGTCTAGGAAGTGGCAATAGTACAATCAGGGCATGGCGGATAAAAATGCACGAAGTTTGTGTTGAAATAGTGAGAAGAATATATTCTCTGCAGGAAAGTAATTGACTAGAAAAATTATTATAGATGATGCTAGAAGTGGTTGGTATTATAATTATTATAGATGATGCTAGAAGTGGTTGGTATTATAATTCTTATAGATGATGCTAGAACAAGGTTGAGGAGGGTTGGTAAGGACTTCAGATGCTTCCTCATACAGACACAGCTTCTATTAGCACCTGTCTGCTGATGACTCTTACATCCAAGTTTCCAGACCAGAACTCTTTCCTGAATTACAGACATATACACTTAAGTGCCTAATTTGGGTCATTCCCCCAAATAACTCAAAATAAAAAAAATGTTCAAATCTAGGTACAACTATTTTTTACTCAAGCTTACTTATTCTTCCTCCTATAGTCTCAATTTTATTAAAGGCACTATAGTTCACCCAGAAGCACAAGTCAGAAACCCAAGAGTCTCTTTATTGTCATCTTTCAGTATAACTCAGTTATAAAAATTTTACTTCAAATACTTCTTCAACCACTTTTCTCCATAACCATTGCCATTGCCTTCACAAGAGTTTGTGTCTTTTCCTTTCACAACTAATTATTTTCCTTAACTCTAGTCATACCTACACGTGCCCATCAGAATCAACAATTGCATAATTTTTGTTACAAAATGAGTCTTCAATAGCTTCCTCTCAGTGATAGAATCTATTAGTCTCCATTGTTGTCATCTTGCCCTTCCCCTGTACCCCCTGCTCTGCTGCTAACGCAATTGAGTGTGATTCCTCGGATGTACCATGTTCTTTTATGCCAGTGTGTTTGTTCCTGCCACTCTCCCTAATGGGGTGCCTCCCTCATCGTTCATTTATTGTGGCAATCTCAGGCTTGATGTGCCTATGATTCTTTTGCTTGCCTCCCCATGCACAGTTTGGATTCCTTCTTCTATGCTTCACTACCCTTGGTTTAGGTTTTGATTTGTTCGTATGAATGCACCCCAGGAAGACTGTGTGAGCCTTTCAGGAAAAGGGCCACACGTTATTTCATTTTTCTATTTCTTTTCTGTAACTTGATAACTAGCCCAGAGGGGGTACTTAAGTGTGTATGTGTGTGCATACACACGTGTATTTGTGTGTGTGCATGTGTGAGTGTGTGTGTATACATATTTATGGTTGAAGTGAAAAAATAATAAATAAAATACCTACATATACAAACTTCGAGACAGTGAATTAGAACAGAGCGGATGGGAGTGGTGAGTGAGGTTCAGGAGCCTGCTATCAGAGGAGCTACTTTAGAGAAAGTGGTTTGGTGGTGAGCACCAGCTCTTTGGACCTTGGACTTAATCTTGATATCAATTTTTACCCTACCCTACTATAGCTTCAACACTTTTGAGTCACTTGTACCCAATTTATCTAATCACTCACAGCAATTTTTTTCAGTCTATTAAAAGTCCAAGGCAGAGAATTAGGGCTGAAATTCCTATTAGGAAGATAAACCAGGACAAAACATTCAAGCACTTGGTTGTCAAATAATAATTACATAATTTTTGAAGGCTTACCTCTGCTTCAATAGTAAGAAACTATTTGGGAAACCATGTTGGAGGCCTTACTTGCCCCCAAGAGAAAGGTGATAGTGGAGATAAGAAACACAATGAACAGCTTGAGGAACTCTATTAGTACATATTTTTTGGGAAAAAGTAATTGACCATCGGCAGGACTGACATTTTAATCACATTTTCTCTTCCACTGACTTACATTCTTTAACTCCAGCCTGCTGCTCACTGAATCGGAACACTGTACTTCCTAATCTTGCTACTTGACTGAAGTTCACCTGGTGGTTAAATATTTTCAATGCCTTTCACATTCTTGAAAAAGCGTTATTAAAGGATGCTTAGCTTTGACATAATTGTCTTCACTTTTAAGAATGGAGACGGTCCAATGTACTAAATATAGCTGCTGTTGTAGAAAGAGTAGCAGGGAAGAAGAAAGGCTCAGAAGCAGTGATGTTAGTGCTCAGGGTGAGGATGAATCAAGTAGTTTTTATGCCAACAGCCTTTTTTTCTTTTCATTTTGACCTTTGTATAAACTAAGTTTTCACAGACTTAGCATTTTACACCAAAAACAACAATGGAAAGTTTTCAAAGTGTTTTATTTATTTTAAGGTGGGCTGGGTTGGCAAAAAAAAAAAAAAAAAAGTCAATGTAAAGAACAGTGAAGCATCAAGTGCAGCACTTGGTGAAGGCTGCGGAGAAATTGTCTGTCAGACCAGTAGAGCAGCAGGAAGGTCACGATTAGCGCCACAGGCACATTGGAAGTTCCAGCTGTGACACAAGCTTATTTCATTCCTGGGCTCACTGCTTACTACAAAATATGGTTTCACACCTACCCAATCCATCAATAATAAATCTACTCACTGTGCTGCATGTTAGGGAGAACCATAAATCAAGCATAAGATAGTACTTACCTACTAAGAGCTTATGGATGTTCTAGGAAGGCAAGACCATGCTGGCATTTTCTCTAAAGAGGGAGTAGAAACACTCAGCTGCTTTGTTTTTACTGTTGTCCTTGGAGTACTCTGGAAAGAAAACAGGGTAAAAGAGTTAACTGAAAAATAGTAGATCCTTGGGTTTAGAATCTTGGTCCTAGTTAAATGCCCGAAATAAGAAAGCTTCAGAGGAACACTGGGCACTCAAGGGAATCGTACAAGAGGGAAACAGTGGGCCAATCTACTTTCCCCTTGGAGTTCCCCTGTGAAGGTAACACCTAATTATAATTATAATATTATTAATTAAAAACATAATTGTTATGACCTAATTCACTGTTCACTGGCCAATGTGAAATAAGGTTATATATATACATTTTTTTTTCTCAAATTAAAACTGATTTGAATTTCTATTGGACATTTGGGCAGAATTGTCTGAAACCAGGAAGACCCTCTATCCTAAAGCATCATGGCAAGAGAATAGAGGGCTTCTTCTATGGCTGCTTCTTATACACTTACCAATCAGAACATTGCTGGTCCAATCATTCTAAATCTATCAATTTCACTGATATGGTGATGATTTTGTTGTTCTTATTGTTAAAACGCAGAAATCTCAGTGGTTGTTCAGTGGTAAGGTCTATTCATCCATTGAAGCTCTTCAGTTTGTCTCCATGTTCAAAACTCATTCATTAAATGTGATTGGCCTTCTTCAGCCTACATAAAAAGATTTGACCATAGCCTTTTTCTCTGGGTCATTGGGTACCTATGAGTCTTACATTTATATTATAATGGGATTTCACTCAAGTGATTCTTCTTTAATCAAAACAGTTCAAGGTAACTTGTGGTCTCCAACTGGACAACTCTCAATGTCAGTTTGTCTTTAAAAAAATAGGAATATAATATGCAAGTACTTGGTTCCTTAGCTACAATTTATTAAATTCCCACTATATATTAACATAATATCTCATTTAATATGTAATCCAAGTCCATAGACAGAGGCCATGAGGATACTAAAATAATTTTACAAATAGAAGTGTTAATTTTCAATTACAATCTCTCTGATTTCAGACAGTATAGTCTTTCTTCCATGTTAAGATTCTTCATGCTGATAGTACGTTAGAAACGATTGAAATCTCTGCTCTGGGACATATATCAGCGTAAAGATTATTTCCAAATCTTCATATTATAGGGCCATTAAAATAGCCCCTAAAAGACAGCATATTTGTTTTTTAACTTTAGGAGAAACACAGAGTATTCTGGATATATCTGGGTAATTAGTACTGGAAAGGGTTCAGAAACTAACATTTCATACATGCCCTCAACCAATATAGATATGTAAAAAATCAGCAATATACACAAATACAATAAGGTCCTAAAACATTTATTGATTTTAAACATTAATTAAATGTCCACTGTGTTCCAGACACTGAAATAGTTGCCAGAAATACAAAGACATGACCCTTGTTCTCAACCAACAGTGAAGTGGCAAAACTGAGTCTTTCAGTCATCTCAGCAGAGAAAATGTTAATTTGAGATAATCAGATGATCAGCTAGCTTGGCAGATAGTAGTCCCTACACACTGGACAGCTCACTATAATTACTAAAAGATTAGGAAAAAGTAGCACCCTCCTAAAAAAATTTTTTTATACCTTCTCCTCTTTCTCTTAAACACTCTGTTTATGTCTTATTTCCTAATTTTTTGAGAAAATAGAAATAATCAGAATAAAACTTCCACAATGTTCTGCAACCTCATTTACAATTTAAGGTGCTCCTAGGATTGAATTCATCACATCCTCCCATCCTCCCAAGGACATCACTATAGTAATTCACCTTTGCTCAACATCATTAATAATTCTTTTTTATTTTATTTTCCTTTTTTGTAAATGTAATTATTTTAGAGTAGTTTTATAGTCATAGAAAAATTGAGATGAAAGTACAGATATTTCTCATATATCACCTGGCCATACCTGCAAGTCTCCTCCATTATCAACATCACTCACCAGAGCTGTATGTTTATTAAACTGATGAACTTACATTGACAAATAATCACCCAAGCTCCATATTATACCTTAGGGTTCACTTTTAGTGTTGTACATTCTATGGGTTTATATGAATATTACAATGATATATATTCATTATTATAACAATATACAGAGTGATTAACTGTCCTAAGAATACTCTCTTCTCCACCTATTTCTCCCCTCTTCCATATCAACCCTTGGCAAACACTAATCTTTTTAATGCCTCCACAGTTTTGCCTATTTTAGAAGGTTGTATTGCTAGATCACACAGTACATAGTCTTTTCAGACTGGCATCTTTCACTTAAATATGCATTTAAAGTTCCTTCATGTCTTTTTGTGGCTTGGCAGCTCATTTCTTTAGCCCTGAATAAAACTCCAGATGCACCAGAGTTCATTATCCATTCACCTATTGAAGGACATCATGGTTGCTTTCAAGTTTGGGCCATTATGAATAAAGCTGCTATAAACATCCATATGCAGGTTTGTATTCAAAAATAGATTTCAACTCATTTGGGTAACTGGGAGCATGATTTCTGGATCTTATTGTAAGTGTATGTTTTGTTTTCTAAGGCAATACCAAACTTCTTCCAAAGTGGCTACATCATTTTGTAGTCCTCCAGCAACATATGAGAGTTCCTATTGCTTCACTTTCTCATCAACATTTAATGTTGTCAGTGTTCCAGATTATGGCTACTCTAACAGGTGTGTAGTAGCATCTCATTATTGCTTCAATTTGCCTTTCTCGGATGACATATCATGTAAAGCATCTTTTCATATGCTTATTTGCTATCTGTATGTCTTCTTTGGTGAGATGTCTTTTAAGGTCTTTGGCCCATTTTTTAAACAAATTGTTTTCTTATTTTTGTGTTTTAAGGATTCTTTGTATATTTTACCTAACACTCCTTTATCAGATGTGTCTTTTGCCAACATTTTGTCCCAGTCTAGGATCTATGTTCTTAGTATCTTGATGTTGCCTTTTGCAGAGCAGAACTTTTAAATTTTAATAAAGTCAAGCTAATCAATTATTTCTTTCATGGATCATGTTTATCTAAAAGACATTCCTATACCTCAGGTCATCTAGTTTATATCCTATGCTATCTAATCTGAAGTTTATAGTTTTGTATTTTACATATAGGTTGTGATCCATTTATAGTTAATTTTGTTGACTATAAGTCCTTTTATTTTTATTGTTTGAATGTGATGTCCAGTTGTTTCAGCTGCAGTTGTTGAAAAGTCTATCTTTGCTCCATTGTCAAGGATCAGTTGACTATATTTATGTGGAACGGTTTCTTGCTTCTCCATTCTATTCCATTAACCTGTTTGCCAGTTTTTTCACCAGTACCACATTGTCTTGGTTAATGTAGCTTTATAAGAAGTCTTAAAGACAGATAGTTTCAGTCTTCCAACTTAGTTATCCTTCAATCTTAAAATAGAAAAATAACCTTTTATGTCTACATACACATTTATCATTGCCTAGATTCTTTGTCACTTCTTGAAAATCCAAGTTTCCATCTAGAAACATTGATTGTCCTTAGTCTAAAGGACTGTGTTTACATTTCATTTAGTGCAGATGAACTGAGAAACAAGCCTCTTCATTTTTATTTATCTGAGAGTTTTTATTTTGCCTTCATTCTTAACTGCTAAATTTTCAAGATATAAAATTCTGAGTTGGTGGATTTGGGTTTTGTTTCCCCCTTTCAGTATTTAAAGATCATATTTTACTATTTTATGTATTTCATTATTTCTGATAAAAGATCAGCTTCCATACATATTTTATTACCTCTTCATGTAATGTATTATTTTGGAGGGTGGGGTTGCTTTCAATTTTTTTAATTCAGCAGTTTTACTATATTGTACCTAAATTTTATTTCTTTTGTATTTATTCATTTTGGAGTTCACTATACTTCTTAAATCTATAAAGTTATAGCCTTCATTGATTTGTGGATTTTTCAGCCATTACCAAATCAAATATTTTCTCTGATCTCTTTCTGCTCTTCTTCTAGAATTATGAATATATTGCATAAATTGCTTAGTATTTTTTCACATGTCTATGACTCTTATTTTTTTTCTTTTTCATATCATATTGGGTATTTTATTCATCAATTTTAAAGTTTTCTGAATATTTCTTCCTTCAACTCTAGTCTGCTGTTGAGTCCATTCAGTGAACTATTTTTTATTTCAGATATTGTAGTTTGCATTTTTAAGACATTCATTTGGTCTTTTTCAATAGTATTTAATTTTTTGTGGATTTTTCTATGCATTCATTATGAGTCTATATTTTTTAATATTTCAATTCAGGTATAATAGCTTTTTTAAAATACTTATATGCTAATTCCAATATCTAGATCAACTGATAATCATTTTCTTTTTATTACTTTTTCTCTTGACTATGGTTCAAATACTCTAGTTTTCTAATATGTATAAATTTTTTTATTGTATACTTGACTTGATGATACATTTTAGAGACACTAAATTCACTTATCCTTCTCTGAAAAGTCATGATTTTTATTTTAGAAGGCAGAAATTACTGGTAAATCACTAGTTTTTTTTTTTGGGGGGGGGGGATGATTTGTGTTAGCTTTGCCTATTATTTTAGGTATATCCTTAGTCCTGGGATGCAGTGTTTACTCTTAAGATTTTACCCTGGTGGGATTTTATATAATTACAAAGTATTTACCACATCCCCCTGACTTGGCAGGATTCATACTCAAAACGCTGTCTCTTGTGTAAAGGGTATCAGCTGAAATCGCTTATAAATTTCTAACTATTGCTTATTGTTGAGCTAATGTATGAGTCTCACACATACATTCTTAGTTTCTAGGTCAAGAAAGTATTTGAGGAAACTTCAGATACAAATTTGGAGATTCATCTCTCCATAAATACATTGTTTTCCAGAATTCCATACCCAATTTCCAGTTGCTCCCGGAGCACTGAATTCAGTTCTCTCACACCTGAAAACAATACTACTGCTTTCAGCTTGGGTTCCAGTTGTCCCACACCAGTCCTACTGCAGAACGGGTAATACCCGCAGGTTAGAAGTAACTTGAATGACTGTTATGCATTGTGATTCCTTACTTTCAAGGATTGAGTCTTTTCTAGTTCTGCTCGCTTTGGGTCATTATTTAGTGTGATCAAACAAGTGTATGTAAATGTATGAGTATACTTCCATTTGTGTGCATATGTACACATGTATAGATAGTAATTATCATTTTATTATTGTTACAAGCTACTCTAGTATTTACGAAGTAGAACTAGGTAAAAAAAAAAAGTCTTACTTGAAGTTTTCTTCTGTCTACATTAACTATCCTATATTAAGTTGTTCTTTTTTTTCCCATCTCTTCAGAAAATATTTCAACCTTGTCATCATAACTAATCACCTGTAACCATCTTTAACTCAATTTTGAAATTGGATCTTTTTTTATAAATGAAGAATTAATTGGAATAATAAATTGAGCAAATATGAATATCTCATTGCTCTTAAAGACTGAGTATAACTGTAAAATCAACAGGCTTATTAAGTACAGATAATCAGATCCTCTCTAATTTTTAGGAATATGTGGGGTTCTTTACATCTACTAATCAAATATTATAACACTGTTCTTTAAATCTACTAATCAAATATTATTAAAATATTAAGACACTAGCATAAAATTATCTCCTCTTTCATGTACATTTTTTATATTATTTCCTTCTGTGAATTACTTTATTCAACAAAGGTTTACCAAACATATGTATTTACCAACTGAAGATTAAACAGTTTTAAAAATCCTGTCAGAGGTCATAAAGCAGGAGGATAGAAAAATCACTCTTCCTTTACTTGTATTTTGACTCATGATGTTTTCACTTAATTGTTGTGTTGTCTAATGCAGTATTTCAGAAAGGTTTGGGGGCCAGCTGGAGGAGTTTAAAAACACCCTGTTTAATTCTTTTAAAACACAAGTACATGATTCAGCCCAATTAAGTACTTTTAACTCCAGGCACTTAGGAAATAAATGAAATGAAAGAAAAATCCACCCTATTTGGGGCATTAGAGTAAAGGAACAGTTGAAAGTAATGCTAATCAATCCCTAATTTCCCAGCCCTGTAGCAGAGGAGAATTAACTCATGGTATGGACATTCTGCTCTGGTGAAATGTGTGTCTTACAGCAGATGCAGTGCTGGTTGAAAGCTCCCTCTGAATCTCACATAGTTTGTGTGCAGAGTTGGGTTTTTAGGGAAGCTTCTGAACAGGATAGAAATAATGACAATCACATAAGGTCCAGTGTGTAGCTATGGCTTTGCTGCTGCGTATGTCCCTTTGCAGCTCACACACAAATGCACACGTAAAGCTGACTGTGGAAGCAGAGTTAGCTTATTCTTCTACTCTAAGACACCTCAAAAACAAGAACTTACCTTCTCGTTGACTTATGTCCTCTGAAGTGGAGACATAATTTCATTGGGATTAAAACGTTTAATAAATCAAATTATTTTTCTGTATAACTCTACTTAGCCAGTAGAAATTCACTCTTAGAATAATGAACATGCCATTTTGATAATTTATTCTATTCTAATAGTAAAATTCATGTTAGATATTGGAAAATTGTTATTGTAAATTGCCCCAGCTTTATCTTTTGTATCATAATCTTTTGGTCAATCATATCCAATAACACTTAAATACTTTACTTTGTACTTCTTAGTTATTACATCATTGTGTTCCAGATCTTGAGGCTATAAGCTGCTTAAGAAAATTGTCTTTTTTGGTAGGGGGAGGTTCACTCATAACGTCTAATCAAATTTTAATATCTAAAATATAGTCAGTAAATATTCATAGTATAATGAATCCTAAATTAAAATACTACAAACAAATTTTGTTTCTTACCAAATGATAAACTTGAACCAAGAGCATTTTTATTTATCTCTTGAAGAAGCCATAGACCCTTGCTGGCATCTTTGTAACAGTGAGATATTGGCTTCACGGTAGAGCAAATTTTAGGCTTGGGTACCAGTCTTCCAGGAAGGTACAGTTCTTTCTTCTTTGAGACAAATTTTAGGAGGAAATTTATTTAGTTTTGAGATATGGACAAACCAACCAAATTGAGGCAGGAGGGAAGAGAGTAAGTATAATTCAGTATGAATCCTAGACATACTTACTGAGAAAGAAATAAGTCCTTTAGTACAAAGAGGGCCACTGTACCTTGAAAGGAACCCAGATTCCTAAGCTTGACTGGATCTTTAAAAAAATGGACTCCATTTATTTACTGAACTTAACTTTAGACTTGGAGCAAACAAAGCTTGCATATAATTTCTTGATTATATTTCCTCAACAAGAACTGGGCCTGACTCAAGACAGGGATTTCACTGGTATTCGTTCACAACAGAAGTCAACACTCCTAACCAGCATGTCACTTAATCTATTTCATTCAGCGTTCAAGGCAATCAGAAGGTTAAATTGCACCGAACAAACACCAGTGACTTGTGTACATGTAACAAAAGGAGGAGGTGTTCTTGGAGGGCAGAGAGTGGCAGGTCTAGTAATTTTGTGAATTGTATCATTAATAAAATATATTTTATTCTATTTGATGCTGACTTCAGGAAGGTTCTTGTGTGTGATGATTACATTTTTAAACAGGCAATTTTTTCTATGTCTTTACCCAAGGCTAAAGGGAAATCTAATACAAAATTCAAACAGACTTAACTGAAATGCCCATTAAAATTTTAGTTGTGTCCTTTTAGGAGTTTTAAGAACTATATATTCAAAGCTGCCCAATAAAAAAAAAAAATGTAACTTTAACAACTGTATAACTCATAATATGAACCTACCAAAGCAAAGATGAGATCATGGTTCTATATTTTAAATTTCAAAACATTTTGGAAGATTTTTTTTTTCCTGATTAAAAATTCTTAAAAAAAGCTTGTGATTAGGAAGAGATAACCATTTTATTGGTGATTAAATTATTTCAAGTTAACTGAAAGACAAATTTATATATATCAATTTTTTATATCTCAAACACCTAGAAGAGTACTTTGCCATTAATTAATTAATTATAAAGACTTTAATCTGGATAGTTTTAGTAACATAAATTTATTCTATTTTTATGAATAATGCTAAAAACTGTATACCAAACGATATTTAAAAGAAGATAAGCTTGGCATCATTCTGAGAAATTATTGCCTCTAATTCCTCCCATGCAATAGATCCGAAGGATGAATTGAAAGGAAGAAAAAGGAAGTTGGAAGCTTCACTGCATTTCTAGAATCAAGCCTCCAAAAAACTAGTATTTTAACTTCTGTCATCAAACTGTCACACATTGGTCTATATTTCCTAGCCCAACATTCAGTGAGCTCCGCCCATGAGAAAGTCCTGCTCTGGGCACTAAGGTATATTCAAAGATGATGAAGGTAGAATCTCTTTCTCGGAGGGCTTATAACCTGTAGGAAAAGCAAACAATGTTTGTTCACACATATCTATAACATCCATGCAAAGCCAGCAAGAGGCAAAACTCAGAAAGAATCCCTGGTGGAAAGGCACACCTGTCAAATGTCAGTGTGGTGGCTAAGAATCAGAATGCCTTGGTTCAAATACTGACCTTGCCGACAAGCTGTTCGACTTTGGGAAAATTGTTTATCCTCTCTTGCTATAGTTTCTTCACCTGAGAATTTGGGAAGAGTTCCTCAGTGGATTGTTATGAAATTTAAATGAGATAGTCAATACATGTAAAACCCTTAATCTAGAGGCAGACATATTATAAATCCTCAATAAATAATGGCTATTTTAATTATTCTACACCTAAAATTATCTCATTATTCACATTTTAGATACACCTTACATTAACTGGAAAAATTAATACTTGGCTATAATATATATTACTTTTAAATATGTAGATAGAAAAAGCAAAATTCTATTCACAAATGGAGGTGAGTGAGGGAGAGACAAAAGTAAATGGATGGATGGATAGATAGATAGATAGATAGATAGATAGATAGATAGATTATAGAAAAATAGATATGGTGTTATAGGAGGTGATGAGTTCTCAAAAGAAAAAAATTAAAGTCTGGCAGGTGTGGTTCAGTGGTTGAGCATCGACCCATGCACCAAAAGGATGCCGATTCAATTCCTGGTCAGGACACATGCCCAGGTTGTGGGGCTGATCCCCAGTGGGGGGCATGCAGGTGGTGGCCAATTGATGTTCTCTCTCATCTATGTTTCTATCTCTCTCTCCTTCTCACTTCCTCTCTCTCTAAAATCAATAAAGGGGAAAAATTAAAAAGAGAAGGGAGTAGGAAAGGTTGGAAGACTCTAAGTTTAAATAAAATGATCATAACCAACCTCATTGGTAATGCTTTTAAGTAAAGACCTGAATGAGTGAGAAAACATAGCACAGTTATCAAGGAAAGCATACAGGAAGTGGAAGCTGCATCAGAAAGTCCTAAGTGTGTAGATATGTGGGGAAAAGTAGCCAGAAGACCAGTGTGGCTGGCACTGAGTAAGTGAACACACACAGTAGCAGATGAGCTTTGAGAGGTAATTGGTGAGGCTGATGGTGGTGGACTTCTAGGCTCTTGAAAGATGTTCTACCTTTACTTTGAGGTGGGTGGAAAGCCATTAGAGGGTGTACAGCAGAGAAATAATAGGATTTGACTGACTTGGTTGAGAATAGATTCAGGTTTGGCAAAGATAAAAAAAACAACAAAAAACAGGAGACAAGTTATAAGAATATAGTAATAATTCAGGTAAGATAAAAAGGCTACTTAGGAAGGGTGTATATAATAGAGATTGTGATCATGGAGGATTCTGAATATATATTGCAATGGATGCAATGGCCTTTCCTATCTCCTGACAGATTTCCCTAAGCAACTAGATGCATACCGTCTCCACTGGCTGAGATGGAGAGGACTGTGAGTGGAATATGTGTAGAGGGGAAGATTATGCATTCAGTTTGGGGCAGGTTAAGTTTGAAATGCCTATTTTCTGATGGATGTGCTGAGTATAACATGTCTGGAATTAATAGGACCAGACCAGTCTTTACATACAAATTTGGGAGACGTAAGTATACAGGTACAATTTAAAGCTCAGTCACTGGATGAGATCACCGGATGCTAAAAGATGGGTGTCCAGAGACTGAGTCCTACATCACCTGGAAGGCACGGAGATGTGGGACAACCAGAAGAGGAGAGAGAGAAGCAGCGGCCAGTGGAGACGAAAGATGAGCATATGATGCCTTGGACACCAAGTAAAGAAAATATTTCCAAGAGGAAAAAGTGATTAATTATGTTAAGTATTACTGTCACATCAAGTACAGTAACTAAGAATGATCTTTAGATTTACCAACATGGAGGGCTTGTGTGAATTTGGTAAGAGCAATTTTAGTAAAGTATTATAGGCAAAAGCCCTATTATAGTGGACCCAAGGGGAAATGGGAGCAACCTAATTGAACGTAATGAGTTTTCTAAACAAGTTTTCTTGTAAAGGGGAAAAGAGAAGTGATGGTGTGAAAGAAGTGTTGGGTTTAAACAAATGAACCCAAACCCATAAACATGGGTTTAAGCATGTGTATGTGAATGAGGACGATAAAAAGCAAATTATGAATTATGGTCTCTGTGTCCTCATGTAAGGAGCTGGGAAGTTGCCACTCCATCCTAACAAGTAAAAAGCTGAACAGACTGAAGCACCAAGAATTCCTTTAGGACCCGTAAGAGAAGTGAGGACACAGGGCACACTGCTACCCTCAGGCCTGGGGAGACAGACAATAGTGAGAATAACAACTACTGGACTCGAGTGGAAATGGCCAGGAACCGTTGGGGGGTGGAGAAACCTGACTGTGATTGAAGAATTACTGAAAGCTCCTTATGGACAATTCTGGAGTTAAACATTCTCGGGGCGGGGGGCGCAGTCATAGGTGGGCACCCACAAAATTGTAATTTATTTTCAGGAGCTCAGACAGATTCCTGTAGTAAATAATGTAGAGCTATCCCTCCGGCACCTGGCAAGGAAAGGGAAAAGGAACTATTTAAAAATAATGAGAGCAATCTGTTCTTAACAAGGTTGGCCCTCAGGAGAAACTAGTTAACAAGAACCTAACCTGCTGGTGTTTTATCAAGCCTAACTGGGGAAGGGAGATACCCGACTCTAGCCTCTCTAGCCATCCTCTCCCACCTGAGGGGGCAAAAAAGAAAAACTAAAAAAATACTTAAGTTTACCATTCACAGGCACAGGCTCTCTTTGAGACTAGTCAGAAACTATAAAAAGTTTCCTCTGTCCCCACTATCTCACCACCACGTTACTAAAGGCCGACACACAGCAGTTCCTATTACACAGTACAATGTGTTTGTCTATCAAGAAAAACATTACAAGGCATACCAAAATGCAAAAACACAATTTGGGAGACACAGAGTGAGCATCAGAACCAGACACGGCAGCGAAGTTGGAGTTATGTGATCAGGAATCTGAATCAGCTGTGATTAATATTCTAATGGCTCTAGTGGACAAAGTAGACAGCATGCGAAACAGATGCACAACATGTGCAGGGAGATGGAAATTCTAAGGAAGAAACAAAAAGAAATGCTGGAGATAAAAAAAAAAACACCCACGAAAGAATGCCTTTTACAGGCTTATTAGTAGACTGGACACAACTAAGGAAAAATCTCTGTGCCCAAGGACGTCACAATAAAAAATTCTATAACTGAAAAGCAAGCAGAGCAAAGACTGGGGTGGGCAACCCAGACTATCCAAGGACTGTGGGACAACTACAAAAGATTGAACCTGCACATAACGGGGATATGTGTGCAGAGGAGAAGAAAGAGAGAGAGAATCAGAAGAAATGTTTTAAATAATAATGACTGAAAATTATACCTCAATTAATGTCTAATACTAAACCCGAGAGCCAAGGCAGCTCAGAGAACACCAAGCGGGATAAATGCCAAAAAACAAAAACAAAATCTACACTGAGGCATGTCATTCTCAAATGACAAAAACCAAAGTTGTTTTATTTTTTAGTCCTGAAAGAAGCCAGAGGAAAAAGGACACCTTACATACAGAAAAACAAAGATAAAAAATACATTCTAATTCTCCTCAGAACCCTTGCAAGCAAGAACAGAGTGAAATAAAAGATTAAAGTGTTGAGAGAAAAGAAAGCACCAACCTAAAATTTTGTATCCACAAAGTTATCCTTTGAAAAGTAAAGGAGAAATAACGCCTTTCTCAGACTAGAATGGAGGGAACTTGTTGCCAGAATTTCCTTGCAAGAAATGTTAAAAGTCCTTTATATATATGTGAGAAAATTGGGAAGAAAGAAAGAGCATCAAAGAAGAATTAAGAATTAAGGTAAATAAAAAACTTGTCTTTTTCTTAATTGATCAAATAGATAACATTTTATTCAAATAAGAGTAAGCACATATGCATTGTGTATGCTTACCCAGTATATCTTCTATATGTTTATTTATAAATGAAGTGAATGCAGCAATGATAGGAAGAAAGAAAATTAGTACTACTTTGTTATTATCAGGTACTCACATTACCAGTGAAGTGGTATAGTGTTATTTGAAAATGGACTTTGATTAGCTTTAAGTATATATTGTAAACTCTAATGCAGTCACACAAAGAGAGTCTTGAAAAGTAGTAGCTGATATACTAAGAAGAGAAAATGGAATAATATAAAATGCTAAATTAAAACCACAAAATACTTGGCTGGTGTGGCTCAGTGGATTGAACATCATCCCATGGACTGAGAAGGCCTGGTTTGATTCCCGGTCAGGGCACATACCCAGGTTGCCGATTCAGTCCCCAGTTGGGGTGCATGCAGGAGTCAACGGATCAAAGTTTCTCTCCCACATTAATGTTTCTCTCTCTCTCCCTCTCATTTCCTCTCTCTCTCTCTCTCAAATCAATAAAAACATATCCTTGGATGAGGATTAAGAAAAAAGTTTTGAAACCACAAAAGACAGAAAAGGAGTACAACATAAATTGAAACAAAAAACATGCAAGACAAATAGAAAACAGTAACAAATATGATAGCTATTAATGCAATTATATTAATAATCACTGTGAACATCAATAGTCAAATGCACCAATTAAAAAACAGAAATTGTCACAGTGGGTCAAAAAACATGACCCAACTTTATGTTGTCCACAAGAAACTAACTTCAGCCCTGGACGGTTTGGCTCAGCAGTAGAGCGTCGGTCCATGGACTAATGAGTCGCGGATTTGATTCTGGTCAAGGGATCATACCTCGGTTGCAGTTCATCCCCGGCCCTGGTTGGTGTCATGTGGGAAGCAGCCAGTCAATGTGTCTCTCTCACATAGATGTTTCTCTCTATCTCCCTTTCTCTCCCTCTCTCTCCCTCCCACTCTATCTGAAGATAAATAGAAAAAATATCCTCAGGTGAGGATTAAAAAAAAAGAATTATAAAAAAAGAAACTCACTTCAAATCTAAGAGATGTATGGACTAAAAGTAAATAAAAGAAGAAAATTATGCCATATTAACACTAGTCAAAA
Source organism: Molossus molossus (assembly GCF_014108415.1). Classification (NCBI taxonomy): domain Eukaryota; kingdom Metazoa; phylum Chordata; class Mammalia; order Chiroptera; family Molossidae; genus Molossus; species Molossus molossus. The sequence goes on along the minus strand of NW_023425403.1, from coordinate 24,224,770 downwards.
GAAAGCAGAAATAGCTATATTAATTAATTTTAGGCAGAGTAGACTTCAAAGCAAGACAATTATCAGGGACAAAGAAGGTGGGTGCATATGGATGAAGGCTTCACTTCTCTAAGAAGACATAACAATTCTTAACGTGTATGTACCTAACAAGGAAATATCAAATTACACATGACAATAACTGATAGAACTGCAAAGAGAAACAGATAAATGTATTATTATAGTTTGAGACTTCAACACCCCTGTATCAGAAATAAATCCAGTCTGCAGATAATTAGTAAGGACATGGCTGATCTCAACCACATCAATAATCACCTGAATATAACTGACATTTATAGACTACTTCATTCAACAATGTCAGAATACATGTCTTCTCATGTTCCTAGGAAACATTCAGCAGTATTGACCACATTGTAGACCATAAAACACATCTTAACAAATGTAAAAAAAAAAAAAAGAAATCATACAATATCTGCTTTTAGATCACAATAAAGTTAAACTTGAAATCAATAACTGGAAAATCTTCAAAATACGTGGAGATTAAACAACATACTTCTAAACAAGACATAGGTCAAAAAGAATTCTCAAGATAAATTTTAAAATATTTTTGAACTAAATGAAAATGAAAGCACATCTTATCAAATCTTGCAGGATGCAGGGAAAGCATTGCTTAGAGGCAAATTTATATCACTGAGTGTACATACTAGAAACAAAAGAGATCTAAAATCAATCATCTAAGCTTCCACATTAGGAAACTAGGAAAAAAAGTGCAAATTAAATCTAAATTATGCATAAGAAAAGAAATAATTAGCAGTGTTATTTACAATAGCTAAGATCTGGAAATAGCCCAAGTGCCCATCAGTAGATGTGTGGATAAAAAAGCAGTAGTACATTAACACAACAAAATGCTATGTGGCTGTAAAAAAAGAAGGATTTCTTACTCTTTGTGACAGTATGGATGGACCTGGAGAGTATTATGCTAAGCATAATAAACCAGTCAGAGAAAGACAAATATCACATGATCTCACTTCTATGTGGAATCTAATGAACAAAATAGGTCCAGAGGCATGGATACATGAAACAAACTGACAGTTTTCAGCAGGAAGGGAGTGGGAACAGGAAGAGATTAACCAAAAAATTTATGTGCATATATGCATAGCTCATGGACAGGGACAATGTGATGAAGGCTGGGGTGGGGCAGGGGCTGGGTGGAGGGGTGCAAAGAGGAGGGAAATGGGGGACGTCTATAATACTGTCAATGATAAAAATAAAAATAAAGAATTTGAGCAGAAATCAATGAAAATAACAAAGAAAATAGACAAAAATCAATAAAACCACAGCTAGTCCTTTAAAAAATTGATAAAATCCATAAGCCTCTAGCCAGACTAAATAAAAAGAGTGAGGACACAAATTACTAACAGCAGAAGTAAAAGAGGGGACATCAGTACAGATTCCATGGAAATTATGAGGATAAAAAAAGAATACTATGAATACATGTATGCCCATAAATTTAATAACCTAGATAAAATGGATTAATTTCTTGAAAGATGCAAATTGCCAAAACTCATGCTAGAAAAGTAGACAATCTAAACAGGCACATATCTATTAAAGAAATTGAATCAATAATTAATAAATTTCCAAGAAAAAGGGCACTAAGCCTAAAATAGGTCACTGGTGAATTCTACCAACATTTAAGAAAAAAGTTATACCAATTCTCTACAATCTCTTTTTGAGCACAGAAGCATAAGTAATACTTACATAACACACACACGTGTGTGTGTGTATAAAGTTAGTAAATTGAACCCAACAATGTATAAAATGAATTATGAAACATAACCATATGGGATTTATTTCAAGTATACAATGCTGACTCATCAAATGAAATCAATGTACTGTAGTCCATAACACAAACAGGCTATATTAGAATACTTTCATGATTATAAGAAAAATGCAGAAAAATCATTTGACAGAATTCAACTTCCATTCAAAATTAAAAATCTATGTAATCTAAGAATAGAGGGACATTTTCTCATCCTGGTAAAGAATATTTACAAAAAACCTATGGCTAACATCATACTTAATGGTGAGAAGCTCAAAACTATTCCAAAAACAATAGATTGTCCTCACTCACTACTCCTTTCCAAAATTGTACTAATAACCCTTGCTAATTTAATACAACAATAAAGGAAAATAAACAAGATAAAAATTTAGAGGAAAAAATTTAACTATCCTTGTTTACAGACAATTATCTATACAGAAAATCTGAAAGAAATGACAAAAAATACTGAAACATATATAATTATAGCAAAGATGAAAAATAAGAGATTAATATACAAAAGTCAATTTCTTTCTTATATGCTAACAATTAACAAGTGGATATTAAAATTAAAAGCATAATATCATTTATATTAGCACACCAAAATTAAACTCTTATGTACAAATCTAACAAAATATGTATAGGTTCTGTATGAGAAAAATAATATGATACTATGATGAATGAAATCAAAGAATAATTCAGTAAATGGAAAAGTATGTCATGTCAATAGGATACTCTAATTGTCAAGATGTCTCTTCTTTTTCTTTTTTTTAATCCTCACCCAAGGATATTTTTCCATTTATCTTCAGATTGCATGGGAGAAAGAGAGAGAGAAACCTAGATGTGAGACAGACATGTCGATTGGCTGCCTCCCGCAGAACCTCGACCAGGGCCTGGGAACAGAACTGCAGCCAAGGTACATGCTCTTGACTGGAATCGAACCCATTACTCTTCAGTCCGTGATGCCGCTGAGCCAAGCTGGCCAGAGTAAGATATCTCTTCTTTTTAACTTATAGATTCAAAAGAATCCCAATCAAAATCCCAGCAAGTTACTTTGTAAATATTGACAAAGTTATTCTAAAGTTTGTAAGAAGTGGCAAAAGACCCATGATAGCCCACACAATATTGAAGGAGCTGTGGCAATACAATGGAGTCAAGATAGGCTTTTCAACTAATGGAGCTGGAACTACTAGACATCAACATGAAAAAAAAAAAAAAACTCTAGACACAGATCTTATACTCTTTGCAAAATTAATTCAATATGGATCACAATCCATATATAAAATATAAAACTATAAAATTCAGAGAAGATAATGTAGGAGAAAACATGGGTAACCTTGATTATATCAGTGGCTTTTTAGATAGAACAATAAACCCATGCCCATGAAAAAAACTGATAAGCTACATTTTATTAAAATGAAAAAATTCTGCTCTTCAAAAGAAATGAGAAGAGAAGGAAAAGATGAATCACAGACTGGGCAAAAATGTTGGCAAAAGACATCTGATACAGAAATATTATGCAAAATATACAAAGAATTCTTAAAACTCAATATTAAGAAAATGAGCAGCTTGATTAAAAAATAGGCCAAGAGCTTAACAGACACCGCACCAAAGAAGACATACAGATGGCAAATAAGCATTTGAAATGATGCTCCACATTATATATCATCGGAGAAATGCAAATTAAAATAACAGTGAGATACTGCTAAACACCTATCAGAGTGGCCATAATCTGGAACACTGATGACATCAAATGTTGATGAGAATATAGATCATCAGGAACTCTCAATCATTACTGGTGGGAATGCACAATGGTACAGTCACTTTGGAAGACAGTTTAGAATTTCCTTACAAAACTAATTATACTCTTACCATAATATCCTGCAATCACTCTCCTTGGTATTTATTCAAAGGAATTAAAAACTTATGTCCACACCAAAACTAGCATATGGTTGTCTATAGAAGCTTTATTCATAATTGTTCAAACTCAGAAGTGACCACCATGTCCTTCAATAGGTGAATGAATAAACTGTGGACATCCAGCTTTCTCATGCTTACTTCTAGCATTGCATTTAATGCATCAATTCCGGTTGTATTATCTTATGCTTATTGTGAATATTGAATTTTTTTCATCCTTTTCTTTTGCAATGAGTCATAAATCAGTGTATCACTCTGGTGAGTGATGTTGACAGTGGGGGAGCCTATGCATGTTGTGGGCAGGGCATAAATATGTACCTTCCCCTTAAATTTTCTGTGAAAGTTATACTGTTTTAAAAATAAGCCTCAATAAAAAGGAACAGAAGAGGAGAAGTTGCAAAAGAAAAGGATGAAAAAAAATTCAATATTCACAATAAGCATAAGATAATACAACCGGAATTGATGCATTAAATGCAATGCTAGAAGTAAGCATGAGAAAGCTGGATTGGGTATATTAATATCAGATAAGGCAGACCTCAAGACAGAGTACTACAGGAGAAAAAAGGCATTTTATAGCGATAAATATGTTGATTTTCAGGAAGATATAACAATCGTAAGTATGTATATGACTAATAGAATTAAAAAATACATGATGTGAAATATTAACTGAATTAAAAAAACAGAAAAATCTATACATTTAATTTTAAAATTTAACACCCCTCTCTCAGGTGTACATTGTACATTTATCAAAACAGACCATACTCTGGGCTATAAAACAAGTTTCAATTTGACAAAAATTGTGAATGTTTCAATATGGCTAAAAGACTGAATTTTTACAGACAATTAAATTACAAATTATTATTATATGGTATCTATATAATCACAAGGGCCAAAGAATAAATCACAAGAAATATTATAAATTAGTTTTGCCTAATGATAATAAAATGATAAAAAATAAAAATGAAACGGATTAAGTTAAAAGAAAATTTTATATTATTAAATGCTTATATTTGAAAACAGAAGTCTAACATCAATGATCCATATGTATAGCTAGAAGAAGAGCAAAGTAAATATAAAGTAGTTTGAAACAAGAGAGTAATAAAGATCACAGCAGATATCTGTGAAACAGAAAAAAAATATATAATAGAGAAAATTATAAATTTGAAAGTTGTTTCTTTGAACGTTTTAACAGAATTAACATATCCCTAGGTAGGCTGATAGAGAGAGCAATACTATATCAGCAATAAAATATGGTATATTAGAATATATGTAGAGATATAAAAGTGGTACTAAGGGACCATTATGATCAATTTTATGGAACTAAATTTAATAACTCAGTCAAAATGGGTAAATTAGTAAAATTTTTTAAATGACAGAAAGTGGTACAAGATAAAACAAAATCTGAAGAGTCATATACCCATTAAGATTATTCAATTATTTATCAAATATTCTTCCACAAAGAAAATTCCAGGTCCAGATTGCTTCAGAGATTAATTTTATGAAACATTTATGGATGTAATACTACCCATCTTACACAAATATTAGAGAAAGCAGAGGAGGCAGCAGGTATCAAGTTGTTTTATAAGGCAAACAAAGTACTGATAGCAAAGCCTAACACAGATATTCTAAAAATAATGTTACATATAAATATTTCTCATGAACATAGAACAAAACTTTTTAAAAATGCATTTAAAAATTGAATCCAGAAATATAGAAAATGATAATATATCATGAATAAGTGGGTCTTCTTCCAGAAAAGCAAAATTGGTTTAACATTCAAAACCAGTCAATGTGATTTGTCATATTAACAGAATAAAGCAACCTCACATTCCCATCTCATTAGATGGAGAATCCAACACTTACTCCATAATTCATAAAATAATAATTAAATAAGATTATTAAAAAATACTAAATCATTTACATTAATAATTAATAAAAATTTAATTAACTTCATAATAATTTAAAACTTTCAGCAATCTGGGAACAGAAGAAATCTTCCTCATTCTAACAAAGCCCACAACTAGCATTATACTTAAGTATAAAACATTGAGCACATTTTCTCTATTAGGTCCACTATCACTAATTTTATCTGCATTGAACGGGCCATCTTGAGTGAATAAAATACACTAGGAAAATAAAAGACATATTTATTAGAAAGAAAGAAATTTTCTTTATTCTCAACTAATATGATCACTAGAATAGAAAATCCCAAAGAATCCATAAAAACTACTAAAAATAAGTAAAGTAAATTTGTTAAAGTTAGAAGATAAAAGTATCAATGTATAAAAATCAACTGTGTTTCTCCATACAAGTAACAAACTATTTGAAATTTAATTTTAAAAATATTGAAAATAACATAAAAACACAACAGACTTAAAAATAAATTTAACCAGGATGGTGCTAGACCCCTACACTAAAAGCCACAAAATGTAGCTGAATAAAATTAAACAGACTTATGTAATTGGAGAGATAGACACATTCATACATGAGAAGACTTAATCCTTCAAAGATGTCAATTCTTACAAATTCCTGTATAAAGTCAATGACATCCTGTTTAATATTGTTTAACCAAGCATTTTCCAGTTATTAAACATAAAGATCCACTTTCACTGGAAACAAATATTGACATCTCCAAGAACTCTAGTTTGAGAATTACATTAATTTGAAAGTCACTGATGTATTTTCATAAGAGTTTGAAATAAAGAAAAAACAGAGTCCTCAAGATGGCTTTGCCAGCTTCAAAATTCACTTAATTTAGGCTCGATTATGTTGTATTTTTTTCCTAGTCCTGTGTAACTTGAGGGGAAACTCAGTATCTTTGCTCTAAGTACTATATTTTCTATGAAACTACAAATCCCCAAAGGGAAGACGCATGCTTATTTCATTCACCTTTATATTAGTTAGTATCAGGCACAGTAACTGCCTGGTGTATGCTTAACTCATTTATTTATTCTTTCATCCATTTATTTCTCAAACATTTAATGAGTCCTCACCTTGTGTCAGGTGCTGCTTTAGGTCCTGAGGATATAGCAGTAAACAAAGCAAACCTCCAGCTTTCATAGACCTTGAAATAAACATTTGTAAAACGAAAGAATGAGTGAAAAAGAAAAACACCTCCTAGTAATGATGCTAATACACATTCATAATTTTATGTGTTCCGTGCATATCATTTCATCGGGGTTTCCTAGCAGGGACGCAGTGTGGGCAGAGTGAAGCGATATTTCTATTTTGCAGATAAGAAAGCTGAAGATCGAAGAGGCAGCAGCTTGCTAAGCGAACAATGATGAAGCAAGGACATGCATCTTGGTCTCCAGAGAGGAAATCTCACTTCCGTTCTTCTTCCTTTAAAATGGGCCAGAGAAAGGATGAAAGTAGACCAGGCCCACAACCTAGGATTTATTAAACCTGCCACCCCCTTTTCCCAAACAAAGAAAAACGTGTGCTCGCAGCACCGCGTGGTGCGCAGCAGCAGCGGGCCCAGTGCGGCGCGACGCCTTGTTGAAAGGAGCAAGGAGCATGGCTGCTCTGCCAGTTTCTCCTGCGGCCGCAGAGGACCAGACATTCATCACACGCTGTGATCTATTTCTCCTGTCTCAGACACTGCCCTCGATAGCACAGGTGTGAGCAAAGCAGATTCCCTTTACCCAGGGAGACCGAGGCTGACGAGTCAGTAATTAAAGGCCACCGCAGCAGCTAACGTGCGTGCCGTCCTGAAAAGCTGCAGAAGGGTCGGGAAGCAAAGAGAAGTGTCTCCTTGTGAGAGGAAAAGGAACGTTGTCAACACAGGGGGAGCTGTGTGCCAATGAGAATAAGAAAGACTCGAGGGGGCATGGAGGACGATTAGCTCAAGGTGAGTTCGAAACATTAAATAACAGAAGGTCTGATGTGAGAGGTTGTAGAACCGCACAGCACTGGGAGAGGAGCCCGCCAGAGGACTTGCAGTTTAAACTCCACAGCTGGAGCTAGAGATGAAATTCGAAGAGAAGCTTCTGCTGACGCACCGCCTCCCCCACCCCCAATGACAAAGTTAAAGGGAATAGGAAGATGCATTGTTTAATTTGAAAACTCACAATAAACAATGTTAAAGGACACCAGAAGATCAGAAAGGGAGACTATATTGTAATAAAGGTATGTTAAGATAAACCAAAAATAGCTAAAAACCTAATTGTTGGTACTATTAAATAAAAGCATCATTTTCTCTAAGAATGATGTGATTAATGGCAATGAGGATGTGCACTGATACAGCCCTGTTACTGGACTGGGGACGTTGAATGGCAGGGCTTTGGAAGGCTTCCCTCATTCCGCCCCCAGGGACACAAAGCTTCCCTTTTGGCTGACGCTCACTGTGAGGTGTCATCAACGCTGATTTTATTTCCATAGACCTCCAGAAGCTGGTGAGCAGCGCTGAGTTCATTGAAAAAGATCTTTACATGACTTTCTGTTCTTTATCCCTAGTACTAAGAAAACTTCCCAGGTAATCTTTTAAATCATGTTTCCTTTGTTTGTATTTCTTTCTAAGGCTTACTCAGTGTCTTGTATGAATTTTTTAGTACTTTTAGCATTATTTTAGATAAAGAGAAGAAAAACATTGCCAAATTTCATAAAAGCGTTCAATAAAGTAACATAAATGAAAAGAAGAATTATTTGAACTTACTAGTTTTTTCATAGCACTGGCCTTAAACATCTTCCATCTATAGTTTGTAGGGAAGAGGGCCATGAGGGAGAGGATTAAAAACCCAACTAAATATAAAGATGTCGTTTAGCTACCCAGGTTAGACCTGAAGAAGTCCTTGGAGAAATAGCAGCCTTGATGGCTCCGGGGATTATAATGCAGAGGGTGGAAGTACCTACCAACCAGGGGCACTCAGCAGACCCACAGGTGTCCTGACTTCAGGGTAATTGAAAATCTCTTCACATTCCCAAATGCTTCTGCAACCTCTTATAATGCCTTAAATTCCACGATTAGAACTTCTGCTCTTTGGCTTATGGGTTTTACCATTTTGATAAAGATTCTGTCTAATGTGATGTTTCCCGGGGGTCATAGTGTAAGCCTTTACACAAGAACATGAATTAGACCCACTTATAATAGCCTATTTGGCTGAGGGGTAAAAGTGTGGGGAGGGCATAACATCAGACATCAGAGTCACAGATAAAAGCAAAACAGAACTAAAAGTAAATATTGAAATGAAATTTAAACTCGTATTTTGATATATAGCTAGGTGAGATTGAAATTCGTATTGCTGTTGTGATTTTTACCTAGTTCATAGTTTGAGTTTGAAGCCATGGTGAAGAAGAGAGATGCCAAAAGCCTGAAGATGAGCAAATGATCTTTCTTTTTTCAGGAAAAGAAGATAAATTTCAGCAAATAATGGACGACTAAACACTTAAATAAGCTGCCCTGGCCGGTTTGGCTCAGCGGTTAGAGTGTCGGCCTGCAGTCCGGAGAGACCCGGGTTCGGTTCCCACTAAGGGCATGTACTTCGGTTGCGGTTTGTCCCCGGCCCTGGTTGGTCATGCGGGTGGCAGCCACTCGATGTGTCCCTTCACGTCGATGTTTCTGTCTCTCTCTCCCTTCCTCTCTCTCCCTCCCACTCTATCTGTACCAAAAAAAAAAAGGAAATATCCTCGGGTGAGGATTAAAAAAAAAACAACAAAAAAAAACACTTAAATAAGCTGATTCATTTTTTAAAGCTTTAGTGAGATATAATTCACCCATTTAAAGCGTACATTTCAATGACTTTTGGTATATATATAAAGAGGTGCATCCATTTTATAAGATTTTCATTGTCCCCCCAAAAAAATCCCCACACCAAATCACTGGGCTTTACACCTCGTCTCCCCAGTCCCACAGCTACAGGCAACCACTGCTCTGTTCTCTGTTTGTAGATTGGTCTGTTCCGGACATTAGATTTAAACTGATTCTTAATACTCATTCTTTCATTTTTTAAGACAAATATTGCCAAAACATACTGACTTCTTTGTTGATTAAATTACAATAACTCCCTTAAAATATTTTGCACTAGATATACCTAAATATCCACATATCACTTTCTTGAAGGAAAAAAAGAAAACATTTAAAATATTCTAGTCAACCACAAAATTAGTCAACATAAGAATCTCAAAATGGACAAGTTACAGTATAAAATAAATCAACAACCAGTTACACACACTTAACAGGTATTAAACTGTTTATAATATATCTCAAATGTCTAAAACAATACTTTAGAGAAGATATATATGAAAAATACATTATTAGTAATAAAATCTGAATCCAAAGGTCCAGTTCATGATAGCAAACCTGATAAAGAAGGGGCAACGGAGAAGGACACAAGAAAAGCTTGATACTCTCTCGTCTTAACACAAGGAGGAGTCGACACCATAATTGGGGAAAAAAAATAGATGCAACATGTTTTATAAATCCTTAAGGCCTTCTATAATTAAACAGTAAATATATAGTCTCATTTATAGAGAGAGAAAAAAATCTTTAAAAATGATAGAAAAATAGAGACATAAGAAAATATGACCAAAACATATTTTATCTCCTGTTCCTGAGCTCATTTCACATTGTTCAGGCCTCATTTTAAATGTCTGTTCCTTCCAAAGATGCCTAAACTAGGCCTAGACTTTATCTCAAGATTGAGATACAGTCCTTAAACTGCATCCCACATCTCTTAACTTCCACATTACTAACATTAATCTCATATATAATTAAATGTTTCACTGCCCTCTATTTTGCTCATAGATGTATTACATGCAATGCACATCTTATAAATACATATGAAATGATTGAATAACTGGTTGCATCCTTGATTTTTAAGTACAGAATGAGCCAGCAAGGTTTCAGAATCATAAAAATATCAATTATTCCATTATGTGGAATATATAAGAATCTATAAAAGTCATGTTTTTTGGTGAACATTTGTTGGCATGCACAGTGCTCATGGTGATATACTAAATGCAAATACAATTTAACAATCCAAGTTTGTACTAAAATACACGTGAGAGAGAGAGGAAATGGATGAGCGAGAAAGAAGTAGAAAGAGGGTGGGAGGGGAGAGATTGGAAAGAATCTCTAGTTATCATTAGCCATCTCTGGGAAGTTAAAACGGAAGTGTTTGTTTCACATGATTCTCTTTGCTCTGTTTTTAAAACAATAGTTTCTTTTAGTATTTTAAAAGGGTTCATTTGGGGTTTTATGTTTTAGAAACATATGTTTTATGTTTTTATTTTTACTTTTTATAATCCCTGTTTTTACTTTCATTTTACTATTTGGTTTGTTAGTTTTAATCGATTATCTTTTTTTACTTCCATCCCCACAATCAGTGAACTTATTTTATTTTTTATATTTTCATTCTCTTTTTTATTTTAAAGGTGGAATTCTTTATGCTTTGTAAGATCATAGTTACATATTATTCTTTTACTCTTTCTTTATCCTTGTTTTAGTCTTACACCTATAATTAAATGTCCTGAATGTTCACCATCACATTATCTCTTGACTGGATGAAGATCATCTCCTGGTAGTTTCCTCCAGAAACACTCATGAGAACTGCCTGAGCCTTCCTGGTGTAAACTCGTTATCTGTGGCCTTGACAATGAATAGTACCTTAGTTGGATATAATATCCTTGGATCACGCTTTCTTTCCTTGAGTTTCTTTAAAAGGCTGCTCCAAGATTGCCCTGTTTTGTATGTTGGGTTTGAAAGGTTTGATTCCAATACTATTTCTTACTTTGGTTTTTTAGAGACTAAGTCCTGAGAATTTTTCTTCATCTTTAAATTGTAATCACTTTACTAGTCAACTATTTACTAGTCAATTATTCCAGGAACCCAGTGAACCATTTTAATATGTAGGTGTAATTCTTTTATTTCAAGAAAGTTTTCTTTGATTACATTTTTTTCTGATCCAGTTTTACTGATGTGTAATTTACATACATTAAGATTCAAACATTTTAAATGTAGAGTTGGATGACTTTTGATAAGTGTACACATTTGTATAACTCATGTAACCACCACCACAATCAAGATATCTGACATTTTCATAACTCAAGAAAATCATTTGAGCCCGTTTCAGTTCATTTCTTCCCCCCAACACACTTGCACCACCATTCCTTGGATCTAAGCAAACACTGATTTGATTTTTATCACTGCAGATTAGATTTGACTTTCATATTATTTCATATGAATGGAAACATACGGTATGAACTGTATTGCATCTGGTTTCTGTTTTGTCTTGCTTCTCTTTCTCATCACGGTTTTGGAATTAATTCACATTGTTGCACATGTCTGTAGTTTATTCCTTTTTATGGGTGGGTAGTATTCCATTTCATGTATACATCGCCCTCTGTGTATGAATCTACCCATGGATACACATTTGTGTTGTTTCACTTTTTAGTTGTTAGGAATGAGCCTTCTGTGAAAATTTGTGTACAAGTCTTTTTGCAAACATATATTTGTGTTTCTCTTATGTAATAGGAGTGGACTTGCTGGTTCATTCGAGTGTAAATGTACATTTAATTTTACAAGAAACTACCAAACTGTTTTGAAAAGTTCTTGAACCATTTTTACATTCCCACCAACAATGTACAAGTGTTCTGGGTATTCCACTTTCTTGCCAATATATAGTATTTTTAGTTTGTTTTTTATGTCTTGACCTAAGAGAGAGAGAGAGATTGATTTGTTGTTCCACTTATTTATGCTTTTATTGATTTTTGTATGTGCCCTGACTGGGGATCAAAACACAATCTTGGCACATTGGGACTACACTCAAACAACTGAGCTACCCAGCCAGGGTCTCTTTGATTACTTTTTAATTTTAGCCACTCTAGGGGGGTGTGCAGTGGTATCTAATTGTTGCTTTAATTTGTATTTCCCTGATAACTAATGATGTTGAGTAATTACTGGCTCCCCATATTGCTTCTTTTGCGAAGTTTCTGTTCAAATATTTGTCAGGTTTTTCTTGGAGCTGCTTGTCTTTATATTATTGAATTGTAAAAGTTTTAAAAATACTTTCTACATATAATTTCTTTATCATGTATAAATTGTAAATATTTTTCTGAGTCTGTGCCTGCCTAGTAATATTCATAGGAATCTCTTGAAAACCAAGCATTTAACATTTTTATAAAGTCCACGACATCCACTTTTAAGTTTACGTTCATTATCTAATTACCTCCCAAAGGCCCTATCTCTAATACCATTACTTTGGGAGTCAGAATTTCAACATATGATTTTGTGGGTATACAAACATTCAGGCTATAGGATTCTGCTCCTGGCCCCTCAAATTTATGTCTTCCTCACATTCAAAATACATTCATTCCATCCCAGTAGCCCAAAAGTCTTAACTCATTCCAGTGTCAACTTTAAAATCCAAGTTCAAAGTCTCCTTTAAATATATAAATCATATGTGAGTGGGACCCAAGGAAAGATTCATCTTGTTCAAATTCCCTGCAGTAGTGAACCTGTGGAACCAAACACATCACGTGCCTGTAAGATACAACACTGCGACAGGCACAGCGAAGACATTCCCAAAGAGAGACAGAGGGAGAAAGAATTGCCAGGTGCCGGTAAGTCCAATACCTAACAGGGGAAACAAGACTTTAAACATGAAGGCTGGAGAATAACGTTCCTGGGCTCAATGCTGTGCCTTCCAGGCCCCAGGGGTGGCAATGCCACCCAGAGCATGGCACCACAGTGTGGAGTGCAGCTCATGACATGAGGCAGCGCTGGGCAGCCTGTGCCAAGGTCTGCAGGGGCCAGCTGCCCCTCCTTAGAAACTGCTCTGCCCCCCACCCCACCGACTTACACTCTGGGCCTGTGATGGAAGTGGCTGCCCAGAAGATCTCCGAATTGCCTTTAGGTCACTCTTCCATTGTTTTTGCAGAATAGCTTCTGGCTTCCTATGAGATTCATACAAACCTCCCTGTGGAATGGTCACTTGGCCATACCCTTAGTGTTCTTTTCTGACCAGGTTTTTTTTAGAACACTCTTTTATAATATGGATAGACCAAGAATTATCCAAATCTATCCATTCTGCTTTTTTTTTTTTGTTTAGCAATTCCATCTTTAAGTAATTTTGCTCTTCTCCCATTTTACTACAAGAAGTCACGCGAAGCCAAGCCACTCCTTCAACATTTTGTTTAAAAATAGCTCCATCTTTATATCAATAAAGGTTTACTATGCTGTACACCTGAAACTAATATAATATTGAATTTCAACTGTAAATAAAAAAGAAAACAAATAAATAAGGTAAACAAAAAAAAATAATTTCACCTAAATATCCAACTTTATTGCTCACGCAAAACTCTAGATCGTGAACACAATTCAGTCAGGTTATCACAAGGATCACTTTTCCTCTGATGTCTGATAACATGCTCTTTATTTTTGCCTGGCACCTCGTGAACTGCCTTCCCATCCGTATTTCTACCCGCACTCTGTTTAGTACCTGCAGGTGTTCTCTAGGAAAGTGAGCCTTTCCCTCCAGCTCTCCTCTGTTCTCCCCTGAATTGCCCTTAAAGGGCTGTTCACAGCAGTGTAGGCTCTTTCTAACTTGTACTTCAAAACTCCTCCAGCGTCCACCTATTACCCAGCTCCAAAGCTGCTTCTACATTTTAAGTATTTGTTACAGCAACACACCACTCACCCCTGGTACTAATTCCTGTTTTGGTACATTTGTGATACTAGAACAAAGAGATGGGTGGCTTAAAAACAAACATTTATTTCTCACAATTGCAGAGGCTGGGAAGTTCAAGATCAAGGTGCCAGCAGATTGGGTGTCTGGTGTGAGTCTAGTTCCCGGTTTACAGATGTCCATCTTCTTGCTCTGTCCTCACATGGCTGAAGGGCAAAGGAACTCTCTGGGGTCACTTTTATAAAGGAACTAATTTCACTCATGAGGGCTTTGCTTTTAGATCTGATTACCTCTCAAAGGCTCCACCTCCTAATACCATCATAGGGAGATTTCAACATAGGAATGTCTGTACAGACATTCAGTCGATGTCACTTCTCCTTCCCCCTTAGCATGGTCAAAAAACCCTGACAATATTAAGTGCTGGTGAAGAAACAGAGAAACTGGAGCTGATGTGGTGTTGTTGGGCAAGCAAATTGGAAAAGGGATTGTAGAAAGCCATATGGCAGTTTCTTATGGTTAATCAAATACTTAATATACTGCTCATCAACCCTAATCCCAAGTAAGATAAGAATTTATGTCCATGCAAAAACCTCTACATAAAAGTTTATAGCAGCTTTATTCATATTTGCCCCAAACTAGAAACAACCCAAATATCTATCAGCCTGTGAAGGAATACACAGTGGAATTCATGCAATGGAATATTATAATAGATTAATACCCAGCAATCTCATGTGTACTATTTTAAGTGAAGAAAGTGAGATTCAAAAGTATATATATGGCATGATTCCAGTTATATTGCAATCTGAAAAAGGCAAAATAAAAGGGATAGAAAAAGATCAGTGATTTTCTGAGACTAAAAATGCGGGAGGAAATTGACTAAAACAATGGGCTAGAGGAGACATTTGGGATGGTGAAAATATTCTATATATTGAGTATGGTGGTCATTGTTCCACTATGCATTTGGTCAAATTCACAGAACTGTACACCTAATAAAAGGGAAAAAATTGTGTTAATCAAGTATACATCAATGATCCTGAGTTAAAAAAAAATGAAGAGAGTGGAGACAAAAATTGCACAAGCAGAATATGCCTGCTGTAACTATATTGGAACTCAATTCCTAAGCTTGCTGAGACACATAAATATAAATCCATGAACTGGATGTGTGTACATCCATCGGTGCATGTGTATACATCAAAGAAACTCAATGAACTTCAAGTAGATGAAATCAAAAAGACTGGCACCAAGACATATTACAGTCAAACATTCAGAGCCAAACGTTCAAGTGAAAAAAGAGAGTATATAGTATTTAAAAGTCTAGTACAGCAAGAAAATATAACAATTGTAAATATGATGCATGTAATAGCAGAACATCAAAATATATGAAGCTGGGATGTACTTCAACATGGATAAACCTTAAGGCCATTATGCTAAGTGAAATAGGCCAGTCGTAAAGGACAAATATTGTGTGATTCTGCTTATGAGGTCATCAGAGTAGCCAAAATGATAGAGAAAGCAATTAGAATGGGGTTTCCAGGGGTGGGGGTGGTAGCTGGGGAGTTGTTTAATGGGTATAGAGTGTCTGTTTTGAAGGGTGACATTTCTGGATATGGATAGTGAGGAAGTTGCATATGGTACCAATGTATATAATGCCACTGAACTGTACAATTAAAAATTATAAAGATGATAACCTTTGTTTTATATACATGTAGTGGCAAAATATTTTTAACAAAAAGAGAATAGGAGGAGAAAAATTGACAATAACAAACATAGACAACTTAAAAAAATGTATTTCTAAAACACGGAGCAAAAACAAGAAAGTGATGGCTGGGATGGGAATGGATTAAAATAGTTATTTCTTTAATATGGAGAAATTCCAGCATGTCTGAGCACTGATTGGAATGCTCCAGGAAAGAGGATAATAGAGGACAAAGTGGATGATATAGAGCAATTCCTGGAATGAACCCTTGAGTAGGTTAGAGAGAGTTGGATTTATTGCAAAGTGGAAGTATTGGCCTTAAGTAGCAATAAAATATTTATTCTCTAGTAAAACTAAATAATAATAGTAATATCTATAACAATATAATAACAATTATCATTGATGTAGCACCTATTGGGTGTCAGGCATCATTAAAAGCATTTGCGAGACATGTTACCCTTACAACAATCTTATGAGATAGTCATAATTCCTATGTCCTTCTACAAACAAGGAAACTGAGGCACAGAGAGGTTAAGTACTTTGCTCAGTCATGCAGTTAGACAGTCTGACTCCAGTGTCTGTTCACTAACAAGAAAATTGCACTTTAAATTTTTATCAGAACTTTGAGGCTCAGATAGATCCATGAACTTGCCCCAGGTCACACAGCTATTGAATGTGAAGCTGGGTATACAGGATCTCAAAGGCAAAGCTCTTTCCAGAACCTCATGCTGCCTTCCCTCTGGGAACAACCCTAGCACAGATCAAACCCTAGCTTATCACACCTCTCTAGACTGTAGTTTTGTTGGTGTAATACCTACACCAGAAAGCCTGAGTATGCACCCTATTGCTGCCCCTGTCCAGGTGTGTGTGCTTAGT
The DNA here is from genome assembly GCF_014108415.1 of Molossus molossus. NCBI lineage: Eukaryota > Metazoa > Chordata > Mammalia > Chiroptera > Molossidae > Molossus > Molossus molossus. The sequence continues at coordinate 24,207,846 of NW_023425403.1, read as the reverse complement.
TGGGTTCCTTTATGTGTCTCCAATTTCTTAGATAAAAAATGAAAATGAAAGTAATACTTCCTATGGTTTGCGAGGAGCAAATGATTTTTAATAGTGTTCTGCACACTATAAACAATCTATGTGTTAGCTACCATTTTTAATTTTTATGCCCTGCATGTCCAATTATCATAATTAATTATCTCATTCATATAATGTATTGTTAGCACAAGCTTATTGAATTCTTTATGGTTACAGAATCTCATGCTAGGACACATGATATACAAAAGTGAACTGAACAGTATTACATAAACATATAAATATATAGGGATAAGCGCACATATGTAAACAGAGCCACATAATTTTTAATTTGGAAAGGTGAGTTTGAATCACAAACTCCCAGCTCTCTGCTTTCCCTCATCTTAATGAACTTCCAATGCCTGACTGGACGAGGGAATGAATCAAAAGTGTCACCCTTGGGGTTGTACCTCCTGCATTGCCTAATATAAGCCCAGTCCATTGTCGGTATTTAATAAATGTTTGCTTAGCAAAGAGATTTGAAAGTAGCATAAGTAATAGCCGTGAAAGACAGAATGATTTGTGTGCTTCACATCCCAGCTGAGTATTACAACCTCCCTAAATGTACACTTGATGCGAAGTCTATCTGGACATTGGAGATGTTGATGCCAATAAGGAAATATCAGACAGGGAGGGAGCCACTCATTATTTCCAGAAAACTACATGATGCAGGCTGCTAAAGATGCACCATGAGCCACTACAGAGCCTTTTGTTATTGACTCTTCATAGGCAACTGGTTGTCATTTTGCTTCTGACGAGAGAATATAGTTTTCCAAAGTGGAAGCATTTCCCTGGGTAAATGTACCTTGTGATCTACTCCACTTTGATGGAACTGACATATTTGGTGTTGGATGCCTTCCATGGGAAGTTTTATCATTTAATTATAACGAAGAACACTGACTACATCCCAGCGGCTGGGGGGAATTACCTACCCGAGATGCAGGATTCTCAATAAAAGACAAGGAACTTGTTTCTGATCCACAGACTCAAGATTTTGATTCCCTAAGAGTAATAAACATTTCAGGCTCCAAGAAAAAGAGATACCCTAACTATGAGGTATATGATGTATTTCAAATTAGAGGACACAAACTTGAGCCACTCTGAAAGGCACGTTAGTGTTTGGAAATAGATAGTGAGGCCCTCACTCCACGTGGCCAGCACAGGCCCCTCTGCCTCTCAGCTGGGACCTATAGCGTCCTGGAACATGCACCCCTCGGTGCCACACGGGGAACCACGCCGCTTCATCATTCTGCTGCCCTGAAAGAAACAATGCTATCCGGGCTTTTCATTTTTTTGCTCTCATAACCTCAAAACAGCATTAAAGGGATGGAGCTTTCAGGCAACCTATTTCATTAAGGAAATTAATTCAATGTTACGAGAGATTTGGGGCTTACAGCATTGGCCACGATGATGGACACCTTAGGTCTGGATTCAAGCATTGGAGGCAGTTTTGGGCAAGGAACAACTGAGACCTATTTTACCATGCAGGGTTTTCAGCCGCAGTTTTCAATCCTGTCTATACATTAGAATAATTTGTGGACCTTTAATAAAATAAAAAAATATTGGAGCTTTGCTTCCTACCTTATACATTCTGATTTAATTGGTTAGTGGTGTGGTCTTGGAGGTGGTATGTTTGAAAGGCTCCTGAGACGATATGAGCAGGCATGGCTGAGAATCATGGTCCCCTGTAAACTCCTCCAAGTCAGTGTTGCCCCATCAGAAAGAAGAATCTTAAATGGTAAAATGTCTCTGATAAAAGCTGAGTCTTCTCCTTGGCTGCAGCTCCAAGTGGACATGACTACTGTAGTTCCAGCTTCTGCAGGTGACACCAAATTTTGGGCTCTAGTGACATCTGTCCTTCCTTTGTCCTTTTAGACAGAAGGACACAGTGGCCTGCAGGTGCTAATCTCTGGGCTCCATCTGCCCACGTTGGGGCCTCAGCTCTTCCATTTCCTTTGTTTTAAATGTTTGAAGAGATTTCTGTTTTAGTGGATGGACTCTTTCACTGATATATAGTCCATCTTTAGAAAATCCCTATCAAGCATTATATTCCCCTTAAGATAGTCAAGTTTCTCTGGTCCCCTTAAAATTTACCAATACTTGTTTCTATTTCCTCTCCTCGTATTTTGCCTTAATCTTTCCTGATCAAGCTTTCATCCCCACTAATCCAACCAATTGATTCTTCAAATAGAATCAACTGTGAAATATAAGAGATATCTCAGTTGTTATCTTATACAACTCCTTAATGACAGATGACACAGTTAATTATTCTCTCTCTCTCTCTTTTTTTTATCCTCACTCAAGGACATTTTTGCATTTATCTTCAGATATAGTGGGAGAGAGGGAGGAGGAAGAGAAAAACATCGATGTGAGAGAGACACATTGAGTAGTTGCCACCCACACAACCCCAACCGCGGCCGGGAATAAACTGCAACTGAGGTATGTGCCCTTAGCGGGAATCGAACCCGGGACTCTCTGGTTCGCAGGCCGATGCTCTAACCCCTGAGCCCAAACTGGCCAGGGCAATTATTCTCTTTTTGATAAGGTTTGTCACTTGGTTTATGGGGCTCCCCTTTTTCTATTACCATCTCCATCTTAGTCCCTGTTTCTGGATTCTCTCGACCTTCTTGAACTCTAAACAGAGAGCACCAAAGGGATCAGTCCTCAGTTCCACCAGTCATGCCACCCACCTGAGGCAGAGGGCTCGGGAGCAACACCCTGTATTTTTATTCCTCTGCCAGTCTTTCCCTTTGTTCTCTCATTGGCCAAACCCAGCAGAAGCCTACCAATCTGTGGTCATGGGAACTACAACCTGCTGACCCAGATTCTGCAGAGCCAGGGATGTCCAAGGAGTAGATATGATACGGGAAACATTGTGCATTTGTTCACTCCTAGGAATAAACAGTACAAAGGGGCACACTGATGCAGAAGAAAGAGGACAAAGAGAAAGGATTTGGTAGAAACTAAAAGTATCTACATCACTTTCAAACTCCCTCTCTTCTGTCTTGGAAAAGGGCAACATCACGTGTACCTCACATTCATTAGCAGGTCCTATTGGCTCTATCTGATAATGGAGCTTCAGTCGGAGCACATCTCACTATCTGCTTGTTAGGCTTAACCCCATCATCTGCTGCCAGATTATTCCAATGGCTTCTTATAAGGTCTCTTTTGTTGTATTGCCCTGCAATCCCTTGTCTACATAGAAGCCAGGGGTTTCTTTTTAAAATGTAAACACATTGTGTTACTCCGTTGCTGAAACACTTAGCCTCAGGCCCATGGTCCATGCTCATGCCGATTACGTGGTGTCCAGCTGCGGGGACTAGGAAATGGTTGATGCCTCTGTCATAAAGCAACGTAGGGACCCTGCATAGCACACACACAAATTCAATAGTGTGGTCTCCGGAGCCCTACAAGATGGATCCAAACTGCCTTGGCCTCTCCCCTATCATCCTGCCCCTTGATCACAACACCACAGCCACACTGGTCTTTCTGTTCTTGAACATACCAAACTGATTTAAATCTCAGGGAGCTTGCATTTGCTGTTTCTTTAACCCAAAGGCTCTTCACCCACACCTGGGCATATCTCTCTCTCACATTTAATTCAGGCTTCGCCTCAAAAGTTTTTTTCTCACAGAGACTTTCCATGACCACCTGTGTAAAAGACAGCCCTGAGCCTGAAGTTAGTCTCCTTTTAATTTGGTTTACTTTCTTTGTTATAGCATTTATCTACCTGACATTGTATTGTATATGTAGAGAATATTATCTCTTTTTCTCTCTAAAATATTAGCAACATTTTTGTGTGTATCTTGATCTCTGCTATGACCCCAATAATATGAACAATACCAAGCATGCAGTAGGAGGAGCTCAGTTTATTTTGGAATGAGTAAAATAAGAACAATCAATGAACAAATGGTGGGAATTTGCTCTTGCCAGAGTTGAAAGTGCCCTTTGTTTAAATGCTTACACTCTGCCTGAGAAGTTAGTTCCAAATACCATATAAATCTCAGTGTCAGAGTTGCTGAGTTCCATGCAGAAGTCAGAAAAGTGATTTTTCTGCTGAGCCCCATCTCATACATAGGCCTCCAAACAGAATTGATTTTGATCAGTGTTCTCAATGTTCTCCCAAACAACCCCTCTGGGCACGAGCCCTAACTTCACACCAGACTCTCGGTCTTACAGACAAAGTGTTCCATCCACTTACTGCCCTTATTCAAATCACAGAGACTAGAACTCAGTCTAGCCTCTAGGGGCCAAGCAGAAAACAGTCACCATGCCATCACTGGGTTCCCCCTCTCCTTTCTAACTGTACCTCCTGAGCTTCTGAATCAGATGCTCTTAGGCATGTTGCTGACAGCGAAGGGATGCGTTCTGGGCTTACAGATGAGGGCATGCTATCTAAGAAGGCAGTGCCTGATCCCCAGTTGAGCCAGCCAAATTATTCTGCAGCAGTCAAACGCTTCTTAAGAAACACAGGTTATATAAATGCAAGGTACACTGAAGTATTTATGACAAAATGATATGATGTCTGAGGTTTGCTTTCAAATAACCCAGTGAAAGTAGGGAGAGGAGGGGGCGAGAGGGGACGAAGAAAAGACTGGCAAACCATTGTAATTTTGAATCCCCGTGATGAGTACCTGACTATGCCCATGGGTACTCTTTTCTACCATTTATGTTTGAATCCCTCCGCAACTAAAAGCAAAAAGAAAGAAACAGGCAGAAAGAGAAAGAGTATGTTTAATGTCAGCAGGATACCAAACACCTTGCATTATTCTTCCTTTAACACCCCCACCCCCAGCAAGTACAGACTCCATTTAAAAGACTAAACCTTCTCTTCCCTTTGACAAGTGATTCTTGTTCAGCAGACAAGTTCTCATTTCTAAGTGAAATGGCACCAAAGGGTATCTAATCCATCTTTCTCTTTTTTTGTTGTCCTCTTAAAGACAGAGCTTCTAAATGTATCCAGACTCTCTAAGGAGGTGTTTCTGGTGTGAAACAGGGACTCTGCGGGGGGTGGCGGGGCAGAGCAGGCCCACACAAGATGATTTGTCAAGGTCTTTGCATGGAGGGTGGCTTTTCCGCCACCACATTCTGATACCAAATGCTTTGAGCAAAGGGCCACTGCAGGAACATCTCACACTGAGAAGCTCATGGATCTTTCCACAGCAGAGTACTGGGTTCAGGCTCATCATCTGTGGTCCTCGATGTTATTGGCTGGCATGCATTTAAAATTTGGAGAAAAGGGGCGTCCTTCTAATTGAATGTAGCAGCCTTCCTGCTCCCTTCTCCTCCATATGCTTTTCTAAGCAGCTCTCACTCATCTGGCCGCCAGCCCAGCCACAGCCCCGCGAAGCCTGACCTTTGGATTGTCCAGAATGGTTCTCTTCTTTTCTTTTTTGTTTTTTTTTAAGTGTTAAATGTTCTTTATTAGGTATTATACATAAATCACACTAAAACGTCTTTCATTTAATAAAAGGCAACAGTTTAGATACTGCTGGGAATTTAAATTGAACTGGCATAGTTAGGACCAGGAGAGAAATGGGCACGGCCAGCTCATGGCCAGCCCTTGCCTTCTAACAGGAACACAACTTGAAACACAAGCGAGTAAGAATGGTTATTTTCTACTTCACCCAGGATCTACCTAGTATTCCTAACCAATTTATTAGGAAAATAATAATAATAATAATAATAATCCAGGCATCTAGGCTAAAGCATTTTTTTGGCAGAAATCTTGTGCTCTTGCCAACATTTCTTTTGGTCTTAACAATTAATAAACAAATCTTTTCTTAAGTGTTCTTTCTTCCTGCTGACATTTCTGACCCAAAACAAGGAAGAACACTGTAATTGATACTTGAAAAAAAAGAAAAAAAAACAACACTAAAACATTCTTGGACTCCACAGTGGGCACTCCCGAAGTAACCCTGATAATCAGCAGCAGCCTTGGTGCCAGAGGAGACTTTCACCGGGGCTGCCTACTCACAGACGGGAGGATGGAGTTTATTAACCACAGGGACACTGGCTGGCAGGGGAAGCAGGGCTCAGGCTGGAGCAAGGTAATGACTCCGCTCTGGACATACCCGGCTGGCCCCAGACAAAGACGTGAGGCACCTGGCGTTCGGCTGCCTCAGGGCTTCACCTAAGTTTGCCTTCCTGCCCCTGATGATCTGTCTTCCTGCCAGGTGCCCGGTATTTCTAAGCTGCTTTGATTTTTTTCACACTTAAAAATTAATTTCTTCTAAAATTTTACAGATTTTTTAATACGGTTACTTCTCACAGGAGAATTTGAAAGAAGCCCTAAAGAATGGATGGTGAAATTTCAGTACTGAGAGCACTCCAGAAAGGATAGACTTTTCATTTTGGAAAACTTTACCAGGCTCTTCACATCTAGAAAAAGCAATAAAGAAAGAATCTTGGAGGTCTGACTTTTCATTTGTACTCCAGCAAATATTAGCTTAGTGACTGGGGAGAACCGTCTTACCCGTCAGGGCCTCTGTTTTCCAGTGCCTACCATGAAAGGGTTGAGCTGGAGGTACCATCCCTGAGCCTAGCATCACGCCTGCACGCAGGTGGTATGCCCTCCGTACGTGTGCCAAGTGAAGGAAGAGGAACTCCTTCCAGCTTTACCATGTGAGGATGCTAACTTGCATCTTGAAAGCAAGGATCTGCTCACGTGTCTGTCTGGGCCAGGTGTCGGCCCCTTGACGAATGTGCTTGCCAATCCCAAATGCTTGGTTGGAAACTTACAGAAGATGGGGCCATTCTCTAGTGTTAACATTCATATAAAATACAGAGAAATCTCAAGGCAACTTGAAATGGAAAGAGGTCATCTGTGCTTCAGATAGATAGTTGGGTCAAGATTTGTGTAGGGACAGGGCAGATCCATAAACAATATAGGTGAATTATAGACTGTAAAGTGCCATATAAAGAATAAAGTAATAGCCCTAGCCAGTTGGCTCAGAGGTTAGAGCGTTGGCCCATGGACCAAAGAGTTGTGAGATCTATTCCAGCCAGGGGCACATACCTTGTTTGCGGTTCAATCTCCGGCCCTGGTCAGGGTCGTAAGGGAGTCAACCAATCAATTTGTCTCTCACATCGATATTTCTCTCTCTCTCTCTCTCTCTCTCTCTCTCTCTCTCTCTCTCTCTCTCTCTCCATCCCTTTCACTCTATCTGAAAATCAATTGAAAAATATCTTTGGGTGAAGATTAACAACAACAAAAAGGAATAAAGTAATTAAAATATACAATATAAAGTAACAAAGAAGGTCCATGTCTACAGAGTAGCACTCATGGAATATGTGCTATAAAGATTCAGATGCTTCACTGAGAAGGTGAGTGGATGTTTCTACAACATATATCTCTGGATAGTTTGCATTTTCAGCAATATTATTGAAAACATACCCACAATACCAACTTTCTATGCGTTTTTAGGTATTGGATAGCATACCTGCTAGAATACATCTCTTTCTTATATACTATATTTATATTTAGTCATTCATTCAATTAATAAGTTCTCATTTGAAGATACGTTAAGTGCCAACTACTCAGTGAATTACAGGAGCCATGAAGAAGAAAATGCAGTCCTTCTTACTGACAGCCTCATAGTACAGTTGAAAAGGTGGATAGGTCAACATAATTGTATCAAGGTAACAAGTATTGTAGATAGATACTTTGAAATAGTACAATGCAATACTTTGAAATGATATAGAAGAACAGGGTAAAAAGTACCTAAATCTTAAACCTAAGGGTTAAAATTGGCTTTGAGGAATTGGTCTAAGCAGAGTAAATGAAGTTCACTGCCAACTTTGTATAGGTAGGGAAGACCATGGACATCCCCACCCAAAACAAAGTGAATTACTAATTTGGCACACAAGGTAAATGTGGGGGAATATCAGGGAATGAGACTGAAGTTGTTAGCAGAATTCAGTGAAGGAACTGAAAAGTTGAGATTTTACATTTTAGTCATTAGGAAGCTGTAGAACTCTTTAAAAGAAAAGAAAAATTAGTCTTTGCTACTACTGTAAATCCCAAAACTGTAGTGGTGATATACACACACAGGAAAATGGTACCTAGTGATAAACTACTCTTGGGTGTGAAAAGGCATCTGGGATATGTCCCTTATGATTTCTTTAAATTAATCAGCAAATTGTGATTTCCACATGCCTTTCAGTCTATAATTATATTCAAAGATGACTGCTATATAAAAGAAGTTTACAAACACAAAGCCACTTGCTTTTTGATCATACAAGGAGCCGAGATATAGATGTGAAGACAACAGAAAGGAAAGTTATAACATAAATGGGGCTCAGTGATGTGACACCTACTCTTACCCTGAGTCCTTAGTATGAGAGATCACCGGGGTTCAGGATATTAGGGCCAATTTTGATTGATAAGTAGGTCTTCAGCTTAACTTTAAAGAATGAATGAACAACTGAAGGAGGGCCAATAGCATTTCATCTTGGGAGATTAACATAAAGATTTGAAAGTGGAATTTACCATAACATGTGTTGATAAGATTATTTGTTTATTTTGTATTTATTAACCATAGTCCATATTTTATTCAGACTTCTGTAGTCTTCCCTGGATGTACTATTTTCTGCTCCAAGATTCCTTTCAAGACATTACATTCTATTTATTCATCATACCTTTTTAGGCTCCTCGTGGCTGTGAGAGTTTTTCAGATTTACCTTTTTTTTTTTGATGACCTTGATAGTTTTGAGGAGGACTGGTCAGGTTTTGCAGAATGTATCTTAATTGAGTTTTGTCTGGTATTTTTCTTATGAATAGACTGGGATATGGGTTCTTGAGAGGAAACCACAGAGATTTTCATCACATCATAGGGTTATGAAAACATGACATCACTGTTAAGGCAAACCTTGATCACCTGGCTGAGGTAGTACTTGTCAGATTTTTGTATTCTTTAGATAAATAACTCAGACGTGAAATTGCTTGATCATATGGTAGTTCTATGTTTAATATTTTGAGGAATCTTTATACTGTTTTTTTATAGTTGCTGCATTAATTTACATTCCAACCAACAGTGTATAAGGACTCTCTTTTCTTTTTTTAAATCCTCATCCGAGAACATTTTTCCATTTTTTTGTACAGACAGAGTGGGAGGGAGAGAGAGGAAGAGAGAGAGAGGGAAACATCGATGTGAAAGGGACACATCGAGTGGCTGCCACCCGCACGACCAACCAGGGCCGGGGACAAACTGCAACCGAGGTACATGCCCTTAGCGGGAACCGAACCCGGGTCTCTCCAGACCGCAGGCGGACGCTCTAACCGCTGAGCCAAACCGGCCAGGGCAGGACTCTCTTTTCTTTACATCTTCTCCAACACTTGTTTGTTGTCTTTTTGCTAATGGCAATTCTAACATGCATGAGGTGATATCTCATTGTGGTTTTGATTTGCATTTCCCTAGTAATTAGTGATGTTAAACATCTTTTCATGTGCCTGTTGGCCATCTACACATGTTTTTTTAAATGTCTATTCAAGTCTTTTGCCCATTTTTTATAACAGGTTTTTTGTTGCTTGTGTTGTTGAGTTGTATGAGTTTTTATATATTTGAGATATTGATCTTTTTCATCTGTATGGTTTGCAAATATTGTCTCATGTGGTAGATTTCCTTTTTGTTTTGATGATGGTTTCCTTCATTGTGCAGAAGCATTTTAGTTTGAAGTAGTCCCATTTGTTTGTTTTTCTTGTTTCCCTTGCCTTTAGCGTCAGATCCTCAAAATGGTCATTAAAACCAATGTCAAGGAGCGTATTGCCTATGTTTTCTTGTAGGAATGTTATGGTTGTAGGTCTTAAATTTAAGTCTTTAATCCATTTTGAATTAAATTTTATGTGTGATGTAAGATTGTGATCTATTTTCATTATTTTGCATGTGGCTGTCCAGTTTTCCCAACACCATTTGTGGAAGAGATTTCCTTTTCTCAATTGTATGTTCTCAGTTCCTTTTTTATAAATTAATTAACCATATTGCAATTCTGTTCCATTGAGCTATGTTTCTCTTTTTATGCCAATACCATACTGTTTTGATTATTATAGCTTTGCAGTATAGTTTGAAATCTGACCGTGATACCTTCAGTTTTGTTTTGTTTTATTTTCTCAAGACTTCTTTGGTTATTGAAGAAATTATGTAGTCAAATGAAGTTTAGAATTATTTCTTCCAGATCTGTGAAAAATGCCATAGGAATTTTAGTAGTGATTTCTTTGAATCTGTAGATTGCTTTAGTAGTATGGAGGTTTTTTTTTGTTTGTTTTTGTTTTTGTTTTATCCTCACCTGAGGATGTTTTTCCATTTTTTGTTCAGATAGAGAGGGAGAGAGAGAGAGAGAGAAACATCAATGTGAAAGAGACACATGGAGTGGCTGCCTCCTGCATGATGCAGCCAGGGCCAGGGACAAACTGCAACTGAGGTCGTGCCCTTAGCGAGAACTGAACCCAGGTCTCTCTGGACCACACGCCAATGCTCTAACTGCTGAGCCAAACCAGCCAGGGCAGTAGTATGGAGTTTTAACAATATTAATTCTTTATTTTATTTTTTTTATTTTTTTATCCTCACCCGAGGATATTTTTCCATTTTTTGTACAGATAGAGTGGGAGGGAGAGAGAGGAAGGGAGAGAGAGTGAGAAACATCGATGTGAAGGGACACATCGAGTGGCTGCCACCCGCACGACCAACCAGGGCCGGGGACAAACTGCAACCGAAGTACGTGCCCTTAGCGGGAACCGAACCCGGGTCTCTCTGGACCACAGGCCGACGCTCTAACCGCTGAGCCAAACTGGCCAGGGCAACAATATTAATTCTTTAAATCTATGAGCATGGGGTATCTTTACATATTTTGTGTCCTTAAATTTATCAGTGTCTCATTGTTTTCAGTGTACAGTTCTTTCACTTGCTTGGTTAAATCTAGTTCTAGATATTTTATTCTTTTTGATGCAATTGTACATGAGAATGCTTTCTTACTTTCTCTTTCTGATAGTTTATTAGTATATGCAAATGACACATTTCTGTATATTGATTTTGTATCCTACAACTTCATTTAATTCATTTATTAGTTCTAAAAGGTTTTTGTTGGTGTCTTTAGGGTTTTCTATATGTAGTATTATGTCATTTACAAATAGTGTGAGTTTTACTTCTTCCTTTCTGATTTAAATGCCTTTTTTTTCCTTGCCTAATTGTTGTGACTAGTGTTTCCAGTACTATGCTGAATAAAAGTGGTTAGAGTGGGCATCCAGTCTTCTTCCTAATCTTAGAGGAAAAGCTTTCAGCTTTTCACTTTTGAGTATAATGTAATCAGTGGGTTTGTCATTATTATGTTGAAATATAATCCTGTTGTACCCACTTTGTAGAGAGTTTTTATAAAAAATGAATGCTGAATTTTATCAAATGCTTTTTCTTGTTCTATTGAGATGATTATATAATTTTTATCCTTCATTTTGTTAATATGATGTGTCATGTTGATTGATTTGAAAATGTTGAACCATCCTTGCATCCCTAAAATAAATCCTACATGATCATGATGTATGATACTTTAAAAAAAATTGTTTTTTGTTAATTCCCACCTGAGAATATTTTCCCATTGATTTTTAGAGAGAGTAAAAGGGAGGGAGGAAGGGAGAAAGAGAGAGAAAGAAACATCGATGTGAGAGAGACACATGGATTTGTTGCCTCTTGCACGATCCCAACCAGGGCCAGGGATCGAACTTGCAACCCAGGTACATGCGCTTGACTGGAATTGAATCCATGACCCTTCAGTCTAGGGGCTGATGCTCTACTACTGAGCCAAACTGGCCAGGGTGTTATATGACCCTTTTAATGTTTTGCTGAATTTGTTTGCAAATATTTTCTTTCTTCCTTTTTTTTTACTCTTTATTGTTGAAAGGATTACAAATGTCCCTTCTTTTCTTCCCCATTGACTCCCACCACCCCTTCCTCTCACACCTTCACTCCACTGTTATCTGTGTCCACTGGTTATGCATATATGCATATAAGTTCTTTGGTTTATCTCTTCCCAACCCCCACCCCCTTTCCCTCTAAGGTTTGTCAGTCTGTTCCCTACTTCCATAACTCTGGATCTATTTTGTTTGTCTGGAGTTTCTTTTTTTTTTTTTTTTTTTTTGCATGGATGTTTATTAAGGATATTGGCTTATAATTTTCTCTTTTTTGTGTGTGGTATTATTGTCTGGTTCGGTGTCAGAATAAGGCTGGACTCACAAAATGAGTGTGGAAGCATTTTCTCCTCCTTAATTTTTTTTTTTTTGTGTGTGTGAAAAGTTTGAGAAGATATTTTTAAAGAGATGAACAAGGCTAATGGAACCTACCTGGAGTTAATACAGTAGTTACTACCCCCCACGCCTTAAGTGAGACAGGGAGGAAATGGTTACCAAAACTCAGGGAGAGATATAACTGTAGAAGAGGGTTGTTGGAGATATTTGACCATCAGTTGAGGAATGTGGCCTCTACAGATTCTGGCTTGATAGGCAAAGATTCAAGAGTGTAAATCTCTTGCGCTATCTTCTGAACCCAAACAAAGGCAAGAGAGTTCAGGCAGTCCATAGCATGTAGCCTTTCTAATCCAAAAATCAAAAAGAAAAAGAAAAAAGAGTGAAACTGGTAAAGATGAATATGGTGGCAAATTGAGATTATGTAGTACAGTCCATTAAGTTTGTCCCTCAGCCTCCAGTCTTGTTTCTTTATCTAGATAGCAGTTCGTGTTCCTCATGGAGCGACCAAGTCCCATCAGCTATCATGCTATCACAGAGCGGTATAATTCCAGTCAGATTTCCACATGAAGCCAAAGATATTAGCCCTCACTAATATGCTCTGTATTAGGTGAAAGTGGAAAAAGGGGATTTATAGAAAGAGAATAACAATTAATTAAAATAATATACAGGCACAACAGTCTCTAATTCTATAGCTGCTTATAAGGACAAAACTGAAAATCAAAGTTTCCTATTTCTGTCACTAATTTAATGACAGAATTTTTCATAAGGTAAGGTGAACCAAAACATAATTCTTACAACAGTTGAGTCCTTGGTGGTCCTAATTCTATTGGATTGCCTCAGTTTCTTATTGACTAGTATAATTGGTTAAGAGGCGTCAAAGTGAGTATGCTGCATTTCAGTGAAGTCCCTGATTTATCTAATATTCCCTTAGTAACCTGGAGGAATCGTCCTAGCCAGTAAAGTGATTACCTTTCCATGTATTAGTGAAGTAGCATGAGGAACCTAAAATGGCCACGAGGCAGCCTCAGTTTTTCAATTTATTCCGTATTCCCCAGTAAAAGCACTTTATCCATTGGCACTTGGACCTCCAAAGCCACTGTATTCAAGCTAATGGAGAAGGGAAGTAGAAACCCCTTAAGTGTGAGCTGTTAGAGTGACAGTGACCTCTTTTATGGGCACCCCTTCTTTCCAGGACAAATTCACTTTGCGAATGGGTAGACATCACCATACATTGCCCACATATGTAAGGTTGGACTGTTTTGCTACAAACACTCCAACCCTGGATCCTAACAGAAATAAATAACTTCCTATTCCATTATGAAAATAGACCCAATGTAATCCACCTGCTACCAGGTAGATGGCTGCTTTTTCTAAGTAATAATGCTTTTGGGGTCTGAGTGTTGGCTTCTCCACTGGCAGTTTGGGTTCTCAGTTGCGGCACTCAGTGGCCACCATGTAATCACCTTTAGGAAAGTGAAGTCTGTGTTGTTGAGCTCAAGGTTTGCCTCCATCACTGTTACCGTGACCACTTCTGAAATAGGTGCATTGAGCCAAAACTGGGGTGGTTAAGAAAAGAGACAAAAAAGAAAAAAGGCTGACTGACATTTAGCAAATGGGTATTTTTATCTCCTTTTCAATGGGAGCATTCTGGTGGGCATTTACAAACATCTTTACATGCTCTTTCCATTTTAAGAAACCCAACTACATATCTTCAGTCTTTCATTCTTGTGCCAAATCCCTGACCACTAAAATATTAGCAACTGTCCATCAATCAATGTCTATCCAAACCTCAGATTGAAGTTCTTTATACTGGAAGGATTTTCTTTCAGCATTGTTTTTCAGAGCTAACCTTCAGTAGGGCTTTAATGTGTCAACTATGAACTTCTAGCTGATTCCAGCATACTATTCACACCTGACCATAAACCAGGCCCATGTATTTTCCTCCTCTGTTAATTGATTATATGTATGGGTTGAGGGAGAGGTGGCAACCGAGGGTATTAAGAAAATCTGATCCAGCCCGGCCGGTGTGGCTCAGTGGACTGAGCACTGTTCCATGGACTGAGAGGTCCTGGTTCGATTCTCAGTAAGGACACATGTCTGAGTTGTGGGCTTGATCCCCAGTAGAGGGTGTGCAGCTGATGGATGTATCTCTCTCACGTTGATGTTTATTTTATGTGTGTGTGTGTAGTTTCTATATTGATTTTAGAGAGAGGGAGAGTGAGATAGAAACATCAGTAAGAGAGAATATCGATTGGCTGCCTCCTGCATGCCCCACACTGGGATCGGGCTCACAACCTGGGCATGTGCCCTGACCAGGAATCAAAGTAGAGACTTCCTGGTGCATGGGTCGATGCTCAACCACTGAGCCACACTGGCCAGGCTCACATTGATGTTTCCCTTCTTCTCTTTTTAAAAAAATCAATAAAAACATATTTAAAGAAAATGACAATCTGATCCACCTACAAATGCACTTTATTTGTAACTTTTGTACCTTCTTAGATTTGATCTTACATATACTATTTGTATTTCCCACTTGAAACAGCTTTATCATCCAATTTTTTATGATTCAGTGTATTAGATACACCCAGTTTCTGAAGAGCAGTTGGGCTGCGAAATTACTATGTGTCCCATGACCAGGTGTTTAGACTCTACCAGGGTCTGGGAGTCATTTGGCATTTGCTAAAAATAATACTTATCTGTAAGAACAAGAATTGTCTAACTCTAACACCCTGGGAAGCTTATCCAGAGACTCAGTAAGTCACCTCGATGTTCCACCGATAATGTACATGCCCCTGGGTCTACTGGGTCATGAGACGCAAGTCGCAGGGCTCCTCGCACAATAGCCTGCTCCTAACTCAGAGTCTCCCCTTTCTCTAGGTAAGATTGAAAACAGGCAGACTTGGGATTACCCAGGCAAGTAGACAGCACAGTACATCCAAGTGTGGCATTTGTTGTCTCCCAGAATCCAAAAGGATGATCCCCCCAATTCTGTGCCTCATTGTATTGAGTTGGCATTACAGGGCAAAAACTTGTCTCCCACTTGTTAAGAAGGGATATGTGTGTGTGTGTGAGTGTGTGTGTGTATATATATATATATATATATATATATATATATATATATATATGGCAGGCCCTCCACTTTCTTTGAGTTTATCTCTCATATTCTGATATGAATGTGTCTTATTTAAGCATACACAATAGTGGCAAGAAATAACTAGGACATTTTAGGAAATGTACCCTTAATGTGAAAAACCTGTGTGGTCCCCTGTGCTATGTCGAGGATTTCAATGCCCTCTGGACGATGACCGGAGGTTCACTTACCTCCGAGCAGAGACAATGAGGCTGAATTGCAGTCTTTGCCTCCTGAAGGCAAACTGCTTTTGATTATTTTTGTTGATGTGGACTGAAAAGGAAGCATTTGTTCAGTTGCTATCTGCATTGCCAAGTACCAGGAGCCGGACTGATTTGTGAGAGCAGATTCCACCTCCAGAACTATAGCCACAACAGGCTTCCCCATCTGATTTACTCTGTAACAATTTATAGTCGCTCTGGAAGGCACATCTAGGTTTTGTAAATGAGACGGAAATCACGTACTCCTAAATCTTGGAAGTCCTGGATGGTGTTACAAATCATCCAGGGAAGGGATAAGGCTTTGGGGTTACTATTCTGGACGGTGGGATGCAGCCAGATTCCAAGGCTTCTAAGTTCTGGCTTGGTTCGTCCAGAATGCTAAGGACTGCATGTCACATGTTCACCAAGCCTGTTAGAGCCCGAGTGTTAAGCTTGAACAGTCTTTAGCCTACTTTGAAGTTAAAAAGTTGGGGGGGGGGAACCAAGGAAAATATTTTTCTGAGATCAAGGTACTCAGGTATCTAACCATGGCAGGGTTGTTACACTAATAGATCAGACTGTTTGTTTGGAGAAATCCTTTTTTTTTAATCCTCATCCAAGGATACTTTTCCATTGATTTTCAGATGGAGTGGGAGCGAGGGAGAAGGGGAGGGAAGGGGAAAGAGAAAGAGAGACATCTATGTGAGAGAGATACATCGATTGGATCCCTCCTTTCATGACCCCAACCAGGGCCGGGATCAAACTGCGACCTTGGTTCGTGGCCTTGACTGGAATCAAACACTCGACTCTGGTCTGTTGGTCGTCGCTCTAACTGCTGAGCCAAACTGGCCAGGGCTGGAGAAATTCTTAATGTTTTAGTTGGGAGGGAAAAGAATGAGGTGTGAAACATGAACGCAATCCATTTACCAGCAATAGACATATCCAAGGGTGTCTTTAAGCTTAATTGGATTTTCATCACAGCAAGAAGTATTGTTCATTTTCTATACTGCCTCGTTCTAAAATTAGTATGGAATAGATGTTGTATTTTCCTTTGTTCAGAGTAAAATGGTTCCTCTCACAGTCAGTAGGAAGTGTGAGAATCTTGTCGTAAAGCATAGGCAGGTGTGCTTGCTTCATGAAACATTAAAGGGACGTGTGTGCCTGGGGGTAATTTGGAGGGGGGCACATTTCTTCGTCGGTGATCCTACGCAGCTGCTCCAGACAAATCTGGACAATGCTTCCCATATGATTTCATCCGACCTTGTCTGTATGTGGTGTTCCCTGGAAATCTATGATAAATTCAATCCAGACTACTAATTTTATCTTTGTTTTTAAACTTTGTTTTCTTTCCACTAAGATTAGTTTAAGTGATCTAAGCTTGTGAACATGCTTTATTTTTCTTATAATTTTTCCACTCTAACTTATATGATCTGGGTTCTTGATAAGCCAGTGAATCACTGTATTTTCTAGGAAAATATAGGTAAGTGTTAGCATTGTCCCCAGTTTCAATATTCTGTCTTTTAAGAGTAAACTGTCACTAGCTCACTCTTGAAACCCAACACAGAAAATAGCTACAATGACAAAAAGAAAAGATTATGAACTTGTTTATATGAAAAGTATGTATTTATTCAAGAGTATGTATTTATTCAAAAATATGTATTAAATGCCTAATATACATAAATATGATAACAAATATGAGTATTCATCTTTTCCCACAGAACTTCTATTTTCTTATTTTATTTATTTTTAATTAACTAATTAATTTTTTTTTAAACCCAAGGATACTTTTCCATTTATCTTCAAGTAGAGTGGGAGGGAGAGAGAGAGAGAGAGAGAGAGAGAGAGAGAGACTGATTGGTTGCCTCCTGTACAACCCCGACCAGGTCTGGGGACAGAACCTCAATCGAGGTACATGTCCTTGACCGGAATCAAACCCGAGACTCTGTGGTCTGCGGGCCGACACTCTAACTCTTGACCCAAACTAGCCAGGGCTTCCCATAGAACTTTTAAATGGAAAATGGGAATCATAAAATATCACAGAACAATGAACTGAATCCCATTGTGATAAGTACTTCACAGAAGTAGCTCTTTTGAGAATGGATAACACTAGAACTCGACCTAGTCAGGGTGTTAGGGATGGCTCTCCTGAAGAAATTGGTTTTAAACTAAAACACACAGCATGAGTAAGATGAGTGAGGCGAAAGATGTGTATCATTCACCCACATGCCTGTGAGTGTGTATAGGGAAGAAAGTATTTCAAGGAGAGGCACATAATGTAAAAATATATGAATTGGAAAGTAACATGATATACACTAGAGAAACAAACAAAAAGGGCTGGAGTGGTAGAAGCCAAGAGAGCAAGCAGGAAGGTGTTTTCAGTAAGAACAGAAGTATATAGGGCCATGAAAGGCAATTGAAGGATTTTGGATTGGGTTGGGTTGTACTCTAAAAGCAATGGGAAGATGCCTGCCCTGTGTGGCTCTGTGGTTGAGCATCGACCCATGCTCCAAGGAGTCACTAGTTCGATTCCTGGTCAGGGCACATGCCCAGGTTGTGGGCCAAATCCCCAGTGGGGGGCATGCAGGAGGCAGCCAATCAATGTTTCTATTTCTCTCTCTCCCCTTTTCTCTCTCTAAAATCAGTAAAGAAAAAATATTAAAAAAATAAAAATAAAAGCAATGAGAAGACATTAAGTGTGTAGAACACGAGACTTGACATAATCATATTTGTGATTTGGGAAGATCATACTGGGTTCTGTGTGGGAATGCATTATATTTACTGTTGAAACAACAGATCATTAATAGAGAAACTCACATGAGCCAACAGGAGGCGGAGGTCAGTTTAGAATGGAAGGTTCTGATGAATGCTGGTGGTTCAAATGTGAGTGAGGGGAAGGGAGAGTGGACACTTGATGGGTAGAGCAGAGACAGGAATACAGATAAAAGCATCTATAGAAATGGCAGGAAGGGGCAAGATAAATAAAAAAGGTCAAGTCTTTAGGCATTTTACCTAGTTTTTAAAAATGATAATTATGCCTTTTTAAATGAACCACTCTCTTTGTTCTTTTACTTAAGAATGAAGTGAACGTGTTCCATGTTCAAATACAGTGTGGGGACCCTGAGGACATTTATGTCTCTGAAACATTATATAAAGATATAAACCTCAATTTTCTCATGTGTCAGTTTGGATATGGTTAGAAAAATTGAGGGATTCCAAATATCCCTGGAATGAAGGGGCCCAGAATGGGCAAGAGGGTTTATCTTGGGCAATGACGTTGGAAAGCTGCAGTTATTAGACTGAGGTAAGTAAGAGTCACTAACTGAAACACAAAGTGGTATTTTTCAAAAGTACTGTGATAAACCACTGCAAATTTGAAGTCTCTGAGACAAATTCTACCATTTTCCCAGTTTATTGTAGTAGAGACAGTTCATGGAGAAATCTATGAAAACACTACATTTGCTCATAGAGACCTCCACAGGCTAATGATCTCACCTTCATTATGTCTTCTGAATGTCAGACAAGTCATTTTTATAGGAAACCCTATCCCAGCACCATACAGGAGAGAAGTACATGTAAAATGTAGCTCCTGGCTTCTACTCTGCATTATAGAAGAGGTCTGAGAATGGGGGTATGTCAGTCTAGGTCCTCTAAACATCTGACTCCAAGATGGAGCTCAATGTGAGTTTTTATTAGGGTAAGTACCAGTCAAAGAAGTATAAAGAGTCAGCTAGAGAAGGTTGGGAGAGACATCGGGCCACAATGCTATTCTGGTCTTAATAGAGAAAAGGGAAGTACAGTTGGGTGGAAATGACATATCATTCCATCCAATCTAATGAAGGTTTGCCAAGGTGTCGGGGAGTCTTCAAGCAAAGGTTGATCATTGGTGGAATCCCAGTTCTCCCCAAAAGATGCCTGCCTTATGTCCCTGCCACACAGAGCCACAGGCTATAAGTAACTTACGGGAAGTGTGGTCTCAGTGCAAGTGTGGTGATGAATCTCAGAGCACACAGCGGGGTGGGGGGGTGGGGGGGGGCTTCCTCGGGCAAGCACTGTGCAGTTGGAGGTCTATGAAACATTCTCATGACCACTGCACAGAGGATCTAGCAAAAGGTTGGCATATAACAATCTAGCACAGTCCACCCTTTTGTCAACCTAGCATCCATACCACTCCTTTAATCCTTGGTTAACTTTTGAAAAAAGATCAGAACATCTGGCTAACATGAGGCAGCCCTTCTGACTACAACCAAACATATTCTCATCTTCTCACAAAAATGGGCATATCAAGTTGTTATTCCACTTTAGTCACCCTGCGTGATATTTATTACTCTTCTAGTAAAGTCACAATCCTTTTGATGGCCTTTAACTTAAACACCGAGTTACAGAGTTAACTAGTATTAACACATCTTATATCAGATAGAAAGTGAATTGGAGAAAGAGAAAATAGTGTTGTGTGTATACACCCCCCTACACACACACATATCCATATTAAATCAATGAAAATATGCATAAGGAATCCAGTGGTCGATTTTACAACTGGCCATAAATCTATAACTGCAATTTGTAACTTTCTTCCTCTACTGTTCATTTAATTTTTCCTTTGCACTCAGCCAGTTCTCCAGACTTTATGGTTCTTATCTTGGGGGGTGGGGGGAGGGAGTCTGTGTTTTAGTAGTCTTGCTAGTCTTTTGTTATTGTGGCTTCTCAGTAGCTTTTACTATGGAATGTGGGGATATTAAAGGTTTCCACAGAGAATCTCTGGGTTCTAGGCATGCTCCTTTATACCTTGTTGTGTAATAGTAATCCTGTTTTCCTGTGATAATTAGTCACACAGACAAAATATAAACTTCATCTGTTTGAAGATCACAAAGCGGCCACGTGTCATTCTTGACTTTCAGGTGAATGTCAACTGGAGGTTTCTCTCTTTTGGAAACTGAAAACTCTAATAATAATTTTTTTAAAAAGTTTTGAGGATGAAAAACAGCACACTTCTAGTGGGCCATGACATGTCACGGATCCACTCTTATTCCCATCCTTAGGTTCCCAGACCTGTGCTGGCTCAAATCACACATCACACTGAAAGGACATTACTTCTTCCTGCGAAAGAATTGTATCCCACTTGTGCCATAACTGAGTGTCCACACGTGCATTTCACTCCTCTGCCGGATCACCTCTGAAAAGAATTCTGTATGCTCATGCAGTCAGTCAGTGGTGACTGACTGTGCTCTATGCTCAAGACTGTCACAGGCTGCGGAGAGTATATACTTTAAGCATCATAGAGATGTACCCATTGTGGTTCACTTTTCTTGTGTTCAGGTATAAAAGCAGTCACTATAATCATCATTTTGTAATTAAGAAATTAAAAATGTTTTAATAGAGACACAAAAATATGCAACACTGATTAAGAAAGGGGAAAAAAAATCCCTTCCAGTTTGTGGGTTGGAAAAGGCTTAAGGAAGAAGACATGAGGTGGAGGAATTATTTGAGGCATGGGAATAAGAGCAAAGGCAACACATAGCAATTTCAGGAACTGGGAGAGTTGTCTGATGGCTGCAGATGGAACAACTGTAAGTAACAGGAGGGAGAGGACGTTTGAAGGGCGGATGTGTATGAGATCCTCACAGTCTAACGAAACGTCAGTTTAATGACTTCTTACTGCAATAGGAAGCAATAGGTAGTTTTTCTTTTTGTCTGCTTTTTACCAGAAAAAAAAATATTGTTGCAAAATAGTACAAGAGATGACAAAGCTTAAACCCTGCTTAGAGGTATGATCTTGGAGAAGTACTTATTTCTCTGAACTTCACTGTAAATATGGATGATAATACATCCAAAGGTGATACTGTTGCTGGAGAAATGCAGTTCTCTGACACTAGTAGGGGTGGGGCTCTTGCAATATCTTGAGAAGATGAATTTTCTAAGACTTGCATGGAAAGAATGAGTACATTTTATTCTGATGAAGTTATATCTCTCAGGTTGCAAAGTCCCAGTTCCCTGAGTCCAGTCCTGGAAGAGGGGCAGCTGGGGGTTCAGCAGAACTAGAAGCAGGACCAGTGTCCAGAGTTTCTGTTCTATGGTGAAGCTGAGTCCGGCAGAGCACCAGGCTAGATTCAGTCCATCAGTCCATTGTGTGGGTCCCTCATGGCTTGAGCCACATGGGTGAATGCAGGGCACGGGAGCCACACAAGCCAGGAGCCCAGCACAGGCAGCAAGAGGACTGAGAGCCAAGAGAGGAAAGAGGGAACTTTCTTTGTTTAGGAGCTTAAATATTCAGATTTCACGCCCTTGCGGTGGCCATGCCTATTTGGGCCAATTAATCTGTTTCCAAGTGTGATTGACAAGGAAGCATCTGCCCACGTCACTCACACCTTACTGGGCATGCATCTAAACTGCCTTTGTCCTGTCTGTCTCCCGTTAATTTGTGGGGAAGAGGCCTGGGGAGTGTTAACTGCAGCTCTGGCAAAGCTGTGCAAATGGCAAGACTGTATTACCTAGTCTCCCCTTTACTCCTTTTTTGTTAAATAGTAACCAGATCATTGTGATGGTGTCAATAGAACATTCACAAGGTTAAGAGGATGAAATGCCTGCTATAGTATCTAGTATTTTTTATTAAATAAATATGCCTTGAGCTATGCACTAAACTAGGTAGTGGATTATGATGACAATGAAGACAGATAACCACACTGAGGAGGTGTCATGTATAGTAGCAACCATGATTCATCCTGTACTGGGTCCCACAAGCTCTTTGGTGAGGTAGAGTTTGAGGTCAGGCGTTCCGCACTCGGAGGCCACTGGGCCTAAGGAGATAAGAGATGAGACTGTTCTTTAAACCACATTTTATTAGACCATGATCTGTTTCTTTTACTCCCCTTTCATCTCCTCTTTCTTTTGGGTGAAAAATTACTTTATTAAAGTTTGTTGCAATCATAAAAAAAGTGTATACAACTAAACAACTTCATAACTTTAAACATTATATAAAAATGTCCATTACTTAAGCCAATTTGGAATTTTAACAGGCTTTTATACCAGATTCCCAGTATCATCTCCACCCTCCTTGCCCCTCCCGCAAGCCTGGTGCAGTCTTCTGCCCCCTGGAAAGACACCTTAGTCACAGTGCATCCTGATCATTATAATAGCAGCTTGTTCTTGTGATGTAAGGCACTGTCACAAGTACTGCACATACAGTGTTTAATGAGCAAAACACCCTTTGAGGTACGTGTTATTTTTATCCTACTTGTGCAGATGAAGAAACTGGAATAGAAGAGAATCAAGTAATTTCCAAAGTCCTACTGAGCTGCAGAACTGCAGCTCACAGCCTAAGTGCAGGACGTCCGCACCTTGACCCTCCTCCACACATTGCCACTGGGTTCTTCACTCTGGGCTTTACAAAGTCTTTCCTTCTTCCTTTCTTTCTTTTAATCCTTTACCCGGATTCACATATTGTTAACTTTTTTCAACTTTATTGTTATCGTTGATAATATTACAAATGTCCTCATCTTACCCCCCTCTGCCCATCTCCACTCAACCCCCACCTCCTCTTCCCTCTGGCCAGCACCACACTGTTGTTTGTATTCACGGGTTATGCATGTACGTTATATAGTTGATCCCTTCATCTTCTTTCATCCAGGCTTTACATTTCCACCACAGAGATAACGTGACTGAGTCTCCTTAGTGCAGGCCTATTGCAGTTGATTTGCCTTTGATGAGTTGAAATACTCTTTCTCTGAGCTACACACTCTGCCTCAAACAATATCCCTGTATTTTCCAGTTTTGAAATTTTAAAGAGTTGGACTAAATGATCTAGATTTTCTTAGCAACAGAATCCATCCTCTTCAGTTTTCGCTTTTTCCCTGTCTCTGACTCAGCCCTGGACAGGGCCTGTTTGATTTGTCTGGATACTAGAATGGGCCCCTTGTTACGGGAGTTTGGTTAATTTCAGCACCTTTTTTTTTTTTTAACCCCCTCAGCAAAGTGCAAATCTGGAGTGAGCTTGAATTGGTGAAGCTGTTAGAAGAGTCTTCAAAGCCTGCATGGAATAAAGGAAGAAACTTGCAACAGTAGAGAAATTTGAGGAAAGGTCAGAAGAACCTAGTAAGGATATTACTGAATTTTGATATATATGTAAGCCATTTTTTTTTTTTTGCCTTCCCATAAAAGTGCTATCATCTGTCTATCTATCCACCTATCTGTCTATCTATCTATCTAACTAATGTATCGCAACATTAGAAATTTTTCAAGCAAGGGAACACCCAAAGTTTGGGTTCAGTATAAGCCAAAGGTGGGCAAGGTTAAGAGACAAGGCTGCAGCATCAGAAGCCAGCCACATCTGGGTTACACCTTGATCTAGGATTTTCTATGAGCCAGGCATTATCTAAATATTAACTTACTGAGTCTGGACAACAATGCTGTAAGTTAAATATTATTACTGGCTTCCTTTGACAGATGGAGAAACTGAGGCACCCAGAGGTTAAATTCTTGCTGAAAATCACACAGTTAAGCTGTGGCAGAGCCAGAATTTGAAACGAGGGGCACCTGTTTCAGAGACCACGCCACTATCATTGTAAGATAGTAAGGAGTTAGGAACATTCCAGGACAAGTGGACTAGGAATCAGGAAACTAAGACAGTTACACAGCAGTTTGCAGCCACCTAGTAAATCCTCTCCTCCCTAACCGAGGACCCTGAAGAGTAGAATGGTTTGCACATCTCCCCCAGCCAGAGGGTAAATAGCTTAAATCACCCTATGCAGTGAGACAGATAACAGAAATCCAATTAGTGCTATTTGCCAGGCACAGCCAAGGACAGACAAATTAGGAGAATAAACCTAATTTTGGTACATCAGCATAAAGCTGATGAATATTCTATTGATCCTCCCCTAAAACCTCCCCTAAACATCAACCTTCAAAACCTGTGAAAACGGAGATCGCAGCTCTTCCCAGGAGCACGCCTGTGCTTCCCCGCCCTCTTTCTTCCCCCACAGCCAAGCATCTCTAGACTCCAAGGGACCCCATGAGGCTTGCAACCAGGGCAGCAACGGGCAGCAGCAGTTCTTCCCAGACAAGTCCCCTGAACCTCTCCCCAAAACCTTTTCTCTGACTTCCCAGTGAGCCAGAGCAGCCCAGCTCTGCTGGGTGCTCTCCCTCCAGGGAACACACCCGCGCCATTCCCTTCTTCCTCTCGCTCCCCACAGACACTTTCTCCTAAACTCCAAGGGACCCCCAGAGACTTGCAACCAGGGGAGCAGTGAGCAGGGCAGCTCGTCCTGGGCTAACCCCCTGAACTTCTCTCCAAGGCCCCTTTTCTCTGACTCCCAGTGAGTCAAAGCCGCCCAGCCTGGGCTCCCCCCTCCCACCCCCCCTGCCCTTCCTGTTTCATTGTCCTAAGTGTGTTTTTGCTGCGGTCAATGAATTCTTGCTTGCTTGTCTACACTTCGTCTCTTGATTGAAATCTTTCCTTCAAGAAGACGGGAACCAAGATCTCCTCGTCTTGCAGGTAACACTGATTTCTGAATTCGTACTTCTCCCTGTATTACTTTATTTTTTCCCTCTACCTCAAAACTATAATCCTAGACACCGAGGGAGTGCCTGCTCAGACTTGGTTTATGGAGACCTGCCCTCTCAGAGCCGTGTTCCTGCCGCCGGGTTCTGACCCCGTGGCCCTGACCCCGCAGGGGCCAACGAGACCTCGGAGCCGAGGGCAGAAGGTGAACGCTGGGAACAGCACAACGGCAGGGTAAGCTTGTGAATTCCTGCTCTTAAGATTCCCAGGCTGCTCTGGTTCCGCTCTTCCTGACTTCTGGTTTAATAATGTCCTTGGATTTTGTGCGGCAGCTGAGAATTCTTCCAATAAATTTCCTTTATGATTAAGCCAGTTGAGATGGTGACTAGTGAGCAAGGGTCTTAACTAAGCCACTGTGCCTCCCATTAGCACTCTTTTGTACACAGGCTACCTGTCAAACAGTCCTCCAGTCATAAATACTATTTTGCCAAACCACACACATACTATTATTTTTCCCTCAGTGAAGGGAAGGTATACTCAAATACTCATACATAAAGGTGACTTTAGCTGTATATATTTTTTTCTTATTTTATAGTTAGAAGTTTCCTTTAGGTATTTAGTCAACAAATATTTATTTCGTTTAGGTATTTAGTCAACAAATATTTATTTTTATGAAATATAAATACACTATTGAATCTAAATCTTATAACCAATACTAAATCCAGAAGCCACTTATTGCTCAAACTGAAGTAACACTTACTGCCTTGAGGAATGACCGAAGCAACCCTCCTAACAGCATGGTGCAGACCGTGCAGGGAAGGGCTTGTACAGGGACCGTCCTGCGGGGAGGCACTTGCAAAGGCAGCAACAGTAATGAAGCAAGGCGGAGCAGGGAAGACCATAATTTTATTCTTGTACTAGTTTCTGTTTTGATAGCAGGAAAACATGTTTATTCCATAGTGTGAAATTTTAAAATGCATGTTTTAGTTCTGTTCAAAAATTAAACCAATCAGCTTATCAATTAATGCATATGTTTTAAAAACAAATTGGGTGCCTAAGCGCATTGCTAGGCTACGGTAGTATTTCCAGCTCTTTGGGTTCTATTAACTTTCCGATTCATCTTTGCCATCCCTCACCCTGGTCATCGGCACTGCAAGTGTCTTTGCTTTACATCACACCACAGGTGTTGGACAGAGGGAAATCCACAGTGAGGGTGGGCTGACAATCACTCAGTGCCAGTACATCTCCCCGGTCTTGGTTCATTCTGTGCCTACATGCCACATTTTGGTGCTGTATCTAAAATTTATATATATAATTTGTATCTAAATTTTTTATTTCAAAATTTGCTAAATTATTTTCATTATCACTATCCTTGGGTTTCTAGGTCTCCTCCCAGGTGAACCTTATGAAGTTGGGAAACATTTATTGAATGGAAACTCTGTGCCTGGTACTTTTCTAAATGCTAGGAATACAAAGATGAAAGTTTCTGTTATCTAGCATTATCTTGTCACACAGTAGGTGTTCAGTAAACATTAGAATTAAGAAATAAGTGGATACATTGATATGTACAACTGCTTGAATATTCATTGGATTGATGTCCTTGGACGCAGATTTGCCTTTCTGCTGACATATTTTAGTCCACTCTAAAAAATCTTGGTGGTGACGATGATAACAATATTGCAATTTACAAAGTTCTAACTGACAGTATATGTGATGTTTCCTTTGCACTAGCGCTATTCCAGTCAGGAATCTTTAGGTGGGTAGGCACAAGGACTGACTCAAGCTAATTTCAATAACAGGAACTTGTAGATAGAAAAACCCCACCTTGCTGTCGCCTTGTCTGTGGGCCCGCCCAGCCTTCTCATCCGCTTGGCCAGCAGGAGACAAGCAATCCTTAGTGTCATCTCTGCAAAGTCGTTGTCAACCAAGGGTCTCTTTGCTCCCCGGGGAGCATTTGGATATGTCTGGGAAAAGTTTGGGTAGTTCCGTGGGCGTGGGGAGATGTTATTGTAGAGGTGAAGGATACTGCTCAACATACTACCATGCACAGAACAGCCCCCCCCCCCCCCCCCCCTGCAGCGTAAGTGCCCAGGCTGGGAGACTGCCGGGCTGGTACAGTGCAGGCAGTGCAGACAGATGGTTAAGACCACAGACTCTAGAGCCAGGCAAACTGGTCTTAAGTTCTGGCTCTGCCATTTATTGGTTCTGACACTATTACAAGGTATTTTAGGGATCTGTGCCTCAATTTGCCTATCTATTAAATACAGTAATAGTTATCATTAATGTGTGAGTTCATTGGGCAGATTAAATGATCTAATCGGCACATGTGAAATACTGAAGATTGTTTTACATGATACTTGATAATAAATTGCAGATGTCATGTTTCACCTGAGATATAGAGTTCTTTCCAAAGAAACTTTTCTAGGAAATGAAATAAAAAATAGATCAAACAAAAACAGAATACAAAAGCTCAGAAGCAGACACACATGGTCGAGTCAGGATTTTTTTCTCCTAAGGCCACTGAAGCCCAATCACCGAGAGGCCTGCTAGTCCCTTTCTCTGTTCGTGGGGAGCACAGGTATGGCAAATTCAAGTGACGAAAGGGGCCAGACAGGTAATATATATGGCACAAGGGGCCCAGTGGTGGCATTTTAAACATATAGAAATGTCTTCACTTCTACAAAAAAGTATACTCTCTCCCATTTTTCTTGAATCATGACGTTCTCTTAATCTTTTGTTTTCCTGCTATTGACAGAGACATGGGTATAGAGAAATATTTCTTTAGTTTAATTCATATAACAGTGCAATAGCAATGATATATGGCAACTCACACTTGGCCTTGATGTTGCAGGGGGATTGCGGTGGGTGTGCAAGCTGGAGAAGGCAGGCCTGGCCTTCAAAGGGCAGCTGCTCCTGAGCTCAGACAGTTGTTGAAATAGAGCAATATAGTAGGTCCAGTGGATGTCAAGACCCTCCACTTTTGAAAAAAAGACAGAATTCTAGATTTTTATGTGAACTGTCTTAATATTTACATATTGGTTTACATTGTTGAAAAATTGCTCTGTGGATAAAACAAAACATGGCTGAGGACTGAATTCAGCCTAAGGGCCGTCTATTGCCCCTGGACTAGACTAATAAAATAAGGCCTCTTTTTCCTACCTTTTAATCTCATTACCATTATTCAAAATTCTCAGCAATGTCTAACGCATTTGCTTATTCAGCAATGATTATTAAATGTCTGCTGTGTCCCCGGTGCTGTTTTAAGTGCTATTGGTATAGAGGGTGCAAAGGTCCTGAGGCAGATGGATCACTTAGCAGAACTGAAGACCGGCAAGCAGGCCAGAGCACAGTGACTGAGGACCACCGTGGAAGAGCCTGTAGGCTATGGTACAAGTTTAGATTTTGCTTCCAGTAGATGGGAAGCCACTGGAGGTGTGTGGGCAGAACAGTCAATTGTGTTTACTTATGTTTGAACAGGATTACTCTGAGCTCCCGAGAATAGATAGTAGTACAGAAACAGTACATTTAGGGTTATCAGAGAATAGTTGAAGCTGAATCTTGATAGCAGTCCATTGTGAACAATGCTAAAAATGGCTTTTCAACTTAACACTACTTTTCCCCAACCCTCTCAGTTAGTTCCTTATGAAAGACACCTGTCCTCTTGCTTATGGACCCATGTTCAAGATCCCCAGACACCGTGCTCTTTTCCTCTCTAGACTCTCCCAGGTCCCATAGCTTTGCACCTGCTCTTCTGCCCCTCTGCTCGGCTGTGAATGAATTTGGCCCTCAGCTGAAATAGACTATTCCCTTCCTAAGCTCATCTCGACCACAGGGTGCTATCTTGCTTTACTCTACTCTCCGTTCCTTTTGTTCCTTTTCTAATCCCTGGTCTAGGAAACCATCCCTGTAAACCCCAGCACTCCCCCCCCCCCCCCCCCCCCCCGTGCTCTACTTGGTCTGGAAGAGACTTGAGGGAGACGCCTGAGCCCTGGAAGAAGTTTATCTCTAGCCGTCTCTATTTCTTCATTTTATTAAGAGCAAAGGCTCTGGGTACGGTCTATCGGGGTTCAAATGTTGATTTTGTCGCTTCCAGTTTGTGGATCCCTAGACAAATAACCTCTCTGAGTTTCTTCCTGTGTTAATGGGGATAATATAACTCATTTCATATTGTTGTGAATATTAAATGAATTAATACATGCAAATTATTTAGAACAGTGCCTGACACATACTATTCTTTTAATCAATATTATTATTACTGTTACTTTTGCCTTACATTATTTAGATGCTTTAAAATGTTCAACCTTTCAATGTATATAAAATGCATGCACATACTGCTCAATAAATCTGTGTTTAAAACTAAAAAGAATAGTGTCAGTGGCTTGTGTGTGTGTTATGTGCTGTTGTGTTGGCTCTGACGCTTGGTGATCCTATGAATGGGTTACATCCACAGTGTCCTGTCCTCAACAGCCCTGCTCAGCTCCATGTAGACTCATGCCTGTGGCTTCTTTTATGGAGTCACTCCAGCTCATAATTGGTCTCCCTCCTTTCCTGATGCCTTCTACTGTTCCCCATAGTATTGTCTTTTCCAGAGAATCTGCCTTTTCATGATGTGCCTGAATAGATTCAGTTTCCTTATTTCTGCCTCCAGCGATGTTTCAATCTTACTTTGCTCTAGGATGCACTTGGTCATCTTTCTGTTGGTCCAGAGAGTCCATAGAGTTCTCCTAAATACCATATTTTACAAATCAATTTTTTCTTCCCTTTTTGCAATTTTTATTAATTTATTTTTGTTACAGATGTTTCTCCTTTTCCCCCCATTGACACCCTCCTCCCAATGCCGTCCCTCCCAGCATTGTTGTCTATATCCATTGGCTATGTGTACATGCATACAGAATCAATATTTTTTCCATTAATTTTCATTGCAAACTTTTGCATCTGTACATAGTAATTGGGAACATGAGGGTGAGGAGAACCTTAGCCTTGATCTCTGATGACACATTGCTCTGAATGATTTTTCCTAATTCTTCCATTACTACCCTGCAAAGTCTCAGCTTTCTCTTGAGTTCTTGGCTGCAGTCCCCATTGAAGTGATGACTGAACCAAGGTAAGCAACATCTGTAGCAATTTCAATGTCTTCTTTGTCCATGTTAAAGTTGTGTATTTATTCTGTAGTCATGATTTTTGTCTTCCTGGTGTTAAAATGCACTCCTGCCTTGACACTTTCTTCTTTCATTTTCATCAAAAGTCATTTCAAATCATTGCTCCTTTCTGCCAGGGGGATGGCATAATCTTCAAGTCTTAAGTTATTAATATTCCAGCAATATTCACTCCTCTTTCCTCTCTTCCAAGCCCAGTTTTTTGGTATATATTCTGCATACAGATTGAACAAATAGAGAAAAAAAATCCGCCTCTGTCTTGATACCTTTGCCTATAGGAAACCATTCTGTCTCCATCTGCCCTGATGTCCAGTGGCTTCCTGTCCACAACAAAGGCTATTCATCAGGAAAATCAAGTTGCTTACAGAGGTTAAATATTCACTGAATGATAAATCACTATTAGCAAAATGTCACTTGAATTGAGTGACTTTTTTTTAACAAGAGGAAAAGAGAAAGATTCTGATTTAAATGATTTGAAGCTGTTCTTTTCTCCAAGACTGACAAAATATGTGTGTATCTCAGGGATTTTAAGTGAGAACAAGAAACCTCCCATAAATCTTTCTTTACAATATTCATATTTGACCCATTTTAGACAATTAGGTCCCTCATGGGGTAAGAACAAAAAGGAGGTGGGAGGCAGCACGGGAAGGAGGTGGGATGCTGCTGTCTTGTTCTTTTGTCTTCAGAAAAATAATGGCCTCCAGAGATCAGTCTTAGTCTCCTTTTAATGAGAAAAGTGTGGCGGGAAAGAACAAAGGCATAAAAGGAAGGCAGCTATAAGGACAAGGAAGAGCTTGGATCATTTAAAAACCTCACAGTGAGTTTTATCATTGGTATTTATTTATGGTTGCCTTGCTGCAGGGAATTCAGTGGGCAGAAATCTAACATACAAAACAGATACAAGGTAATCTTTGCTTTTATAGTTATTCAAGACAGGGCTGCCTTAAAGCCGAAAATGTCTTAGGTGTATTTAAAAGAGGACTCAATTGCAGGAAAATCAGTTTGCAAACAGCTTTTTAAGAACCTTCCTTCAGTTATTTATTAATTTATTTATATCGTGGTTTCATTAATGATAACTAGACCCTCTGAAAATCTTGTTAAAGTCTTGAATCCTTATTTGTAAATTTCTCAATGAGCAGTAAAAAAGATTGAGGAAAACATTTGAAAAGACTTTGAAAAAGAATAGGAGACTCACCAAGAGCTCATTAGTCCCTGATGAAGGGTTAATTCATATATTAAAACTGTAGACCCCCAGACTGGACAGTCATTTCAATCATTTCTTCCCCTGTGATGGGGAATGACAGACACAGCCCTTTTTCTAAAGATTCCTTTTCTCTGATCGCTATTACCTGGATGTATAAATGTCCTCCTTTATGTCATATATCTGTTTAAATGAAATGTTTATACCAGTTCATACACACACACACACACACACACACATTTGCACATACATTTAAATGAAAATACTTTTTATACATATTTAAATAAAGATAACTAAGTTTGGCAGGTGGATTAACATATTCTAGACTCAATGCTCTTTAGGAGGTGGTTCAATTTTTTTCTATTAGTTCATTAATAAACCTGCTGCCTCCAGTTTGCAAACTGTAGTAATTTGGTTTAACCATTGGCCAGTGTGGTACATCTTCGTCTGCATTGAATACGTTCCATTTCTGCATGGCTTCCGGTTAAATATTTATTATTGAACAATATGGGAATTCAAGAGAGATTTTGCATCCAGCTAAGATGAAAATGTTTTCTGCTGAACCCCGCCCCTAATTAAACCCCCAGATCCTGTCCTTGAAATAAACACTTGAGTAAGGAATATGAAAGAATAACAAAATCTCCTGATTAGGCCAAACTGTATTTTTAATGTTATTTTAAAAAGTGAGAAAAAAATTGTACTATGAACCTTTCTCTTCCTCTTTTCAATTTTTGGGTGAAGCCTTTGCTTCAATACAGGGCATAAAAATTGATATATTTATTAGAACAAGTTTATTTACTTGATTAATTCTTAGTTTATTATGGATTGCTGAGATTAGTAGTTAGGAGACAAAAGTATATTTAATGTATGAAAGAGTTTGATCTAATAGTATTTTATCTCCATTATACTGGGGGAAAAAATTGTTCTTTCTAACATTGGCTTTGGTTCTCATCTGTTCACCAGTGTGAGCTCAGGTTCTCACCAAGAAGGAAGAGCTTAGAGCACATTTTAAAAGATCAAGTTAGGCTCATTCTAAAGTTTGCATTACTCATTGGTCTGTTTTCTCTCTGGCATTCTGTTAACAGAATCAACAGACACCAAAGCTACATTGGTGTCTATCCCTCCGAAAAAGAATTCCAGTTCCGGCCAGTAGAGCAATGCAAAGCAGAGTCGTCGTTAGAAACATAATGACTCTTATGCCCAAAACATTGTAACATTCCCTATATTTTACATAATCTCCTCTTGTTCTCAAGAAAAAGAGTCAATCTTGTTAAATTGTTGTAAATAAAGCTCCTCTTAGGCAACTCAGAATGCAAATTCTCCATCAAGACTGTTTCTCTCCATCACCCTTCCCATGCTGGAAATTTAGTATAGGGGAAGCTACTGGGAGGACGGCCTATGTGTGGTCTTCTGCCACACGGTCCTTGCTCACATTTCTGGGGGTATCCCTCATTTTGCTGGGTTTCTGCATCCCTGAGTGTTCTTTGCTAATGTCTTCGGAGCTGTGATCCCACCTGTTTCCTCTGGGTATCTTGTTGGCACCTGCTGCTTAGTTCAGGCTCCAGCATTCATGACACAGATTCTGGTGTCAGACTCACACCTAATGACGTTTAATCCGAATCACAAGTCTTTATAACGGGGTCCAATAGTAGGACATGTTTCATTTAAAACTGTTAAGATTTTTTAAAGTTATTTTTGTTTACAAATCTTAGTTGTATGTACATTTAGACCTACTTCACGTGGAAACCCCTTTCTGTATTTAGTAATCCCCCTTACCCCAAGAAAGGTATATTCCAAGACCCCCAGTGGATGCCTGAAACCTTGGATAGTACATACTATATATATACTACGTTTTTTCCACACATACCTATGATTAAGTTTAATTTATAAATTAGGCACATTAAGAGATTAACAACAATAATAATGAAATAGAGCAAATATCACAATATACAGTAATAAAAGTTATGTGAATGTGTCTCTCTCTCTCTTAAAGTATCTTATTGTACTGTACTCGCCCTTCTTCTTGTGATGATGTGAGATGATAAGTTGCCTATGCAATGAGAGGAAGTGAGGTGAATGATGCAGGCATTGTGATGTAGTATTCGGCTCCTATTAACCTCTTGACACATTTGAGTCTGACGGTGAAACTACCAGGGACTTCTTTTTCCAAAAGAAATGTTGTCCTTACTGTAGATCTTAGCAACCTCAGCATGTGATTTTTTTTTTTCCTTTCCTTACCGATTTGAGAACTTTTACCTTTTCACTTAAAGAAAGCGCTTTGCTAATTCTCTTTGGCATATCCAGATTGTCAGCATCACCACTCCTGTGCTTTGGGGCCACTATGAAGCAAAATACAGGTTACGTGAACACCTGCACTGTGATACCACAACAATCAACCTGATAGCCTAGGTTACACAGTGAATA
Source organism: Molossus molossus (assembly GCF_014108415.1). Classification (NCBI taxonomy): domain Eukaryota; kingdom Metazoa; phylum Chordata; class Mammalia; order Chiroptera; family Molossidae; genus Molossus; species Molossus molossus. The sequence goes on along the minus strand of NW_023425403.1, from coordinate 24,173,959 downwards.
AGGGGACAAAGGGACGATTCACATCCCAGGTGGGAGAGAGCGGGATGTCAAGACTTCATGCTACTCAGAATAATGTGCAATTTCATACTTATAAATTGCTTATTTCTGGAATGTTCCATTTAATATTTTGAACCACGGCTGGCCGTGGGTAACTGAAACCACAGAGAGTGAGACTGTGGGTAAGGGAGGACTACTGTATTGTCTTCCACTTTACATGCAGGAGTCATTAATATTGATGTGAGACACGGGGTCGATGCCAGTTATAACTCTTCTGCCAACAGAGTTATTTGGGTGAATAAGGAATTGACACAAAGGATAAATAAGAACTATCTGGGAACATTTTCCTCCTGCGAGTGAAAAATACAGGTCAAGGGAAGGAGAATGGTACTTGAAGTGACTTTGCGTTAACTTCTTAGTGAAGTAAACTTGGGTCAGCATTTCTCTCAGAAGGCTTTAGGCTAGTTTTCTATACTATTTTTGTGTATTATTGCAAATAGCAGATATTTAATATAAGCATTTATTTTCATTAGTACTCTCAGCATCTAGAACATTGCCTGCCACATGGCGGTCACAAAATAATATTTGTAAAATACTGAATGGATTGTTATATCACGTTGTTGCTACCTGGAGCATGAGGTGTTAGAAAGAAGCTATGAGTCCAGCATTTTAAAAAGTCAAGAAAATAAAAGATTAAGAAGAGAAGGAAACGGGAGTGAACGTCAGGGCAGAGAAGAAACAAGAGTCTACAACAGAGGAGCCAAAGGAGAAACTTTTCAGATTTCCCTGACATCCATGGCTTACTTATTATTATTCTTAAAAAGGTTTGACTCTGAAAAAGTATGTTTCTTATGAGTGTTTCTCTATTACCTACAATGTCTTGCTATCTTTATTTTGTTTCCCTTGCTAACCTTTTCCTTTCAAGCCTATTTGCTTCTATCTTTCAACAGCTCAAGAGCACGGAGAGTCCAGTCAGCTTATTAACGAAATTCAGAATTGTAGAAAGCAGAGGCTGGACAGTAAATGACTGTCTTTGCCTCCTCCTTCCAGAACATTTCCGACATCAAACATGGGGTTTATCAACAAACAATGATGCTTCTTTCATACACAAAATGGTTTCCAATCCCTATTAATCCTTGGTTATGAAGCGCTTCCTTTCGAAGATCAGAAATAAGCCAAAGAAACAAGAAGACAAAAAAAGAAAACAAAACGAAAAACGTACAAACACATCCCAACCCAAACAAGACAAACAAAAAACCCACCAAAAAATCACTCATATTTTATACTGAGGTCTGGAAAAGATCAAAAGAGGTGGGAATTCCCTAATGATGGCCCAGAAAACAGTAGTTCTCCCTGTGCTGGCCTTGGGCCTCGGTATTTGCGGACCGCCATGGCCCGAAGCCGGCGTAGCCCCTGCAGGCACAGAGGTGGCTTGAGGCTCACGACACTCTGCAACCCTGCCTCGCCAGCTCACTGCCCGGGAGCACCTGCACTGAGTACTTTTATGCCAAGGCCATGAAAACCCAGGGAGTGCAGCCGTCCTCGAAATTTCTCATTTCTTACCTGCCATAGCAAGGTCACGAGGTGGCTCACAGATGACGGCGGGACGGATTGCGTATGGCAGGGCGCGGGCAGCGGGCAGGGATCATGCTGCAGGGGCTCGGGCCTCGCAGAGACTCCCTCCTGGCTAAGGCGACTCGCAGCGCAGGCCGGCGCTGGGCTTCCCTTCAAACATTCAGGAAGGCTTCCTTTTACCCACCCCGAGTTCGTCCTGCTGTTTGATGAGTGTGTTAACACGTGGCTTCGTCTCCTCTGGCTCTGGAAGAATGGTCTCACGTTTAGTACTCTTTCTTCACCTTCTACTTCCCAGCCCAGGCTCCTCCGCTCTGCGGGCCTCCAATCTCTCGGGACCTGTTTCTGCTGCAAGGAGCACACGGTTTCTGCCAGCCTCGGGCGCTCGCTAGAAAGGCCCGAAGGAAATCATGAATGGCAAAGTGCTTTCCGAACTAACATAACAGATACACGCATGCGATGAGTATTGACTCCATATGTCATATATACATATTTTTTATTCTAGGGTTTTCCAGAGGACAAATGGGGTGTTGCTTTTACAAACCCAGAGCTCAGTACTGGTAGTAATTTATACGATTGAGACCCAGGCCCTATCATGAAATCTAGTTCATTAAAAAGCTCTCTACATGTGGAGCTCCGTAGGGGAATGTTACTTCAAAGGACACATTCCACTGCAGGAAGAAGAGTGCCACCAGTACCCCCAAGAAATATGTCACAGCAGATTCTCACTCTTAGTCAAGTACTGGCAGATTCTCCTATGCTTTTAAAAATGCTGTTTATGGTGGTGGAGAGATAAACCACAGAACTTACTCGCATGTGTGCATGAACAATGGACATGGACAGCAAAGCTGGGGACAGGGCAGGGAGGGAGGGGGGAGGGAATCAGTGGGGAGAAAAGGAGAAACATCTGTAACAAAAATAAATTAATTAATTTTTAAAAATGCTGTTTATTTCCATTTTCCTTTAGAAACATTTTTTTCCTGATGCTCTTTACTTTTTCAGTGGCACATTTTTTACTTTATATTTTAACTTTCTTGTTCTACTCTTAATCCTTAATCCACTTTTCTTTTATATAGTTAAATTTTTTATCTCATGGCCTTTAGTCTTTTATCTTAATTTTTCATTTTCTCTACTTTCATGTGTTTAACATTTTATCTCATTGGCTTCCTGCTCTCTATCTTTTATTTTACATCTCATCTATTCTACCTTATTATTTTTAACATTTAACCTTTTAATTTTATTGGAATTTGAATTTTTTATTTTTAACTTTCCCTGGATTCTTTTTACTTTCTCTCATACTTTACTCTCAGCATTTTAGTTTTCATTTACATTTAATGGTTTGCTATACAGTCATTATTTTAAAGAAGACTAAAAGTCTTTCTCCTCTAATATGTGTCCTTATTTTAAATGTTTTTTGTTTGTTTTTATAATGACTAGCACAGGGGACATAGTGGACGGCTATAGGTGTGTTGGCATAAATGAGAACGTGAACCCTAAGCCCAGAGGCCTTTACAGTGAGCGGTTCTCCAAGTGCCCTGGGAGGAGCCTCGTCACTAGGCGCTTTGCTCAAACAGGCCACACCAGAATATCGGCGGATCTGGATGCCGAGCCTTTTCTTTTCACATTGGCACATGTGGTTTGCTGAGTGATGTTGTTTCCTACCATTTATCCCACCATTGCTTACACAAGCTTTTGGGTGGTTTTAATCCTTGAGAAAAAAACTTTATTTGGCTGACTTACCAGTAAGACCCAAATCCAGCCCATGTACCCTATAATATTCCCCATTCCCAGGATCAAACTCCACTTCAGGTCAGATGAACAGAGATAGTCAGAGATGGAGTAAAGCACTCTACGGGGAATAGCTGCTTTTCTCGGAAGTCCAAGAGCTCTATTTCTTTACATTTAGGAGACTTTTAAATTTAAAGTGAGGGTATTGAAGTCACCAAAAAAGATCATGTGGCTAGTGTTCCACGCAGCAAAAATGAGCCACAAGCCAAAACAATCCGGGAATAAGAGTAAGTGAACTGCAGGTGTACAGATGACCGAAACGATGAGGGCTGGACACCTGTAGAGTGATGGCAACACCCGTAGAGTGATGGCACGAGCTTCAAAGCTGAAGGCTTGTACAGCACGTGAAGGGACCACGGTCTGAGCAGAGCCTGAGGAGCAGGCACAGCTACACACCCAAGCCCAGGAGCATGACGTGTGTGAGAGACAGGACAGCCACCAGCAGGGGGAGCTGCGGAAGAGAAGCAGTGCTGTCCTCTCTAGGCAAATAGGACAATATGAAACCAACGCATTCTGAGAAGAGCCTGGAAATAAAAGGCTGGCTGATGCGGGCTTCCAAGTCTCAGAGGGCACGGTGGAAAGGGTCAGGGGCTAGAGAAGGCGGGAGACGGATGTGGGTTAAGGAGTGTTAGAGGCCAGAGTCTGGAGAATGAGGCTGGAAAAATCTTTAGCGTTGAGTTTCTTGTGGAGACAGTCGTTGACAGGGTTAGACTCACCGGGACGGTCATCTCTCAGAAGGTGGTAGTGATGTTGAGCGTGTTTCAGAAGAGGAAATGGAGTCTCATCAGGAACACACAGAGCTTCAGACAGCTGGCCTCTCTTCAGCCTGTGGTCAAGGAAAGGACAGTGACAAGGAGAGCAGATTCCTGTCATCGTTCACCCTGAGAAGGAATATTCTGGACTGGGGAGCACCCTTAAATTGTAACCTTAGTATAGCTGCCTGGAACCTATCTGCACTCACTAGCTAGACTTGAGAGGTTAGAGGAAGGATAATATTTAGATGTGCTAGGAGGATTTCAAAATCCCTTGGTGATCTGTGGCTAGCTGAGGACTTTTAACTCTGCCTTGGGAAAGGATCTGGACAGTTCTCTAAAGAAAAATCCCCAATGGCCTATAAACATAGAAAAAAAAAGTTTCGTCTTTATATACTCAAATACATGCAAATTAAGACTACAAGGAGATGCCCTGGCTGGTTTGACTCAGCAGTGAGAGCATTGGCCCTCGGACCAAAGAGTCCTGGGTTCGATTTCAGTCAAGGGCACGTGCCTCGACTGCAGTTCAGTCCCCATCCTGGTTGGGGTCCTGTGGGAGACAGCAGGCAACCAGTCAATGTGTCTCTCTCTCATCAATATTTCTCTTTCTCCCTCCTTCCCTTCCACTCTATCTGAAGATAAATGGAAAAATATCCTCGGGTGAGGATTAAAACACAAAGAAAAAGACTACAAGGAAATAACAATTTTCAGCTACAAAATATCAAAGATAAAAATAATTAAAACATTTAAAACTGGCGGAGTGGTGTCACAGAGCAATATTATAGCTACTACTATAAATTATCATAACTCTTCTGTAAAATAATTTAGCAACATGCTTTAGAGACTTCTAAAATGCATAGTTTTTATCCAGTCATATTGCTTCTAAAAACATATCTGCAAAAATGTATCAGAACTTTTCAAATGTCTATATATTGAAATGCTTACTGCTACATAATTTATAAGAGTAAACTTAGAATAAACTTATATGTTCAAGATAGAAAAATATTTTGTGATCCATTCCTGTGACAGAAAACCACGAGACCATTGAAAATTATGCTTTCAAAGTGTTTTTAATGAAAAGAAAATATTCTCATAAAATATTTTAACAATGTAGAATATAATAAAAACAAGATAGCATATATGATTCAAAATTGGTTCTAAAAGTTAGTGTAGCTCAGAATCACCTGGGGGATTTATTAAAGTCACAGATGTCCAGGGCCCACATCGTATCTGTTGAATCAGAATGTCAAGTGACTTACCAAGAAGGAATATGAACAATTACAATTAAAAATAAATCATGTTGTGCTCTGGCCGGTTGGCTCAGCGGTTATAGTGTCGGCCTATGGTCCAGAGAGACCCAGGTTCGGTTCCTGCTAAGGGCACGTGCCTCAGTTGCGGTTTGTCCCCAGCCCTGGTTGGGTCGTGCAGGAGGCCACTCGATGTGTCCCTTTCACGTCAATGTTTCTCTCTCTCTCTCTCTCCCCCTCCCACTCTATCTGAACAAAAAAATGGAAAGATGTCCTTGGATGAAGATAAAAAATAAATAAATAAATAAAAATTATGTTGTTTTTTTAAAGGAACACTTACTACTTTTTAATCAGGAAAATGCAGTATCATTAAAATGTAGAATTTCCTTCCAGTCATTAAAAACAACTCATTATCAACAGATTGCTGATACTCTAAAATTAATTCTACCCTCAGAGCACGTCAGTAAACAGAAGGCTTTTATTCTATACTGTGTCATGTTTAACACAGATTAGCAAGTAACAAAGTAAAACAAAATATATTAATAATGCAAAATCTTAAAAACTTCTCTAGGATTTTTATTCTACTTAAATCTTATTTTCAATCTCAAAAACACAAAGCCTCAGGTATAGGAACAATCTATAGTGAAACCCAAAGACATTGGTGACCAACAGATCTGCGATGCAAATGGTATAAAAGTGTAGACTCTTGTGAACACAGAGGAGCTGGCTTTCCTGAGCTTCACAAATGAGGCAAACCACCCTGAACTTCATTAAGCCAAAGCACTCTCTGCCCAGGTGCTGACGGTATTTGTTTGGTGTCCATATTTACTACATAACTGGAAGACAACAAAGCAAAAAAATGGAGTTTACTTCTGGTTTTCACACCTGTCCAAAACCACTCTTCATGACTGATGGACACATACCCTTACTAATTTCTTTCTCTTTATCAACTCCATGAACAACATCTGTTTTGCCAGAATCCATTGTAGAACTTTTTCAGTTTTTTTTAAAGAGATCAAACCTTTATTCCTCTTAATTAGCTGCTGTTAGCTCACTAAACATTCCATATAAAACATTTGCCAATTCTCCTATTGATCAGTGTTGTTCACCCTAAGGCTGATATTCTGCACAAAAAGAAAACAGGCTTGATATAAGTTATACTGCTGTTGACCCCAATTAATGGAACTATTTATCACCTTATGTACAAATCAGTTGCAAGGATGCAAGGTTATGGCTCTTATTGACCTTTGCACTTTCTTTGTCTCTGCGGACATGAATTGTTACCAGGTAAACTGCTGGAGCTCAACATAAGTTCTGGTTACTGTATTTTTGTTTGTATAAGACGTTAACCACGATTCTAGAGGAGAGATAGCAGACAACAGTGCAGTTTTCAGCAACTCAAAATTCAGATGTGTGCTGCACCTCCCTTCTTTAACTTGTCCCTTAATAACTTGAAATTACTCTAGGATAAAGTGAATATGTGTCCCTTACCACAGAGGAAAAGGTGATACCTTCCTTCTCATATGCAGATTACATAGATTTCTGTCAGGAGAAGGGTTGGCCTTAACAGAGAACTAGCATTTTTGTAAACTGCTAACAGGAGTGTCTGTAAGATAAACATTACACAACCAATTTGGTGATGGGTCTATGACCCCTGATATTTAGGTGACTCGACTTCAATACAGCAGTCTGAGGGAGATACAATCTAAGACCCCGGTAGATTCCTGAAACTACGAATATACCTAACACTATATATACCATGTTTTTTCCTATATTACACATCTAAGATAAAGTTTAACTTGTAAATTAGGCACAGGGAAAAACAACAACTAGTAATAAAATAGAACAATTATAAGAATATACTGCGATAGAAGTTATGTAAATGTGATCTCTCTCTCTCTCAAGATACCTTATTTCACGGATGGAAGTTTCCTTCTTACTGCAGATCTTAGCATAAGCTTTTTCTTTTCTTAATACGTCCAGAACTTTTATTTTTCAGTTAAGGGAAGTGTTTTCTTTATGGCTTCTCTTTAGCATATCCGAATTGCCAGCATCATTGCTTCTGTGATTCAGAGCCACTGTTATATAAAATAAGACGTACAAGCAGATACCACAGAACCAAGACGGCTCCTGCGTGGCCACCGTGGGGGGGCGGGCACACCTGGAGGCACTGGCCCGGCGTGATTCCCATCTCTGGTGGATGGAGCCGGTGGGTGCCAGACTTCATCGGGCTGCTCTGAACCACAGGCAATTTAAAACTTAGGACTTGTTTATTTTTGGAATTTTTTGTTTAGTATTTTTGACCAAAGTAAATGAAACTGCAGAAAGCCAGACTATGGACAGGGGCACTAGTGTGACTGTATCTAGTGAGCTAATCCATGTAGTTCGCTAGGCTTGTATTTTCTTTCTTTTTTTTTTTTTTTTTTTTTTTTATCCTCACCCGAGGACATTTTTCCATTTTTTGTTCAGGTAGAGTGGGAGGGAGAGAGAGGAACAGAGAGAGAGAGAGAAACATCGATGCGAAAGGAACACATCGAGTGGCTGCCACCCGCACAACCGACCAGGGCCGGGGACAAACTGCAACCGAGGTACGCACCCTTAGCGGGAACCGAACCCGGGTCTCTCAGGACCACAGGCCAACACTCTAACCGCTGAGCCAAACCGGCCAGGGCTAGGCTTGTGTTTTCAATCAATTTACCTTGGTGAGTACACCAGGAAGGTATATGACCCAAAGTAAAGAAACCATAGAGGGGCAACTTATAATATTTGGGGAGGCCCTCTTTATAAAATAAAAAAATATATATATAGTACATGTTTACTTAGATAAGAAAAAACCATAACAAATTACAACTTGAAACAAAAAATCTGACAAATATTACAGAGTTCCTATGTTTTCAGGATCTTTCTAGAGCCTTACAAGGCCCTGTCAGTCCAGGCACCATGGCTTACATTTCATTAGCTCCACCCAAACCCACTTCTGAGTCCTTGGGAGCTTTACTTTAAAAAACTGATCATGATGAGGTGTGGAGTTTAGGTTTGTCTGCTCTAAATATTTTCAGACCTAAATAATATAGTCATAAGAGTTGGAGGTAAGCAGTTAGTTTGTTTGGTACTTGACTGTGGCCACTAAAAGCTACTTTTTAGAAAGATTTTTGGTCTTTTTTACCAGATATTTTTAGGAGGCCTCTGTGCGGAGAAAGCAGGGGAGTGAGTGGTTTAAGAGCATGGAAGAGTCTTTTCAGATTCTCAACTTTTATAAGAGGATGTCAGCTCAAAGCTCACCTTAGCTAGCACTTAAAAGATAAGGCTCCACACTTTACTGCTCTCCAGACACTTGTCAGGAAGTTCACTGCCCTTAAAGCTTATCCAAAGCTGGGTTGGTGGAAGTAATGTTTATTGCTCACTCTCTCTGGAGGAGATGCCTTCAATCCATGCCTCTAAAAACGACCATCACCTTCTCAGCACAAGGAATGGGTTCTCAGACACGGAGATGCTAATTGAATGGGTGCTATCTGGGGTTATTATCTATTAGCACTTAGTGTAGGGCACACTGGGAAGTCATTCAGTTACTCTTTTCAAATCTCAATGCTTTCAGACGGAAATATTTTTCCAGATATTTTTATTTTTACTTCTATGAGACTCTATGTAGTCCTCCCAGAATCTAAAGATTTTACAATTCTGTCTTTTGTTTACTGAGACTAGATTATCTTCATAGTCTATAAAACAAGCACTTCACTTCCATCTTTAGAAAGATTCAAATACCCCTTCTGTATGCAGAATAAAAATATAAATTTCTTAACTTGGGTTTTGAAGTCTATTTTTAACCCTTATGTTCTCATTAATTTAGCTAAGCCACAAAACTTCCAGACTTTGCCCAAAACTTTTGCTCAGAGCTTATCCTCACTATTCTGCTCTAGCTATAATTTTTCTGTGTAGTTATACTTCAAAACATAACTAAATTTAAACCATTTTTATAAGTGTTCTTAATTATCCAAAGCAGAGTTAATCTATTTCTTTTCTATTCCTCCATTCATTCTTTCGCCCACCTTCCCCCCCTCATGTGTGTGTGTGTGTGTGTGAAATATACACTCATTATAATTTCCTTGTGTTGTGCCTGTTTCTTTCTCTTCCAAGACAATGTATTTGTGTAAATGGGCCCATGATACACAGCAGTCTTTCTTACACTAAATCAGAATGTATGTACTAGGATGAGAGCCATTGCCCAACTGTTTTGGATTAAAAGCAGCTCCCCTCTCCCAAGTTTAACTCCTGGGTACCTTTGTGAAGTAATAGGAAAATGTAGAATCAGTTAGAGGCCTGTGACCAAACCCTGACTCTGCCATTTTTCACAAGCTGGGTGACTCTGAGAAAATAAAGTAACCTCTCTAAGCCTCAGTTTAGTCATTTGCAAAATAGATAGACCCTTTGTCTGTGAAGATTATTCTATGAACTAAAGATAAGGCAAGGAAAACAGACAGTATGTGTTTGACGAATGTGGTTGTTTTATCACTGCTTACATCCCTGATTTCTTGCCTCCATCATGAGGATTCTGAGACTTTCCAGAGTCAAAGGCAACATCTTCATCTGCCTCAGTCCTGAACCCTGGGGACATGTGTCGACTTGACTTGCTCTCATTCTCTATTGAGTCAAGACTATCCTCTTTAATACCGATCCCCTAAAAGAAGCTTCAACATTCCTCATGATAAGTAAAAGACAGTGTTATGCCAACAGGCTATAAATTGATTCGTAGCAAGCAAAACAAGAAGGAAATTTAGCAAAGGCTCTGAAGCTAGGAAAGTATTTCATTCTGCTGCAACCAAGATCCACGGGCAGAATTCCTTCATTTTCCCTATAGGCACCAAGTGTCTTTAGCTACTGTCATTTCCCTACCTGACTTTTTAAAATTTTATTTCCTTACAGGTAACATTTTACTAATGCCTTGTGGGATGAGGACTAGCTGAGGGGTGAGTGATAACAAAGTAAGATTTATAGTGTTTCCTTATATATCATGTAAAGGTCAGCGACTACATTCTCTTATACACAGATAAATTTCATTCGCGTCCTTAGAAATAAACAAGTGAGCCGACCCTCCTAGGGATGACTTGGCTGCTGAAAAGAAGTGCTACAAAACAATAGTGCGTGTGTGCTTTTCGGTAGAAAACAGATTGAAGATACCTCCAAGTGCCTCATCGAGACGAATGTGTTATGGCCAGCCCTGGGCGCTTCACGAGAATGAGGCGAACTCTCCGTACTTGGCCCTGAATCTTCTTCATCAAAGATATGAAGCATTTTTAAATTTTTTATCTTTTTAAGGCTGTGGGACTGTGTAACACCCTAAAATATATTACATGTTCTTCCCTGGTTCTTTTTTTAAATCCTAGTAATATTGTTACCAGCCCACCTAGAAAATAGGCTTCTGCGAAATGATTGATCTGAGAATGGTATGCTCCAGGTACATACATCAGCAAGTGTCACTCTTGTGAACCAGCTGCAACTCTCTGAGGAGCATTTCTCATCCAACCCTGGATGTCCTATGGTCTAGTAATCTGGCCATTTATACCTTTAATATCTAACCAAACCGTTCCATTACCCCTCTCTCCCAATCTCTTTCTTTCTCTCTCATGCACATATATTCACACACCTATCATTCTCTTTTTCTCCACACTATGGATCCTTACAATTTCTACCATTACATATAAAAAATTTATACTGGAAAATTAAAGAAAAAAATTCAACATGCTATCACATGTCAAGGCATTTCCTTAAACTTGTCTTATGTGTAGGAACAAATATTCATCTGTGTGATATATTTTGGCCTAGGGTGTTGTATTTATTTCTGGTAAGAAATTTAATACTTAAAACTTTGTTTATTTAAGCTGGAGTGACTCTTCTGAATACATCCTTTTATTATCTTGATGCCTAATTATGGCCGTTGCAAAACAAGAGTTTATTAATAAAATACATTACAAATGCCTCTATAAAAATGTCAAATTAACTCACTATATAATTAATAGTTAGAAGCCTACATTAAAAAACAAAAATGCTCCAGATTCTATCACCCGGTCCCCTTTAAACCTAAATGTGAAACCACAATTTCCCTATGTAAGTACAGCACTCTCCATCTGGACTGGTGATACAGTTCCAGAAGAACATGGTCCAGTCACACACTCACATCGTTAGTGTGGACAATCAGGCGAACCCTAAGAAAGGACCATGACTTTTCTTTATTTCTAATCCGAGATATAAAATAACATCTCTATGTAGCTAGCTCATCCCTACACTGTCTCAACAAACAGATATGTTTTTGTCACTTTCACACACAGATAAAACTTGTATCAAGGTTGTTGGGGAAGGCATTGCAATTTTTCAATTTAAACAACTGCTCATATCAGTGAAGTCTTGGTTAAATAAATTCCCAGTGAAACACAAGATAAGGCAAATCTATTAGTATATTAAACAGAAAAATTGTTGCTGTATTAGGTATACCAGTGGGGAAAAATACAGAAAGAGAGAGCATCTGACTGTGATCTGATAATTACTCATTAACTAGTGCAATTAATAAATTCTCCAGACAATTACCTTGACCCAAATATTTGCTTAAGTCCACAATTATTATATTGATGGCAGATGACAAAGATCTCAGGCATAATCGTGTGTGCTTTACCTCTCTCTGCCTGTGCCGAGCTGTGGTTAGGCGGGCTTGCTCATATCCAGGTATTTGATTTGCTTGTGTCTGGTTACAGAGATTGGATTCAAAGAATAAGGAGAAACAAAGAATTGAAAACAATCTACGGAGGGTGAAGTGATGTTTTTTCCTCTTTGTCAGCTACTGATCAAATTAAAATAATATTTGTCTTACTCATTTCGGGCTACTATAACAAAATACTACAAACCGAGTAGCTTAAATGATAAACGTTTCATTCCCATAGTTCTGGGGGCTGCAAAGTTCAACATCAAGGTGCCAGCCGACTCGGTGTCTGGTGACAGCCCACTTCCTGGCTTATAGACAGCAACTTTCTTGCTCACAAATGCTCACATCTGGTCCCCTCATCTCCTCATTCGGCACTTATTCTATCATGGGGGCTCTACGTTCATGACTTCAACTAAACCTAATTATCTCCTAAAGACCTGACCTATAAATATCATACCACTGGAGATTAAACATATAAATTTTGGGAGGATTCGTTTAGTCCATAGTAGTATTCCCTTGTTTTCCAAAAAGAAAAAGAAAAAAAAAACACCAACTTTTAATATCAGTCTAAACCAAAATCCAGTTAAAAAAATCTCAGACTCCCTGCTGGTGGCAGAGACAAAGCAGTGTGATTATGTCATGAGGCCAATGAGAACAGGACCTGAGTCCTTTGTGCAAGCGTATGTTCTCACCTCCCCCTTTGGGTGGTATCTCCAGGTACTTCTACCCTGTCATTTGCCTTCCCTGAAATATTTTGTTTCATTATCTCTTTCTTGAAGTAGTTTAACAAGAATTATTATACACACTAGTCTAGGTGTGGCCTAACCAGAACTTTGTATAAATGTTTTTTTTTTGTTTGTTTGTTTTTTTCTGTTTTATGTCCCATATTCTTGGCTGATCTAAAAACCATATTGATAGTCTTTTAACCATGAAAGTGTATTCAACAAGAGTCATCAAGAAATGATTCAAAATGACAGCCAGGATTTCTTTTCTTTTCTTTTCTTTTCTTTTCTTTTCTTTTCTTTTCTTTTCTTTTCTTTTCTTTTCTTTTCTTTTCTTTTCTCCTTTTCTTTTCTTTTTTTTTGATATTTTGTTCAGATAGAGGGGAAGAGAGAGAGAGAAACATCGACGTGAAAGGGATACATCGAGTGGTTGCCACCCACACCACCCAACCAGGGCCGGGGACAAACTGCAACCGAGGTATGCGCCCTTAGTGGGAACCAAACCCGGGTCTCTCTGGATCGCAGGATTATTTTCTGTATTGAAAAGATGATTAGTCTCATTTATTAAATGGGTTTTTATATCTAAGAACACTATTCATTAATATGGCATAAAGCAGTGTTTTGAAGTGGAACCCATTGGTTGGTCATGCCATATTGTTTAAAAAATAAAAGAAGGGGGAAAAAGAAGGGTAGGAGAGAGAGAGAGATTGGGAGGAGGAGGAGGTGAGGAAGAAGAAAAGGAAGAGAAAAAAATAAAATGAAAAATATTAGAAAATATCTCATATGGTTAAATATTATTTTATGAAACATTTGTTTCACATATATACTTAAATGCATTGTGCTTATTTACAGGATTACAATGCAAAATGTGTTTCCTATTTTAGGTTATGTTTAAAAGGTTTTGAATGCTACGGTAAAAGCAAGTGAGAAATAATACTAAAGGAAGAGAAAATATTAATTTTGGAAATTAACAGGACATGGACTTTTCATGTCAGACATGTGCAGGTTGAAGAACAATTGGCAAGGCAATAATTACATCTCGCATAAAATAATAACGGTACCTCATCACAGTGGGAACATCATGAGCCTGGCCACACCAGTGTCTGGTCTTCTCTGTTCTGAACACAGGCACTGTGCATCCAGCAGGGTGAAACTAATGATGACCCTCTGAGGATGGAGGCATGAATGCGTTCAATTTCACACTTGTAAAATCAAACACAGAAGAGGGCCAGCCCAGAGCTGTTATCTACTATCTGAAATTACAGTTAAATGTTTTCCCTGGGTTGTTTTCTCCCTTCATATCTCCCCAACTTTTTTTGAAAGAAATAACTGAATAAAAAGTAAAAGCAACCCTGAAATAATAATGATACCTTGACTAATGCATTTGTGTGACTTCTGGGAATGAATTGGCTCTATAGGACAGAAAGTGCATTGAGCATTTCCCATGGTGAAGGTAGAAATAGCAGGAAGGGAGGATGGTCCCAAGCATAGCTTTTGCTGGCTCTTTCTGTCAATAATGATTGACATGTTGCTTCAGCTACAATGATGAGAACGTCTTCCTTTTACCATCTCTTTAAAGGCAATGGAAAGTTTAGGGCATTCATCTATTTTAAATTACTTATCCTAAGGGGATTTTGATTTTACCGAAGATGTGGGGGAAAGAGAGAAGATCTTGAAAGATAGTCCTTGAGAGAATAAAGTTGAATCTTTAACCCTCACTGAACTAGAGAGAGAGAGATTTTGTTTGAACTTTGGAAAGAGAATCTCAGAGGCAGAAATGAGGAATTTTGCTGTTTTGCCTTATGACCGCATAGCAAATAATTTAATCCCAATTAATTTTTTTCTGTAACAGTTGGTAGAACAGGGGATCTGATCAAATAAATGTACATTAACTTGAAGTTACCTACATGAGGGCACTGAGAAAAGTACTAGGGGCATAAAGAAAAATAATACCACATCATCTTATAAGCTCAACATGAAATAATGAACCTTAACCTAAGGCATTGCAGGAAGGGTTCTGTCGTCCTAGAGGACAGAAGGACTAAGACAAGCTGAACGAGTCTGTGAGGACGCAGACAAACCCAGGAGCCATCCTTGACCCATCAGGGCAAGCCCACCACAGCTGGGAATGCCCACCTCTTAGTTTTGCTTCTCAATGTTCCTTCCAAACCCATCCAGGCCATTGTTACCTCTCAAGTGGATTCCAGCTAAAGCCTCCTATTACGATCCCTCTTTATTCTTTGAGCCCAAATAATTGGCCCTAGAGAGGTCACACATTGCCCTTTTTTCTGACTTATTTTTACTAACTTCTGCTGATCCTTTAGGTCTCAGTTTGAGAATCCTTTCCTGGGGGAGACATTTCTTGACCCAAGGACTAATTAGATCCAATGGGCTCTGTGTCCTCAAAGCACTGTGCATCCCAAATCCCCACCACAACATTCTGTATTTTTGAACTAAGATTTCTGGTTTAACGTCTCCCTTTTCTGCTACATTGTAAATCATGTTCACTACTAAATTAGCGCAGTGCTTAGCACACATTAAAAAATGTATTTATATATCTTAATATGTGCCATATGTATATATTCATATACATCGTGTTTGAAGCACTTCACAAGCGGAAACAGAGAGAGAATAGATGATTAGGGCATTTTGAACACAGGGAGATCATGTCAGTACCTAACTCAGATATGGGGTGCTCTAGCATACAGTCTCAGAGAAGACACTGAGGTTGTGACACCTTAGTCCAGAGCTTATCAGCCATTCATCTGGGGACAAGTTACGTTAAAGTTGAGAATGGAATTAAAACAGTTCTTTCGATGACTCTGCATATGCATTATTGGTCTTAATGTCATATCTATGAAGATGAAAGCAACAAATAAGAAAGGAATATATCACCCATGACTTCTGTACCTCACTTCAAAATCATGATGTGAGACGTCAGCACCTCCAGGTTCATTCAGCAATGCCATTCTAAAATTTCATTCATAGAAATTATTTTCGGGTTTTCTCTGTTATGTTTTACAATGTCCTTTTACGAGAAAACATTGGTGCATTAGAGGAAATGCCTGGTAGACACAGGAAACTTTGGACGACGTCTCCAATCTTATCTACTTAGATTTCCTCACTATTTTATTCTTAAAAACTAAAAAGACAATTGTGTTTGTAGAGCCTGGACCTGGGATCCTGGAGCAATGCCCCAGCACTCACATTTGACACATGTGATGTTCAAACATGAATATTTTGTGTTGCTACTATGACAAAAGCAATTTTGAGTTTTCAGGGATGCATAGGTCAGAGGGGGATTCCTGAGACACTGACCCCGCCTACCTCTTGATAACTAAGTAAGCATACTTCTCCGATTTTCAGAGAGAATGCCAGGGTTCCTCAGAGCAGAATCTGGTATCTGCATTATTTACATGAGCTCAGATAAACCTAAAATGGATTTTTACATCTCTGGAGACACCCCATTTGAAACATTGTTTGTATAAACCTTTTTTAAAATTAATTAATTTATTTTTTAAATTTATTTTTGTTACAGATGTTTCTCCTTTTTTTCCCAATTGACACCCTCCTGCCCATCCCCCCACCCTGTGCCTGGCTTTGTTGTCCATGTCCATTGGTTATGCTTACATGCATATAGGTTCTGTGGTTTATCTCTTTCTTCTCCCACCACCTCCTCTTCTGAGGGTTGTCAATCTGCACCCCACCTCCACGTCTCTGGGTCTACTCTATTTCTCAGACTGTTATATTCATTATAGTCCACAAATAAGTGAGATCATGTGGTATTTGTCTTTTTCTGCTTGGTTTGTTTTGCTTAGGATAATACTCTCCAGGTCCCTCCATGTCATCTCAAAGGATAAGAGATCTTTCTTTCTTACAGCTGCATAGTATTCCATTGTGTACATGTACCACAGATTTTTTTATCCATTCATCTATTGATGGACACTTGGGCTGTTTCCAGATCTTAGCTATTGTAAATAGTGCTACTACGAACATGAGGGTACATATATTCTTTCTGATTGATGCTTCAGGCTGTCCAGGGTATATCCCTAGAAGTAGGATCACTGGGTCAGATGGAAGTTCAATTTATAATTTTTTGAGGTAACACCATAGTGTTTTCCATAGTGGCTGCACCAGTCTGCATTCCCACCAGCAGTGTACTAGAGTCCCCTTTTCTCCACACCCTTGCCAACACTTGTTGTTTGATGATTTGTTGATGGCAGCCATTCTGACAGGTGTGAGGTGATACCTCATTGTTGTTTTAATTTGCATCTCTCTGATGATTAGTGATGTTCAGCATTTCTTCCTATGTCTCTTAGCCATTTGTATGTCCTGTTTGGAGAGGTGTCTATTTAGCTCCTCTGTCCATTTTTTAATTGGGTTCTTTGTCTTCCTTTTGTTGAGTTGTATGAGCACTCGATATATTTTGGAAATTAACCCCTTATCTGATGTATCATTGGCATTGATGCTCTTCCATATAGTGGGTTGCCTTTCCATTTTGATGGTTGTTTCTTTTGCTGTGTAGAAGCTTTTTAGTTTGATGTAGTCCCATGTGTTCATTTTTTTCCCTTTGTTTCTGTTGCCTTAGGTGATGTATCAGTGAAGATTCTGCTGCATATGATGTCTGAAATTTTGTTGCCTACATTTTCTGCTAGGATTTTTATGGATTCACGGCTCACATTTAAGTCTTTTGTTTGTTTGTTTTTATTTTAGAGAGTTGGGGTTAGATTGAACGATGTTGTGAAATGGGACTGGATCTTTGCATTGGAAGTTCTGTGCAGTGGCACATCAATGGGACATGAGGGGAACTTGAGAGGAGAAGTCTTCCCTGCTGGGAGAAGTATTTTATCATCAAAACTGCCACTGCATGGTGATAATAAAAGAAGACTGACTTTTAATTGGCCTTATCATTGTTTTAATTTCTCTTTAAACAATATCTACCGTCTTGCTGCTTGCACTGGGGGAGAGAGCAGAACATCCCACTTGTTCTCCCCTCTTGTTTCCTCACATACAAAATTTGGAAACTCGCCGTTTTAATATTCTTTGGTTTATAATAATAAGTACATATAAATTAAGCTATAAGCTTGGCATCATCTGAATTTCTGTAAAAAGGCAACTATGTCCTCTATACCCTGTCATAATTCTCTTTAACCTCTGAGGTCTGTACATGATGACATTCTAGTATTAAACATTTACTGAAAGTATTAGATAGAAAGTAGTACAGAGTTTTCCTTCTGATCATCTGCTAATTCTTTAAATCCCCAGGCTTTTGAAATAGGGTAAATGGGGGGCTATTTTCAAATCAGATAATTCTGCTCACCAAGAAAACTCTTTTTTGGCTGTCAATAAACTATGAATTCCTTAAGCTTCCAAGAGTCATTCCACACTTAAGAGGTGAAAAAACAATCTTCCCTAAATTGGATTAAATAATGCGTGGGTAAATATGTATACAATATTTTAATAAGGGGAGTAGACTGTTTTCTTTCATTTCATTTTCCATTCATGTTGCCCTGAATTTAGAGTATAGAGGAAGTTGTTAAATTACATTTAATAATAGAGCAGGGTGTTTAATGTATATTAATTAAACATCAGCAGATGGTAAAGGGAGTTCTTACTGAGTATGAATGAGGAGAGAGAGAGAGTTCTAACTGCCATGTAATTAAACTGAACCTGCAGAAACAATAGAGGTGCGGTTACTTTTTTATTAACACATTAGACTTACATGTGATGTGGAAGAATTTAATTACTCTGTTAACTTCTATTATGTTAATCCAAGTTGCTCTCACATTGAGTTGGTCTCTGTTCCCAACAAACACAATGGAGCAGCCTGAGTTACATTATTGTCAAGTGTTTGGCTGTCATGTTGTGCAAGTTGAGAGATGGTCCCTACGTGTCTCCATGCCTGGGCAGCATCAGTACCGTTAAGCAGCTTGTGTATTACCTCAGTTTTCTGCTAAATGTTAGTGGGTAACTCCAAAACTTCACAGAAGAGTAGAAACAGAGGGGTGAACTTATTTTTCTTGCTGTGACATGTCTTGGACATGTCACATTTGATAATGAAGTTTTACCCAAGTTAGAGAAAAAGTTAGGAACCATGACAAAATAGTTTCTGTCTTGAGATTGATAAACAAAGTAGTTGTCTTGGGTTGCAAGCAAATCTAATTTCTGATAGTGTATTGGACTTTCAAGATTACTTGTTTTTTTGTGTGTGTATCTTTTTTTAAAAGAAGATGCATTTATTGAACTTCAATTGTTACTTGCTGGTCATTGATAGTATATTTTAGAATCCATAATAATGAGAGAATTTCACCTTTTCTTTCCTGGTATTGCTGGTCCAGCTTCTGCCAATGTTTCCATGGATTTCTCAGAAAGTTGAAGATCTTAGTTCATAAAGGAATAAATGCTAGATCTTATTACTGTGAGCAGGGTCTTTGACTAACAATCTGCGATTGACCTAGACCTTTAGTAGTCTGACTATGGGCATGTGAAAACTCACTCCAGGGAGGCTAGATGTGAGCAGCCAGTTGTTTGTAGTTCTGAGTATGATGAATGCTCATGAGAAAGACTTTTTGAGATAACGCCACTCTTTGGTGATTCTTTTTTTTCCAGAGGGAACAGTAGACAGCTCTTCATCTAATCCAATTTTCTAACTAGAAAGGTAAAAGTATTATCAAACAGACAAGCTAACTACACATAGATGCATTACTAATCAGCACTCAAAAGCCAACCTTACCACATTTTCCATTTTGTTATGGTAGAACTTACTATCTAACTGGTTCTCTGTGTCTCTTCCCAATGTTGGAGCTATAAATGTTGACACCCATTATTGCCAACTGTGACCTAGCTATCTATTTAAATATGCCCAAAGTTGGGGCTGATTTTAGGGGGCCCTATTTAAAATTGAGGTGACTCAGTTCAGTATTGAGCCAACCTTATTTCTAATCTCCTCTTTTTTTTTTTTTTTAATTATGTTAAGTACAGGGTCTTCTAATATGAATTTCAGACCAAACCCTCATCTTTATACTTTACTTTTTATAACTAGATCTCTATTTTGGGGGCTTGTAAATTATTCACTTGCCCTGTATTCAAGTTTTTTTAGGTAGTGTAATAATTCATCCACAATTCCATACTCATATGTGATGAGACTGAATTCATCCTGAGTTGTTTGACTTCAGGGCCTGAATTATTAGTTACAAAGCTCTGATGACCCTTAAGATTTTTCTGGTTTTGACAATATCTCTCTCAGAACTTTATCACTTACATTATCAAAGAATTATTGAAAATGTTGATAGCCTTCTGAGGAAGAATGACATTTAAAATTCTTTTCCATTTCAAATTTGGAAGTTGCCTTAAAATTTATCTTTTCCAACTCTCACACACACACACTTTAGTTTTTTTCAGGTAAGAAAAGGGAAGCTCAGAAATTTGATATGGCCTGCCACTTGTCACATCTTTTCATTTATGTCACCCCACTGTAACTTTAGGACTCTTTCCAATGCTGTCACCTGAAACATCACTGGATTCGACTGTGTTGAATTAGCTTAATTATTTCTGGAAAGCAGGAATGGATCTAGTCCCATGAATCCAGCCCCAAATCCTGTGGGAGCACTGCTTACCTGCATGAAGCTTTTAATGAGCAAATAGAGCCTGTGTGCAAATAAGTACAATCATTTTCATTAGACCCTGATATGCTCAGTTGGCTTACACCAGCTTCGTGCATAGCCAGAACCCTCAGGAATAAAGTTCTGG
The DNA here is from genome assembly GCF_014108415.1 of Molossus molossus. Lineage (NCBI taxonomy): Eukaryota > Metazoa > Chordata > Mammalia > Chiroptera > Molossidae > Molossus > Molossus molossus. Next base: position 24,153,441 of record NW_023425403.1, on the reverse strand, counting down.
GTTGCTCTCTGTTTCTTCTCACATAGCCTAAGTGTCATGTTAGATGCATGGACTCCTTCTCCTTTGAATCTACTGTTTATTCCTTTGGTTCTGCTGCAAGATTTGTAACTAGAACTGCCTTCTCCAAAAGCAGGGCTTGAAACATAGACCAGTATATGTCTATCTAAATGTGCATGTGCTCACTATATATCTAAATGGAACCTTTTTCTAAAATTAAACTTAAGAAATCAGCCCTCTACTATTAAATTATAAGATGTAGTTAATAATTCATTTGTACTAATGCAGAGAATTTCTCTGGGTCATTTAAAATGCATATGGCAGTGTAGTAGTGGCTGAGCCAACATAAATTCATTTTCTCAAGTCAGTCTTATTTTTCTAAGAACCTAGATAGGTGTAGGCAATTTGACACACTGTGGAGAGAAAAGATAAACACAATGTTTCAGACATTTAAAACAACCTCACATATCCCAACAATCAATAAATCTACCATGGCCTTCAAAAATCTAAAGAATACAGGACATTTTCACATCTAAAAACAAGACAGAACATTATATGTTAGGTGTTTCTCCACCATTGGCAAAGGAACATCTAATTTTTCCAAATTGTGTGACGATATTTCAGCAGAAAAGCTCTTTTATCTTTCCACTTTATAGTTAAAGAAAATATTCTAATTTCCTGGACTGGGGACCCCAGCTCATTTTGGGCCAACACTTTGCAATTTCAAGCATGCATGGTGCTTCCTAAGCTGCAAGTAAATCCCAAGATATATAGTTGTAAACTCTCATAAGTGGTTATAGAGTGAAGCATATTTCAGGCCCTGTAAGAGGACACAGAAAACATATCAGCTTACAGCGTAGGGATGTGAACCACACCGACTCGGGCTCCAATCGGGCTTCACAGGCCTGGGCTAGCCCGAGCATTTCCCCCAGTCCTGGTGTCCCGATGACCAGAAACTGTCCCTGCAGATCTGGATGTCTCTATTCCATGCAAATGAGTAAGACCACAATATTTCTCAGTGTTCCTGAAATGTATATTACCCTGAGTTCTAATTTTAGATCATCCCCCCACCTCCACCCCCCGAAAATGGAATACAGCTTTCCCTCCAGGAAAGAGAATGGCTTCCATGCAGGACCGTTAATACTGAACGAGTTATTCAGACTTGGTTCTTATGGAAGCTCAGGTCCAGAGTTTGGATTTGTCCTTAACCACTCTCTTTTTGGTACACTCCATAGGATGTTTTCTGTAGGTTCTACATTCAGGTTTCTTTCAGTAAACCTCCACTTCAACTTTCTACTGCTCCCACACTTGTCCAAGAATCCACCATCTCTAGTCAGAGTTCAATTGCCAGGATTTCTTCCCCAGCTGATCCCCCTGTTGCACACACACACCTTCGCAGCCTGTTTTCAGAGCAGTGGCCAAAGGAATCCTGCTAGATCGTAGGCCAGATCATGCCATTCACCTGTTCACAATCCTCCAAGAGCTTCACAGGTGGGAAATGGCCTTCACTATTGCGCTGACATGATTTCTTTTTACTTTATCGTTTGCTTTCTCTCTTCCTACTGACTTTAGTGGTCATCCTGAACAATGTCAAGCATAGTTTCAACTCTGGACCTCAGAATTTGCGGCAGGGAACCCTCCACAGCTGTGAAGAACTTACTGTGGGGAAATTGCCACAGAGCACACTCCCTAAATTTCTTCATCTTTGCTCAGATATGCTGTTATTAGAGAGGCCTTTCTTAGCCAATCTTAACTAAATATCCAACTTATCCATTCTACATGCTTCATCAATTTTTTTCATAGTATTTATTATCACCTGAGGGGTTTGGATTGACTGATTCACTGACTGCCTTGTTCCTCCAGAATGATAGCTTTCTGAATAGGAGGACTTTCCTGTGGTAGCTGCTGCATTGAGAACAGTATGTGCCATCTGATATTTATTCAATATACATTTGTACAATGAAAGCATATTTAAAAGATTATTCTAATTGATTATAACTAGGTAAGTTCATTCTGAATGGCCCCAGTTGATTCTTAGTGATCCAGATGGATTCTGGCTGGTCAAAAAGACCCAAAATGTGCAGTCCAGTGTTTAGAGTTTCCACCACACAAATAACTTCTGGGAGCCCATGAGGCAACAAGATCCTGGAAGGAAAGGCTATTTCTTTGTTGTTGTTTTACCTTCAGCACTTAACTTAGGTATGACTCACATAAGGCACTTAGTAAATGTTGATGAACTAAAATTTTGCCAGTACAGGGTGCATCAAACAAGTCTGGTCTACACAAAATCCACCCACTTTGAATGCAATTTGAAAGTTATTAAAATTACTTCAACAGCATATCTGCAACCATTTAACAAACAATTCACCATTACCTATTTTTAATACAAAAAATTATATGTGCCACCAAGATCTTGTCTTTTACTAGTTCAGTTGTCACAAATAGCATATGAAGATGGTGCAGAGAGAGGCTTTATGACTCTTATTATAGTAGAAAGCAAGAGATTACGATTAGTAGAAGCAGAATACTTGAACTTTTCAAAAATATGTCCAGCTACAATTTCAGTGTGGCCAATTTGAGGACTTTCTTCCAAATTAAAAGTAAGATTAGTTCTGCCTTTTATATAATTCTCTGAGGAAAAATTTATTTGTGTGCAAAGTTACTGATGGTCTTCATTTAAAGAAAGCAATTATGATAAACAAATTGCTAATAATAGCCAATTATCTAATCACAATGTCAGTTACTATACAAATACACATAATATTACTAATACTCTGACATTTCACGTGACTGCACCAAATGCCAACCATTGTGTTAAAAGCTTTAGATGTGATATTTAGTTTGTTCTAAACAGCCTTACGCTACAGGTACTATTATTTCCATTTTATTGACAAATAAACTAAGATTTAGATGTGCTTATCTAAGATTTAGATCACAAATTGGTACTTGGTTCTACATTCAAACCTAGGTTCTTCTGGCCCCAAAGTTCAGGTTATTAGTCTCCCGTTTTATAAACTATGGTTAGTTACATGAGTGAAGAAGGTATCCTGTTTTCTCATCAAAATATGCAAATTATAAATGATCTAGAATATACTATTATTTACATAGGAATAAAAAAGATATGAGAAAAAATGCATGTATCTGCTCATTTATACAAAAGAAATAGAAACCAGAAAATACTGAGATGGGTTATGTAGAGAAGAGGGTGGGAAAGAGCAGGTGGATGGTAACAGGGTAGAAGGAATTAGGAGTAAAAACTTATTTAAATACACCTTTTGGTTAGCTCTCCGAAAGTTTTACATGCTCAATGTGATATTGTAATTTATAATACGATATTTATTTACATTTGGTTTTCATACCATTTTCTATCACGGAGCTCCTAAAACCCTTGGAACTTTCTAAGTGAGGAGAGCAATAAGGTTGTCTTCTGTTATGCTAATGAGGGGACATTTGGAAACCACCTAAGGATGGGGGTGGGTTGCCAGGAGAATCAGCCATGTAATTTAGAGGATTTGGAATTTTACCCCCTGACCTCTAGGGAGGAGAGAGGAGCTGGAAGTTGAATTGTAGCAAATGGCCAATGCTTTAATTAATCATGCCTCTGTAGTGAGACTTCCATAAAAAATAAATAGGACAGGACTCAGAGAACTACCAGATTGGTGAACATTTGGAAATTTAAGGAAAGTGGCATTTTCTGAGAGGACCTGGAGGTCTTACTCCCTTTCCCCGTATTTGCCCTATTCATCTCTTTTATCTAGCTTTCATGAATTATAAATCTTTATAATAAACCATAACCTAGTAAGTCAAATGTTTCTCTGAGTTCTATGAGCCATGCTAGCAAATTATTGTAACTCACTGAGGATGTCATAAGAACCTCTGATCTGTACCTGGGTAGGTCAGAAGGACAGGTAGCAACCTGAGCTTGCAAATGGTGTCTGAGTTGTTACTGTGGTTAGCTAGGTAGTAATGAAGGAAAAGAGAGTAAAGGAAATTGGATACTGAGCCTGTTTGCTTCACCAGGAACCTACAGACTCATTCACATACTCCAGGGGATGGCCCCCAAGGAGACTTAATCCTCTCAGAGCAGACAGAAAACCTCCCCAGGAGCACTGTCCACTCTCTAGCACCACATTGTCAGGGGCAGCAGGAGAAAGTAAGCACATGTGCAATAGAACTCAAAACGGTGCACAGGGAGGTGTTTGATCATAGATGCCTGTCAGTCTAACCTGGGAAAGAGATCATTGGTTAGGTGGTAGACCCATCAAAAGCCCCCAAAAGTTTGGAAAGTTGATTGGTTATTTTGAAAAGCTCCTGGTTCTTCCCAAGCCCAACATGATCCAAACCCAGGGGAACAAAGAAAAGCTCTCTCTCTCTTTCTCCCACCCAAGACCCACACTGGCTCTATTCATTAGTAAGTTCTCTCCATAAGCAACCATGCAGATCTAGCCCTGCCTGGGGTCCACAGCAGACCATGCAGGCTTTAAAAGACTAAGCTTTAATATGAAACAGAAACTTTGGACACTGGCTTTGTTTTGGCCTTGCTAAAGACATGGTTAGACTTCTTCCATGGCAGATTGTGTAGAGATACGACATTGGAAACACAGGGGTCTATTTCCACCCACATAAATTTTGTCACACCACAATCTCCCATGCATGGGTCCTTAGAATACTTTTGTCTCAATCCTGTGGAAGAGCCTGATTTCCACTGACAACACTGGGGAGGGGGAGAGTTTTGTAAGACTGTGACCTTAACCTATGGGATCTGATACTTTACCCAGGTAGTGTCAGAATTGAGCTGAATTATAGGATCCTCAGCTGGTGTCCTAGAACTGCTTGTCAGATGTGAGGGGACATCCCTACCACCAGCTCCACATTAAAATTTGGTGATCATAACCCCTTCCTCAACAAATAAACAATTAACATCAACTAGGATGTTGTGGTGGGGAAGGGGTGGGGATATCCCAAATAGAACTTAAACTGTAACAAATGACTGTGACTCTTTATGCTTGAATATCTTGAATAAAATAATCAGCTTGAAGACCATGGGAAAGAAAGGAATAGATCTAAATAGCTTTCCAAAAGAAGACTGATTATATGTTGCAAAGTTAAAAACAAAAAAACCATACACTGACACACCGTTTTCATTAGTACCCTTGGTTTTCATGGGGATATAGCTAGTAATTTTGAAACTAATTTATATATATAGTAGGATTGAGAAAATAAATAAATATATACATGTAATGAGAATCAGGTTTCTCACTGTTGGAAAAATAAGTTACATATACGAAATAGAGAAGGCTATATCTGTTGTATATGTGAATAGACATACATTTCACTATCTCTGTCTAAGAGAGACCTATAAACAAATAGAAATGAACATATCCATTACCCAGATCTTGGTTTCTTTTATTAATTAATTAATTTATTTATTTATTCCTCACCCGAGGACATTCTTGCATTTATGTTCAGATAGAGTGGGAGGGAGAGAGGAGGAAAAGAGAGAGAGAAACATTGATGTGACAGAGACACATCGACTGGTTGCCACCCACACAACCCCAACCCGGGCCGGGGACAAACTGCAATCGAGGTACATGCCCTTAGCGGGAACTGAACCTGGGACTCTCTGGTCCACGGGCTGATGCTCTAACCACTGAGAAAAACTGACCAGGGCCAGATCTTAGTTTCTAAACATCATTCTTCAATAAGAGGAAGTAGGGCTCCTTGGAGAAATGTTTGACAATAGGACTGTGGCAGGAGAAATACAAAATCATTTTGGAATATTTTATGGTGCCAGGAAGTAAGAAAAGTGCTTAAAACATAAAGAAGGTATGACAAACGAACACTGGAGGCAAATGTGTGACAACTTGAACAACAAAATATGACATTAATAGATTATAATACAAAGAGTAAAATATTCATCAGAACATACAGATATAAATAAATAATTGAATAAGTAAATATTAGGGATCAGGGAAAGCATCTTCTTACAGAAGAATTTCAATTTAACAATGTGGAAGAAGTGCTAGAAATAAAAAATGTCACTAGGAAAACATTGCTGTCATAATAGTTGTAGACAAGGTTTGCAACCTACCCCACCATTTTTTTTTTTGTAATTTTTTCTGTAATTGCTTACTCTAATATGTAGCTTAAAGATAAACAGCATGTTTGTACAAGAATCCTAGGAACTAACTGAAAAAGATACAGATTCCCACTTTCAGGTATTCCAGCTCTGGGGGAGATTTGCTGACCTTCAACCATAAAACCAGGATGATGAAGTCCAAGATGATGCACATTAGACCATAACTTGACCAGTTCTGAGGTCCTTACCAGAATGGACTGTGCTGGTCTGCATATAGAGAACTTTACAACCCCCCCCCCCCAACTCCCACACATACACACCTTGATTTCTTTGCTCTGTTTTCACTCTTCCTCCTTATGAAAGCCTCTGCCTGCACTGAGATGTTAAGATGGTCATTGGAGCAAGGGTCCCACATCTTGTAGGCTGCCAGTTCTTGAATAAACCACTTTTCTTTACACCAGCACCTGCCTCTTGAGTATTGGCTTTCAAAGCATCAGGCAGTCAAACCTGCATTTTGTTTCAGGTTCAATGATTGATGCTAAAATTAGTACACAAAAATATGATGAGAAAAAAAGACATGTGCATAATCTCAAAGTATCTCTTCACAAGATACTAATGAATTGCAAAGGGAAAATAGTAACTATAAAGCAGAAATACGTAACAGACACCACCTTACCAAGGTGATCAAAATTAACATCACCCGTAATAAGGCATATCAAAATCATGTGCTACTTGTTATGAACCACTGGGTAGGGCACAACATCATTTCTATGCTATTTTTACCATAATTACATAGCCTCAATCTAATCCTGAGAAATTATCAAAGAAATTTAAATTTCAAAAAGATTGTATAAAACAACTAACCAGGATTCTTCAAAATTGTCAAATATATGAGAGATAAATGAAGGCTAGAACTTTCACAAATTGAAGGAAAATTTTGCATAACAGTTAAATGCAATGTGAAATCCAGAATTGGATCTAGAACTGTAAAATAGACATATCACAGTTCTGGAGTCTCAAAGTTCAAGGTCAAGGTGCCAGCCGAGTTAGTTTTCAGTAAGGCCTCTCTTCTTGGCTTACAGGGAGTCACCTTTTGCACTGTTCTTCCAATGCCTTTCTTTTGTGCATTCACAGATAGTGAGTGAGAATTCTCTGTCATGACTTTCTCTTCTAGTTAGGATCCTAGCTTTATTGGATGAGGGTTCCAAACTTATTTAACCTTAATTACCTCCCTAAAGGCTCTATTTCCAAATATAGTCACACTGGGGCTTGGGTTTCAACATATGCCTAGTTGGGGAATACAATTTAGTTCATAACAGAAACCAACTACACTCATTGTCTTCATATGCATAAAAAAGACAGTGCATATATTTATGGAGATTTTTTTATAGAGAAAGGGAGAGAACAAGGTCTAAAATGAGAAGGCAGAGGAGTCAGAGACTAATTCTACATAAGATGATGTAGTGGAAAACTGTATGTCATATATACTAATACTTATGGAATAGGTTTGCTGGGGCAATACCCACAATGTGATTAATACAAAGACTGTAATTTAGTGAGACAAGAGACTACATAGTGTGTGTGTGTGTGTGTGTGTGTGAGAGGCATAACAACACTTTGATTTCTCATCAGACTGCCCATATTTTTATGTAATTTCTGAAAACAAGGAGAGAAAAGGATATTTACTAGCCAAAATAGCTCCATTAACTCATATTAGCCAAATCTCAATTATATTGAATCTGATATACAATTCCATGAAACAGACTAGAATGCATTTAAATGCAAGGAATTGACAGGCCTTCCTTCCCCAACCTCTGCACTCTAAATAATAATGTAAAATAACACTTCCTAAGTATGTTGTTTGACATTTTTCTGCAGTGAATGGAACCCCTACTAGCATCACTAGCTTTGTAGGGTTATCTCTAGGGAATGTGCAAAGCAGCTGCCAATTTTAACCAGCAAGGAGAGAGGGGAAAAAATAAAGATACAATAGGTGGGGTAAAATAGAGTAAATCCCTGCAGTAAATTGGAGCTGTTTTGTTTGCAAAACTAAAAGATGAAACAAACATTACAGCTTTTGGATACATTAGTGAAAGAAAACCAAACCCTTAGGTATGCATGATTGCAGTGCAAACCCACCAAATCAGAGACTACAGGAAATCAAAGGGCAAAAAAAAAGGAGAAAAATAACACCAACTTCCATGACATGCATCTGGATGTGTAGTTTTATTTGTATGTTTGCTCAGCACTTCCTCATTTAAGTAAGGGTTATTGGTTACAAAATTTCCAGAGCTTTTGCTCATTCTAGTTATATTGTAGCTTCCCTTCAAGCCCTGGTTTTAACTGTCCACGTCGCCATCAGAAAGTGAAGCAAAGGGGCTCTTACATGAAAGAAGTCTCCAGCACTGGTCAGAAGCAGAGTCACAGCCTGGGGTTGTGTGGGTTGAGGGGTGCAGTCTTGTGGCACTGAACCCTTAACCTGTTATAGATAACACTACATCCCCGTAAATGATGTCAGAATTTAGTAATAATGTAGGACTCCCAGCTGGTGTCATAGAATTGTTTGATGTGAGGGAAAAACTCACACCTCTGGTGTCAGAAGTGTTGTTAGTATTATAAAAGTGTGAAAATAAAGGCGAAACACAAGAGTAGGGTAGGTTTTCCCTACTCAACTAGGAAATGTCTATTTGGGAGGAGATGGAGATGAGTTCTTGGTTAAGAACCAATGGAGGCATAATGAAGGCATTTGATTTATTCCTGCTGTCCTCCATGGGGCCAAGCAAAATCAATAGCTGCCAAATACTGTCGACTGAGGCAAATACCTAAAGTCATTCACAGTGGATGCCATGGAGCATTCAGGGCTGCGAAGCCAGCTTCACGTTCTCTGAACCATCAACAACCCACTGTTGGTACTCCTGCCGCCAGTGGTACCAACATAGTTGGGAAGACTTGGGCAAAAACTAGAAAATTGTGGCACTTCATGAAATTCTCTACCTGTAGTTATAACAACAAAAGGTTGTTAGGTAAGTGGTTCTAATAAACTGAAAAATCTCTCTAAGCTTAATGAGAGACTGTTTAGTTCATTCATAGATATCCATAAGGGGAGAGGACAAGGAAGTATAAGACTTTAGCAGGTTATTATTATTACTTTTTTCGCCATAGATCAGGATTTGATGTCAAAGAGTATCAGGTGGTATTCTGTCAGCCTGAAAATTTAAACAGGATCTATAAATGACGCTTTAGACTCAGAATTGTCATTGCCTTGCTTGTCAAGTTCTCATAAATCTTTGATTGTTAGTCTCCAGGAACATTAAGTAGTGGAGAGAAGAGGAGAGGCTAGGACAGATCAGGTAAGTTTAAATGACAAAGAGCAAAGGTGTTTCAAGCATAGGAAGCAAACAAAGGTAGGGAGAGGGCCATATCAAAGTGTTTTCACAGTTTTAGATGGCTATGCAGCCCAAGAAATTATGCCAGTACTGTACAGAGTGAAGTCTGCAGCAAGCACCCCAAATTTCAGAGATTGGTCTCTTAATATTCTTTGACACAACTGTACTGCACTTTATTATTTTCTACCTCCTCAATGTCCACCCTTGTCTAACGTGTCTCACCTCTCATCTAGTCACTCTTCCTACATAATCACCTGGATGAACGCCTACCCCTCCGCTCTTGACTCTGGTCTGCTGCATGATTCCTCCCTTCTGAAATGGCATTTGCTTTTAGTCACAGACCCATTGGTCAAGCTTGTTTTTGCCCTTTACCATCCTTCATAGAAAGCCTGGATTAAGAAATCTCGACAGAAATCTGAGCTCTGTTTTATCCCTAGTCGAGACCCTAAGGCATAAATCCAAAAGCTTAGAACAGCAAAAATTGTAAAGACAGTCTTCATGCCAAGATACTCCAAGTCTATATGCTACACATCCATGTGGCCTTAGGCAAGCCACTTAAGCTTCAGAATTTCAATTTTTTTAGTCTATAAAACTGATTATGCACATGTCCCTCATTGCAAGGATATTAATACCATAAATGTGGAGTGTTTTGTAAACTATAAAGACTATGGAAATCCAATTGACTAGAGAAATGTGGTTAAATTCTCCTGGCCACCAACCATTTCCTCCCCTTCTCCAAGGGGAGAACTTACTTGTAGGGCTTGATATAGTATCCCGGGCACCATAATTCACTCCATGGCACCCACCTGAACTACAAGATATCCCTCGGAGAGTAAGGAGAGCAGCTGGAGACCCTGCCTTCATGACTGCAGGTGGCAACATAGGACAAGGAGGGAATGAGGTATGTATCAGTCAGGGTGCCTAGGAGGAAGTCAAAGTAAGGCACTGGACAGACCAACTAGAGATTCCAAATTTAAGACACAGGGAATGTAACAAGAACAATGCAGATTGTTTCAGAGCTAGAGAATCCCCCATCCATGGGAGGAATCTGAAATAGGCTTTCCAAGACCATTGCTATGACTCCTAGTAAATATTTTCAATTTGCCTTCAGGGGCTTTGGGATGTGGTATTATGGTTTAGAAAGCTTTAAGGGTCACAGAGAGGACAGAAAATAGGTGAAACAGAAACACATAGTTGGGGGAAGACTGCTTGGAGGGCTGAGGAAGAATACCAAAAACTTATCAAAGCATAACGGCAAATGTCACAGAACCTTTGTTAGCACAAGGATGAAAATTTGGCCATCACCACCATAATTCTATGCACCTCTCTATGATGTATCCAACAATGTATCAATAGCATTTCTTTATGTATGAAGTCTTGTTAAGTTAATATAGTTTTATTTGAAACAGCATGGATTTGAAGTAGTTCTTTCTCCCCAGCTGACTTAAATGTCTTATTGCTCTTAAATAAAATATCAGATAATATATACTTAAAAAATGTTTATAGCTTCCTCAAAATAAAATTAACAAGGTGTTAATTATTATTTATTATTTTTATCCTCACCCAAGGACAATTTTGCATTTATCTTCAGATAGAGCAGGATGGATAAAAGGAGAAAGAGAGAGAGAGAAACATTGATGTGAGAGAGGCACATCGACTGGTTGCCACCCACGCAACCCCAACTGGGGCCGAGGACAAACTGCAACCGAGATACATGCCCTTAGTGGGAACCGAACCCGGAACTCTCTGGTCCAAGGGCCAACACTCTAACTGCTGAGCCAAAACCGGCCAGGGCCAATTATTTAGACTTTTCTGGTAAATTGCTCATACAGCTTTCACAGAAATACTGGGGAATATATTCGTGATTTTCATGTGGAATGTGATAAAACTCAAATTCTGGCAGTTCGGGTTCAGCCAGCAGGGCCACTCGTCCGTATTGTGGACTTAACCACTGTGGGATGCGGCTGAGATCTGGAGTTAGTATCGGTAAGTGTGTGAACCTGAGTGTGGGTCATGGTGGAGGACAACTATGCTACGAGAATCGGCATTCAGGGCAAACGGTGTCAAGCATCCTGTCCCATACATTCTTCAGGTCATTGGCACTAGACTGCATTACATGTCCCAGTTGTGCCCAGGTTTTTTTGGCCAAGGAATTTGGTTGTACACACATTAATTATGCTCCTGTTCTCTATTGTTGTATAACAAACAACTCAGAAACTTAGTTTACAAGACAACAGTGTTTATGTTTCTTACAAATTTGGGCAGGAAGCGTGGCACAGACTTACCTCTGCTTCATGGAGTTCGGAGCCACAGATGGACCGACTCAATAGCTAGAGGCTAGAATTGCTGAGCATAGGCATCTCTCTCCTCTCTTTATGTGGTTTCTGTGGCTTTCCCTGTGGTCTCTTCAGCATGGTGGCCAGGAGTGAGATTTTTTGCATGGCAGTTCAGGGGTCCAAAAGGGAGTGTTCCCAGAAGCCTGCGAGAGTGTCCATATAATGTATTCACATAGGCTGAAATGAATAGAAGAATTTTGTTATTGATTTAATATTAAATATTATATGTAAAACCTACATAGGGAATTCATACCTCTTCTCAAATTGCTACTAAAGAGTAATGATGTTGTGACAGGCGATGAACAGAATAAAATGAATGAAATAGTGACAGATTTAATGAAAGCCAGAAATTGAGAAGCATATTGCTTACAGGTTACACAACAAGCAGTGGAAGGATAAAAAATTAAGAAAACTGTAAATTAGTCTCAGCAACATCTCCATAGAGGAAAAACAAAGTGAATTACCATTTTACAGGATGGTGATTTCACCACTCTGAGTCAGCTTCATTTATCACCTCATACTGCAAATATAGGTGTAATTCATAGACATTCCTTGGATTTGTGAATAAAAGCCTTTTTACAGTTAAATTCTCTAAAGCCCATGATTTCATCCAGTTTCCAGGTAATCAAGTCCCTAAGACCCTCCTGTTGAAGAGGTCGTAGCAGAGAATACGCTTGTTTCATCATAGTTAGAATGTGAACATAGATCAGAAAAATACTCTTATTTGTTATTTTGATAGCCATAATCATTCTTTTATTCTACTTTCTGGAGATTGTCTACAATCCATGTTATACAAATAATAGAACTTTTAAAATCTTTTCCTTATACCCTACATTATTCAGAGATCTTTTGCTGAGTGCCTCAGAAAATCCTTATTTAAAGCTATGAAGTACTGCAGAAGCAGGGCTATGTAGTTCTACCTCTGGAGAAGCTACAATTTAGGTGGTATTCACTATATCTCATACAATGTTCTAAGCACTTTACATATAATTACATCTTCTATTCTTACAACAACTCTACAAAGTAGTTAGCATTAATTGTGTCCATAGTACAAATGAGAAAATGGAAACACTAGACAATTAAATTAATTGCTCAAGACATAACTCAAATAGTAAGTGACAGAGCTGGCAGTCTGAATCCAAAGTCCAAGTTCTTACCTCCTAGATGGCTCATAGAGCACACTGCTATAGAAAATTATTAAATAACCTCAGAGAAGAAATTATCTTTAGCCAAGTTCAAATTTAATAACAAGAATTGTATCTTTTCAGAGCTCCTCAAATCTCAAGCCCAGTTTTCCCCCTGCTTGACCCACTGCAGTTGAATGGAGCAGACTGGAAAGAAATGGAATCTAGAGCTATCTCTGACCTTTGCGGTGAGATAGATGCCGAGAGATGGTCTCAGTCGGGAACAGCCATTCCAGCAAGTGCAGCACTGTGTCTAGAGAGTATGTATGTTGACTCTAAGGAAGTGTGGTTGTGTGTTGTGGTCAGCATTATGGAAGTGTGTCAGTAATGAATGAAGGATTCTGTGCTTGGAAATTTAGAAGCTGGTAACATATAGAGTTCAAAGGAAACATAATTGTCATTGGAGAAATCACTTATTAAGGATCCAAGGCATAGCTCAGTTATAAAAACTGGTAAATAGGACAGAACTGTTATAGAGACAAGTATGCCTTATTTTTATGTCTTAGAATATTAGGGTAGAATCCTTCCTAAATCCTTCCTTTTAAAAGGCAAAGTAGAAGCACAGAAAAGATTATCAGGAGAAAAGCTATAATAAGAGAAATATGAAAGAAAAAACTATAAAGTCAGTTTGAGATCTGAAATTTGAAAGAGCAAATAGAATCAATTAAAAAATATTATATTGTTAATTTTTAATATGTGTACATTGTTAAAGACATGAACAATTCAGAAAAGAGTAAAAGGGAAATATTAGTCAACTTAAATCTCCCTATTTATAAGTAGCCACTTTTTAACATTTGATATATTTTTTCTAATAATTTTCAGTATGTGTCATTGTTTGTTTTATAGATTGGGATAATATTTATACCCAAATTTATATCCTGCTAGATAGTACACTATAAAAATTATTCCATTAATAATAATATTATGAAAATATTACTTGATAACACAAGTTTTAATAGTTGCATAATATTCCATCCTATGTGTATTTAATTTCATCATCCCAATTATTTCAACATTTAAATTATCTTCTAATGTATTACTATTATCAGTAACATGAAAATAAATACCCTTGTAAGTCTTTATGTACATTTTTGGTTATTTTTAAATAGTAAATCTATAGACGAATGGTTGGGTGAAGAGTTAAACTTCTTAAAGGTTTTTAGTATATTTGCCAAATTGTTTTCCAGAAAGGATGTACCTATTTATCTTCCCCCACCCAAGGACATTTTTTTCCATTTTTTGCACAGATAGAGTGGGAGGGAGAGAGAGGAAGAGAGAGAGAGAGAGAAACATCGACGTGAAAGGGACACATCGAGTGGCTGCCACCCGCATGACCAACCAGGGCCAGGGACAAACTACAACTGAGGTACATGCCCTTAGCGGGAACCGAACCCGGGTCTCTCCGGACCACAGGCCAATGCTCTAACCGCTGAGCCAAACTGGCCAGGGCTTATCTTCCCCCTACAAACCTGAAATGTTACCTATGATTATTTATTCAATCTCTGTACACTTTATGGTCGAGAGTGGGATTATGTCATTCATTTGTTCATTCATTCAATAAATATAATATTCACTAATACAATGGTTATTGCATAAACATTGTATATACCCAGATCTGCTATAGAGTCCAGAGAATCAGACAGAGTCTCATATTTGCTTTATTTTGCATTGTGATAGCAACTAGCCAGCTTTTTCATATGTACATTAATTAATTGTGTTTCTTCTTTTATAAACTTTATGTGCTATTATCATTTTTGTTGAAGTATTAGTCTTTTATTTATTGATATGTAAGGTCAAATCAAATGATGATTTGGCTTAGATTCTGGTACAATAATAGTTTGAGAGCTTTACAAAATATTGCAAGCATAAGTTCTGGTTTGAAGTGATTCACAAATTGTTTTCATTCATCCATCTTCCCATCAAATAGCCTTTGGAGCTTCTATCAAGTGCTCAAACAGAAACATTCTTTTTTTAAAAAAATATTTTTTCTTTATTTATTTGAGAGGGAGAGAAAGAGAGACACATTGATGAGAGAGAACATCAACTAGCTGCCTCCTGCATGGCCCCCACTGGGGACCAGGCCCACAGTGAGCCACACTGGCCAGGCACAAACATTAACATTCTTGTAGGCACTGGGAGATACAACAATAAAATGCTGTTTCTGCTATCAAGTGGACCACACACCAGTAACAGAGGAAAATGAGACAATTACACTTATAGGATCATTTTATTATTAAATACATGCATTTTTTTCTACTTAGCTTTTATTCACTTTTCCTGGTTGGACATGCTCCCCAATTCTTTTCGTTTTTTGGTGAGAGGCAATGCTGGTGTCTCTGCATAAATACCTGAGAAGCAAGATATTTCCCCTCTTTTCACCCAGAGGCTAAGACTCAGCCATTTCACACTGAAAAGATGCTCCCATCACAGACTTTAAATCTTAAGCAAGTGATGAAAACATTAATGTCTGTGGTACTGGTGATATACAATAATACCTAACTTTAGTAAGTGCATAGTACAGAGGCAGCAGAAGTGTCCTGATGGTGTGTACTTGCTAAAATACTATGGTTATACTTCTTATTTTCTAAGACCTGGAATCTGTCATTATTGTTGTAGATTTTCAAGTCAGTCCTTACCTTTGAGAAGTCTTCTATGAACCATTTATTTTATTTTTGTAAACTTATCTTTATTGTTAAATGTATTACAGATGCCCCCCCCTTTCCCCCTTGGCCCCCTCCTCCCCAATCCCACCCTCTTCCTGCCTTCCCCACACTATTGTTTGTGTCCATTGGTTATGCATATATGCATAGAAGTTCTTTGGTTTATCTCTTCCTGCCCTCCCCCGCTTCCCTTTGAGGTTCTTCAGTCTAACAACCAATTTGTACTTCTTAATTCATTCACCTTTGTCACCCATCCCCTCAGCCCCTTCCTATTTGGCAAGCAACAAACAGTTCTCTGTATCTATGAGTCTGTTTCTGTTCTGCTTGCTCATTTTGTTTGTAGATTCAGTTGTTGATAGATATGTATTTATTGCCATTTTATTGTTCATATTTTTGTTCTTCTTCTCCTTCAAGAAGACCCTTCAACATTTCATATAATACTGGTTTGGTACTGATGAACACCTTTAACTTTTTCTTGTCTGGGAAACTCTTGATATGTTCATCAATTCTAAATGATAGCTTTGCAGGATAGAGTAATCTTGGTTGTAGGTGGTTGCTTTTCATCACTTTGAATATCTCTTGCCACTCCTTTCTGGTCTGCAGAGTTCCCTTTGAGAAATCGGCTGACAGTCTTATGGGAGCTCCTTTGTAAATAACTAACTGCTTTTCTCTTGCTGCTTTTAAGAAACTCTCTTTGTCTTTAACCTTCGGCATTTTGA
This sequence comes from Molossus molossus, assembly GCF_014108415.1. Taxonomy (NCBI): domain Eukaryota; kingdom Metazoa; phylum Chordata; class Mammalia; order Chiroptera; family Molossidae; genus Molossus; species Molossus molossus. The sequence continues at coordinate 24,137,080 of NW_023425403.1, read as the reverse complement.
TGATGATGTGTCTTGGTATGGACCTCTTTGGGTTCATCTTGTTTGGAACTCTCTGTTCTTCCTAGACTTGTATATCTGTTTCCTTCACCAAGTTAGGGAAGTTTTCTGTCATTATTTTTTTCAAATAGGTTTTCAATTTTTTGCTCTCTCCTTTCTCCTTCTGGCACCCCAACGGTGCAAATGTTGGTATGCTTGAAGTTGTCTCAGAGACTCCTTACACTGTTCTCATTTTTTAAAATTCTTTTTTCTTTCTGTTGTTCTGATTGGGTGTTTTTGGATTCCTTATATTCCAAATCGATGGTTTTTTTCTTGGCTTCACCTACTCTACTATTGATTTCCTATAAATTCTTCTTTATTTCAGTTAGTGTATCCTTCAATTCTGAGTGGTCCTTTTTTATATTGTTGATGTTCTCACTAAGTTCCTTGGAGGTCTCCTTGAGCATCCTTATAATCAGTGTTTTGAACTCTGCATCTGATTGATTGCTTATCTCCATTTTATTTAGTTCTTTTCCTGGAATTTTGTTCTATTCATTTACTTGGGGCATGTTTCTTTGTCTCCTCATTTTGGCTGCTTCCCTATGTTTATTTCTACATATTTAGGTAGAATTGCTATGTCTCCTCAGCTTTGTAGGGTGGCCTATTGTTGTAGGTGTCCTGTAGGGGCACAACCTCCCTGATCACCCCAGCTGGGCCATGAGGTATAACTCTGATTGGACTGTACACCCTTCTTTTGTAATTGAGTTTGGGTTGTTGTTTGCCCATCAATGGGAGGGATTTACTTTGGCTGATTAGCTGCAAGAACTGGCTGTGCCCACTGACCACTGGCCTCTGACTCCCTTGGAGGATCAGTTGTGCAGGGGCCCAATGCACAGACCAAGACTTACTTCAGCAGGGCTCTGGTACTTACTGTGCCCACTCATTGAGTGTGTCATTTGTGGAGGTAGTGGGTGGTGGTTCTTCGATGTGGTCTGAAGCTGTCCGCTGGGGGTGCTGACTCTGGGCCAAGGTCAGCTCTCCCTGTGTTTTACCCGGGGCCACCCAGCATACGCTACAAAGTGATCTGTAGATGGCTGCTTCTTGTTCTGGGCTCGGAGGTACCCAGGAACAGCCAAGCTGTGAATCAAGCCTGGCTGCTTCTAGTGCCGGGCCTGGGGCCACTTAATGAGAGGTACAGGACTTGCTGAGAACAGATGCTGCTTGTTTGAGAAATTTTAGGAAAACTCTGAAGCAGGATCCAAGACAGGCAAATCCTATGGTAAAGCCACTAGAAACAGCTTGGGTGGGCCCGAAAGTTGGGTGGAGCAGGGCCTCAGGGAATCCCAAGGGTGGGGCAAACAGTGTGAGCCAGGTTGCTGGAGTCTCAGATATATCCACTGTCTGCTGCCCTGGAGAAGGGCTCACAAAAGGAACAATGGCCTCCCATAGCAAGTCTATCCAGGGAAAGCTGCCCCTCCGGCTCTCACCCCATTGCTGAACACTTCAATTCTTCTCATATGTCTGTGGTGCCTTTCAAACTGCCTCCCCAATGCTGAGCCCAGAAGGAGTGAATTTGAATAAGCTTGTGTGTGGACCCTTTAAGAGGAACTGCCTGGGACTCAAGAGTCTCAGCCTCCCTCAGCCTCAGTTACCACTGCTTTTTACAGTCAGAAGTGATGGAACTGTTCAGCTTGATGTCAGGTGGTTCTGAATGATGATTTTTCTGTAGTTTAGTTGTCATTTTGATGTGGTTGTGGGAGGAGGAGAGACTGTGTTTACCTATGCCACCATCTTGACCAGAAGTCTTCTGTGAACCATTGAGATTCTCCTGAAAAATTCCTTTCCTTTCTCTAAAATGGCAAGAGTTTGTTTCTCCTATATGAAACAAGAGCATAATAACTGAATTGAAGTTAAGTGTAGAAATATCAGAGAAACACAGTTCAGACCCAGTTAAGCAGTGAAGAATTAGAGTTGGCTTCATTTATATTTTCATAAAACACATTTTTGTGTTCTATTATACTTGTGTTTTGGCAAATTAGTAACTGAACCCGTCTAATAATGGAAAATATCTTTACAGAATCCTGAAGAAAAGTTTCACCAGAGATAACCATCTTAGCTCTTTTTAATCTCATCCATACACTGCTTGTGAAATCTTTCTTGATTTATATTGATATTGATCACATATCTATATTTTTCTTAATCATGTAACTCTGAGATAAATTATATATGTAACCAAACCCAGTTTTGACTGCCTGGCAACAAAAGTCAAATTCGTGAAACAGGTATTGGTGGAAAAAGGAAAGAGGTTTATTCAGGTGCCAGTGACCAGAGAAGATGGGGGACTCTTGTCCCAAAAACTATCTTAACATCTCAGTGCAGGCAGAAGTTTCTATAAGGAGGGAGAGGAAAAACAGAACAAAGAGATCAAGGGGTTGGGGTTGACAAGTTCTCTTATGTGCAAACCAGCACAGTCTATTCTGATAAAGACCTTGAAACTGGTCAAACAATAGTCTGCTGTGTATCATCCAGGTCTTTGTCATCCTGGTTTTATAGTTGAAGTTCAGCAAATCTCCCAGAGCTGGAATGTCTGAAGGTGGCAGTCTGTATCTTTTTAAGTTAGTTCCCAGGATTCTTGTACAACATGTTTTTTATTTATAAGTTACATATTAGTCAAAGTTAGCATCCTTGAGTTGCCCATCTGGTTTTTGTCAGCTGAATTATTGTGACTGGGTAGTTTATGTCAGCTGGGACCTTGAGGTCAGGCTGCTCCTTAAGTTCACACAGGAACTGAAACTGCAGATCCCTGTAAACTATATTAAAAAAAAAAACCTTCTAACTCTCAAGCTCTAATTTCAAGAGGAAAAAATCAGGTTAGAGTAACAAGCTGGGTTTAACATCTACTAAGATTAATATGAGTTGCTTTAGATAGATTTTTTTATAAGTTTCTTTTGTTAGTACATTCTTATTTTAGTTCTATTCTATAGTTAGTTAAGTAGTATAGCATATTCAATTCAATATATATTGTGTATATATGTATATATACATATATGTGTACTATATTATATATACATGTATATATAAAATTGTATATTGAATAAATTAATTACTGGCAACAAAAAGTTAAAAAGATAGAAGAGAACATAATGCCTTATAATATTGACCAAAATAGATGTCAGGCATCTTTCTGCTTCATAAAATAAAAGCATATAAAGGCTATGTGATGTGCTAAATTATTTATCTAGTGAATGATAGAGCCAGGCAGATTTGATGTAGGACACAGATCTCTAATGAGTGAAGTTCAGTAAATTGTTATCAATATAAGACAAAAGTGGCTGAGATTATTGAAATGTCAAGGAAGTCTATATAATATTCAATTCTATCTTTTAACAGTTTTTTAAGCCAAATTCATCAGCATATATATATTTCATATTTACCAAAGAATATTGTTTTATTGATTTTAGAGAGAGGGGAAGTGACAGGGGGAGTGAGAGAAAGAGAGAGAAGGAGAGAGAGAGAGAGAGACATCAATGTGAGAGGGAAACATCGATCAGATGCCCCCTAACTGGGGATCAAACCAGCAACCTAGGTATATGCCCTTACTGGGAATTGAACCCACAACCTTTCAGTGCATTGGAAGATGCTCCAACCAACGGAGCCACATAGACAGAAAAACTTGAAATATTTTTAAAGTGAATATTGACAAATATCTAATTACAAAGAGCAAAATAAATTTACATTTTATTTCTTCTTCTTCATTTTGATTACCCTTTCATAGAGACACAAAGTATATGACCCAATGTCAAAGACTATAAATCCATAAATATGATAAAATAAGCACCCTACACTGGTCATTAATTAGCTTATCAATAGAGCCATATTCAAGAAAGAAATAATAGTAGACAATATGACTTTTGAAGAATAAAATTATACTTTTCTGTTTTTTAATACTGGTTTTGGTTATATGGGAATATATACATTGTAAAAAAATTGTTTAACTTTTGTGTATGATTTGTTTTATTTTGTGTTCTATATTAATAAAACTTTAATAAAATATTATACAAAAAATTAATATTATTTGAACTTTAGTAAAACAATTAAAATGTAAAATCAGTTGATTTCATTCTTTCTTTAGTAAAAATTAAAATGTGAAACAAGTTTGTTTTATTTTACTACATTATTATTGAGTGTGATATCAAACAGTATAATGTACAAGTTGTTATGTATTCTGTTCTATGAATTTTTCTAAACTAAACATACACCTAAAAGTCTGGATCAAAAAATAAAATATTCCCAGCACCCCAGAATTAGAAAGATTTCCTTGTGTCTCTTTCTGTTTTCCTGACTGCTAGTTTTAAAAACTGCCTGGATTTTAGCTATATATGTATAATCCTAAATGCACATTTGTGCTTGTTCCCTTTGTCAACATTATTTTAGTGATATAGTGATAATTACTCATGTTGTGTGCAATCATACTTATTTTTCACTGCTGTATAATATTCCATTCTATCAATATATCATAATATATTTATCAGTTTCCCTGTTAGTAGATATTTGGGCTATTTCTAAATGGTGCTTCTACAAGCATTCTTATACATGCCTTTTGATCAGTAGACACACACACACACACACACACACACACACACACACACACACACTGGTTGGGTATATACCTGGAAATGGAATTGCTCAGTCATAGCAAATCATCCAATATTATACAAATTTTAAAATAACAAAACTGAGAGCAGATTTAGGAATGAGGAAGAATTATCAGGCAATTTTAAATTTCAAAATGATCTCTCTAGAGAGCAGACTTTCTCAAGTGTGTAGCACAAACCAGTTGGCAAATAATCACAGCAGCTTATTTTAGCATCACCACTTAGCCTTAGAGGGATATTTACTTTTTTACCTGTGCAATATTGTCTCTATTTTAATAGACTCTGAAGTGGGTCCTATGCTCCTGAGTAAAATTAAAAATGAAATCCAGGAAGAATTGACAGGCTGTTCCCTAGAACTCCAAACAGCTCTAATTATGTTACAATACATTTAGATGGCTTAGCACAAAATAGTCTACCTTACTTTTGAGAACTGAAACCTGAGAAGAATTTCCCCAAAGTGCTTCTCTTGATGTGCTCAGGAAAGCTTCAACATTACACATTAATGTAGGGAATAATTGTAGGTTATTGTACTATTTAATTCATTGCTGTGTTTGCTTTCTGTTTTTACATTCACTAGTATAGACAGTTATCTGAATTTCCCAGCATCACCGTTTAAGTCATCCCTACCATGAATGCCTCTGTTTCTGCAATCATTCAGTGTATAGTGTAAGGTTTTGATTCATCAGCCTCAAGCTGGGCAAAACCTCAGAAGGGCATGGAAATGAGACAAAAGAAGCACTCAAGCAGGAGAGTAGTTTGTTCAGCTTCAACAACTCCTGCTAACAGAAACTTCTCTGAGTGGTGTGACAAACTTGAGTGTCAGCTGTCCCCAGCCTGCTTGTAGGAAGTCAACCAGAGTGTCTCTTTTGTGTTAATGTTAACAACAGAAGCCGAAAAGTTTGCCAGATTATCTTGTCCTGCTTTTTTTTTTTTTAAATATAAACATCCTGTGTGACATCCTGGAAGGAGAATATAAATAAGGTGGTAATAAATGAGCAGGACTGTCTCAGATGCTAATGTATTTCCAAAGATGTCTGTGGGGAGTTGTTAGGATGTCATAGTTACCACCTAATTTGTGTAGCTTCCTATAATCATTTCCATTTATCTACAATCTAGTTAAAAGCTACTAGTTAATTTATCCATTTCTACATAGGGATCCATTATAAGAAAGCACTTTTCTTTACAGAGTGAGATCCATTCTTCCCTGTTCCCTAGAGTGAACTATCAAAGGTTAAATTATTTTCTAGTGCTCCACACCACTGAACAACTAAATCTGTGTTCTTTTATCTTCACATCTCTCACATTCTGCAAGTCCTGTGCTAGTTCATTCGCTGATTACAGAGAGAGGTCCCCTTTTCTGAAAGTCTCTCCAATACCAGAGTGTCTTGGTTTTCTCTCCCTTCTCTTTATGGCTTACTTTTCTGTTTACATTGTAAATAACCAGTGGGAAAAAAGACAGAGACCACATTTTTTATTTGCAAACTTAACTACAATTGTAATTTTTGTTCTGTGTGTGTGTGGCCGGGGGGGTGGGGTGGGGGTGGCTAATGACAGGTTTAGGGGCCAATATACTGAGCTATTTAAAGTGAGATTAATTACAATGAAATGAAATGAGAAATTTTGTTCCTCAGTCACACTGGTCACATTTCAGGCGCTCAATCACCACATGAAACCAACTGCTATCTGATTGGACAGCACAGACATTTCCATCATCACAGAAAGGTCTATTGGGGGCACTGCTTTTCTTTTGAACAAGAGCTTTTTTTAGGCATCCTTATACCCTAGGATGTTAGAAACCTTACGTAAAGTAAATCTACTTCAGGAAAAGTTCATCTCAGACATGAATGCCAGAGGAATGGAACTGATTACCTAGCAATGCTGAATTGTAACTCCCTGAGATTTTTCTAGTTAGGAAATATTCTGCCTATAGAGTTCTTGGAAAATTATATGTAATTAACAAAGCCACACACGGAAGAAAATTAATAAACATATAACCTGGTTACTGAGAAATGAAAGATTAAAACATTAATGAATGCATGCCAATGACTAAATAGTACTTTAAGACAGTGAAACAAGAAATGCTACCAGAAAGTATATGATTAATTGTTGGGTGAGTTATACTTGAGATACAAGAAGTCTTAAGAATGAGAGATTAGGTGGGCAGGTGATCAATGAAAGACTTCACAGAGGAACTGAAGCCCGGCACGTTTTGATGAGACTGGCGTTAACACCTTCCGACTATGGTGAGCCGTATGGTGGGGATCTGCCTACATCATCAGCATCCCTTTCACCACCAAGCAAGATTTCAGAGATCTGGAGGGCTAGACAGACACCTTTCCCTGCTTCCTGTCTGATTCCCAGAACTGAATGCTGGGTCAGAAAAGACCCTCTTTCCTGATGGAGAAATCCCACCTCTTGAAAAGATATGGTAGCTTTTCCTGTTGGGGTCAGTTTCACCACCTTTGCCCTAGGTACTCTGATCATTACCTCCACACAGAAGCCCTGGCCTGCTTCCGAGGAGTCCAGTCCTGCAGAAATCATGGAGACTGCCCTCCTCATAATTAGTTCCAGCAAAGGAAGGAGGAAGGATTAAGGGCTGATTAAAGAGTTTACGGAGAATAGATATGATTAAGGGAATAATACTGTGGAAACCCAAGGCCTCATGAGACAAACCCTGCTGGGCAGGTTACACTCTGGCAGTCATTACTTCTTCTACATGACTTATAGCAACAGGTTACACTGGGAAGGCAGGTCCAAGAAGAGGTACTCCATGTGGGGACAACTTAAGGGATGGACAGAAACACACAATATATCATTTTTTCCAAAAAAAAAAAATAGTTAAATTCCACTATTTTATGAAGAAACAAAGTAGAAAGTGTTTATAAAACATGACATCAATAGTGTTCCCCCCAGGTAATATTTATTTACCAACAATGTAGGCACAACTCTGGCAAGCACTTAATTCAAATTTTAACTTAAGAAGCAGAATTAGCAGGAACTAACTACAGAGAATGGATGGTGTGGTCTCCTCCCCATCCTGAACATTTCTATAAATATTTAAGTTGGCTTCAGGGGGCAAGTAAATATACAAATTCTTGGGAAGAAGAAACTTGTCATTCAAGAAACTTCTCCCTTTCTCAGAACGTAATCATAACCCAACAAGCATTAGCTTCCGGAAAGTTTCCCCGCCATGTGGAGTTGTCAAAAGTAGATGGAAGCAGAGGGCAAAGGAGGGCAGAACTCCAATCAGCTTTGTGAGACCTTGGTTTAGGCCGTAAGTTCCCACAGTTCAAACCCAATCGGCTTCTCTTACACAGAGAGGGATCTTGATGAGCTTGTAACCTTATAAACAGTTCTCTGGAGAGATGTGGTGAAGTTATTTGAATATAATTCATCCAGGCAACAAATTGGCCCATCACACTGCTCACAAATCTCTCTGCTGACCAGGCTGCCAAAACAGGAATAATGTCCCCCCAGAGGAACTCTTTCTCTAAACTATGCTAATTGTGTGGAAAATCCAGAGTTTTTTTTGTGAGTAATATCATTAAAAATAAATAAAAGTAGATGTCAGTTTCTAAGAACCAGGCATTTTCTTTTCTTTTTTTTTTTTTTACAAATTTTTCCAATAATTCTGTAAGTTAGGAGTTATTCACAATTTATCTATGAAGGAGATTGAAATTCTGAGACATTAATACACTTTCCAAGTTATACAACTGATAAATTAAGAAAGACATCCTCACATTACTTATTCTTGTTTCGAAGGGGAGGCTCCTTTGAAAAACACACATGGTCCCATTATCTTCTGCTGTAAAAACAAAGTTGTAAACAATATGAAGTCCACAAAAAAAACCTTCTAGTTTTTATGATGGGAGAAATTGATGTAATGGTTTGATTATTATTATTCTTTTTAACATGGATTAATTGAACATTTCCTACCTGCTCAACGCTATGCGTCTTAGGAAGAAAGTGTCTAAATTTCTGATCGCAGAGAAACAATAAATTCTTCTCTGCCACAAGTTTCAACTTCGGGTTCTCTAACTATTGTGACGTCCTCAGAGCCTGTCCTGGCTGCAATGAGAACAGCATGTGACTACCACCCTGTGGGGAAAAACCAGGCAGTGTGGGGCAAAGACAACAAAAAGCCAGACAGGAAGCCTCGCTGTATCTACCTGAGGGACAACGGAGAAAGAGAATTCACATTGGGCAGCACCAAGGGCTTCCTCATATAATCCCCAGGATCATCTGTGTAACAGTTCTCACATTGCTGTAAGTAATTCTTAATTTTCGTTGGTGTTCAGGTAGAAGCACAGAAAAGCGGTAGTACATTAGGATTTGAATTGGTAGGGACGAATCTAGATAGCTACCAAACTCAGTCAACAGAAAGGAGATTTCATTTCTAGTCGAAGACTGAAACTATTGGAGGCATTGTCTGAGTATAGAATTAAGGAATAAAGTGATTATAACGAATAGCAATTATCATCATAATCACCACCATTTTTATTTTTCAGAACTTTGACAATATTGATTTATTGTATTCTAACAAGCATGCTGCAATTTAGAATTCTAAGGCCAGTTTATTCCTTACTAATTGAATAAAAATTTTATTTCCTAAGTACTTTCAGTATGTTTCCTTCTTTGTTCTCTCTGTTTTGATGCCAGGGTCTTCTATGAAAGCTAGGCTAATTAGCTATTAGTATGATATACCAGGTGACTTCCATTGTCATTGCTTGGTATGTGTTATAATCATCTGGCACCTTTGCCATACAGTTTGCCAAATATTGTGAACATCTTCACTGTTTAGTGGGATTTTAACTGTTCAACACAAATACAGTATACCTCTTAATTTGTTTTTTTAATTTCAGAGCTTTTATCCTTTTAACTCCTGTTTTGGAAATCTGAAAGAATAATTTAGCTTGATCTTTCTGCCTATTAATTTAAATTTACATATGTAAATGTATGTAATCTGTGAACATTCTACTCATTGGTCCTTCTATTTATTTTATTTATTATTAAAAAAAATTTTTCCCCTTATTATTTTTAGAGAGAGAGGAAGTGAGAGAGAGAGAGAGATAGAAACATCGATGAGAGAGAACATCAAGTGGCCGCCTCCTGCACGCCCCCCTCTGGGGATCGGGCCCACAACCTGGGCATGTCTCCTGACCGGGAATCGAACCAGCGACCTCTTGGTGCATGGGTCCACGCTCAACCACTGAGCCACACCAGCCAGACAGTCCTATTTATTTTATTTTGCAACCTTATTTCCTGAATTTAATTTGCAATAACTTTGATTACTGCTCTTTCTTGGCAAGTCCATCCTTCCTTTCTCCCTCCCTTTCTCACTTGCTCTTTCATTTTTCTGCCTATTACCTCATCTTACATCTACAAACTAAAATTGCACTGAATTTCATTTTTTCTTTTCACTGTATCTACATGAGATAATGTAAGTTAACTACACCTATTGTGGTAAATATATATCTATATTTATATATACATATATAAATATATATACATATGTATATGAACACAGTTTGATATCAAACTGTCATGCTATGTACCTTAAAATTCTACAGTGATGTATGTCAATTATTTCTTAAAACTGACAAAATTTTACTAGTTTATATTTATTTTTGTGTTAACTGTTTCCTTAACGAATAATTCTTGTTTTTTGATTTCTAAGCTTCATTTTCATCATTTTTTTTCAACTTTTTTGTGAGTGAGGTGCTATATTTGGCCAATTTTTGTAGCTGGACAGTATTTCCTCAGCTTTGGGGCATGTATCTGTTTTCATGGCAGACAACAGGACTGCAATTATGTCCTTTGCCCCAGCTTACTGGAGGGAAGAGTGAGAGTAGGTCTGTGGCCAGAGAGGTTGTTTTCAAAGAACGTGAGACACTGCATTATCTGTATAGGCCAAGTAGATCAAGCAAATATTCAAATCTAATGGGGTTTTAACACAGTAAGAATTGGTGACTTTTGTGGTGAACTAGAGAGTATATCACGTCTACATTCTTTCAAATAAAAAAAAAGTAAACATTTTTTTTCTGCAAAATGAAAGAAGTCTTTTGTTTTGATAACGACTGATTTCCCTTAACTTGTTGCATTAATTAATCCTGCTTTGTGTCATACACGAAGCTTGTCTTCTGGGTGTGGGATTTTCCTGTCCCTTTTGCAGAAACAATATATGTAGGACACTGTCTTACTTCTTCATGGCACTTGCTATGAGAGTCTCGTGTCAGATTCCTAACTGTTTTGTGAGAAGTAAACTTGGCTTGTTTTATCCTGAGGGCAAATACTTCTGAGGTGCCTACTTCTGTGAAAATGCATCCTTGACACATTTTTCCAACAGCAGTTGTCAATTACTGCCTGGCTAAGGAAAACTGCATTATTTAGTACATATTCATTTCTGTCTTACCCCCATCTTGGGAGCATTATATTCACTTGCCCCAGTAGCACTGGATTTGGCCATGTCTTACTTTGGCCATTGCAAAGGCATACCACATTTCCACAGAGGCCTTTTAAGTGTATTTGTGCCGTTCACTTACGCACTTTTACTCCTGTGTTCAAGAATGCATAGAACATGCCCCAGGTAACTTTAGCTGGATCTCTGCTAACCAAGCAGATGTAACAGACCTGAACTGCTCCCAATGCCTGGAGCAGAGCCACTGCAGATCTGTGAGCATGAAGTAAATGCTTGTTACTGTAAGGGATTGATCTGGGAAGTTCTTGCTACTGCAACAAAGTTAACTAGTATAGAATTTGGTAACAGAAATGGGGTGATGTTTTTATTTTTGTTTTTAAAAAAGCAAAAACAACAAAATTAATCAAGGACAGTGTGAGAAGGCAAACCAGGTGCAACCCCTTAGGCAATGCAGTGACCCCACCCTTGGCATTTGTAATCCCCATCCATCCCTCCAACCTCCATTTAAACTACAGTGGAACTAGAAGAAGGCCCCTAAATTCCCAGAGGCTTATGTATGAAAGGCATCTGGAACCTAGGCTCAGCCTTTGGAGGTGACTCCACTTGGACAGCACCAGTGCACATTAAATAGTCCTTTTCTAATCCTCCGAGTGCGTTGCAATCTGTCTCTTCCCTCCAACCTAATTTCTGCCACAACAAGTGAATAGCAAGAAAACTGTTATAGAAGTTTGGAAAAAAGATAACCTGTGCAGTTACAGAGGTAAACAGTTGATTAAACTTCCTCTTGCAATATCTTGAAAGTAGTCAAAATATCTGGTAAGCTCATGCTTTTGATGTAGTAGGAAGAGAGAATGTCGGTAGTTGAGTTCATTGTTACTGGTAGTGTTTGAGAAGGTTCTAAAGAAAATGATATTAGCTAAAAAAAAAAAAAAAGTTTCAAAAAAATGTTTGAAATTAGGAATAAGGGCAAAGAGAGAAAAATCCATAAATGTTGTCACTTGCAGAGTTGAATGATTCAATTCCCTCTCTCATCAACAAGTCTAAGATAAATTGAGAACGGCTTTGAGTGAGAAGGGCCCAGTGAGATCGAGATCAAGACTCAACCTCAGAGCAAAGACCTAACAAGGCATGATGATTGCACATTTTGTTAAATCCACTGATTGGATTATTCTGGCCCGAGATTATCCTTTCAACTGGTCAAAATGACTCTTATAATAGGAACTCATGGCATGTTCCCATTGACATCCAAGAAACTCAAAATCATCAGAAACTCAAAGTCATATCTTGCAAAGAGCTATGAATGAGTACATTTGCATAAGAAGCTGATAGAATAAATTATATAAAAATTAAACCAAACCAAAATAAAAACATAAAGTTTATGACAAATGCACTTCCAATCTGAACTAAAAGATACTTAAAATCTTTCAGATACAAAATTACCCTGAGTGCCCAAATTTTGGATAGGCAAAAAGCAGGCTGGGATGCTGCTCAGCCACCGTGGAGAGAATATTTTCTGACATGTTTTTCAAATACAGTCAAGGAGAAAAACAAAAAAGGAAACAAATTCCCAAGAACATAGTTGCGAGCCAATGAAACAAAATATAATAAGGGGTTACTCCCAGGGAGCAAGACTGCTGCCTAATCAGTTCTCTCACCTGAATGGGGGAACCTTGTAAAGTTGTGCTGTGAGATTTCAGAATTGCTGTGAATCAGTGACCGCCATATATCTCCCATTCTTACCCTTTCTAAATATGAGTGTTTATGCAGTTATACTATTTCTGTTCCCACATTGTATGTTGGTGTTGTGCAAGCAGATAACTTGGCATTTTAGGTCAGAGGCCTCTGGGAGAATAGGACCTATATATTTGGAACCCATAAAGGGACTATATTGAGGTCCTAAATTTCAAGCCTGGTATCATCTTTGAATGGGATTTTGAGTTTCTTTATTGAGAATAAGGTGAATATAATTTATATTTTGAATCAAGTGAATATTTGTGACTAAGAGGTAACTATGGTGGATTTTATTATTGAATACTTATAATGGACACCATATCCTCTGTGGCTTTGAATATATTTCTTGTCCCACTGATTTTAAGCTTGGTCATGTGATTTACTTTGGCAAATGAAATGTATCCAAGTTCCAAGCACAGGCTTTACAAGCATCACAGGTCTTCTATCGCTTTATTGTGCTCTACTCTTTGACTATGAAAAGAGGACACCCCAGATTGGATGTGCTATATATTTATACAGAATGTGCTTTAACCTAGGTCCTAGAATGAGAAAACAATTGGAGAGGAAGTAGACCAAAGCCACACCCTATGTGAAGCTTCCATAGCCAACTGTCTTATAGAAGAGCAAGAAATTAACATTCATTGGTATAAGGCAATGAGATTTTGGATGTGTTTGCTGTCACAACATAAGCTGATTAATATATCAGCCTACTAGTCCATGGCCCATTCTTTGATTTAAATTCTACTAACTGAGTCTTATTATAAGTTTCTGCCAAGAAGACTTATCTTATTTTGGAGGATCTTTTCATTTTTATATGTTTGTAATTTCCACCACTCTGTTGGATTTCACACAATAGAATATATTTATATCTTTAATAAATAACTATTTCCATCTGGGGATAACATTATTTCATTCTTCCAGTATTACCATGTATTTATTCTTGTATTTTCATTTATTGTGTCTTTTATGAAATTGTAAGAGGGAGAAATAGCTTGCAAATTTAGCCAGTCACCTTGTCCAGGCCCATCTGGTTAGATTCTCTTTAATCACATTGGTACTAGAAATGGGTACCCATGAGGAGTTTTGCTAGATAAGAAAGACATCTCTTGTTTTGTGAAGGTTTCCAAGCTTTGATACAATCAGATTTCATTTAGGGAAAAGAGTTGGGTGGTATCAAAAATACCAGAGAAGCCCTGGCCGGCTTGGCTCAGCAGTAGAGCATCAGCCCTCAGACCAATGAGTTCTGGGTTCGATTCCAGCCAAGGGCACGTACCTCAGTTGCAGTTCATCCCCGGCCCTGGTCGGGGTCATCTGGGAGGCAACCAGTTGATGTGTCCCTCTCACATCGATGTTTCTCTCTCTCTCTCCCTCTCTCTCTACCTGAAGATAAATAGAAAAATATCCTCGAGTGAGAATTAAAAAAAAAATTAAAAAAAAAAAATACCAGAGAAAACGCACATACCTTTAGAAGCTTTCCTGGACTACTGTACATCTCTAATAGTCCCATAACAGTCTGCTGATTCCAAACAAAAATTCTCTAATATAGATGCTCTAGAATTCAAGTTATTTGAAACAGTTAATAAAGCCAAAGAATTCTATTCAAATATAATAGCTATTATCCACTAGTTAAGGCACAGAAATCCTGCTTTCATTGTGAACTGATGAAATAAATTGCAATATAAAAAAATAATCCTTAAAAATTTAATCCTAAATAATTTGAGGCAAAAAATAAAAAATAAATAAATTCAGAGCAGGTAAAAGCCAGAGAGGGAAGTTCTCATAGGAACCTAATGTCATGGAGGACAAAAAATGTTTTCTAGCTTAAAACTCTGCACTGGAGATTTCTGGTCAAGATGGTGGTGTAGGTAAACGCGGTATTGCATCCTCCCACAACCACATCAAAGTTACAACTAAACTACAGAACAACCATCATTCAAAAACACCTGAAATCAAGCTGAATGGAAATCCTACACCTACAAAATTAAAGAAGAAGCCACATAGAGTCTACAATAAAAACTCAATTACAACAGAAGGGTGTAAAGTCTACACAAGGGGTGAATCTCAAGGGCCTAGCTGGGAGATTAGGGAGGCTGTGCCACTGGACCCTACTGGACACCTACTACAACAGACCACCCTAGGAAGCGCAGGAGACATAGCAACTCTACCTAATACATAGAAATAAACACAAGCTGGGGAGACACAGAAACAGGTCCCAAATGAAAGAACAGAACAAAACTCCAGTAAAAGAACTAAGCAAAATGGAGATAAGCAATCTAACAGTTGCTGAGTTCAAAATACTACTTACAAGGATGCTCAATGAACTTAATGAGAACTTCATTGAACTTAGTGAGGGCCTCAATAGCATAAAAAAGGACTAGTCAGAAATGAAGGATGCACAGTCAGAAATGAAGGAGGCACTAACTGAAATAAAGAATAATTTACACAGATTCAATAGTAGAGTAGGTAAAGCCAAGAAGCAAACCATCGATTTGGAATATAAGGAAGCAAAAAAGACCCAATCAGAACAGCAAAAAGAAAAAAGAATTCAAAAAAATGAGGATAGTGTAAAGAGCCTCTAGGACAACTTCAAGCATACCAACATTTGCATCTTGGGGGTGCCAGGAGAAGAGAGAGAACAAGAAATTGAAAACCTATTTGAAACAATAATGACAGAAAACTTCCCTAACTTGGTGAAGGAAACAGATATACAAGTCCGGGAAGCACAGAGAGTTCCAAACAAGATGAACCTCAAGAGGCCCACACCAAGACACATCATCATCAAAGTGCAAAAGGTTCAAGACAAAGAGAGAATCTTAAAAGCAACAAAAGAAAAGCACTTAGTTACCTACACAGGAGTTCCCATAAGGCTGTTAGCTGATTTCTCAAAAGAAACTTTGCAGGCCAGAAGGTTGTGGCAACAAATATTCAGAGTGATGAAAAGCAAGAACCTACAACCAAGATTACTCTATCCTACAAAGCTGTCATTTAGAGTTGATGGCCATATAGTTTCCCAGATAAGAAAAAGCTAAAGGAGTTCATCACCACCAAACCATTATTATATGAAATGTTGAAGGGTTTTCTTGAAGAAAGAGATAAAAAATATGAACAAACAAAATGGCAATAAATATATATCAACAATTGAATCGACAAACAAAATGAGCAAGCAGAGCAGAAAAATTCTCATAGATACAGAGAATATTTTGTTGGTTGCCAGATGAGAGGGGGATTGGGGGAATGGTTGGAAAAGGTGAAGGTATTAATAAGTATGAATTGGTTGTTAGACTGACAAATCTCAAAGGGAAGGGGGGTGGGGGTGGGAAGAATTAAACTAAAGAACTTATATGCATATATGCATAATCAATGGACACAAACAACAGTGTGGGGAAAGGCAGGAGGGGGGCGGGAGGGGGGCAGAGAGGGTCAATAGGAAAAAAAGGAGGAACATCTGTAATACAGTTAATAATGAAGATAAGTTAAAAAAAAAAAACCCAAAACTCTGCACTGGTCAGTTTGGCTCAGTGGTTAGAAAATTGGCCTATGGAGTGAAGGGTTGAGGAATCGATTCCAGTCATGGGCACATACATACCTCCATTGTGATTCAGTCCCCAGCCATGATCAGGGTCATGTGGGAAACAACCAATCAATGTGTCTCTCTTGCATTTAGGTTTCTCTCTCTCTTACACACACACACACACACACACACACACACACATTCTATCTGAAAGTAAATAGAGAAATATCCTCAGGTGAGGATTTAAAACAACCCCCCCCCCCAAAAAAAAACAACCCAAAAAACTCTATGTCATTAAGGATTCCTGTAAGTATTCTGCTATTATTAGTAGCTATTGCTACTGGGACCTTTTACTCCAAGTTGTAGATTTTTATATTATTCTAAAAGTTTTTTTCACAAAGTAGACAATTGTCCACCAGAAATTTTTTCTAGGTGTCATGTAGTTTAAAGTTAATAAAAGCACAGGCTAGGAATGGACCTTCCAAATTCTTCTAGCATCCTCCATACCAATAGTTCTAGTGTTCTATATTCACCTTCTAGTGCTCTGTATTTACACTGCTAGTTTAGGAGCAGTTAGTAAGCATGCTTTCAGCTTAGCATGTTTTGGGAAGCATTTATCTGATCTCCCAACTTGCATGTACATGTACATCTGTATGGCTTAATTATACCATTCTTTCAGAAAACTCCTAGTGACTGTCATCAAGTTATTAGTTCTATTGTTACCTAAACAAAAAGAAAGAAGCAAACTAGATGATTCCAACTCTTTTAGCCTTTTAGGATGCAGAGCAGTTATTTAGTTTCTACGTGAAATTCTTTTTTTCTTAAATCGTAGAGTGGAATTCACAGTACTAGCACCAGCTGTGTCACCAGTCATGGACACTAACTGCTGTGACAGTCCTCCAACATGGCCCCAGTGATCCCACCTCTTGGCAGTCATCCACTTGTATATATAGTTCTCTCCCATACTCTACTATACTAGGTTTGGTCTGTGTGGTAAACATAATATGGAAAAAGTGATGCTATGGCATTTCTGAGATTAAAGAAGACACTACAACTTTTCTCTCTGCCTCTCTCTCTCTCTCTCTCTCTCTCTCTCTCTCTCTCTCTCTCTCTCTCTCTCTCTCTCTCTCTCTCTCATCACTTGCTCTGGAAACTATAATGTGAGCAGTCTATGGAGAAGCCCACGCGGAAAAAGCTGAGGCCTTTGCTAACAGCCAGGTGGCAATGTCAGTGAGCTTGGAAGTGAATTGTACAGACCCAGTCTAGTCTTAAGAGACTGCATCCTTGTCCCACAGCTTAACTACAGCTTCACGAGAGACTCCGACCCAGAATGACTCAGCTAAGCAATTCTTGCATTCCTGACCTTCAGAAACACTGTGGCATAATAAGTGTTTATTATTTTAAGCTGATACATTTTAAGATAATGTGTTATGTAATAAATAATATAAGGAAAGAAAAGCAAAACCATGGAACAACTCTATCTACTTCCCTACTTGTAAACTAATATGAAAATAGTTTACAGTAAAATAAAATGATAATTTGCCTTGAGAATACTTGACCACTTATAGAGAAAATATTATTTAAATCTAAAGTTTTATTATCATTCCTTACAGAAATCATTTATGTTATTTTAAAATTACCACATTGACAGTATCATAACAACTTCTGTTTGTGTAAGAAAAGAAACTTTGAGATTTTTTAAAATTAACAAACAAAGTTAGTACAAATTTATCAATACAATTCTAATTTACTTTATCCACAGGGGTACAAGAAACTTTTTTTTTTTCTATTTTTTGTACAGATAGAGTGGGAGGGAGAGAGAGGAAGAGAGAGAGAGAGAGAAACATCGACGTGAAAGGGACACATCGAGTGGCTGCCACCCGCATGACCAACCAGGGCCAGGGACAAATTGCAACCGAGGCACATGCCCTTAGCAGGAACCGAACCAGGGTCTCTCCGGACTGCAGGCCAACGCTCTCACCGCTGAGCCAAACTGGCCAGGGCACAAGAAACTTTTTTGACTCATCTCTTTATATTCAGAGTTTATTTTCTAATCACACTAGGTCCTCTGCAAGAAAGCATAGTATCAATAGGGTACTTCACTTATCAAAGGTCTTGACTTCTCAACAGCCTTTAGTACTGATGGGATACTTCAAGATCTACTGTCAAACCAGCTTCATTTTTCCCCACCTTGATTGGATTAAACACCTATAAACTTTGAACAGGCTCTTGCAAGTCAGTTGGAAAATCTGAAGCTAGATTTTCAGCACCTGAATAATAATTTTTATAAGTCATGACTTGTTCATATAACCTTTCCTGACTTTTTTTTTTGGTACTTGCCCCTAGCAGGAACCGAATCCAGCACTCTGGTCCAAAGGCCAATGCTCCAACCACTGAGCCAAACCGTCCAGGGCCATGTAACCTTTCCTGACTTTGAAAATTCTATGATCTATCCCAAGATATTTGGCAATTTCTATAGCTTTCATTTTATTTTAAAATATGTTTTTATTGATTTTTTTTTTTTTAGAGAGAGAAGAAGGAGAGATAGAAACATCAATATGAGAGAGAAATCTCAATTGGCTGCCTCCTGCATGCCCCCTACTAGGAAATGAGCCCACAACCTGGACATGTACCCTGACCAGGAATCGAACCAGGACCTAACAGTCCATGGGATGATGCTCAATCCACTGAGCCACCCTGGCCAAGTGGGAATTTCTACAGCTTTTAATTGGTGTGTGCCTAGCATGTGACAGGCAACTGCTCTGCATTTGTCTCAATGACAAGGACACACAACTTTGCTTACTTAGGGGTGTCTTCTCTTTTTATATCCTGTCTAATACATTTTTCTATCATTAATTTATACCATGAACATTTGTTTCTCTGTTCTTCTAAATAAACAATGACTTTTCCTTTCAACACAGCATCACATTGCAATTTTTCTAAAAACAGTTCAAACTAACTGTAGAAATCCAAATGTAAAACTCAACAACTCTTTTGTACTATAATTCAAATATTACAATAAGATAAGAAGTAGATAGATTAATTATACCCTAGATAAGTTTATAAATGCAATAATTTTATCGCAAAGTATATCTTTTAAGAATGTTCAAATTTGAATGAAATATATTATAAATATGTTATTGAGAGAGTGATATAGTGACTGCCTATTTTTTTAGGTAGCCCTTTAGTATATTTTGCTATATTTAAGCTTACCAACTGCCCTTCTGAATTCCAGATGGAGAGAATGATGCCTTGAAGTTTGTTACCTGTTCAGGCACATACAATGCAAGAGACCAAGGTAGAATCTAATTCTCATTTTTCCTCTCCAAATATTGTGCTCATTGTAGCATACACTCCTGGTTCTCAAATGATATTATTGATTTTACTGTAGTCTTTAGTCCGTTCTTACTAAAGCAAAACCTGTGAGAGAAAATTGTTTGCTTTTACCTTGGGAAATGGAAAAGGATCCGTGTGCTTGCCGTCTTGATAATCACTCTGTAACTGAGCTCACACTATTATGTGCAAGCCTTTCCTGATAAAACTTCACACCTTTTCATTTAAAAGCTGTCTAGCTTTGGTTTCAGAGAGCAAAGCATAAAGAAAAATGTCAAAGTGATTACCAGCAGGGAAATCTAAGATTTTTCTAGAATATAATTAATTTTACCCATTGTAACTCAAAAAAAGTCAAGTGTCCTGATATTTGCTTTGAACAGACGAGCTGCTATAGACTTAAAGAAAGTCTACACATGTGAATGAGGAAGTGCTAGATATACATGTCTTTGCCCATAGAAACATGTGTATAATAAAAAAAAAAGAATTTTAATTTTATTGTTTTCATTCCCAGGATCTCTCTCCAGTTACTTAAATAGAATAGTTTTTAATTAAGAGAACTCTCTACAGAGGGACTGCATGATTCAAATAAGGACAAAATTCCACAGAGACACCTTCGTAATCCAGGGTGACATGTTCGCAATAGCTATGGAAACCGTTCTTCCAACCGCTAGCTGCTGCTTTATTTAACATTCTGGCCAACCCACCCCTATTACAAAATCTACTTTAGTATCTTAATCTGCCCGTAGAAAATAAGACAAAGTGGAAACAACTCTTTGGAGGACAATTAAAGTTGTTATATGCCTTCCAGATACAATAGAGGGCTTTTGTAATTTTAGTGTTTAATTTGAAATTTCAAGGTGGTCTCATCTTGTTTTAGACTAAAAGCTTATTTTTGTGCCTATATAAAAAATGCTTATTATTATCTAATTGCCCACAAAATAAAAAAAAATAAAATGCCACAAGAAGTAAGTTTCCAGTACTTTAAAAATAATCAGACTATACCGTGTTTGTATTTGTAGAAATCATGGTGGCTAGCTCTGTTCCAGCTGAAGAAATTGAGTTCATACAGTCTAAGTCACCATGTCACTCAAGCACATATATTTTTTAATGCTGAACTCATTCTCTGTTTACATTTATTTCTCTCATGATTTCATCAAGACTCATGGTTTCACATATATGTATGCTACTAGCATCCAAATTTATATTTCTAGGCTGTATCTCTTCCCCGAACTCGAGACTTATATGTCTACCTCCCCACTTGGCATCTTCTTTTTGGTGTATATCAAGCATCACCAATTGATTATATCTAATATGGAAACCCTGACCTACCCATCAAAGACTGCTCCTCTTTCAGTCTCCCCCATTACATTGAATGGTAATTGATTTTTCTGGTTCCTCAGACCAAAAATGTGGAGTCATCCTTGATGACTTGATCTCTGTCTCTCATCAGCAAATGCTGTTAGCTCTACCTTCAGAAGAGATACAGACATGACTTCTTACCACCTCCACTGCTCCTAGTACTGTTGATATCAACGTTATCTGACATATCAGTCATTTCAGTGGCATCCTACTTCTTCTCCCTTCGTCTTTCTAAAGTCTATTTTTGACAAAAACAGCTTGATTGTGTTAAATCCTAACTCAGTTCATATCCCACCTCTAACCAAAACCTTCCAAAAGCCTCCTTAGCCACCCAGAGTAAAGGCCAAAGTGCTACACAGGCTATAGGACCTCTGCCCACCCCTTGGTAGCCCCCCTCTCCCCCTCACACTGCTCTTTCTTAACCTCTTCTATGGTTAGTTTCCTGCCATTTATACTTTTACTTACTCTGCTGTGATCTCATTGGAACTTGCAATGAGTTCTTCCAAAGTGTCAGCAGGCTCCCTTATATGCATTTGCCTCATCTGGAGCATTGTTCTCTTAAATGCCTGACTACAGCCCGCACTGTCTTCACATCAATGCTGGAAGTCCCTTTCTCCATAATGCTTTCTCTGACCACTATCTTTAAAGTTGCAATCCCAGTCCCAGCATTTCCTATTCCCTTTCCTGCTTTATTTGCTTCTCTTAATAGAGTGAAAATTCCATAATGGAAAACATTGCATCTGTTTTGTTCAATAATGTGTACATAGTAAAAAGGACATTTCACGGCATATAGCATGTGTTCAATAAATAACTGAATGACTGTGTGAGTGAGTGAATGGGTGCTTTTGTTAATTCTGAGTAATCAATCAATACATTAAATGCTTGGGGGAAACCTTTGAGCAGGCTATCCTCACTTATCATATATATCTGTAAAATCATATCCCACTAGGAAATGTTTTGGACATATATCATTTTACTAGTGATTTTGTTGTTGTTGTTGTCATTTAAGTATTTAAAGTCTATGGTACCATGTAAAGATTTTTCCATTCATAAAGTGCCAAAGTAACCTGAGGAGATAATGTTATTCTGTGCCATATGAATTTGTACGTTCTAACTTCGAAAAAAAAAACTATCAGGAATTACCTTATTTGATGGATATAATTTTAAATGATGTTATAGATAGTGGGTGAGAGTGAGATGGTGGGTATCTGATTGAAATTCTCAGTTACAGTTTAGAGGAACTATAACTTTCATTTTTCTAAAAATATGTTTAGGTCTAATAAAGGACAGTTGCATAAATCTGCTCAACATTTGCCTAAGACCCCTCAAACCTAACCCTTACTTAAACAATTTATTCATGTGACTTTTAGTGCATCATGTAGCACCATTTGTGCAAGCAGTTAACTTATTTATAAATATAGGAATTTAAGTAACTACAAATAGGTTTTGAGGTATCTTATGTAAAAAGTATGTGTTATGTCTCTGCACTTGTCATAGGACTGGAGACCCAGTACTCAGTGGATGGCTGATTTGATAAAAAGCCAAC
Source organism: Molossus molossus (assembly GCF_014108415.1). Classification (NCBI taxonomy): domain Eukaryota; kingdom Metazoa; phylum Chordata; class Mammalia; order Chiroptera; family Molossidae; genus Molossus; species Molossus molossus. The sequence goes on along the minus strand of NW_023425403.1, from coordinate 24,114,551 downwards.
CAGAATAAAAAGCGTGAATATTTCCTTAAGAAAACGAGGTAGTCTTCGCATATAGAACACGATGTGCAAGTTTTTCGTAATGTTATCAGTTTAGTGCGGTGCGTCAGTGCGGTCCATTTTTCAGCGCACATTTCTAGCAGGCAGGACTCTGACGGTTGAGCTTTTCTCTGAACAGCCGCATGTGCAAGGGCATGCTTAATAAATGCCATTAGACAATGATTGCCTGTGTTTAATATTTATTGAGCACCTATAGGGACCTTGAGACCTTGGTCCAGGATGAAAAGCTTTTAAAAAGCCTGTACCTAATTAAGAAAAACATGGTCCCCGCTCCCAAGAAGCTTATCTGCTAAAGCAGGCAACACTGATGTGGGTGCACAGAGAAAATTAATTTTTTTTTTTTTTTTTTTGTAGCTAAGTCCGGAAAACAGCGACTGCCTTTATGAAATTGCAGGGTTTATCTTCTTCTCTCTTCAACTGGTTTTCTAGGGAGGGCCTCATGTTAAATGTCTGGCAAAGAATAAAGGCAGAGGAGCCTGGAAAAAGGACAAGGGGATGAGGCAGTGAAGAAAGGCGCGATAACAGACGGCAAGGTGGTAGGTGATGTGGAACGAGGGAAGGAGCAGTTGGGGAAGAAATAGAATTTCCGTAGGCGGTTGCTGTGTTTTTTATTTTTTTAGTAATTATAAAATATACCGTCATCATCATGATTAATTAACATTTAATTTCATGAGCAAATAGGAATGAGTCAGACATTGATTTTCTTTCTTTTAGGCATGCTAAGAAGCACAGCTGTGATAGAGGGCAGGATTGGCATGGATTTAAAGCACAGCACAGTCTATTAGCATTGGTTATTAATGCATCCATATTTATACAGCCAGAGATGAGAGAACTGAGAATAACTTGGGAAATAATTACATACTAGGGTTTTGTTTATACTTCAATTGCAAAAAATTATATTTTTTTAGTTTACTTTCATTCCACATCTTGAAGGTCAGCACAGGAAAGTTTGGGTTATGTGTGGAAAATAGCCTCTACTTATATAATAGAGATGTTTGTTTTATATAGGGACTATTTTATTAAATCAAGGAAAGAATTTTAGTCCCCAATTTATATGATCCAAAAATTATCTTTGGCCATATTAATTGCCATTTTATTTCATTGCATGATAATTTCATTCCTGGTCTCCTGGTTTAGGACGACAGTGAATCGGGAAGATAAGATGAAGGCTCAAAATCCAAAGGCTAAGCCAGAAGTGGAGTTTGGGAGAAAACCAAATATGTTAATCCCACAACCCCAGAGATGTCAAGGCAGAAATAACAAGAATTATTCAAATCAAAGTAAAATATCAAGAAAGAGATAGTGAGAACTGACAAATGAGGCAAAAACCCAAGACATGTCTTGAAGCCAGTGATTTCTGGGCAGGGCTGGTCTTGGACGAAAGCCACAGAAGGAAATGCAGTACAGGTGATACCTATATACACACCCCACATAGTGTCACTTATACTGAGTGAACTGAAGAAAACAATATTTGCATAAAGTTTAAGAGAAGGACCACAGATTCAAGTATATTAAACAAAAAGACAAGATTCTTTTGTCACAAAAATTCTTTGGAATAACAATCCTTTCACTATGGGTTTGGCTTCCTTGTTGCTGGTCCCTTCATGAATGGGCCCCCACTTCTAATCACGTCACCTTGCAGTCAAATTCTACACTATGTCAAAGTCTCTCTTAAACCCCACCCAACACGTTTTCTTTCTGTTTTTTTAAATCGGATCCACCAAGCAAACGTGATTTCTCCTTTTTCTCACCCCTCTTCACATTTTCTTTAGATGCTTTATATAAAATGTGTTATATGCCCTGGCTGGTTTGGCTCAGCGGTTGGAGCATCGGCCTGCGGACCAGAAAGTCCCTGGTTCGGTTTCTGCTAGGCCCTAGCGGCTAGGGGCATATACCAAAAAAAAAAAAAAAAAAAAGTGTTATATCCCATTGTGAATTTTTTTTTTTTTGTATTTATCTAACTTCTCTTAAACAGAATAGAAATATATTTGAGGCAGGCCTCATTCATCATTGTATATTCTGAAATACATATAGTCTGACACCTGCATTTAGTCAGAAGTTAGGAATGTTGTTATAATCATTGTAAATGTGGAGGAAAGGATCTGCCTTTAAACAGGTACTCAGAAGGCTGTGTCTCCATCCTCTCTCATACCTAACTGTCACTTTCACCCACTTGATAATCTTTAGCTATCCATTGGAATTAAGTTTCTGGCTATGACTAATAACCTATTAAATAAGACTACGAGGATGTTTTGGATAAACTATGGGCAGAACAACAAAAATAAACACTTCTCTATACATTTTGATACTTATGGAAATATTTTACATAGTGGTTTGTAACTTTGCTCTTTTGGAAAGAATGCATTCACATAATGAAGATTGAAGTATAATTCTATTTGAATTTCATGTGCATATAGCATTCTCCTTCAAAGTCACCTTTCATCTTGTGAGAAATCAACATTCTGGATCATAATATTCACGCTCTTTTCAGGCAATACTGCTGACATGAGCTTCTCAAAGTATTAAGCTTTTAATTTGTGCTCATCAGTATGAGGTAAAGAGAAACAAATCAGATATAAATCTTATTCCTGAAAACTTCCTAAGGCAGTAGGGGGCTCAAGTCTACTTGAGGAAAGAGTATGTGCCATGCAAGTTGTAAGAAGGGTGAGGGAAGAGAAGGAAGGATGTGTTAACCTTGGGTCCTGAGGATGGGTAAAACTTTAATTACAGACTTACATACTAGGGGAAAGAACAGTCCACTGACAAAGCTGCAGCTGCCGTAGGAAATGGACCATCAGGTTTGTCTCCTGGGCAGAAACATACCTACACAAGTCCAGGAGAACGCCTGCTCTCCAAAAATGTATTTTCTCTATGGAAGGTGGGTTACAAACCATTTCTTCAGTCTTTATTCTCCTGTCAAAAGGGGTCACTTTTAGCATTAACTAATGCCATGGCTACAGAGTAATTGGAACTCTTAGAAAAACAAAACAAAACAAAACAAGCTAACAAAACAGTGCAAGATAAATTCAGTAACGTAAAATGAGCTTTCTGTCTCCAACCTTTCCAGGTTTGTCAGGCTTTGAGCCTTAAAGACATAGATTTTTTTTTTTTTTTTTGGTGTTTCTTGGGGTAGGGGTTGGGGATGTTGAGATCTGTGAACAAGGAAAAAGCCATTCTGTGTTACCCTGGGAGATCCCTGCTCAATAGTAGCACATGGCTGGCACTTGAGATTGAGGGTTTGGAGAGTGAGTCAGAGTGCACTAAAGTTTTGAGGAAAGGCTCCCTTGGGGAATTAGACATTTTAGTAGAACAATGAAATTTCATTGACTGAGAATGGCTAAACAAAACTTTTACCAAAGGTGCTGGGAAGTGGAAAGAGCACTGGGAGAACTGGGATGCAGAGGGAGGGATTCTATGAGCAGCATTTATTCCAGTTTCCTTTCAGGCTTTCTCCCTCCAGCCCAAGCCCATTCCAAGTGCCTGCACCCTGCACCTGATCCGGAGGGCCCTACTCTCCATCTGGTGTCCCAGGTTATGGCCTATACTGTTGAGACTCCGGGCTGGGACTTCTGTTGTCACAGCTACTCAAGGTTTTGAGCTGCCAGAGCATCTACCCTGGTGAAAGGGTATCCTTCTCCTAGAGATAGGTACTGTCTGCATTCTAAGTGGAGAATTAGATAATCTGATAAACAACTCCAGGACTATGAACTAATATGAGGAGGGCTAGGTGGCACCTTTAGGGACTTCTCTGTTTTCTCAAGAAACAAAGTCTTTTTGAAGAGAATTTCTAATAGTGTATTGTTCAAGTCATGTAATAATTGTAGTAATAACACTATTGATGATAATAATAACAACATAATTAAACACTCCTATAGTATTTGCTAAGTTTCCGGCATCATTTTCAGTACATTACATAAATCATGTCAGATGACCTACCAAGATGAAATGATCTAAGATAATGCTTTGTAATGATAACCATCTATGTTGTTCCTATGACAAAGAACAGCTATATGCAAAAACAAAAAACAAAACTATTTCCTCTTCCTGGGCACACCGGAAGTTTCTCCTTCCTGGACTTCTTGCAAATAGGTAGGCCTTTTTAGCCAATGGAAAGTGGGTATAATTGTTTCACATCACTCACTGTCTAGGCCATTCATGTCTTAAATGATTCTCGACATTCTTCTCTTTCAGATGGTAGGACACAGACAATCTAGAGGAGAACTCCAAGGAGACTACTCACTGTAGTCTTTTAGAGCTGAGGTTCTATAAGTAAGATAAGACTCACAGAAAATTATTTGTATGATTCTTTTTTATTTTTTAATTTAAGAATATTTCTAAAAATTACTTTTAATATTTTTGTTATAGATGTTTCTCCTTTTGCCCCCATTGACAGCCTCCTCCCCATTCCCCACCCCCTGCCCCATGCCCAGCTTTGTTGTCTATGTCCATGGGTTATGCATACATGCATACAAGTTCTGTGGTTTGTCTCCCACCCTCCCTCCCCCAGCTTCTGAGGTTTGTCAGTCTGTACCCTACTTCTATGCCTCTGGATCTATTTTGTTCATCAGTTGGTTTTGTTTATTATATTCCATAAATAAGTAAGATCATGTGATATTTGTTTTTCTGTGCTTGGCTTGTTTCTCTTAGGATAATACTCTACAGGTCCCTCCATGTCATCTCAAAGGATAAGAGATATTTATTTCTTACAGCTGCATAGTACTCCATTGTGTATATGTACCACTTCCTTTTTATCCATTCATCTACTGATGGACAATTGAGCTGTTTCCAGATCTTAGCTCTTGTAAATTGTGCTACTATGAACATGGGGGTACATAAATTCTTTCTGATTGGTGTTTCAGGCTTCTTAGGGTATATTCCTAAAAGTGAGATAACTGGGTCAAAAGGAAGTTCAATTTTTAATTTTTTGAGGAAACACCATAGTGTTTTCCACAGTGGCTCCACCAGTCTGCATTCCCACCAGCAGTGTACTAGAGTCCCCTTTCCTCCACACCCTGGCCAACACTTGTTGTTCGATGATTTGTTGATGGCAGCCATTCTGACAGGTGTGAGGTGATACCTCATTGTTGTTTTAATTTTCATCTCTCTGATGATTAGTGATGTCGAGCATTTCTTCATATGTCTCTTGGACATTTGTATGTCCTGTTTGGAGAGGTTTTTATTATGTCTTCTGCCCAATTTTTAACTGGGTATTTTGCCTTCCTTTTGTTGAGTTGTATGAGTATGCTATATATTTTGGAAATTAACCTCTTATCTATGTATCATTGGAAATTATGGTCTCCCATATAATGGGTTCCCTTTTCATTCTGATGTTTCTTTTGCTGTGCAGAAGCTTTTTTGTTTGATGTAGTCCCATGTGTTCATTTTTTCATTTGTTTCTCTTGCCTTAGGTGTTATATCAGTGAAAATTCTGCTGCATATGATGTCTGAAATTTTGTTGCCTACATTTTCTTCCAGAATTTTTATGGATTCACGGGTCACATTTAAGTCTTTTATCCATTTTACCCATTTTGAGTGTATTCTTGTGTATGGTGTAAGCTGGTAGTCTAGCCTCATGTTTTGCATGTAGCTGTCCAATTTTTTATTTGCATGATTCTTTCCTCAGTTCTTCCCAGGATGGTACATAGTAGATGCATTCTAGATGTATGAGAAAGAAGTTATGTTATTATATTCATGGAGGCCTTTGGTCAAGTTTTAAGTTCTTCCTGGATTCCAAGAAAGTCTACTCTGGGCAATAATGATACCACAGAGTGTAAAGAGCATGGATCCCTGAATCACTTTTGGGCAGGGAATTGCCAGGGATTGCCACTTAACTTTTCAGGAGAGATAAATAAGCAATTTTTTATATACTCCCTAGAATTTGGGGGTCTAGGGATTAACAGAGCAAAGCCTAGCCTGCTCTGAATAATTCCTTTCCCAACAAGCTTTATCAGGAGGAAGCTCTCTCTTTTCTTCTTTAAAGTACATCCACATGAACGTGTGTCTGTTGTGAGATAAACATTTACGCAACTTTTCTATTGTGTTTAATCAACACCATAGAACATGCTTGCTCTGTCCAGGCTCTCCTTCAGGGACTTTAACATATCAGTCTATCTTGAAGTAAGAAGTATCTACATAGATAATAATCAAAATTTGTTCCAAATGATAAAAACTATGCCAAAAGGACAAAGCTAAATTTCTCAGAGAGAAATAATTAGGGAGGAATAATGACATTATTTGAAGAGTAGGGAAGGTTCCGAAATGTGCCTGTTTTTCCAAAGAGACTGAAAATGTTTTCAATTGTTTTAATGGTTATGAAAAATAGGGTGAGATTCTTATGACTCTGGTATATAGATTAGGTTAAATACTAACTCTAAAAGAAGGTGAATTTTATGGTTTGAATCCAGTATGAGTAGGGGAGGACAATGTAGATTGCAGTGTTTTATAGACCCAAAGGCATCCTTAACCCTGCTCATGACCTTACACATATTAGCTGAAAAAGCATCTAAGAGGAAAAGGAGAGGTCAATGTACATTACTTTCCAGAAACTAATTCAAAGTCCACTCTTCTGTAGGAGGAATGTTTGGCTAAAGATCTCTCAAGTTTCTGATAAGCTTTACATTCTGATGTTAAGAATCAGAAAATATATTGGCAATGGTTATACAGCCTTCACCTATGCTCTTATCCCCTTACCTCTTGTGGAGTGGACTGAACAATGTAACATTTAAAGAAAGCCTAGGCTTTCTTCTTTCATTGTCAACTTTCATTAGGCTTGGAGAGTGGGTGGATGCAGGGATGGGAACAGAGCCCTGCTACACAAAGGGAAGATAACCATCATTGTTTGACAGACTTCCGACTAAACTGCACACTGGAGAGCAGAACTCAACTTTGTATTCTATTTTACCCCTTCCCCATCCCTACCCAGTAGTACCAAGTATTCAGTATTTAATAGGTGCTGAGGTTGATCTTTTTTATCTCCACATGTGACAAACTACATACTTTCATAATGTGTGACTCATATTTATGAATTGTTAGAAAAATAATGACTAATTATATTTTTTGAAGACTAACATGAAACTTGGCACTCTTAATTTAAAGACTTTTATACAAAATTTTATTATAAAGACAGACTTTACTGTGTGAGCAATCAAGCAGTACTTAAAGCCTCCAAGTTATAATAACAAGAACATTAAGTTTATAGCATGGATATTAAAATATTTGAATTTTTTAATAAAACAAAGTGGTAAACACTTTTGACTTTAACTCGTCCCTTCTAATCTCCTCTACTTCATTTGAATAAATCATCACTTAGGATGTTTGTCTATAAAATTTTCTTTTTAGTACTAAACCTCTAGTCAGGGAACATATATCTCATCATTTTAGACTCAGGTAGTACTTATATGATGTCATTCATACCTGGAGAATTGATATGAATAGTATTTGTTGAAATAAATGCGAATTTTCAATCACAAACTTTCATTGAATACCTATTATTTTTCAGAAAATGTGGAAACTACATTTTTCATAAGAAAACAGGATGAAATAGAAAATTCATATTAAGATAAGAGAGTAATTTGGGAAAAGAAGAAGGCTAGTTCTTCATGAGACATTTCTCAAAATTTGTTTTGTAAGTTAATGTGCCAGAACATTCAACTTCCTTTAGTGTAATATATAATAAATCCTAATTTCAGTTCTAAAGGGTCCCTCAATCTGTTAATTTCTCAATCAGTGTAGATGACTGGTTGACTTAGTTGATTAGAGAGCACAGATCTAGATGTTCATGGCATCAGAGTGGACTTTGTTGCAGAGTAGCCAACCTGACTCACTTCAATGACACATAATGTGCCCATCTCCAGTCAGCCACCTCAGCCTAGAGCAATATTACTCAAATGTGTTTGGGGGACCACTAATGGACCATGGCACATAAAGAAAGTGAGAGTAAGTACTGAGGAACTTTAATGTCACTTTACAGAATAATTTTATATATATTAAATCTTACAATAATTTAAAAGTTAGAGTTTTATTTTGGATATATTTTTAATTTCACTTTTCTGCTGATTTTTAGTGTAGTCTATAAGAATATTGTTTCTAACATATTACAAAACAAAATAAACCAAATCTTTGACCATAGATAGTGTGAGAAGAATTGGCATTGGATGTATTGTCTTAGATACCAGATTGTGCTCTAGAGCTAGACTGCCTGAGTCCCAATGCCAATGCCATTTTCTAGCTGTGTGATAAAAGGCAAATTGTTTAACTTCCATGTGATTCACTGTGCTTATCTTATTATGAGAATAAAGTTAGTGCGCCTAGGATTGTTGTGAGGATATAAAACACTTAAAAGTCTGGCACAATGTAAGAGCTCTTATTATCCTTGGATATAAAGGGACAAAGCTGCAGAATGGCCGTATAGTCATGATAAGAAATTAGGATGATGGAACCTAAAAAATAAGTTACATTAGCCCACTGGATCCTGCAGTGATTTTTCCCCACAGAAATAGCCATCTTGATATGTTGAAAGAGTCTAACCCTTAGAAAGGGCATTGTGGGAATTTAGTAGTTTCCTTATAGCCTGTCCTATATCTGCTTGTCAATAGATGGTGACAAGGCTGTACAAAAGCTACCTAGGTCAAAGGTACACGTGCAAAGAACTATTTCTTATCCTTTTCTATCTAATGTGTCTCCTTCTACCTACCGATTCAGATAGATGAACCACGTATCACGTCCATATACTCCTCTATAGGTAAATGTGTTTAGTCCTTCCTTGTACTTTTATTTTTCAGTTTAAGAGATTTGTTCCTATTCATTGATCTTACGCTTTTTCTATGAAGTAATTAAAGTGAATGAAGGACGTATTTGATTCCTATGACCCTCCCAACCAGATTTTCTTTCTGATACTATTCAAGACCAACTACATCACCATTCTTTAATGTACTTCTTTCATAGTAATCACAGTCAACCAAGGACTGAGCTCATGTAATTTGGAGAAAAAAGCCAAGGTAAAGAACTAGAGGCTCTTCTAAATTCTTGGTTACTTGTCCAGTTTCTGGGATGACAGAACTAATTAATTACATGTTTAAGTGATATATTTGGGTGTTCACTTTATTTCTTTTAGCTTTGTGATCTTGGGCAAGTCACTGATATGAGCCTCACTGTTCTCACTGTTAAAATGAAAATCATGCTCAATCACAAGGCTCTTTTAGTAAGTATTAATAACCACCATTTAATGAGAGAAGCTCTATATTCTATGAAGGGTGTGTATTATATATAACACTTAAATTACATCTAGATTTTAATCCAAGCAATGACTTAGGAAGGTAGACATAATTACCCTCCAATTCACAGATAGAGAAATTTGAGTTTAATATAGTATTAATAATTTGTTCTAAGTAACACTATTAAAAACAGAGTTGAGATTTTAACTAAGATCTCTGACTGAAAATCCATTATTTTTACCTTTATATCTTCAAAGGAGTAAATAGAAATGAGTGTAATTAAAAATCAAGTTTTATCAAATTAATATCTGGCATTCTCATCTTCCATTCCCACTTCTAGAAAACTCCAAGCCTACCCATAGTGGGTCAGTAGCATGATCTTCTAAGCTCACTAAAAATCAGTTCCAATTACTTTACTAAGCAAGAAGAAACAAGTTTAAGCTGTTGTCTTCTGATACCATTTTTCATCTCTGATACCAACTGCTTTTCCTACAGGCATCTTCACTGGTGGACCACTTGCCAAAACAGATCTGTCTTTTTGTGGCTTGCTTTTGATCCAACTCTATGGGTTCGTTTGATAAAGAGGCTGACTCTAAGCCATGCTTAATCTTTTGCTCCATAGGCTATGTTTGGGAGCTGGCTTGCAAACTGCCCCTCAAGGGGAGGAGGGGTATGACAATAAAGGGAGAGTTATGGACTGTGAAACCTTGCCCGACAGGCTGTCTTTCCTGGAATCAGCTGGGAAAGCAAAAATGGATGTTATTAGGGGGCAAGTATCTGAAGTTGTAGCTCTCATTGGGCTCTGACATTGGTAAGACTCCTTAAATGGCTGAGCTTGGAATGATTACACAACAGCTGTGCCGGGAGATAGCACACATTGAGTGCGATTAGGGTAATGCTTTCTTCATTGCTTAAGCAATAGAAGAGAGGATCAAGCAAATGCATCAAGTTTTCAGCTCATGCACAGGGAGACAGGAGGATTCCAGACAGTTACAAAATGGTAGTCCCTGTGACCCAGATATAATTGAGTTGTTCAGCCCACGCAAAATAGTAAAGGCAATGAAATATATATCACCTCTCCTTATAAAACAAAGTATTTTTTAAAAGATCATCAATGACTATACACAAGCCTTGGGAAAACCATGGAGAAATTTATGGCATAGTGCTATAAAAATTAGAAAGCCTACTGCCTTCCCAGTTATGCCACTCAAGTTTTGTGTAGCATTTAAAAAGTCATTATCCTGAGTTATGCCTCAGTGTTTCTATCTGTAAACTGGATATATGACACCCATTCTAATAACATCAAATAATTTTGTAAGAATTAAATACACGAATGAATCTAAAAGTATTTTTGAAATGTAACTGTATATTATTGTATCCAAATTAGATATTTGGTAGTGAGGTATATTCATTATTTGTTTACATAAAATAGAAAATATGGGGGAATATAAAGCCTCAATGTGTATTGTGTAAGGAGTTTAAAAATAAACTCATGAAAATCATACTTAGCTAACCCTGTCTAAAGCTGTCTTACATTTTTGTTTGTTTTGATTTTTACCTGCTCAGCTTCTTTAAAAAAGTGCTAATTACAGACAGTGCTTTTCACAATATCAGACACATTCTCTATCTGACTTTTAGAATTGAGTGCTTTTCTCTCAATATGGCAATTTGTCAAGACTATTCTAGTAGCCCTGGCTTGTTTTGCCCAGTGGTTAGAGCATTGGCCCTCAGACCCATGGGTTACAGAACTGATTCCCAGTCAAGGGCACATACCCGGGTTACCAGTTCAATCCCCAGCCCAACCGGGTCATGTGGGAGGCAACCAATTTATGTGTCTCTCTTACATCAATGTTTCTCTCTCTCTCCCTTCTTCCCATCTACTCTATCTAAAAAAATCAATGGAAAAACATCCTCGGGTGAGATTAACAACAACAAAACAAGACTATTCTAAAGTAGAGAAATTCTAGGTTCTACTTTGTATTTGCCTCATTTTCCAGTGGAGGGAAAAAAATGCAAGACAATATTCTCTCTCTCTCTCTCTCTCACACACACACACACACACACTCACACACACACACACACACACACACACACACACGTTATTTCTGTGGCAATATAAAACCTTCCATATACATGCCCTGAGCCTGAGCAGGGGTAGAGGGCTCACTCTTTATTTCTTTTGATTTTCAATTTAAAACAACTGGATTATATACCCACTTGCTCTTTCATGTAAACCTAAACTTAGCTTTGGAATTCTTCTCTTGGATGCCCTTGTCCTTTGCCAACACACCTGACTTAAGAACATCATATATACAAGTTTTACCACATTATGGCAATGAACATATTATTTCCAACAGGAAATAACATTCACTTGCCTTTATAAATTCTATGTATCTGTTATAACATTGGTCTCTTTGCTTTTAGCCATTGTGATGGTTAATTTTATGCATTGGCTTGACTGGGCTATGAAGTACCCAATATTTGGTAAAAATTATTCTGGATGTTTCTGGAGGGTGTTTTCAGATGAGATTAGCTTTTAATTTGGTTGGCTTAATAAAACAGAGTGTTCTCTGTAATGTGGGTGAGCCTCATTAAATTAGTTGAAGGATAAATAAAATAGAACCAAAAGGCTGACTCTCTCCCAAGTACTGAAACTAAACCATCAACTCTCCTGAGTCTCCAGTTTGACAACTCACCTTGCAGATCTTGTCATTTGCCAGCCTCCATAGTCACATGAGCCAGTAGGTCAATTACTTGTAATAATTTCATCTCACACAAGTCATGGGGATGTGATATATAGCATGATAACTGTAGTTAATAATACTAGATTGCATATTTGAAACTTGCTAAGAGAGTAGATCTTAAAAGTCCTCATCACAAGAAAAATATTTGTAACTATGTATAGAGATGGATGTTAACCAGATTTATTGTGATCATTTTGCAATATATACAAATATCAAGTCATTATGTTGTATACCTGAAAATAGTATGTTATATCAATTATAAAAAAATTTAAAAATATCTTTCTCTATTATTCTTGATGTGTGTGTGTGTGTGTGTGTGTGTGTGTGATATAGTTTATATATATGTATACATATAGTATTAGTCAGTTTCTCTGGAGAATACTGACTAATATAGTTAGTCACATTTTGTACTTTTATGAGAAAATGTTGATCATTACTCTATAGTCCATTGTTTTTCCTACACTAGTTTTACAGGTAAATTTCAGCATATGTTGGCTGAAAAAAATAATATTACTCTGTATGTATGTATGTGTATATACATAAGCAGTTTAAATACAGATAATTTGTGCCAATGATAAAGATCTTTATTATACTTAAACTCACACTCCTTGTTTATGTGCATCCAAAATATTCATGCCTGTTATTTGTTTTTTTTCACTTTTGGTCAGTAATCCTTTTTTTGGTTAGTTTGTTGATGTTTTCCATCTGAAATATACTTTAAGATTGATGGCCTTAAACCTTTAACTTCTGCTTTCCTTCTTTTGCAAATTAGGATTGTGTTTGGGTCAACTTTAGGTCAGAAAGATATTAGGTTAGTCTTTTCAGATTGTGTTTAGATCCATATATCAAGAACACACTAAAATTGAGATGACTTCCTTGGCTGCCCTCTCAAACCAGTTGACCTTTAAGATTCTTTTTCCAGTTGTGGTTTTGTCTTTGTACTCAGCTTATACAGTTTATGTTGAAAGTGTTACAGGAAATCATTTCTGAAAACCCTCAAGTGTTATACTTGTTTGTTTCCTTTAGTTCTTTTTCAGTTCAGAAAACAAAATGTTTTAGATAAGTTGGGGGCAACTAGTATTGTGTTAGAAAGAATACCATGAAGAAACTCAAACCATTCTTCAGGTCCTGGATTCCTAGCTTGGAGCTATGTCACTTTGAGTAAATCACTAAACCTCTCTGGTGAACATAGCACTGCCTACCTCACAGGAATTGAGAAACAGATAATATTGAATTTGTAATTGATTTAAAGTTAATTCATAAACTTTCACTGATATCAAAGTGTATTTAATTTTACTCATTTTCTAAATAAACGGTTCTGGATTTGTGATTCCATATCTCCCACTTCCCATTTTTGTATTAAATCACAATGATCATCTCTTATATCTTCAGTGTTGGACAGAGAATATCCAAATTGAAACCTCTGAGCATATCTGGCTGAGTTATTCTCCATGATTTGTTGCAAGTAAAAAATATGATGTTATTTCATTGGAATTATGATTAAAATATGACCCAACAGCTTCACGCCAAGGTTTCTCGTGGTCTTGCCATGTCATGTGTCTTCTGGTGGGATTGGTTTGACCCAGTCATCTCAGGCCATTAAGTTTTCATAGGATAGATAAGGTATATAAGGTTTTTCAGGGTAAACAATATAAAGTAAAGCTGCAAGACTGTAACTAATTTAACTAAGAAATGATGAGCTTAGAAAGCAATTTAATCATAAACAAAAATTATACAAAATAATGAGTTAGTTGAAAGAATGATGGGGAATCTGGAGATATGAGTTCTAACCCTGCCAATACATGAAATAGCAGTGGAGTTTTAGGCACATCTTTCATCTCAATTTCAGATTTCATCCGTTAAAAATAAAAAAGATGTTTGTACTAGATCTTTAAGAAACTTTCTAGCACTGATCTCTTTGATTCTGTCCCTCTCCTTGAGCCTCTAGTTCCTAGTACAGGCACCGTTCTATCTATTTGCAGGAGACAGTGTTATTCTAGTTCCTGATGTCTGATCTCACTTCAACAATCACTGTGCTAAAATGGAGAAGGGCTTTTGTCCCCTCCATATAAGAATTACTTATTAAATCACAAAGAGAGGGGGCTTTGACGTCCATTTTTTAAAAAGTCACTCATGGCATTACTTCTCTGTTATTTAACACTGCTTGTTTAGTTTATTTAGGTAAAAGTTGTGTATGTCTTCCCTGAGATACTAGGTCAAAAATGCTTTAATTAATACCACACAGTATTTCCCTCAAATCATTCTTCATACTGGCTGATATTCAATGAATGCATCTCTAATAAAATACACACCAAATTCATTTTCTACTGAAGTGATTTTTCTCAACTAATAAACTTACCGAGTTTAAATGATCATTCCTATCTACATTCTTTCCTATTCCATTGTTTCAATTCTGGCATTGGTTATTTACCACAATATATCTTAATCGTCTTTCCCATTAGGATTATTAGGTCTTCATGCAATGAAAACATTCAACCTGACAATGCCCAGTTCCAGAAAAATAATCCCCTTCCCTCTCCTCCTGAGATATATATCACATGAATATGCTCAGCTCAGTTTTCATGTTCGTTAGATTCAAGGCCTTAAAGGATGGTTGATAGAACTTTATAAATAATCTTAATAAATTATTGATGAATTAATGGAGAAGTCAATAGAATTCCCCAATATAAGGCAATTAGTGTGTGAAAAAAGCCCCAAATATTATTTATCATGATGTTCATAGAAGTGGTGTTGGAATTTCTGAAGAACAGGAATAAGATTTCACATCTCAATTGCTCTCTTTCCAAGTTCTTACCACATCCCTATCAGATAAGTGAAGAAGATCCTGGTTGAGGACCTTGCAGGAAGAAGCAGCCTCTGATGGCCAAGTCAGATGAGACAGGATCACATGCTCACAGACTGGTTCTAATAATCAATACTGCTATGACAAGTGAGCAACAAATTAGATATCAAGCTATAGTTCAGTGAACAGAAGCAGATATTCACCCTCAAGTGTATAAATCCATTTAGTTGTACTATCTGGATACCTCAGCTAGAGTTAAGTTCCTGACAAGGTAAAAGGATGCCTGACAGGTATACTTGTTTCTCCTTGGGGAGATGATAAGATGGAGGCAGATGGGAGAGATAAGAAACTGGAGAGAAAATTTGAGTCCTTTGGGGTTTGTCTACAAGCTGTTTACTAAAGAGTTTAACGTCTAAACATGCTGTGCCAAGTAGCACTGTCTTCCAATTGTAGTCAGTATCTGGCCATTCTCCTTACCCTTTGCCCACTAGCCCCCACTTTCATTGCTGTATGACTTTGATGGGAAATCACCATCCTTCCCAAAGACCCCTTAAAGTCAGAAATGCAAGAGCGCAGTCAGGCTAGCCTTCTGGCCACTCATTTCATATAAATCATCTGGCAATTTTTAGTTTGACAATTGCACCTCATATATTTTAATATTGGTTTTGAAAGAAGAAAGCAGAGAACTTCCATTTTTTTACAGCTCCCAGTAATTTCAACTTGCTCTTTACTTATGTATGAAGTCGACTTGGGTGGAAAGGTTAGAGGCAGATGAATTTCTAGTTTAGAGCCTCAGAAAGGCTAATAAAATGTGCAATAATCTTAATGCTAAGGTTCCACGGAGCTGAAAGTGTTTTATATTCATAGATGACACTCCTTAAAAATTATGACAGGGACCTTGAATTTTTAAGAATTCGTTTTAAAACTAAACAAAACAAATAAGAGCCCATCATGATTTAACTGGCTGTCTAATACTTTCAGATGCAACAAGCAAGAATTATAAATTTGTTTAATTTTAACCTTTTCTGGACGAACTGTAAAAGAGCTGAATACATTTATAATCCAAAATATTTATCAATCTTCCTACCTATGAACTCTGTTGTTCTTAAATTTTATTCATGAATCAGTTTGAATTTTATATTCTACTCAGTACCAGAAATTGTACTTATCGTTGCGCTGCAAAGCATCAAAATAATGTTTTTATGGAGATTCATACTTTTCAAAGTATTCTCATTTTCTTTTCTTTTTTTTTAAATGTATTTTTCTTACAGATGTTTCTCCTTTTTTCTCCATTGATATCCTCCTCCCCATACCCCCACCCTGTCCCCAGCTTTGTTGTCCATGCCCATCAGTTATGCATACATGCTTATAAATTCTGTGGTTTCTCTCTTCCCCCGTCCTCTTCTGAGGGTTTTAATTCTGTACCCTACTTCCACGGCTCTAGGTCTACCCTGTTCCTCAGAATGTTATGTTCATTATATTCAACAAATAAGTGAGATCATGTAATATTTGTCTTTCTCTGCTTGGCTTGTTTCACCAAGAATAATACTCTCCAGGAGTATTATCGTCTCAAAAGATAAGAGATCTTTCTTTCTTACAGCTGCATAGTACTCCATTGTGTATATATACCGCTGCTTTTTGATCCATTCATTACTGATGGATATTCGGGCTGTTTCCAGATCTTAGCTATTGTAAACAGTACTGCTATGAACATGGGGGTACATATATTCTTTCTGATTGGTGTTTCAGGCTTTCCAGAGTATATTCCTAGAAGTGGGATAACTGTGTCAAATGGAAGTTCAATTTTTAATTTTTTGAGGAAACACCATATTGTTTTCCATAGTGGCTGTAGCAGTCTGCATTCCCACCAGCAGTGTACTAGAGTCCCTTTTTCTCCACAACCAAGCCAACACTTGTTGTTTGAAGATTTGTTGATGGCTGCCATTCTGACAGGTATGAGGTGATACCTCATTGTTGTTTTAATTTTCATCTCTCTGACGATCAGTGATGTTCAGAATTTCTTCATATGTCTCTTGGCCATTTGTATGTCCTGTAGAGAGGTGTCTATTCATGTCCTCTGCCCATTTTTTAATTGGGTTCTTTGTCTTCCTTTTGTTGAGTTGTATGAATACTCTATATATTTTGGAAATTAAGCTCTTATCTAATGTATCATTGGCAATTATGGTCTTTCATACAGTTGGTTCCCTTTCCATTTTGCTGGCTGTTTCGTTTGCTGTGCAGAAGCTTTTTAGTTTGATGTAGTCCCATGTGTTCATTTTTTCCTTTGTTTCTGTTGCCTTAGGTGGCGTATCAGTGAAAATTCTGCTGCATATGATGTCCAAAATTTTGTTGCCTACATTTTCTTCTAGAATTTTTATGGATTAAGGGGTCACATTTAAGTCTTTTACCCATTTTGAGTTTATTCTTGTGTATGGTGTAAGTTGATGATCTAGTATCATTTTTTTTGCATGTAGCTGTCCAATTTTCCCAACACCATTTATTAAAGAGGCTGTCCTTACTCCATTGTATGCTCTTGTCACCTTTGTCAAATATTAATTAAGTATAATATCTTGGGTCCATTTCTGGGTATTCTGTTCTGTTCCACTGGTCTATATACCTGTTCTTGTGCCAGTACCAGGCTGTTTTGATTACAGTAGCTTTGTAGTATAACCTGGTATCCATTATTGTGATCCCACCTACTTTGTCCTTCTTTTTCAAGATTGCTGTGGCTATTCAAGGTCTTTTTTGGTTCCATAAGAACTTTTGAAGTATCTGTCCTGGATCTGTGAAATATGTAGTTAGTATTTTGATGGGATTGCCTTGCATCTATAGATTGCTTTAGGTAGTATGGACAGTTAATGATGTTAATTCTTCCAATCCATGAACAAGGTATATGCTTCCTTTTTTATATGTTTCTCTATTTCTTTTTTTAATGTCCTGTAATTTTCTGCAAATAGGTCCTTTACTTCTTTGGTTAACATTATTCTTAGGTATCTTAATTTTTTTTTTTTTGCTGCAATGGTATATGGGATTGTTTTTTTAGTTTCTCTTTCTGTGAGTTCATCATTGGAGTATAAGAATGCTGTCAATTTCTTGACGTTAATTTTGTATCCTACTACTTTGCCAAATTCATTTATTAAGTCCAGAAAATTTTTGATGGAGTCTTTAGGGTTTTCTATGTATAATATCATGTCATCTGCGAATAATGACAGTTTCACTTCCTCTTTTTCAATTTGGATCCCTTTATTTTTTCTTCTTGTCTGATTGCTGTAGCTAAGACTTCCAGTACTATGTTAAATAAGAGAGGCGAAAATGAGCATCCCTGTCATGTTTCTGTTCTTAAGGGAAATGCTTTTAGTTTTTGCCCATTGAGTATGATGTTGGCTCCATGTCTTTCATATATGGCCTTTATTATGTCAAGATATAAACCCTCTATTCCCACATTGCTGAGCGTTTTTATCAGAAATGCATGCTGGATTTTGTCAAATGCTTTTTCAGCATCTATTGATATGATCATGTGGTTTTTATCTTTCATTTTGTTTATGTGGTGTATCACAGTTATTGATTTGCAAATATTGTACCAGCCTTGCATCCCTGGGATGAATCCCACTTGGTCATGGTGAATAATTTTTTTAATATATTGCTGGATCCGATTTGCTAGTATTTTGTTCAGGATTTTGGCATCTATGTTTATCAGAGATATTGGCCTGTAGTTTTCTTTCTTTGTAGTGTCTTTTTCTGGTTTTGGAATTAGAATTATGCTGGCCTCCTAAAACAAGTTTGGAAGTCTTCCTTCTTCTTGAGTTTTTTGAAATATTGTGAGGAGAATGGGTGTTAGTTCTTCTTTGAATGTTCGGTAAAACTACCCCGTGAAGCCATCTGGCCCTGGCTTTTGTTTGCTGGGAGAGTCTTGATTACATCTTCAGTTTCCTTAGTTGTTATTGGTCTGTTCAAGTTTTCTATTTCTTCCTGGTCCAGTTTTGGAAGACTATGTGTTTCTAGAATTTTGTCATTTTCACAAGATTGTCAAATTGGTTGCCATATAATTGTTCATAGTATTTGTTAACGATGCTTTGTATTTCTGTGGTGTCAGTTGTTACTTCTCCTCTTTCATTTCTGATTTTGTGCATTTGGGTTCTCTCTCTTTGTTTCTTGGTGAATCTAGCTAAGGGTCCGTCAATCTTTATCTTTTTGAAAAACCAGCTCTTTATTTAATTGATCCTTTGAATTGCTCTTTTTTTTTTGGTCTCTATGTTATTTATTTCTGACCTGATCTTTACTATTTCCTTGCTTCTATTTACTATGGGGTTTTCTTTCTGTTTGCTTTCTAGTTCTTTAAGTTGTGAGGTTAGTCTATTAGAAATTTTTCTTGTTTCTTGAGGTAGGCCTATAGTCCTATGAACTTCCCTCTCAGAACTGTTTTTGCTGAATCCCATAGATTTTGTGTTGTTGTGTGTTCATTTTCATTGGTTTCCAGGAATTTTTAATTTCTTCCTTGACCCCCTCAGTAACCCATTCATTGTTTAATAACATACTATTTAGCCTCCATGTGTTCTAATGTCTTTGCATGTTTTTGTTGCAATTGATTTCTAGTTTCATGCCATTGTTATCTTAGAAGATGGTTGATATGATTTCAATCTTCTTGACCTTGTAGAGACTTAGTTTGTGTCCTAACATGTGGTCTATCTTTGAGAATGTCCCATGTGCACTTGAGAAGAATGTGAATTCTATATTTTTGGGGTGTAGTTCTCTGTGGATATCTATTAAATCCATTTGGTCTAGAGCTTCATTTAGAGACTGTGTTTCTTTGTTAATTTTTGGTCCAGAGGATCTATCCAGTGATGTCAGCAAGGTGTTGAAGTCTCCTGCTATGACTGTATAGCTTTTGATTTCTCCTTTGAAGTCCTCCAGAAGATTTTTATTTTGGTGCTCTGGTATTGGGTGCATATATGTTTACCAAGGTTATATCTTCCTGTTGGATAGATACTTCCAATATTATGTAGTAACCTTCTTTGTCTCTAGTTATAGATTTTATTTTGAAATCTATTTTATCAGATATGAGTATAGCTACCCCAGCTTTGTTTTCCTTTTCATTTGCTTGGAAGATTTTCTCCATCCCTTCACTCTCAACCTATGTGAGTCTTTTATTGTGAGGTGGGTCTCTTGTAAACAACATATAGATGAGTCATGCTTTCTTATCCAATCAGCTACTTTGTGTCTTTTTATTAAAGCATTCAATCCATTTACATTTAAGGTGATTATTTATATGCACATATTTAATGCCATTTATGTTTAGTATGGCTATATTTTTCTTCCTATTTCTTCTACTAATTACAGCAGTCCTTTTAACATTTCTTGCAGTGCTGGTTTGGTGCTAATATATTCCCTTAGTGGTTTTTTTTTTTTGGTCTGGGAAGCTCTTTATTTGACCATCTATTTTGAATGATAGCCTTGCTGGATAGAGTAGTCTTGGATTCAGATTCTTGTTTTTTCGTGACCTTGATTACTTCATGCCATTCCCTTCTGGCATGTAATGTTTGTATTGAGAAGTCAGCTGACAGCCTTATGGGGGTTCCTTTGTATGTAACCTGTTGCTTATCTCTTGCTGCCTTTAGGATTCTTTGTCTTTAATTTTTGCCATTTTAATTACTATGTGTCTTACTGTGGGCCTGTTTGGGTTCTTACTTGGGGTTCTCTGTGCTTCTTGAACTTGACTGCCTTCTTCTTTCACCAAATTAAAGAAGTTTTCTGTCACTATGTCTTCAAATATATTCTCTAATCCTTGCTCATTTTCTTTTTCTTTAGTGAATCCTATGAGGTGAATATTATTACGTTTCCAGTTCTCTTAAGCTGTCTTCCTGTTTTTTAATTGTTTTTTCCTTTTGGTTTTCTGATTGGTTGATTTTTTTCTACACTGTCTTCTAATGGACTAACCCAGTCCTCAGCTTCCTCTACTCTGCTCCTTAATCCTTCCAAAGCATTCTTTTTATCTGCTATGTCATTCTTCATTTCTTCTTGGTGGTTTTTCATTTCCAATTAGTTGATTTTCAATGTTTTTAGGTCTTTACACATGGTATTGATGTCTTTACTCATGCTGTTGAACTTCCTCAAGATCATGGCTCTGAATTCTACCTCTAATAACTTGCTTAACTACATTTCATTTATCTCATCTTTGGTAGAGGTCTCCTATTCTTTCATTTGGGATTTGTTTCTTTGTTTCACCATTTTGGCTATCACCATTTGGGTTTTGGAGCCTGCCAAATTTTCCCTGTCGGTGTTGGTGTTATGCTGTTTGTGGCTCTTCTACTGGGTTTAAATGAGCCTGGGAGGACCCACATTAAACACCACTGTTAAGTCTTACTTTCTTGGGTAGATTTGCAAGCCCTGGAAAGGTTCAGTTATCCTCTAATTTCTGCCTGGAGGCTATTTGTCCTGGTCACTTGAAGAGCCTTGGGTTCTCAGTTGAATGAAAAACTCCCTCAGGTGTCCACATAAGAGGATTTCCCAAGGGTGGGGTAGATGCTGGATGTTAATGAGTCTTAATTTGCATTTCAACGGCACACCTGGGTGGGGTTGAATCTCTGATGGAGGGGCTACAACCTCTCCCCAGAGCCCTGGAAAGGAGTAAGGTGGCCACCATCCTGTGTGGCCGCAACTCAGTAAAAGCTCTGAGCTCCCTCCAAATCCTGAGTATCCTTACACAGTTCCAGTCCTGTCTGCCCTCCTTCTGCGGGAGCCCAAGGTGAGTAGCTGTTGCTATTTTAGCACTCTGTCCTAGCCTTCTGCACTGTGGAGCGGGCTTGGGATTTTAACCGTGAGGGCACTCCTCACAGCTAAGACAGCTGCTGTCTGTGGGCTCCCATTCCCCCTCTCACGCCTCTGCAATTCTACCAGGATCGATTCCATGTCCCTGGTTATATGGTCCTCGCAAGCTGCTTTTCTGTTGCTTTTTCCCAACGGTTTGTCTTTATTTTAGTTATAATTACAGTTTTGTCCTGGCAGATGGTCTGTGTAGCTTCCATTCATACTGCCGCCATTTTGGAATCTCATCAGTATTTTCATTTTCATTGCACCATTTTATCTTAACAATTACCCTTAAATTCTAAAATTCTATAGTTAGAAGGGCCCTCTGATACTATTACTTGTAAAATAGTTCCTCAAAGTATGATTTAGTCTCTAATTTTGGATAATTCACCATATTATGTGACAAAAAACACATTTTTTCCCTTGTAATGAAAAAGTAACACTTGTTCATTTCTGGAAGTTTAGAAATTACATAATAAGTAATAAAAGTAAAATCATTTTTAAATCTACCACCAAGAATTAACGGATATTAATATTTTGGTTACTCTTATGCTGTCTTTCATCCCAATTTGTTGGGAATAAATTTGAATTATTATAACAACCTACACATATATAGCTGTATATGTTGAACCTTGAGATAGAATTTGACCCTTTGACAGGACCGGGTTATCAGATAGCTTCAGGGCACCAAGAAAGGGGTGAGGAACAGGTAGGAGACGAGGGAGCAGGTTGAAGGAGTACAGATTAGGGAGTATGGAGGCCAAGAGAGGTGGCAGAAGCTCAAGTGTACTGCAGTGTAACTCATTCCCATAATCCCGCCACACCCCTGATTTTCAGTGAATTCAATACAACTCATAAATTTGGTAGGAGTGGATATTTTATGAAAACTGCTAATAGGATGAAACATTTGACCTGGTGTGATGATGCTGAAATTGACATCATCCATAAATTTAAGTGTTGAGCCAGGAGTGTTTGAGCTTTTGGGAATGAGAAGTTTGGGGAGATGGTTTTTTATTTCTACAAATTATGACTAAACAGTAATTCTCTGAGAGAAAATTGCTCTCTGATGACCTCTGAGTTGTGTGCAATTATAATATGATTCTATAAAATGTTCAAATTTTCTCATATTTTGCCTTTTGTCTTTCAATTTTGCATAATAGTATTTCTCTTATAATTACATGCTGTTTATAATATGATTTTTATTATATAAAATATAAAAAACAGTGTGTATAATTATTTCTTTTAAAATATCTTTAAAGCCCTGGCCGGTTTGGCTCAGTGGTTAGAGCGTCGGCCTGCGGTACAGAGAGACCTGGGTTCGGTTCCCGCTAAGGGCATGTACCTCAGTTGCAGTTTGTCCCCGACCCTGGTTGGTCATGCGGGTGGCAGCCACTCGATGTGTCCCTTTCACGTCGATGTTTCTCTCTCTCTTCCTCTCTCTCCCTCCCACTCTACCTGAACAAAAATAGAAAAATGTCCTCAGGTGAGGATAAAAAATATATATATATATATCTTTAAATATGAAATGTTTTGTTTAAAAGTTTATATATATGTATATATGCCAAGTTTTTTTAAAAAAATAAACCCATACTAAAAAAACCCGTATCAATCAAATTAGAATTCCATCAGCAATTTATGAGAATACCCAGTACCCACTGCATAAGTTAAATTTTTTTGTTTTGTTTTAATCCTCACTCGAGGACATTTTTTGATATTTTGTTCAGATAGAGTGGAAGGGAGAGAGAGAGAGAGAGAAACATCGACGTGAAAGAGACACATCGAGTGGTCGCCAACCACATGACCCAACCAGTGCCGGGGACAAACTGCAACCGAGGTACGTGCCATTAGCGGGAAGCGAACCCGGGTCTCTCCAGACTGCAGGCCGACGCTCTAACCGCTGAGCCAAACTGGCCAGGCAGCACAAGTTAAATTTTATCTGCATATCCAGCTTGTTGAAACATTTTTAAATTTTCATCTTGTTTTCTATTGCATTTGGCAGTCTTGGTGGGTTTGGTCAATTAAAATACATATGGCATCTATTTTGTTTGGGACAACTGCAAGGAAGTTAAATGAGGCAAAGTATAGGCAGAACCTTTTGGAAAACCATAGAAAACTTTCATCCAGACAAAATACTTGCTGATTGAACAATACTTTTTGAATATTACCTGTCAGTCACTGTCAGATCTATATTTGTACTGTATTTGACAATCATCAGTAATCATTTATAATCATTGGTTATCATTTATAGCTACCTTGTCATTCTGTGATCCCAAAATCCCCGACACCCCCTCCCAATGGGAAATACAACAATTAGTTCACCATTCTGAGGGAAGATGGTTTATTC
This sequence comes from Molossus molossus, assembly GCF_014108415.1. Lineage (NCBI taxonomy): Eukaryota > Metazoa > Chordata > Mammalia > Chiroptera > Molossidae > Molossus > Molossus molossus. Next base: position 24,090,587 of record NW_023425403.1, on the reverse strand, counting down.
TGCCAACAGAAACAATGGCAGGTGCTGCAGAAAATGCTCGAGAAAGTGACTTCAAATGTTGACTTTGGCAAATTAATCAAAGTTCCCTGTGTATGATGGGGACTAAAGGGAATTCCAAGAATAGTGAACATTATTTTTTAAACGCTCAAAGACATAAAACAGATTGGTATATAGGGAACACATACGAAATGGTTTTCTATAACTAAAGCTTAGTACTGAGAGGTCAGAAAGAAGGGATCTGGAAGCAAAACAATACAATCCCTTGGTGTCACCGGAACAGTTGTTGACTTACCCTATGCTAGACTTAGTAGGTGTCTCAGGTTGACTTTAATTCTGACTGCATCAGACTGAAAAGCAAGAGATTCAGTCCTAACTTCTAATGTGCAGCCAACTAAATAGATGGGGATAAGGAGGGGTATAAGGAATATTAAACTTTCCGTGTCTAGTCTGTTTATCTGGGCTTTGGTTTACTGGTATAATTCTTTTCTCTTTTTCTTGCCTTCTTTCCTTCCTTTTTCCTTCCTGCCTTGCCTTGCCTTGCCTTGCCTTCCAGGATTAGATGAATAAAACACAATTATTCCCCCTATTCTACCTCTCAATTTGTTTGGGATGTTTTGGAACTTAGTTCCCTATGGCCCCCTCCTTCTCTTGAAAAATGGGTTTTTACTTTCCTCTTTCATTTGCTTGAGCTAGCAGACAAGGTATGCTCTGAAACAATATTTAGGGTGTGCTGAGATTGAGGACACTGGATTGTCTCAAATGGAAGAACCAGTAATTTGAAACAGGCTAATGAATCCTGGCCCTACCTATGTTGGTGTTATCCAGAGATGTAGGTGAGGGATAGGGGATGGAAATCAGGACTGAGTCCAAATGGAGTGTCTAGGCAGTCTTAGGGATGGACATCAGCATTTCAGAGACATTTCAGTAAGTTCAGGTAGGGCTCCATTTAGCATCTGAGACTATAGGACTCAGGTCCAGGATATGGGACATTGGAAACTGGCATGAACTACATAGAAAGAAATTAGCAGGAGGGTCAGTTTCTGCCTCAACTCATCTATAATTAACTGCAAGGTTGTGTTCTTGGTAGGGAACTAACTTTCTTACTGAAACTATGTCAGAAGACAAATTAGACTGAATGAGACTGAACACAGAAGTATGGTTCTTATGTGAGTGTCCAAAGACAGAAGCTTAAAGCTATAAAATCACTCTTGAGAAAGGCTTTCTTGATTTCTGTGTAGGCTTAGCCATCATTGATTTTGGACACTGTGTAGAATCAAGTTAGTCATAAGATAATTTGAGATACCTTGGGACGGACATCCATTAGACCTGAAGCAAGTGTAGGCTTGAATTCATTGATGAAGCTTTGCTCCCTACTGTTGTGAATTCTTCTGTGACAGCATCTAAGGTGAAACATTGTGCCAAGAGGCCTTTCAATGGGTTGTAAAAACGCTATAAAAACATGAAAATTGCTGCCATAAAAGAAAGAGTTATAACAAAACAGGGAACCTACTAAATTCAGAAGCTAAGAAATACTGAGAAATAAAACTGTTTCACATATTCCAGGGAATTTTGGATGCAGCACCCCCACAGGTATTTACACAGGCAGGAGTTATTTGCATTCGTAATATACCTTAGAACATTTCTCAGCATTCTGCTGTTAGGTTTGTGGTCATCAGGCTTTCCTTGAAATCTGTCCTTCTCTTGAATTCCTTCTTAGCTTCATTGGCTAAATTGAAGAGTGTGAACTTCTTCTACCTGTTTCACAAAAGCACATTTCATGGGAAACGGTGTTTATATCACTTTGATGCCTGGGAGAAATGATGCAATGTTACAAGCATAGTCCATGATGAGGTAATCAATTTGCAATTAATAGAAAACTCATTTGAAATATTTCCTACTAATAAATCTGAGGATCAAACTTCCTGACAACTATACCTTTGCTTTCATTTCCAGTATTTGTTTTTTCAATAAAATTTCTGGATAGCCATTAACACTGGTAATTTGGAGTAAAGTGTGCAGAGGGAATCCATTTTCCATATGCTTTTTATGCAGATGTGTCTGTAATGAGATACAGTAAGTACTATTCATATCTCTGTTATAAAATTCTGAACATGCTTAAGCAATAGTCATAAACACATTAAATAACAACATCCCAACCACTATGAGCCTCTATCTGCCAGCTGGGTGAGCCCCTTCTATATGTCATTTTGATGTAATGCACTCCCATTTCTGCTGTTATTAGATGCAAAGTATTTGAAAAAGATGCTAGATTGAATTGAAATCTGATTACATCTGGGTTTGGGTTTTGAGATATTGCCTATTTTCCTAAGATACACTGTTCTGTTTTCTTTTTAATCTCACAAATATATACACAAATTTACATCCTTTCATTTCAGTCTTCTCTTCTCTATAGTCATGGATCACATGGGATTTCTGATTCTTATTTTAAATGTAATTAAGGTATAGAAACGATGATGCAGTATACCACAGATTCTAATATAGAAGAAGTGTGGAATAAAGAAAAGAAGAAAAAAGGAGAAAATAAAAAAAAGAAAGAAATGTTTAGTCTTTGACATGATTTTAGATTAGTGGTCTGCTGCACCTTGAATAAAAGTCCTTATATTTTCATTTGTATTTCATTAAGTAATAAACCTGTAGACCATTCAAGAACATCTCTATGATCATAAGTTGCTTCTTATAGTATTTATTTTCTTTATATAAACACCTTCAACAGGGGAACTTAAATCAATATGAACACATTTGATTACTTCTCACAATTGCATTACAGTTTGGAAGACAATGTGATGGTTCAGTATGGGTCACATAAGACTGTGAGCTAAAGTCATAGGACACTAGAATAGTTATTTTTTTCAGACCTTCTTTCTGAAAAGTGACATCTATTTATAAATACTGAATCACAATCAAATGTGAGCATATATCAGGATAATATTCTCTATCATACCTTCTAAATAACATTCATTTATGTAAATTTCAATCCCTCTAATGAGCCTCAAAGGATGAAATAGAGAAGTCACATCTTGGACAGTACAGGGATGGCCCTCCTTCTGCAGGGGACTGCAGTTTGAGGGGGATGGTACTATGAAAAGTGCACCATACAAAGAGACTGCATAGCTAGTCTAACTAGCACCAAGACAACCTAACAAGAAGCATTACCTTGGTTAATTGGGCATAGTGCAGAGCTGATCTCAGAAGCTCTGTCTTGTCCAAGCCCCAGAGTTAATTAGACCCAATGAGACACATTCAGCCAGTCAGATTTACAGAGAACATATGTGTAAACAAGAAGCCAAGGATTTGTTTATAGTAGGGAGAGCACTTTCTTGAGTCTGTGGTGTACACAATTTCCAGCCAGTGCTATCCTGATATATATGTATGAGAAACCAAACAAACAATTTACATAGTTGATTAGTGAGCTTGGAACTAGAGCATAGGGGGGGGTAGATAATTTTTTAGAGTTGAGTGTCCCAAAACACACAGATCAACAGTCTCTGCCACAAAAGTCAATCCCTTCCAGGAACCCTGAAATTTAATACATTAACTCTTCTCTCTCTCTCTCTCTCTCTCTCTCTCTCTCTCTCTCTACTTGAACATCATATTCTGCCTATCCATGACCTAATAAATGTTTTCACTCTTTCTCATACAACCAGTTAGACTGTATAGTTGTCAAATCCTGTTTTCTTCTTAAAAATAAAAAAAAAAGGTGAATTCCAGTACTTTCCACCTCATTTCTGCCTCTTATCACCTAATGCTGGAAAGTTTTAATAATATCTTATAGGAAATCTACTCATTCATCTTTCTTCTGGGACTCATACTTCCCAAATAACTCTGCATATTAACACCCAATCAATTTTCCTAGTTACTGATCTCTTTCACATTTTGATAATCCTCCATTTTAGGAAGTCCAGACTCCTCAACTTGACCTTGAAAATCTATACCTGACCTACCTATCAAACATCACTTGCCATAGTTCTCCAATATAAACAAACCTCTCTCCTCTAGGCTTCTATCATATCATTGTTTTCACTTTAATCCTTTCTTTAAACATTTTTTTTTTTCTTTATTGATTTTAGAGAGAGAGGAAGGAAGAAGGAGAGAGACAGAAACATCAATGAGAGAGAACATTGATTGGCCGCCTCCTTCATGCCCCCTACAGGGGGATTTGGCCCACAACCTGGGCATGTGCCCTGACTGGGAATTGAACGAGTGACATCTTGGTGCATGGGTCAATGCTCAACCACTGAGACACACTGGCCAGATTCCCAGCCCTTTCTTAATAATATAAGTTTCACTTTGTTCCTGTATTTTCTTTTTGCCCACCACTACTTTATTTTTATTTTTTTTCCCCACTCATCTTATTGTTTGTTCCAGATGTTTTTTCTTTTTCCCAAACTGACACCCACTTCCTGATCCCACCCTCTGCTCAGCATTGCTGTCTATGTCCATGGTTATGCATACATGAATATAAGTTCTGTGGTATATCTCTTCCCTCCCCCCATCGCCCCTTTCTGAGGTTTGTCAGTTTGTACCCTATTTCATGTCCCTGGGTTTATTTTGTTCATCAGCTTGTTTTGTTCATTATATTCCATAAATAAGCGAGATCATGTAATATTTGTCTTTCTCTGATTGGCTTGTTTCACTTAACATAATACTCTCCAGGTCCCTCCATGTCGTCTCAAACGATAAGAGATCTTTCTTTCCTACAGCTGCATAGTATTCCATTGTGTATATGTACCACAGCTTTAAAAAAAAATTTTTTTCCTTTTATTGACTTTAGAGAGAGAGGAAGTGAGAAGGAGAGAGAGAGATAGAAACATCAATGACAGAGCATATTGATTGGCCGCCTCCTGCATGCCCCCCACTGGGGATTGGGACCACAACCTGGGCATGTGTTCTGACTGGGAATCGAACTGGTGACTTCTTGGTGTATGGGTCGACACTCAACCACTGAGCCACACCAGCCAGACTGTACCACAGCATTTTTATCCTCTTATCTATTGATGGACACTTGGGTTGTTTCTAGATCTTAGTGATTGTAATCAGTGCTGCTATGAACATAGGGGTACTTATATTCTTTCTAATTATATTCTTTCAGGCTCCTTAGGATATTCCTAGAAGTGGGGTCACTAGGTCAAATGGCAGTTCAATTTTTAATTTTTTGAGGAAATGCTATATTGTTTTCCATAGTGGCTGCACCAGTCTGCATTCCCACCAGCAGTGTACTAGAGTCCCCTTTTCTCCACAACCTCCCCAGCACTTGTTTAATGATTTGTTGATGGCAGCCATTCTGACAGGTGTGAGGTGATACCTCCTAGTCGTTTTAATTTGCATCTCTTCGATGATCAGTGATGTTGAGCATTTTTTCATATGTCTCTTAGCCATTTGCTGCATTTTTTTTATTATTATTAATTTTTTTTATCTTTGTTATAGTTATCTCTCCTTTTTCCCTCCAGACACCCTCCTTCCTATCCCGCCACCACCCCAAGCATTGTTGTCTATGTCTACTGATTATGCATACATGCATGTAAATTACTGGTTTATCTCATTCCCCCAATCCCTCTCCTCTGAAGTTTGACAGTCTGAACAGTTATTTTTAGCCACTGTCTATCTAGTCTTCCTGGAAGCCCAGGGTCAGTGCCATTTTCAGTTTCCCTTTCTCCAACTTCCTATGCCATGTCTTGGGCACTTGAGCTCTTTCAGGATTTTTATTTATGAATATGTTTCCAAATCTAGAATGCAATTCCCAGGAGATTTATGATCTAGTTAATTTTTACCAAATTAGTAAGGCCACATAAGGCAAAAACATATCTTATTGATAACTCATTACGAATGTAATTTTAAAATCTTTCTGACATTTGACTTAGCCTGTCCTGGCTGTCCCATGTGACAAAACTTCAGGGAACAAGATATGACTTTGTCATTTTATGTCATGTAACAGACACTTAGTAGTTTACTAAGTGATTTGCAATGACAAAATAATGACAAAGACCTCTCTCGGAGTTAACAAACTGACCGACCAAACAAACAAAAAGTCTCCCTAAAATAGAAAGCAATTTTGAAAATAAAGGTGGCAAGAATTTATTTATATCCCAATTTTTTGAGAGTTCAATAAAAGGTCACTTAGCACTTCTGAAACCACACCTGCACTGAGCTGTAACCTGTACTGACACCTCTCTTAATCCAGCACATGCTTTTCTGTGTCTTTGGACAATTCTACTCTAGTGGACCTCAGTGACGTGCCCAACAGCACTGTCCTACTGGGCACAGACCAAGTGTTTCAGGATTTTCTCCCTAACCTCCTCCCCCAGCTACATTGAGTACCAGGGAAAAAAGGGGAGGGGGTGACTTTCTTTTCTGAATTTCAATAAACTGACCTATGGGTACTTCTTGCATTTCCCATATTTGGAGATTTTTTTTTTTTTTTTTTTTTTTTTTTTGTGGTGAGTACCCAATACAGAGTAACTAGATTTAATGGGTGGCTGTTTAGTGCAACAGAAAAATATACGGGTTTCCAAACCACTCAGAATTTCAGATCTCAGCTCCATCACAAATGATGTGACAACCTTGAACAAGTTATTTAGATTACCTGATCATGGTATGTACTTATAGTTAACAGAGAAGCTAAAGAATACATTTATCAGTGTAACTGTGAGGCAAGCACACGGGGGGGGGGGGGGGGGTAAAGTTGTAGTTTTGAAAACAAACAGCCTATGTATGAATCATAACTCTACTAGAGTTGGGCCTAGCTTCCTTATCAGTAAATGAGGAATAATAATAGTACTCATGTCATAGGGTTGTTGTGAGGATGGAATGAGTTAAGGTATGTACAATGCTTAGAATAGCACCTATCATATTGTAAGTGACTAAATGAATTATCATACATAAAGTGTCTACTACAGTGTCTCGAAGTTGCAGTGCTCTATAATATCACCCTCTGTGTTCACTGCCTCACATACTCCTTCCTCCCACTGCTTTTATTGTCAGAAGTTTGGAGTTTACAAAGTCAGTTTTCTGTTTCCTGTAGTAAACTGCCAGATACCCTGGTGGGAATTTAGAAGTCCCATGATTCCTAGCGTGATACTTAGCCCGCTACAGAGAATCCAGAATTTGTGTCTTGAAACTTACACAATTTTGAGAGCCCTCTTCGAGAAAAAGACCACAAAATTATGAATACAAAATTGAGTGCAAAAATTGAATATTTATAGAGGAAGCTATGGTGATAAATTATATATTTAAAATATGATAAATAGCACAATTATAAAAAAATTCAGAAAAATAATAATTTTTATTAATTAACTGCTTGATACTTCTAAACTCTTTTTATCCTACATGTTTGGGCTACATACTTTCAGAAAGCCCCTTCTTTAAATATAATTTTCCATAGAAAAACAGATAATTGTGTTGATTATGATTGACTAAACTCGTTATGTTTTAATCATTGATCATTTAAAAAAATATCAGCTTTACTACTCATTGATAAGCATGTTTAATTTTAGAATGTTGTCGGCTTCAAGTGTTTTCATAGCTAAGCTTTATAGTTTGGAGAATTTTCCCAAAGACTAGCTTCTGGCTTCATACATTTCACATCTTGTTTCTGCTCCACTGTCCGCATACTTTGGTACCACAAATGGATACTTTCATACTGCTAGACAACCTGAGGTCCTACACGCTAATGCCACGGCTCCCAGTGAGTAGATAGGTCAGTGGTAGGAATGTGTTCCTGGAAGACATTTCTATACTAAAATGATGGTCAGTAATTTATCTACACATGAAAGTAACTATAAGCTACATAAGTATCCCACTAAAACCAAACTATATTACTGGATTAAATCCCACCTAGATAGATCTCCAAGATGTCCATAGCCATCCTTTGGCTACTTCACACAAGGAGAGGTGTGATGGAAATAAAGCGAGAGTAGAAATATGTAGCAGTCTTTACCAAGAGCTTGTAAAATATCATGTTTTTGAAATTTTACAAACACATATGACTGAATAAACATTACTAGGGCCCTCCCAGCATATTGAAAGGGAGGATCCTACACAAGTTAAAGTTCCTGAAGGTAAGCTACATTAGCTTCACCATAAATCTCCTTTGTCTAAGTCAATTTCCTTACTCAGGTATAATCTAATAAAGCCAAAGTCTTGCTTCAACATTTTAAGTAAACAGAATCTGTTATCTTCTCTTTGTGTGACTTAATTCTTCTCCATTTCTCCAGCACTGTTTATCGTCCTTTTCTCTTCTTAAAATTTTCTTTTTATTGTCTCTATCTCCCTTAAAATTAAAAACAGATTTCATGTCTGGTTTGTGGGGCTCAGTGGACTGAGCATCATCCCATGGACTGAGAGGTCCAGGATCAATTCCCAGTCAGGGCACATGTCCAGGTTTCGGGTTTGATCCCCAGTAGGGGGTGTGCAGGAGGAAGCCAATTGATGTTTCTCTCTTGCATCAATGTTTCTATCTCTCTTTCTCTTAAAAAAAAAAAAAATCAATAAAACATATTTAAAAAAATAGATTTCATTAAAAAATTAGACTTTAAAAATTTCTCATTACAAAAAAAGTGTTAGGCCCTACCTCCCCACTATTCTTAATCAAAATACAGTTCTATCTTTTCTCCTTCACCACTAATATTCTTACAAGAGAAGTTACAACAACTGTCCATACTTTTTAAATTTTTATTCTTACCTCAACCTATTGAAAATAGGATTCTTTCTCTGCAACCTATTGGAAATATCTGTATCGTTATCATCCATGACCTACTTGATAAATTCCAGTGCTCTTTAATTCTCAATCTATATGACATCAACATACCATTTTGATTGCTTGTGACATTGGATTTTTGAAACTTTGCTATCATCTATTTTGGTAAACATATACATTGCCTGCAGCAGTGGTTCTCAACCTGTGGGTTGTGACCCCTTTGGGTGTCAAATGACCCTTTCACAGGGGTCACCTAAGGTGTAACAGTAGCAAAATTACAGTTATGAAGTAGCAATGAAAATAATTTTATGGTTGGGGGTCACCACAACATGAGGAACTGTATTAAAGGGTCGTGGCATTAGGAAGGTTGAGAACCACTGGCCTACAGGAAGGTTCATCTCGGAGTATATGACCCATTCGAACTGCATATATGAAGTTACTCTCTCCCAGCTCATCCAGTCTGTTTTATTCTGCTACCTCCTGAGGTTTAAGTTCTATGTTTTTGTTGTGACATTTCCCTCACCAAGAGGCTGTAAATAACATTTTCAGACCACATACGAGGCACTGTAAGAACTGATGCTCATTAAGTGTGGTAAGTGAAAGTCATGAGTGGAGTACCAAACATTTGCTATAAATCAAAATTAACAAATGTGACTCAAGTTCTCAGAAGGCAAAACACTTCAGATCTTAAATGATATGGCTGTCAAGAATCAAAATGAAAGATGCATTTCTCTCCAAATATGTGCACAGATGAAATGCAAAGAAGTAAGCTGTCAGGATAGACAAGGAGAAGAATATCTGTTACTTGGCCCTAGAAATAAGTTAATTTAGCACTATAAACCACTGAAAGTTCCTTTTCAAACGATCCATGTGGGAAAATCCATACGGTCAACTACTCAACTCACAAATGTAAAAACTGAGCTTCAAAGCCTGAATATAGTCAAGGCATTTTACTTATTTATTGCTGCACGTTTTTTTGTCATTATATTTGAGAAACATTAAATTATTCTTTAAGTAACCAATCATGCTGTCTTTCTCAAGGGGAATCAATTTGATGAATTGGTGGGATAGAGAACGTATTATAAGAATTTGAATACTTTAGAAATAAATTTAAAAATGACCAGACATCAGCTCTGGGCTAAACACTCTGCTGCTAGATCTTGAGGTTACAAAAACTTAGCTCTTTTTTGAAATTCCCTCACTCAGTTTATTGTTCAAGCCAAAAAATAATGAAATTTCCATTGACTATTATTAGGTGAAAATCATCCTAGACCATTCCTTCTCATTTGCCCTCCTTCTTATAATCCAATAAATTATCAAGTGTACTAGTTGTACCTTTTAAAGTCTCTTCAACATGATCACTGATTTTATCCACGTTACCACTGCCTACTTCAGGCTTTCATGATCTCCTAGCCTCCTTTCTCCAATCATCCTTCTCGCTGTATTCCAAGAGCCCTTTCTGTCTAGAAAATTAGTGTATGTTGCTTTCCTGCTTAAAGTTTTCTAATAGCTACCAATAGCCCATGCGATAACGTTTCCATTTCTAAGCGTAGTCTAAAGACTCTGTTACTGGTGCTATCTCAGTTCTCACCTTTATTCTTCACACAGCCCAGTCTTTCTGAATTACCGGCAATTCTCCCAGATATGCCATGTTCTAGCATGCTTTCATGCCTTTGTAGCTCTACTCCTTCTGCCTGGAAGGACTTTACCCCTCTTGTCTGCTTGGAAACCTGATAGTTATCTTCAAATTTCACTTGTAGTTTCGCTTTAAGCCTTCACGGACTACCAGACCCACATGTGTTAACAATTGAGAACTCAGCACCAGATCTTTGCTTTTGTTCAGCACAAGAGCTTGCTTGATCTTGCAGGAATGTCCTGTGAAAGGCTATATGAATTACTGAGTCTGATCAATCTATCTAAGAAAAGGAAACTAGAAATTTTTCTCTACTGGTTTCTATACTGGGGTGCATGTGTGTGGGTGTCAAGCAGATCCTCTGGCATCTCATAGCTCAGTGAAACAGGAAAATGTGGGACGGGAGGTGAGAAGTACCTGATCCGAATATAAGCTAGGTACAGTTGAATTTTTTTCATGCAAAGTCAGTTGGAGAGCAATTGAGGTGAAACTAGCAGCCAAAAGCATCAGAAGTGATGCATAAGAGGTGTTTGATACACAGAAATTTGCATTATAAATGGAAAGCTAGATTTGCAAATAAATGATCACACACACACAGTCCCTGTTTTGCACCATTTCAATATGCATAAAGTTTAGCTATCATGACTCACAGTTAACTAACACCAGTTCCTCAACAACATGGTCAAATATTAGTTTCCACAATATATTAACTAATACAGTCAGCCCTCTGTATCCAAGGATTCCACATCCATGAATGGATTCAACCAACTGTGGATCAAAAATATTGGAAAGCCTGGTCAGTGTGGCTCAGCGGTTGAGCATCAACCCATGCACCAAAAGGTCACCAGTTCGATTCCTAGTCAGGGCACATGGCCAGGTTGTGAGCCAAATCCCCAGTGGGGGGCATGCAGGAGGTGGCCAATTCATGTTCTCTCTCATCGATGTTTCTGTCTCTCTCTCCCTCTACCTTCCTCTCTCTCTAAAATCAATAAAAAAGTTTTTTTTTAAATATTGGGGGAAAAGTTACATTTTTGCTTACCTGTACTATGTAGTTAGCCTAAGATGGTTGTGTCTGTACTGATTATGTACAGAATTTTTTCTTGTCATTATTCCCTAAACAATACCGTGTAAAACTATTTACATAGCATTTACATTCTAATAGGTATCATAAATAATCTATAGAGATTTAAAGTACACAGGAGGATGTGTGTAGGTCATATGCAAATGCTATGCCATTTTGCCATTTTATATAAGGGACTTGAGCATCTGTGAATTTTGGTATCCATGAGAAGTTCTGGAACCATCCTCCACTGATATTGAGAGACAAGGTAATTGCAAAAATTACATACTCCTTTCCTAGCTCTTCCATTCACAAATTGTAATGTAAATAACAGGAGTTCATCATGATCAGTGACACATCATTTCTTTTATAGGCTGTCAATAATTGTCCACCATGCACCTTCAGACTCAGACAACAAAGTAGGTAGTTTTGTTGCCTCCTGCCTCCTAGTTATGCATCCCTGTTATATTTTACAAGTATTAATAATGAAAAGAGGGAATTGGCTAACAAAGAAGAGAACTCAGCAAAAAAAAAAAAAAAAAGAAAAGAAAAGAAAAGTGTTAACACTGGGAGTAAAATTCAAATTGGATTTAAATAGAATTATAGAAGAAACAGGTTACTGTGGGCATATCAACACTAGTGCGTTCCAGAGACCCTAGATATGTAGCCAGAAGGTCTTGATAAAAGCTGACACATATGAGGAAACAGGTTATAACAAAAAGGGTGCTGATGTCCCAGAGGGAGTGATGCTGGCAAAAACTCTGTATTAAAGAGAACTTCAGAAATACCTCATGACATTGAAAGTTCAAAGAATATGAAGTGTTGGAAGTTGTTTCAAACTTAGAAAGCAATATGACCATTTGTCAAGGCATAGAAAAGATGCTCGCTCTGTTTTGCAAGTTATACCATGAGAAGGAGAAAAACACACTTCAAATGACTCGTTACCTGTTTTTACAAAGAAATAAAACTCTAATTCTCAATGTTTATAATCACGATGTGCTGTAAATGTTCATTTTGCGTTTTATTTCTGTGTACATTTATAATTGACACTAAAAGAGCATTTAATGTTTTGACAAAAAAGAATTAAAGTTCATGGGACCATTATACTTTTTCTGATTATTAAGATAGTTTTGCTTGTTTTTTAGCTTGCAGTCATTATATATTCCTGTATTGTTGTGCAAAATAAAGACTGTCTCTTTCTGCATGTATATAAAATACAAATATACATCTATAAATCTACACAAATTTACTATGAGAAAAGATCATATGGGAGCTGAGTCTCAAAGGCAGGGTGATTGCTGACCATTAGTAAAAGGGATGAAGAGGGTTTCATTACACACAGAGGAACGGCATGTACAGCAGTCGAATGTTTTCACGGAGCACAGTGAGTTCGGAGAACTAAGGACATTTGGTACAGCTAATGCTCAAGCGTCCACAGTAAAGAGCAGCCGGAGATAAAACTGAAAAGGTCATCTGGTGCCAAATCTAATAGAAATTTCTCTGCTTGACTAAGGATTTTGATTTTTGTCCTTTAGGTTGTGGGTACCTCTGAAGGGTTTTCAGCAGATGAGTGACATGATCTCACTGATGCTAGGACATTCACTTTGAGGAGTTTTGAGGTTGGATGGGGTGGGGGCCTGCAGCTTGAAGGCAGGAATACCACAGCTGATCAGATGGCTGGTGCAGGTAAGAAATGAGAGACTAAGATCCTTGTGAGCATGCAATCACCTCGCTTTGCCCTTCCTCATCACTAAAACACTGATATTTCCTTAAAATTAAATTTCCCTAACATGTCTCAGCAATTCTCCATTTAAACAGATTAAAGCCCATGCCCTATGGACTGAGCTGTAATCACACTGCCGTCTATGGAATGCACTAAGGGGAGAGCTGGAGTACCGTCCCTGCTGGTTAGGCCGAATACCAGCTACCTTCTCACTTATACAGTCATGAGCCCTTCCCTTCTCCTCTCCTGCATGGGCACCTTGTGGAACGTAGCTTTCTTTTTCCCTAGTCTGATTAGCAGAAAGTTGTTCAGGTAAGATGCTTCATTAACAAATAGTGCTCTCTTGTTCCTTTCAAGCTGTCTCCTACATTTTAATTTACAGAGCCATGCTAATGAACTCAACAGGGGACCTAATAGTTTCTCCTGGGGACAGAGAAAATTAGAAAATTGCCTCATAAACATAGGATAGTGAAGACAAAGCAATGCCAAATTCAATTTTAATGATAGCACTTGTTGCACAGGAAGTAATGGGTAGAAATGTCATCGAAGTTTGCTTTTTCATATTTTAAAGAACTAAATACTCCAGGAGCAACTGTGCTGTATCCTTTTTTATATATCAGCATTGACAAATGAAACAAATGAAAGTTTTTTTTTTTCTTTATATTACAGATTCAACCTTCCCAGCCATCATAATCTTAATTTATTTTCAGATTCTCTTTATCAGAATTTTACTTTTCCAATCCAGAAGCTAATGACCACTCACAATTCTAAAACTTCTTTGAATGATACTGTTTAACCTTATGAATCTGAGTTTAATTCCATAAGAGGGGAAAAAGACTTTTTATGCATGGGCATTGTTACTTTTAATACTAGACCACATCATTTTCTCCAGGTACATCCACCAGCTTTCAACCAACATTTTTGTTTCGGCCATATTGATTCATTATTAGTTCTGTCTTTGTATGAGATTCTGTTCTTTTCCAGAGAACACGTCCTAATTTATTTTTCTTTGTTAAGAGATTTTTGATCGTAGTAGAGAACAGTTTGTGATTTTCACCACACTCTTGGCAGATTTCCTTATTCCTCATAAAGATAACATCAACATTAGCAATGAATATCCATGATAACAATGTCCCTCCCCGGGGATCTTTCCTAGGCTGATGCATCTGGCCTCCTTGAATGGCATTCATTAGAGCCCAGGCACCAAGATAATAATATACCAAAGCCAATGATGCCAGCTTTCACTCTCTGATCTCTTACGTCCTGGACTTTGTTAAAACTGAAATCAAAACACCCTGAATAAGTTTACACATCTTTAGAAGTTGTAAAAATACATGAGGAGCTACAAATTAGATTCAGAGCTCCTTTTTGGATGATGGGAAGAGATTCTCATTATATGTAAGTAATAGCAGCATCTTCACATATTATTGCAAAGAATGATCATTTGTCATGAACATTCAAAGTGACAATGCATAAAACAGTGGTCGTACAGGCCATATATTTATATCTACAACTATAAGATAACTCTATAGTCATTATGTTAAAGTCCTGAACTATAGAAAAAAATGAATTAGGAGAGTTTTCTGAATTACTATATCAATCAAAGTTATACTATTTTAATAACAAATGCCTACATTACTCAGGCTCTTATCACAATATAATTGTGTCATGAATGATATGGAAAATACAGGAGAGTGGTGTGACATTCATGCAGGACTCAGACTAAGGAAAGATAATACAGCATGGTGACGGGAGAAAAACACAGAAAAGTAACAGATTGTCAGAAGCACTGCAAAACCAGAATGAAGTTGAGTTAGTGTCACAGAGATGATTCGTTTTTGTTGAAAACCCCGGTAGTTCCTCATAAAATCATAAGCTTTACACTTTGAAATGACTTATGTCCTGCACTGAAATGTATACAAATATACCACATGGTTGCCACTATTTACATGTATGTTGGTGCACATATATACAGATACAAGCATAGACAAACATATAAATTCCTCATATAAAGCTTAGCACAGCTTTCAGTAGTTCTGTGAAAAACCCTATAATTTTAATTAATGGACATTCTGCTGACCATTTTTGTAATTGGCATTTTAAAAGATGTACAGTACTAGTATGTTTAAAAATACTGTAAACTGCCCTGGCCAGTTTGGCTCAGCGGTTAGAGCGTCGGCCTGCGGTCCGGAGAGACCCGGGTTCGGTTCCCACTAAGGGCACGTACTTCGGTTGCAGTTTGTCCCCGGCCCTGGTTGGTCGTGCGGGTGGCAGCCACTCGATGTGTCCCTTCACATGGATGTTTCTCTCTCCTCTCTCTCTCTCCCTTCCTCTCTCTCCCTCCCACTCTATCTGTACAAAAAATGGAAAAATATCCTCGGGTGAGGATAAAATAAATAAATAAATAATAAATAAATAAATAAATAAATAAATAAATAAATAGTAAACTAGTTCAATAATTCAGAGAATAGATTTTGGAGTTGCTGCTTGGAAACCACTAAAGTAAATACAGTGGTGTTTAACCAGAATATTCAATTTTTAACAATATGAGATAACAGAGAGTTAATATGTTTCTATTAGTTATACATTTACGTATGTTCACTGACATCTGCCTTTCTTCTCAATTAATTTATAAAATTCTCAAGAGCTGAGCTTTAAAAACAATATTTCTATATTAGTTTATGGTCTTTAAATATGGACTGAGGTATTATCTGAAATGGTAAATTTAACATAAGATCTCTTCTTAGGTTGTACTGAGAAGGCAAGGCAGATACAACCCCCACCTCTGCCAGACACAATCCCCTTCTCTCTCAGTGCAAAGACCCCTGCCCCTGGCTCTTGTGAGAAGGCAAGCCAGGTGCAGACCCTTGGGCAGTGCAGCAACCCCACCCTTGGCTTTTGTATTGTAATTCCCGTACCGTTATAATGTATCAGTGAGATAACCAGAGACACATAGCCAAATGGTAAAGGAGCACTTCATTCTTGCGGGCAGGCTGTGGAGGGCATAGTCTCCCCTCAGATCAGCAACCCCAATTCTTCTTGCTCTTCACATTTTAAAGACAGAAGCCTCATCCTCATCCCCCGCCCCCCTGAGGACAGGTACAATAGGGGGTGACAGAGATTACAGAAGTCAAAATTAGCATTATTCACTGGGCTCACCAATACCTGCAAATGCCTGCAGTTACCGATTAAGGAAACTGCAAATGCCTGAAATACTAATACTGGAAACAGCAGATGCCTCCCAACACGTGGGGCAACTATAATCTTAGGCAAAATTTCTTTACTTCTAGGTGTAATTAACTTCCTATTGGAAAAATATTGAGGAAGGTCCATTGATGATAAAAATGGAGTTATTTAGTCGCCTTAGCCAAGAGGCCTACATGAGAATGGAATCTGGTTGCCTTATCCTCGGGGCCCAGGTCAGTACATCCACCAAGGCCTAAACTACAGTGAAACTAGAAGGCCCCCAAATTCCCGGAGGCTTATCATGTATAAAAGGTGACTGAACCCAGGCTCAGGGCTCAGCCTTTGGAGGTGACTCTGCTGGGACAGCACCAGTGCACATTAAAGTCCTCCGAGTGCGTTGCAGTCTGTCTCTTCCCGCTGACCGAATTTCTGCCATAACAGTACTAACTTAGATACTGTTCTGTCTTGGTTGTTATAGCTCAATTAAGCTGTGTACTCAAGATGACAAACAAGAGATGACCAAGAAGTAGGTTTACTCAGAAGTAGAATGATCAGGAGCTACTCATGTATTGAATAAAGAATGATCTTATCAGCCATGAGCTTGGCACCTATGAATCAGTAGATCACTTTATAACTTTGTTAAGAGCAGTTTTTAACTTTGATAAAATATTTTAAGTGTTTAGAGAAGAAGAAAAAAATGCTTCCTTCCTACAGAAAAATCAAATGAAACAAAACAGACAAAGAAGTAGTTGCAGAACTTTAAAATATATTGAATAAAATTCTGCCATGTCTCCCTAGACAAGAGGTAGAAGTGAGGTATGTTTCCAATGGAGTAATGTGTTGAGGAACTGAGAATTAAAGCTTATATAAATATTTAGAGAGTTATTTTCTTCTGGGCACAATAATATGTAAACTTGATGATTAAAAGAATAATAAAAAACAAAACAAAAAGAACCCTTTTTTATTTTCATGTTTCAAAAAAAATACATAAGCAATTAGAGAAACAGATCTTTAAAGGGAATTGGAAATAATAAAAAATATTTTATTTTTTGGCAGATAAAAGCCTTTGCCATCTCCTTACCTTATCTAGTCTATCATCTAGAATCTACTATACAAGCTAAAGCAAGTAGAGAAAGTTGAAAGTCATTATTTGAACATTAAGAATGAACAGTGTTCAAGTAGAAGTTAAAAGGTGTCTCTCAAATATAAAAAGGGAAAACTTATACCTGGAATGCTAATAAGTAGGTAATTCTTGGATATTTGACTGGACTCACAATCATTTGAGAAATCAGAGAAATACTCCATAAGCTTCTGGAAAACAGTGTCTGTATTTTATGATGCTTGTTCATTGGAGTTGCTCTCTTCCTTGGACTCCAGGGTTAGTTCTATGTGTGGGCTGAGTAGGTGGGAGCACACCTACCTATATCCTGTGATTTGAGGGCTGCTGACAGAGCCATTTGCCAAAACTGTATTCATCATATGCCTGTCACAGTGACCAAAAGACAAAACAAAACTCCATCAGGGTCATATTAATAATTTTGACATAAAGAATCATGGACTATTAGAGCCAGAAAGACTTTGAAAGATCATCTGGTCAAACCCCTTCATGGTACAAATCAGGATATAAGGTCCAGAAGTAAGGTGATTAGTCAACATTTTTTCCCAGTTAGTTCTTAATTACCTTGTGTCAGCAAGTAAGGACAGGGGATCTTGGGTGTAGGTGTTTCTGAGAGATATTTTAATGCAAGAGGTCTGTAAGGGCACTAGGATCCTGTAACATAGCTAAAAGGGTGTCCTCAAAGAAAAATAACCCACCTCTTCTATATCCATTATATTGCCATTTAAAGGTAGCACATATATACATGTATATAATTTAGCATATGGTAACCAATATTAATAAATATACATTTACATAATCCTTTTTAATGACTTCACTAGTAATTCATGATATAAATATACCATGGTTTATTTAGCCAATACTATTATTTAACACTTAGTTTATAACCTCTCCCATCTTTTTTACCTCTACATATGACACTAGTAAATTTCTAATAAGTCACATCTTTACACATCTTTGGTTGTCTCCTAAGTCAAACAATATAATAGCAGTTGTTTCTGAAAATACAAATATATTTACTACTAGCTCCACACACAGGATAAACTCTCCTCAGTGCATAGCCTAGCCATTCCCTATTAACAGGATGATATATTCAGGCTCCCTTCTGTCCCTCTCTCTCCTGCTTGCATTGTTTTTTTGTTGTTGTTGTTTGGTTTTGTTTGTTTGTTTTTTTTAGTTTCTTATTTGGAAAAGCCTGGGTCATTTGAAGTGGACAGAAACCAGACAGGAGAGGAGAGGGAAACAACACCAGAATAAAAGAGAGAGGCAATGACCAAAGAAACAACTCTTCCTTTGATCAATTCAGGAATCAAAGCAACCCCAACTATGACAGGGAAGAGAAAGAGCTAAGGTTGGGCATTGATTATAGTAACAACAGCCAATCAGAGCATTTGCAGTAATACCTGCCATCACTACCAGAAAGATACAATTTTTACTGGGAGGGAAAATGAGAGGTAGGGAGAGCTGTAATGATTGTCAATTGTGTGGGCATTTCACACTGTCTTTGGTAGATTTCAGCCCCCTCCCTTTGAGAAGGGCAAGCTCTCTCTAAAGCTCAGGTAAGCCAGGGCTCTACAGTAACATTTATACAGCTTTCACTGTGCCCTGAGTCACAAGCAAAAGCGAATTTATCAATTTCTCTAGCCACAATCTTCTCAGGAAGTGTTTGCCTTTTTAATTGCTGAGCTGGGGTTCACTGGACATAATTGAACAGCTATCTGATTAGAGGGCACAGGCTGAGAATGGCGGGAGCCAGCTGTCAGGAGTCTCTGGCACTTTGAGTGGGCTCCCTCTGCTTACTTTGCCCCTGCTGTGGTGAATGGAGCTGAACCATTGGCTAATGCTATCTTGACTGGGGAGGAGGACAGGAAGTCCCTTTGATCCAACCAGTCAGCCAGCAGCATGAAAACAGCCTGCCAAGAGTTTCTCTTTCAAGACCAGATGTTAACTGAAAGCCTCAAATTTCAGGGATTTCATTAAATGTGAGAATCACACCTTCTTCTCATCACCGGCAAAGAGCTGCAGCCTCCCTGAGGGAGAAAGGCAGCTCCACTGACTGAGTGCCTCTCTCCTGACTCCCTGATGGCATCTTTGAATAGGGCTGATGCCATGAAAAGGGATCTTGTTTCTACTCCTGAGAGGCCTCCTGACAGGAAGCATTCATATGGAAGGAAAGAGAACATTTTCGGGGAGCAGTCATCTTTGCCATTGCCACAGTTACACTTCCGGCAACTAAAGTTCATCAGCTTCTGGAATACAATCATTTTGCATTGCAAACAGCTGCTCCAGCATCATTTTGCAGACACTTTTCAAAACATTACAGTCAGAAACTTCTTAGCCCACCCAGAAATTTTTATTTGTCTCTCACATTGGTTAAAGCATATCTCATAATTATCCATAATTTCTCCCACTCTTATATGATAAAATGATAGAATTTTAGAGTTCATAGGAGTAAAGTTTTTGGAATAACCTTACTTTCATGGAATTTATTTGCTAATGATACCAATACTAAAAGTATAGCCTTATGTGATTTAAGAGGCAAAGAAAAAGGCTAATTGAGCTAATTGAGCATATATTATATTTGATTTAGTGGATTACTGGCAACATGAAGGTGGTAGACGGTGGTAATCATAAAAGACAGACAATCTAGCCACAATCTCAAGCACAGGTTGGCAGTTGTGTTATCATTGGGAGCTCTCCGTGTCCCCACCTTTTGTTGATGAAAATAGGCTTCTTGTGATGTTATAAGAAAAGGAATTTTTTGAGACTTACATGGGAAAATGAGTAGCATTTATTTGCATGAAAGCAAACCCCTGAGTTCCCAAGTTTCCGCCTCCCTTCATTCCACCTTGAAATAAGTCCAGCTGTGTCTTCCATAGGGCTAGAATTAAAGCTATTGCCCAGAGTTTCTGTTCCATATCTGCATAGTCCGAACCAGCATCAGCTCACTTACCTAGTGTTTCCAGCTGCAGTCTATCGGTCCCTTACTTATGAAGACACCCAGATGAATACAAGGAACACAGCTGAAGGCAAGGAAGCAGGAGCAAAATCAGAGAAACAAGAGCCAAGAAAGTGAGAATTCCTTTGTCTGGAGATTTTTTTTTTTTAATTAATTTATTTTTGTTACAGATGTTTCTCTTTTTCCCCCCAATGATTCCCCAATCCCCTTCCCTCCCCACCCTATCCCCAGCTTTGTTGCATATAAGATTTGTGGTTTATCTCTCCCCCACCACCCTCTCTTCTGGGAATTGTCAGTCTATACCCCACTTCCACATCTCTGTGACTACCTCATTCCTCAGACTGTTACGTTCATTATATTCCACAAATAAGTGAGATCTTATGATACTTGTCTTTCTCTGTTTGGCTTGTTTCACTTAGGAAGATACTTTCCAGGTCTCTCCATGTCATCTCAAAAGATAGATCTTTCTTTCTTACAGCTGCATAGTACTCCATTGTGTACATGTACATGTACCACGGCTTTTTTATCCATTTGCCTACTGATGGACATTTGGGTTGTTTCCAGATCTTACCTATTGTAAATAGTGCTGCTATGAACATGGGGGTACATATATTCTTTCTGATTGGTGTTTCAGGCTTCTTAGGGTATATTCCTAGAAGTGGATTCACTGGGTCAAATGGCAGTTCAATTTTTAATTTTTTTGGGTAACACCATAGTGCTTTCCATAGTGGCTACACCAGTCTGCATTCCCACCAACGGTGTACTAGAGTCCCCTTTTCTCCACAACCTCCCCAGCACTTGTTGTTTGATGATTTGTTGATGGCGGCCATTCTGACAGGTGTGAGGTGATACCTCATTGTTGTTTTAATTTGCATCTCTCTGATGATTAGTGATGTTAAGCATTTCTTCATATGTCTCTTAGCAATTTGTGTGTCCTGTTTGGAGAGATGTCTATTTAGTTCCTCTGCCCATTTTCTAATTGGGTTCTTTGTCTTCCTTTTGTTGAGTTGTATGAGCACTCTATATATTTTGGAAATTAGACCCTAATCTGATGTATCATTGGCAATTATGCTCTTCCATAGAGTGTGTTGCCTTTCCATTTTGGTGGCTGTTTCTTTTGCTGTGCAGAAGCTTTTGAGTTTGATGTAGTCCCATGTGTTTATTTTTTCCTTTGTTTCTGTTGCCTTGGATGATGTATCAGTGAAAATTCTGTTGTATATAATGTGTGAAATTTTGTTGCCTACATTTTCTTCTAGAATTTTTATGGATTCATGAGTCATGTTTAAGTCTTTTATCCATTTTGAGTTTATTCTTGTGTATGGTGTAAGTTGATGGTCTAGTTTTATTTTTTTATTTTATTTTTTTGCATATAGCTGTCCAATTTTCCCAACACCATTTATTAAAGAGGCTGTCTTTACTCCATTGTATGCTCTTGTCCTCTATGCCAAATATTAATTGAGCACAGTGCTTTGGGTCCATTTCTGGATTCTCTATTCTGTTCCATTGATCTATCTGCCTGTTTTTGTGCCAGTACCAGGCTATTTTGATTACTGTGGCTTTGTAGTGTAACCTGATATCTGGTAATGTGATCCCTCCTACTTTATTCTTCTTTTTCAAGATTGCTGTGGCTATTCAAGGTGTTTTTCGGTTCCAAATGAACTTTTGAAGTATTTGTTCTAGTTCTGTGAAATATTTCATTGGTATTTTGATGGGGAGTGCATTGAATCTATAGATTGCTTTGGGTAGTATGGACATTTTAATGATGTTAATTCTTCCAATCCATGAACAAGGTATATGCTTCTTCTACTTTTTTTTATATCTTTCTCTATTTCTTTTTTCAATGACATGTAGTTTTCTGTGAATAGGTCCTTTATTTCTTTGGTTAAGTTTACTCCTAGGTATCTTAATTTTTTTGCTGCAATGGTAAATGGGATTGTTTTTTTAGTTTCTTTTTTTGTGAGTTCATCATTGGTGTATAAGAATGCTGTCAATTTCTTTATGTTAATTTTGTATCCTGCTACTTTGCCAAATTCATTTATTAAGTCTAGTAAATTTTTGATGGAGTCTTTGGGGTTTTTACGTATAGTATCATGTCATCTGCTAATAATGACCGTTTCACTTTCTCCTTTCCAATTTGGATCCCTTTTATTTTTTCTTCCTGTCTGATTGCTGTGGCAAGACTTCCAGTACTATGTTAAATGAGAGTGGCGAAAGTGAGCATCCCTGTCATGTTTCTGTTCTTAAGGGAAATGCTTTTAGTTTTTGCCCATTGAGTATGATGTTGGCTCCACGTCTTTCATATATGGCCTTTATTATGTAGAGATATGAACCCTCTATTCCCACATTGCTGAGAATTTTTATCAGAAATGGATGCTGGATTTTGTCGAATGCATTTTTCAGCATCTATTGATATGATCATATGGTTTTTATCTTTCATTTTGTTTATGTGGTGTATCACATTTATTGATTTGTGAATATTGTACTAGCCTTGCATCCCTGGAATCAATCCCACTTGGTCGTGGTGAATAATTTTTTTGATGTATTGCTAGATCCAATTTGCTAGTATTTTGTTCAGGTTTTTGGCATCTATGTTTATCAGAGATATTGGCCTATAGTTTTCTATCTTTGTAGTGTCTTTTTCTGGTTTTGGTGCCTGGAGATTTTTAACCTTCTAAGATTTTGTACACTTGCAGTGGTCCTACCCCCTCAAGTGAGTCCATGGTTCCCAGGTTAAATTGACAGGCAATTACCTTCCCCATGTCACCCTGACTCACTGCACATGCACCCTCTTTGTTGGGCCCCTTTCCCCTATGATTTTCAGGGAACAAAGCAGTAGTTCCCCGGGAAGTATAAAGTTTCAGTCTCATAGTGAAGCTGCCCAGAACCACATGCTTATAATGTATACCTCCCTTTTGCTCCTTTGTTATTCTCAATAACTAGCTAATTATAATGGTAATAGTAGCATTACTTTTCTACTAGTGGGATAAATTTTAGCATAGAAAGACAGCACAGCCTCTTGTTTCTGCTAATATTCAGTGAAACATGGCCCCTCGGGCACCCAAACAGAAAGAAGCATGTGGCCACTGCTTCCCATGGGAAGCTTTCTTCTAACATCTAGAGAAATTGAATGGGGAAAGGGAAATTTCTCCTCCAAAGACTAGACCTATTTGTTCCTTTTAGATCACCCTTATTTTATTACTGTACTCAGTATCAACAACATAATTTGCAGTACCTAGTGAAAAATGAAAACATTAGCCCCCTTGTTCAAAATTATAAAGAATTTCAAGACAGTGACAACAGAGTCATAAACCAAGCACAGGGTTCTTCCAAGAATGGGGCCCTGTGTGATTATAACACATCTCATGCCCAGGAGACTGGCCTTGACTATACTAAATCTTTTTCTGTCCAGTCACCTGAAGTACAGCATTCTTGGTCAATTATTGCATAACTTATTGTCAGAGTGGTAGGGGATTTTAGAGAATAAATTATATAAAACTGACATAATTTAAAAGTGTCATTTGATGTTAGTCTATTTGACATAGGCTTAATTCATTAAAAAAGTCCTTCGGTTTTCAATCCTCCTTCTGTTAGCAGATATCGTCTCCAACCATAAATTTGTGGAACCACTGGTTTAACTTGCTAGTCTTCCCTACTTATACACAACTGGAAATTAGTTGTGTATTTTTACCCTCTGGAAAACATCTTTTTTGCTCTGAAACCAGGTTCATCCCCCTCAATTTTAATTTGGTTCTTTTCATTGTAAGCACCCTCTTTTTCAGTTTTCCTTACTCTTCAATCTAAAGTAGTATTTCTCAAACATTTTTTTTTTCTTTGTTTTCCCCCATGGAACATGTATAGACTTCTTTGCCAATTGTAACCTCCATAAAATTTGGTACTACAGATATAATGTCAATTTGTTCTTGGGAAGGAAGACATTTTACTCTACCCTTCTAGGGTTTTTTTTTTTTTTTTTTTTATTGCTCAGTTTAATAATTAGGTCAACATAAAACAGAGTAACAAGAGAAAATAATCAAATTTAATTACATATATATGTATGGGAACTCCACATATATGAGAGAGTCAAAGACCCTACTTATACAAGGAGTTCAGAAGCAGAAAGTAAAATGAGGTATATATGACATTCTGAGTCAAGGAATGAGGTCCTGAAGGCATCCTGGGGCTTCAGAGGAGAGGAGAAAAATTCACAGGATAAGAGCAGATGTTTAGTAATTAGAAGTTTGCCCTGCACTGTAGGTAGGTCATAACAAGTTATTTTATGTAATAATTCTTACTATGGAAAAGGCCCAAACTTAAACTTGTTAAAGGAGAGGTAAAAGTTTCTCTTGAGTATGCAGAGTATTGCTTGCCCTCAGTTCAAAATAATTCACATGCCAAAGTAGCAGATGTTGGGGAGGCCTGTTCTTGACACTTTCACTGTTTATATTCTCTCTTAAAAAGGAATTCAAAACACTAGTTTTCATATTCCCAAACCTCTTGACTAAGCTCAGAGTTCCATATCACCAACTGAGACTTAGCCCACAAATATTTGTGTTCTATGACAAATATGTGAATCTACCTGCATTTTAATTTCAGCTTTATCTTCTTGATTTCTGAGACCAATTCTATTCCTAGCTAACATTTAAAGAGGATGTTTTAGGAACAGATATTAACACAAAAGTTTGCAGTTCAGGACATGCTACCCCAAAATATAGTATACCTTGGCATAGTGACTATTTTAAGGTGAAGGAGTTTGAGAAAACAGAAAAAGCAGGAAAGTCACTGACCTCTCCCCCACCTTTCCCCCTTAAAATAGGTCATAAATCCTCATGTGAGAGGTGCCCTCCCTATAGGCAAAGGAAAGGAGCATCCTTATCTCTAAAGACAAAGCAACACCAAAGAGATTCTGAAAAAAATAGCCAGTTTTCCTGAAGACAAGATAAAACTTTTCCAAATCTTTTTTAAATATAGCATTGCATTGCTTGATAAATGATCTCTTCTATTGCATGAAGACATGGCAAGAAGATTAAAGTAACCACAAAGTATTTACTTCCATATAGCAACTAGCTAACCATGGAATGAAGTTTAACTCAGCTTGAAATAGATAGCATAATTTAAAGCAATTTACACTCTTAGAATTATTTGGCTTGGACCACCTTGAAATTATATTGCTAAAATAGGATAGCTAAAAAAAATAAAGATCAGTGAAATCATCAAGCCTCCATATTATCTTGTTTTATCAATCTATTTTATGTCTATACCTACCATAACAGCTCCTGAAATAAAGAGAGAGATAAGTTTTCTTTTTCCATCTAGTGAGGAGCTATACAGTAAGCAATGAAAACCACCAAATGGGAAAGGGTATGAGAGCAACTGAAAACAGAATTGTCAAGAACATATGCCGTCTGGATGAAAACAAAACAATAATTCCCAGTGTAGTACTACATGATGCTCATTGCTTTTTCATGTCTTTATTTAATAATGGTCATTAGCACATATTATATACAAATTATTGTGCTAGATGTTCTATGAAATTGGATTTAAGCTATAGTACACATATACACACCCAAAGGTTTTATCTCTACTGCAATTAATGGCTCCCTCCATTTCCCCACCTCCTAATCTCTATAGACACCTCTAAGGCTCTTTTATAATTAGCTGCAAATTGCTGTGAATAAGGCACATCCTGGAACATATATAATGGCTAACCTTCACAAGCCTATAAAATATTCAGTGGTGCAGTATTATTTCTCCTAGTTATAGTAACCTAAGTTTGTAGTGAGAAGGGAAGCAGGAAAGATGAGGCATAACTTTTTAACTCAAAAGCATGTCTTCCTCAAAGAGAATCCAACCCTCCAGATCATAATTTTTTTGTTGGTTTAATATCTGTGATCTGCTTCAACATTTGGGGTGCAACTAAGCTCACTTTTATTTTTTCAATTAATTATTTAAATGCTACCTTCTGTTATTACTAAGGAACATTCAGTGCCTGCCTCTTAATGACTTCCACCATCACCAAATAACCCAATCCTGAGTGGATTGCCTCAGGGTACAGTACTATATTCCGTGGAACCTCAGTTCTTGAACTTAATTCGTTACAGAAGGCTGTTCGAGAAGCGATTTGTTCAACAACTGAATTCCAATAATGTAAATTGAATTAACCCATTCCAGACCCCTAAATGATTCCCTGTACTAACCTTTATATACAGTACATGTCTAATGTGCTGTTTAATCTATAAACAAACATCTCTTTTCTTAAATGTATCAAACCACCCCCTACTAGCCTTCAATGAATTGCTTTCAGCGCTCCTTCCAGGGTGTCTTTCAGGAGGTCAGTAGGTGCCCTCTTTGCTTGCTGTCACTGGCTAACTGCTTCTTGTTTATCTAAATCAACAACAGTTTTCTACCTCTTCAATAGCTGGTGATATCTGTTTTGTGAGCCCATTCACACCCTTATCAACATTAGGACACTTGATGGCCTCTTTATATTTTAAAATTGTGCTAATCATCCATTTGACCAGCAACAAAAGCAAACAAAAAAAGCCGGCACAAATTTCCTGAGATGTTAAGATTGAGGTTTAGCTGTAAACTGAGAGATGCCTTTTGTCATGCTGATATATCAGGTCCAGAACTGAAGTTTTGTTTGAAAACATACATTTTTTTCTGTGAATTACATGTTTGAGAACCAAACTGTTCAAGATGGGAAATGTTAGAGAACTGAAGTTTGACCATTCCTTACTCTCCATGTCAGTTGAATAGACAATGGATGTCTCATCAGTCCTAGAAGCTAAAGTTTGGAGCCTTCCCTGACCATCCTATATTAACTTACTTAAAGGGTGAAACCAACTTCCTTCTCACAATTTACTCTCTACTTAGTGGGCTGGCAAAGTATGGGTGTTGTGGCAGAAATTCAGTCTGCGGGGCGAGACAGACCGCAACGCACTCAGAGGATCAGAAAAGGACTGTTTAATGTGCAAAGGTGCTGTCCCAGGGGAGTCACCTCCAAAGGCTGATCCCCGACCTGGGGTAGGGTTCCAGCAATTTTTATACATGATAAGCCCCCAGGCATTTGCGGGTCTTCTAGTTCCCCTGTAGTTTAAGCCACTGTTGGATGTAGAGGAATTACAAAAGCCAGGGGAATTACAAAAGCCAAGGGCAGGGTCCCTGCACTGCTTAAGGATCTGCATCTGGCTTGCCTTCTCACAAAAGCCAGGGGCGGGGGTCTTTGCACTGTGAGATCTTGCCTTCTCATGGGTTGTTAGCCAGATCCAGCCTATTCTAATATGAGGAAAGAATTTTTGTTTGTTTTATTTAAATTATTATTATTTTAAATGGTTGCAAACAAAGTAAAAACAAAAAACAAAAAAGAGTATGTGACAGATTCCTACATGGCCCTCAAAGTCTAAAATATCTTTTATATTATCCTTACAATAAATATTTGTTCACCACTTGTCTATAGCAACATGACTTGATTGTTCTACTGTCATTATTCAACATACCTTTTCTATTCCAGGAGATTCTTGTCTAGGAAAAGAAGTTGCAAGTAACTTGATTATTTATTATAAGAACTTCCAGGAAGGCCTATTTACTTTTTAATAGAAAAAAAATCAATAGGAAGTTTATATCCCAAGGCTCTTGAAACCCTTGCCTCAAACTCTTCCTTTGGCTGTGTCCACAAATCTTAAACTACTATATTATGATCCTTACCCAATGGTAATCAACACCACCCTTCCCTATTGAAAGATCTACCTTAAACCAAACCTCAGAATCTCAATAGATTAGATATTATCCTTCTTCCTAAAGAAAGACTATCAGACTATTGAGGTAGTGGTTGTTCTTGAAACAATAAATTCAGCTTTGTCTTGCCAACGTATTTTTCAGGAGATTTGAAGGCTGTTATAATTTTTTTTTTTATCCTCACCCGAGGACATTTTTTCTTCAGATAGAGCGGGAGGGAGTGAGGGAGGGAGAGAGAGAGAGAGAGAGAAACATCAACGTGAAAGGGACACATCGAGTGGCTGCCACCCGCACAACCCAACTAGGACCAGGGACAAACTGCATCCGAGGTACATGCCCTTAGCAGAAACTGAACCCGGGTCTCTCTGGACTGCAGGCCCATGCTCTAACCACTGAGCCAAACCGGCCAGGGCTTGGAGGCTATTATAAAAAAAAAATACGCTGACACTTGTTGCCCTGGCCAGTGTGATTCAGTTGGCTGGGCATCGTCCCATGGACCGAGGTCTCCAATTCGATTCTAGGTCAGGGCACATGTCCAGGTTATGGTCTCAATCCCTGGTGGGGGGAGCATGCAGGAGTCAGCCAACAGATGTTTCTCTCTCCCTCTCTTTCTGTCCCTTTCTTTCTCTCTAAACATCAATAAAACATATTTTTTAAAATGGTAAATTAGACTTTATTCAAAACGATTGCAATAGGAGTTAAGTCCATCACAATGAGATTGAGAAAGATCAGGCTAAACTCTGACTACTGCAAAGACAGCTGAGGATTTATAGCCAATGAGCAGATAAAAAAAAAGAGAGATTAGTGAATGGAAGTTGCTAAGAGGAGAGACATCAAGGGTATGGGGGATTTTTTTGCTAGACTCACAACAGGATACTTTCTGAAGACAGATCAGATGTCGAGTAAGGGGTGAGGAATTTGATTCAATATTAAGGGTGGGGGTATTCTCACTAAACTGACATAGCAAGATTCTTGCTAAGACTTCAATATGTAGCTCTCACAATGACAGGGGCCAAGGTCAAGGCCTAGTTGAGAAGAGGGCTCAGAGAAGCCTAACTAAGGTTTGGTAAAGGAGATAGTCCTTGTTAGGAGCCAGCATTTTCTAGCACTCTGCACACAACTAATTCTGTTTTGTTTTCCTCATTTTAGATATCCTATCTTAAACGATCTAATTTATTTAGCTGCTTGTTTGTTTTATGTCTCTGCTACTAGAATTTAAGTTCCTTAAAGGCAGAGATTATATCTGTTTTATTTGTTGCTACATCCTGGTTGCCTAGATGAGGTCTCATTACATTGCAGTCACTCAATAAATATTTATTAAATAAATATTTGAATTGCCTTGAACAAGTCTGTAAGATGCCACTAGTAAAAATAAGTCTCACCCAATTCTAAGCATTCTTGCCCACTGCTGTGTTGCCTTTATTAGTTCAGCTCTCTGTACATCTGCAGTGGTGTTGCACACTTAAGTTTGCTAAATAACAGCCATTTTTATTTCCTAATCACATTCTCAACTATTGGCTTTTTAAGGGAGGAAAAAACAATTTTCCTTTAACCCTTCTGAATTCTTGGCTGGGCCCCATATAACAGAAGACAGACTAACAAGAGAAAAGCAGGTATAACTCATTTTGAATACAACCATTCAGTTCATTCAGTTCTGAATGAAAAGCTCAGTTTTTCATGAAAAGCCCCAGTTACCAGGCCAGTTACCTATTTCCAAGGTGCTAAGTTCTTCAGCATGTTGCTTGTCCTTTCCTGCCTGCAGATCTCAATTAGGGACATCTCAGTAGACAGAAAAAGTTTCTTTGCAGCATTGTCTCAAACAGGAAAAGTTCATGGCTTATACCTTTTCCCTCTAGGATGGTTTTTAGCAAAATTATGCAAAGACCAGTTTTGCATAGCAAAGTATATTTGGAAGAAAAGCTTTCCAGGTCACAAAAAAAATCCCCTTGCCCATCCTCCAGGGCAGTGGGTGACTACTAAATTATATTTCAGTAACAACAGGAGGCTACTCAAGAAGTCCTCTGTAAATAAAAATGTTCTCTAAGGTGATTTTTCGTGTTCCTTTCAAACTAGGTGGTGTACCTTGTGACGTATTGTTGTAATGTGTCACCGAAATAACCAGAGAGGCACAGTCAAATTGTAAAGGAGCACTTCATTACACCTGTGGGCTGGGGGGTGGGGTACAGCTTCCCCAGATCCTCAGCACCAGATTGTTCTTGCTCATCCAATTTTTATTTTATTTTTTAATGTTTATTTATTTTTTTAATTTTTTTATTTTATTTTTGTTACAGATGTTTCTCCTTTTTTACCCCATTGACACCTCCTCCCCCATCTCCCCCCCCCCCCCCAATCCCCGGCTTTGTTGTCCATGACCATTGGTTATGCAGACATGCATATAAGTTCTGTGGTTTATCTCTTCCCTCCCCTCACCACCCCCTTTCTGAGGGTTGTCATTCTGTACCCTTCTTCCGTGTTTCTGGGTCTACCCTATTCCTCAGACTGTTATATTCATTATATTCCATATATAAGTGAGATCATGTGGTATATGTCTTTTTCTGCTTGGTTTGATTCAAATAGGATAATACTTTCTAGGTCCCTCCATGTCATCTCAAAGGCTAAGAGATATTTCTTTCTTACAGCTACATAGTACTCCATTGTGTATATGTACCACTGCTTTTTTATCCATTCGTCTACTGATGGACACTTGGGCTGTTTTCAGATCTTAGCTATTGTAAATAGTGCTGCTATGAACATAGGGGTACATATATTCTTTCTGATTGGTGTTTCAAGCTTCTTAGGGTATATTCCTAGAAGTGAAATCACTGGGTCAAATGAAAGTTCAATTGTTAATTTTTTGAGGTAACACCATATTGTTTTCCATAGCAGCTGCACCAGTCTGCATTCCCACCAGCAGTGTCCTAGAGTCCCCTTTTCTCCACACCCTCGCAAACACTTGTTGTTTGATGATTTGTTGATGGCAGCCATTCTGACAGGGGTGAGGTGATACCTCATTGTTGTTTTAATTTGCATCTCTCTGATGATTAGTGATGATTAGTGATTTCTTCATATGTCTCTTGGCCATTTGTATGTCCTCTTTGGAGAAGTGTCCATTCAGCTCCACTGCCCATTTTTTAATTGGGTTCTTTGTCTTCCTTTTGTTGAGTTGTATGAGTATATATTTTGGAAATTAACCCCTTATCTGATGTATCATTGGCAATGATGTTCTCCCATACAGTGGGTTCCCCTTCCATTTTGGTGGCTGTTTCTTTTGCTGTGCAGAAGCTTTTGAGTTTGATGTAGTCCCATGTGTTTAATTTTTCCTTTGTTTCTGTTGCCTTAGATGATGTATCAGTGAAAATTCTGCTGCGTATGATGTCCAAAATTTTGTTGCCTACATTTTCTTCTAGAATTTTTATGGATTCACGGGTGACATTTAAGTCTTTTATCCATTTTGAGGTTATTTTTGTGTATGGTGTAAGTTGATGGTCTAGTTTCATTTTTTTGCATGTAGCTGTCCAATTTTCCCAACACCATTTATTAGAGAGGCTGTCTTTACTCCACTGTATGCTCTTGCCACCTCTATCAAATATTAATTGAGCATATTGCCTTGGGTCCATTTCTGGGTTCTGTAATCTGTTCCACTGGTCTATATGCCTGTTCTTGTGCCAGTACCAGGCTGTTTTGATAACAGTCACTTTGTAGTATAACCTGATATCTGGTATTGTGATCCCACCTACTTTGTTCTTCTTTGTCAAAATTGCTGTGGCTATTGGGGGTCTTTTTTGGTTCCATATGAACTTTTGAAGTATTTGTTCTAGTTCTGTGAAACATGTCATTGGTATTTTGATGGAGATTGCATTGAATCTCTAGATTGCTTTGGGTAGTATGGACATTTTAATGATGTTAATTCTTCCAATCCATGAACAAGATATGAGCTTCCACTTTTTTTTATATCTTCCTCTATTTCGTTTTTCAATGTCCTGTAATTTTCTGCAAATAGGTCTTTTACTTCTTTGGTTAAATTTATTCCTAGGTATCTTAATTTTTTTGCCATGATGGTAAATGGGATTGATTTTTCAGTTTCTCTTTCTGTGAGTTCATCATTGGTGTATAAGAATGCTGTCAATTTCTTGATGTTAATTTTGTATCCTGCTATTTTGCCAAATTCATTTATTACGTGTAGTAGATTTTTGATGGAGTTTTTAGAGTTTTCTATGTAGAATATCATGTCATCTGCAAATAATGACAGTTTCACTTCCTCTTTTCCAGTTTGGATCCCTTTTATTTTTTCTTCCTGTCTGATTGCTGTGGCTAAGACTTCCAGTACAATGTTAAATAAGAATGGCAAAAGTGGGCATCCCTGTCTTGTTCCTGTTCTTAAGGGAAATGTTTGTAGTTTCTGCCCATTGAGTATGTTGGCTGTAGGTCTTTCATATATGGCCTTTATTATGTCGAGATATGATCCCTCTATTCCCACATTGCTGAGCATTTTTATCAGAAATGGATGCTGGATTTTCTCGAATGCTTTTTCAGTGTCTATGGATATGATCATGTGGTTTTTATTCTTCATTTTGTTTATGTGGTGTACCACATTTATTGATTTGCGAATATTGTACCAGCCTTGCATCCCTGGGATGAATCCCACTTGGTCGTGTTGAATAATTTTTTTGATGTATTGCTGGATCTGATTTACTAGTATTTTGTTCAGGATTTTAGCATCTATGTTCATCAGGGATATTGGCCTGTCGGTTTCTTTCTTTGTAGTGTCTTTTTCTGGTTTTAGAATTAGAATTATGTTGGCTTCATAAAACGAGTTTGGAAGTCTTCCTTCTTGAATTATTTGAAATAGTTTGAGGAGAATGGGTGTTAGTTCTTCTTTGAATGTTTGGGAAAACTCCCCCATGAAGCCATCTGGGCCTGGGCTTTTGTTTGCTGGGAGAGTCTTGATTATCTCTTCAACTTCCTTAGTTGTTATTGGTCTGTTCAAGTGTTCTATCTCTTCCCGATCCAGTTTTGGGAGACTGTGTGTTTCTAGAAATTTGTCCATTTCACTTAGATTGTCAAATTGGTTGGCACATAATTGTTCATAGTATTTGTTAACAATGCTTTGTATTTCTGTGGTGTCGGTTGTTACTTTTCCTCTTTCATTTCTGATTTTGTGCATTTGGGTTCTCTCTCTTTGTTTCTTGGTGAGTCTAGCTAAGGGTCCATCGATCTTGTTTATCTTTTCCA
The DNA here is from genome assembly GCF_014108415.1 of Molossus molossus. Lineage (NCBI taxonomy): Eukaryota > Metazoa > Chordata > Mammalia > Chiroptera > Molossidae > Molossus > Molossus molossus. The sequence goes on along the minus strand of NW_023425403.1, from coordinate 24,057,230 downwards.
AAACCAGCTCTTTGTTTCATTGATCCTTTGAATTGTTTTTTTTTTGGTCTCTAAGTCATTTATTTCTGCTTTGATCTTTACTATTTCCTTCCTTCTACTTGCTCTGGGGTTTTCTTTTCGTTTGCTTTCTAATTCTTTAAGTTGTGAGGTTAGACAGTGAATTAGAAATTTTTCTTGTTTCTTGAGGTAGTCCTATGAACTTCCCTCTCAGAACTGTTTTTGCTGAATCCCATAGATTTTGTGTTGTTGTGTCTTCATTTTCATTGGTTTCCAGGAATTTTTAATTTCTTCCTTGATCTCCTCAGTAACCCATTCATTGTTTAATAACATACTATTTAGCCTCCATGTGTTCTAATGTCTTTGCATGTTTTTGTTGCAATTGATTTCTAGTTTCATGCCATTGTGATCTGAGAAGATGCTTGATATGATTTCAGTCTTCTTGAACTTTTAGAGATTTAGTTTGTGCCCTAACATGTGGTTTATCTTTGAGAATGTCCCATGTGCACTTGAGAAGAATGTGAATTCTGTAGTTTTGGGGTGTAATTCTCTATAGATATCTATTAAATCCATTTGGTCTAGTGCTTCATTCAGAGTCTCTGTTTCCTTGCTAATTTTTTTCTCGAGGATCTATTCAGTGGTGTCAACAGGGTGCTGAAGTCCCCTGCTATGATTGTATTGCTATCGATTTCTCCTATGAAGTCTTCCAGAAGGTTTTTAATATATTTTGGTGCTCCTATATTGGGTGCATATATGTTTATCAAGGTTATATCTTCCTGTTGGATAGATCCTTTCAATATTATGTAGTGGCCTTCTTTGTCTCTAGTTATGATCTTTATTTTGAAATCTATTTTATCAGATATGAGTATTGCTACCCTAGCTTTTTTTTTTACTTTCCGTTTGCTGGAAGATTTTTTTGCATCCCTTCACTTTCAACCTATGTGAGTCTATTGTTGTGAGGTGGGTCTCTTGTAAACAACATATAGATGAGTCATACTTTGTTATCCAATCAGCTACTCTGTGTCTTTTTATTGGAGCATTCAGTCCATTTACATTTAAGGTGATTATTGATATGTACTTATTTATTGCCATTTTTATTTAGTTTGGTTCTATTTCTTCTAGTAATTACAGCAGTCCTTTTAACTTTTGTTGTAGTGCTGGTTTGGTGCTAATGTATTCCCTTAGCCATTTTTTTTTTTTTTTTTTTTTTTGTCTGGTAAGCTCATTATTTGACCTTCTATTTTGAATGATAGCCTTGCTGGATAGAGTAGTCTTGGATTCAGATCCTTGTTTTTTATGACCTTGATTACTTTATGCCATTCCCTTCTGGCTTGTAGTGTTTCTTGTGAGAAGTCAGCTGAGAGCCTTATGAGATTTCCTTTGTAGGTTACCTGTTGCTTATCTCCTGTTGCTTTTAGGATTCTCTCTATCTTTAATTTTTGGCTTTTTAATTACTGTGTGTCTTGGTGTGGGCCTGTTTGGGTTCTTCTTACTTGGGGCTCTCTGTGCTTTTGGAAGTTGAATGCCTTCTTCCTTCACCAAATTAGTGAAGTTTTCTGTCACTATTTCTTTGAATATATTCTCTAACCCTTGCTCATTTTCTTCTTCTTCGGGGACTCCTATGATGCGAATATTATTACTTTTCCAGTTGTCCCACAGTTCTCTTAAGCTGTCTTTCTGTTTTTTAATTGTTTTTTTCCTTTGGTTTTCTGATTGGTGGATATTTTTCTACCATCTTCTAATTCACTGATCTGGTCCTCAGCTTCCTCTACTCTGCTCTTTAGACCTTCTAATGTGTTCTTTATTTCTGATATGTCACTCTTGATCTCTTCTTGGTGGTTTTTAATTTCCAATTGGTTTATTTCCAGCATTTCTATGTACTTACTCATGCTGTTGACCTTCCTCAATATCATGGCTCTGAATTCTAGCTCTGTTAACTTGCCTAACTGCTCCACATTGATAAGATCTTCGGTGGAGGTCTCTCTTTTTTTCATTTGGCTTTTGTTTCTGTGTTTAACCATTTTGGCTATCATGGTGGGATTTGGAGCCTGCCAAGTTTTCCCTGTGGATATTGGTGTTCTGCTGTTTGTGGCTCCCTCTCCTGGGTTTAGATGAGCGAGGGAGGACCCATGTTAAACACCACTCTCAAGTCTACTTTCCTGGTTTCCAGGAATGGTACTGTTATCCTTTAGCTTTTTGCCTGGAGGCTAGCAGTCCCAGTTACTTGAAGAGTTTTGGGTTGTCAGTTGATTGAAAAACTCCCTCAGGTGCTCAGCATAAGGGGATTTCCCAAGGGTGGGGCAGATGCTGGTTGTTAGTAAGCCTCAATTTGCATTTCAATGGTCCACAGGGTGGGGTTGAATCTCTGAGGGAAGGGCTGCTGCCTTTCCCCAGATCCCTGGGAAGGAGCAATATGGCCACCGTCCTTTGTGGCTGCAACTCAGCAAAAGCTCTGAGCGCCCTCCAAATCCTGAGTGTCCCCACACAGTTCCAGTCTAGTCTGCCCTCCATCTGCCGGGGCCCAAGTTGAGTGGCTGTGACTATTTTAGCCTCTGTTCTGGCTCTGCGTCATGGAACTGCTTGTGAGATTAACCCACAGGTCCTGCTCACATGTAAGGCTGCTGCCGAGCTGCAGACCGTGGGCTCCCAGCCCCCGTCTCGTGCCTTCGCAGTCCTACCAGGATCGAGTCAGTGTCCCTGGTTATATAGTCCTCGCAAGCTGCTTTTCTGTTGCTTTTTCCCATTGATTTGTCTGTGTTTTAATTGTAATTCCGGTTTGGTTCTGGGAGATGGACTATGTAGCTTCCATTCACTCTGCCGCCATTTTGGAATCCGGCTCATCTGATTTTTAAAGACAGAAGCCTCATCCCCCTTTTGCCACCACCTCAGGGGACTGGTACAATAGAGGTTGTGACAGTGATTACAGAAGTCAAAATTAGCATTATTCACCGGGCTCACAAGTACCTGCAATACTTGCAAATACCAATACCCAGAAACTGCAAATACGTCCTAACACATGGGGCAACTATAATCTTAGGCAAAATTCCTTTAGTTCTAGGGGTAATTAATCTATTATTGGAAAAATATCGAGGAAATTCCATTGGTGATAAAAATGGAATTTAGTTGCCTTAGCCTCAGGGCCCAGGTCAGTATGTCCCATCTAGATCCCCTTCAGGCAGGAAGAACTTGTTATTGCAGCATCTGGGCCTACTGCAGGCAGCCAGTCCTCAGGAGTTAGCTCTCTTTGGGGCCTGCTTATACCAAACAGAGCCAAGGTCCTAACCCTTCCTGGGGGACTGCCCGAATTAATGATTACTCTATGTGTGAAGAGAAAGGCCTGGCCTTCTCATATCACCTTAGAATACCGCCGCGGTTCAGAATCCTCTGTAACTTCGACTGCACTTCCATCAAAACAGCATTGCAGTTCAACTGGGAAGGCAAGCCAGGTGCACCCCTTAGGCAGGGCAGAGACCCTGCCCCTGGCTTTTGTAATGTAATTCCCATACATTCCCCAACTACCTAAACTACAGTGGAACAAAAAAGCCCCCAAATTCCCGGAGGCTTATCATGTATAAAAGCTGCTGGAACCCGGGCTCAGGGCTCAGCCTTTGGAGGTGACTCCGCTGGGATAGCACTGGTGCACATTAAACAGTCCTTTTCTAATCACAGTGCATGCAGTCTGTCTCTTCCTGTGGACTGAATTTCTGCCACAACACAACTTCTCCCTCTGACCAATCCTGTTTTCTATCATTTTCTTCCATGGCTGTTGTTCCTGAGAGTTAGCCCAAAACATGAACAGGAACAAAACATGAGACAACCTAGCAATAACTGCAGTTTTGTTGTTGTTGCTGTTGTTGTTGAAAACCCCATCCCATTATTATGTAAAATAATCTTTCATGATGTACTTACAATTTATTTACGGTTTGAGAATAAAAATTCTAAAATCCCAATAGAAAGGCTAAGCAATGTCTAAGGTTTTATTGGAATGGAATGAAATAAAAAGAAAGACAGATAAGAAAGAAGGGAGAGACAAGTTCAAACAACTGGAGAGTAGATGAAATTAAGATTGAAATGCATTAGGGAAAGAGGCAAATAATGTACAGTGCTGATTTTACATACAGTGCTAGCTATTGATCCAAATAGTAATTCACATTTGTAATTTGTTTTACAATTTTTAAAGAATTTTTATATACATTGACTTATTTTGACATCTCAGTTGATCTCGGTAGAAAGAGAAAAAAAAAGATTTATACCGTGGAAGTCCTGTAATACACTCTCTCTGCAATGTAAGAATATGCTTTAGATGTATCATCTATAGGAATTCTGTGAGAATATAGTAAAATATTACTTGTAAAATATTTAACATAATGCTCAAATAGAGTAGGTGCCTGATCAGTGTTAGAGACCATCATCATCCCTCCCCACCAGCACCTTTATAACCTCCTTCCTGAAGACAGGGTAGAACTTTGTGGTTCACTATTAATTTTCATATCTTACTAATATTGGAACTCTGATTCCAGGAACGTAAAAACTCTACTCAAGACAAATAGGATAATAAGTGTCATAGGCTAGACTAAAACAGGGTCTTCTGAGTCCCTAGGCCGTTCCAAGAACTTTCAGCATGTGTTGGAACTATGCATTATCCTTCAGAGGATCTGAGTTTTTACAGTTGATAGATAACAAAACTGAGAAAACATGAGAAGTAATATAATCTCAGGTACAGCGTAAGACAAAGTCTGCAAGGAATGTCTCTGTTCCCTGGATACTTAATCCAGTCTATGCTATAGCAAGGGTGAAAATAAACACCAAACATTACACATGCAACAGGGCTGGGGTGGCCTTGGACAACTAAGCTATGGGATCTGTAACAGAAACACAAATAAGGTTCTTAATGTGAGTTGGTGCACATTATTGACTCAACACCCTCAACTCCTCTCTGCCCATATCCTTATGTAAACTCTCTTTCTCTCCCCCGTTGCTTTGTTCTTATAAAACAAAAATGATATATTGCATTTGTTTCCTTAATGTTCTGGAGATGCTGTTCAGCTGGTTATTTTTATTTATGTATCTATTTACTTTTTGGGTTTTAAAATGGAGGTTAATTGAGGGGATTTACACAGGCTTGTGAGGAGCTTTGGGGATTGGCAAGCTATTAGCTTCTGAGATCCTTTAGTTCTGACACTTCAACACAACAATATCTGGAGTGAAATGTTTGCAAAGAGGTTCTCCTATATCACTTGAAATATGTATGTCATATTTTAACTCCACTGAAAAAAGCCGAACTTGCCATTTGTTCTTACTGCTTTATTTGCCCTTGCATTTTCTAAATTTTTATTTTTATCTTAACATAAAACTTCTAAGTCTCCACTTCTAAATAGAGACTACTCAGGACAAAGTTGAAGAGCTATTGAGCTGTTACATCTCTCAAGGAACAAAAGCAACAAGTCTCCTGACACCCAATTCTCTGAATGAGGCAGTAATAAGGCTGACGTGTTACAGGTTTTCTACCATGGCCCTGCTTAGTGGTTCCAAAGAATGCAACCTTACTAAAACTGTGACACATCTAGAAACCATCTTTCTCTTCTCCTTTTGTAGAAATGGATGTTAGAGTAAGTAGGACTGAAGGGAAAAAAACAGTCCTTAGCCACATGTAGTACAAAGGAAAAGTCACTGAATATCTGAGCCTAAACTATGGAAGTTACTTAGAAATCATTGTATTTATGTTCCCTTCTCCTTATTTAGCATTTCTGGAAAATTAGACACAACATGCACAAAACTTTTACTTATTCTTGATGAAATGGTTTGCCCAAAGTCCCTCGGCATTAATAGTGAACATCAGGAATTGAAAACAGAAGGAATACCACGAGGCGAATCTATGTCATGACCTTCAGCATTGCTGGATAATCTATTATTTTCTTGAAGACATCATGTTCTCTTTCATGTTAATATCTCCTCTTAATCCTCAGCCCCCAATCCTGAGATTCTGAGAGATCTTGGTGATTGGTTCATAAGCAGTTCTTAAAATTTAAAGTTTCTCATGAAACAACAATAATACCAACAAAGGTTAAATAGGCATGTTCAAATTTTATAGAAAAATTACAGATTTATTCCCTGAGGCCAAAGAACTTTATGTAGTGTTTACACCAAGGATAAATTTTGGAGACAAATTATAAGAACTCTAAGGCAAATATCTAAAATGGAAATGTTGAAAAAGTCCCTGTAATAAAATTACCTCAGGAAAAGGGAGCCAGCCTGGAAAGGACTATTTTCCTCATCTTAGATTTTGGCTCAGAACTGGAATTGCTCCTTTGACAACACTAAGAGGAGTTGTTTTGGAACCTTTTGTTGAAAAAGGAGTCCATGGGTAAAATACTTTAAGAATCTGTCAAGAGCAAGGACAAAGAAACATAGCAATTTTATTTTATTTTGCTTGTATTCAATTAAAAAATTGTTCAAGATTTTATTTGTAGAAAAATTGCAAATATCCATAGAAGTTGATAATAGGGTGAATAAGTAAATACCTAGATTTTATAATTAATCTTTTACTCTTATTTTATATAATACTATCAACCCACCCAACCCTCTAATCATTCTTCAGTCCATCTTATTTTGTTGACAGATTTCAAACTAAGTTAAGATTCAAGTACTTTATACCAACACACAGGCCAGTGTGTGCCATTAGTTTGCATGCTTTTGTTAAGTTACAATTCAATTTCAAGAAAGCTTTGTATAGAACCTTGGGAAAACCATTTCACCAAGAATAAGTAAAACTTTCTTGTATGTTGTGTCTAATTTTCCCGAAATGTTAGGTTTTGTCAAGTCAACCCACTAAAATGGTTTCCATACTCAGCTTTTACAATTATCCATTTTCTGTCTCTTGTTATATTTTAATATTTATATAATAATATATAGTTTAAATTACAGCACATCATTTTATAAAACCCAACAATTACAACATACATGTTAGCAAAGTATAAACTCTTTACTTTAAAGCAAGTAGTTTAGAATGGAATTAAATTAATAATTGAACTTTTCTGTTTATTCCCTAATTAATAGACTTACTGCCTAGGTATAATTTTTGCTGCTTCTGTTTAAACCTAGGTAGGTGATTTTGGAGAGGGAAGATTATTTCAGAATATTGGACTAATATAAAACCCCCAGTGATTAAGGTAAAAGAAAATCAAAGAACACACTTTTTCCTCAATAAATAAAACAAACAAACAACAAAAAAACCAGATTAAAATGTCACTAATAGATTTTTCTTGATTGAAATATAAAAAATATGATAGAAAGAAAACAGAAAAATATTGTCTCCTAATTTATTGACCGTATTTTGAACATGTTGTTATGCTCTTTATATTTTATCTATCTATACTTCTATCAGTTCAACAAAAACATATGTATTGAGTTCTTACTAAAGGTCAGTCCAAAAGAGACCATGTCCAACTCTCATGGAGTGGCCGGCCTGGTGTGGCAGTGCACATGAGACAGGCACCGACCAAAGTGACAAATGCTACTGTGTGTGCAAAAATGATGTAGGTGTTTGGAAGAAAAGGAATATGGCCTGGCCTGTGGTTCGGAGAAAGCATGTCTCAAAAAGTGATCAGGATGGTTATGAATTTATTCAATAACAAAGACAGGAAGAGTGTGCAGAAATGTGTCAAGTTCCTGTTACAGGAGAGAACATGGCACATTGGAGGGATTTTAGGAAAGCTGGTATGGCACAGTTCCAGAGAGTGAGACAAACAATATGTGGCAAGAGGTTTCAGCTGTCAGGAGCTTGACCAAACAGTCCCATAAAGACTTTCTGTTTTCCTGTCCTTAGAGCAACGGGAAACACTAAAATATTTTACACAAGAGAGGGTTGGGGGAACACAATCATATCTATATATTGAGATAATTAATTTAACTTTATTATAAAAAATAAGTTATAGATTTGAAAGATTAGTAATATAGTATCATAGGGCTCCAGGTAAGAGAGGATGGCAACTCGAGCTAGTTTAGTGACTGTGAAGATGAAGTGAAGGAATTTGAAAGATATTCACAGTAAAAATGTTTTTTTTTATTTTTTTTATTTATTTATTTTTATCCTCACCCGAGGACATTTCTCCATTTTTTGTTCAGGTAGAGTGGGAGGGGGGGGGAGGAACAGAGAGAGAGAGAAACATCGACGTGAAAGGGACACATTGAGTGGCTGCCACCCGCACGACCAACCAGGGTCGGGGACAAACTGTAACCGAAGTACGTGCCCTTAGCGGGAACCGAACCCGGGTCTCTCCGGACCGCAGGCCGACGCTCTAACCACTGAGCCAAACTGGCCAGGGCAATAAAAATGTTTTGAATGGATGTTAGCAACAAATGTGAAATATAGGCCAATGAAGAGAGTCAAGGGTGGCCCCCAAGGTTTCTGGTTTATGTAACTGGTTGAATGATGATACTATTCTACCAAGACAAAAGGCACTGAAAAGGAACCAGGTATTTTTCCCCTGTACATGGGAGTGAATCGTGAAATCACTTTTGGTTGTGTTGTGTTTAAAGTGAATTTGAGGTATCTAGATAGAAGCATTGAGTGGGCAGGCAGTTATATACATAGGTCCAGCCCTCAGAAGTGAGGCCAAAGCTGAAGGTCACTGGCATGTTAATATTACTTAAAAGCATGGGATTGAGTAAAAAATCTAAGTGGTAATATAGAGTGAAAGAAAGGTGAGATTCTAAACTTTAAGACAACAAATTATTCAATGTTTGGATAGAGGAGAAATAGTTTTCTAAGAAGCTTAAAAAGAATGACCAGAGTGGTAGGAAGACAACTAGGAAAAGAAGTTCCAGAGGCCACTGGAAAAGCCTCTTAAGGAGGGAGTTGTGAACTGTCAAATGCTACGGAGATGTCAAATAACATGGATTTCATTGAGGATTCCAGTATTAGCTTTTGCAATGTGGTGGTTGGAAAACACACTACATTTTAGATTTTTGTGTGAGTAACAGATTAGGAATGGAGACTGTGAGAATAAAAGTTTGTCAATAAAAGAGAGGAAACAGAAAGGATGTGACTTGAATGGTTTGGGGACCCAGGGAGCACTTTAAAAAAAATTAATATGGGAGATACCTCAACATGTTTAAATATCAGAGGAAAGGCTTGAGTTAAGAAAGAAATTCAATATACAGAAGGAGATGTTATCAACATTCACAATTTTAAAGAATTGTTGAGCAGGTAGAATCCAGCGAATAGGCAGATGAACTGTCTGACCACAGAGAAGAAGAGGCATAGTGTCACTTTTATCAGAGGAAAGAATGATAGGTGTAGAAGAAGGCAATTTGATATATGTTACTGTAAAGATGAGTGCTTTTTCTCTGGTTGCTTCTATTGCTCTGGGAAACTGGAAACAAATTATCTACTCATAGTAAGAGGAGAAAATGGGGTGGGTTGGGATTTTAAGAACAGTGAAGAAAGTATAAAATAATTGTTGCAGAAAGTGGGAGAATGAGTCAACTAGATACTTACTGAGAGCTCATTTGAAACTAGTGATTGTAAGTGTCCATGGAATAATTTTGTTCCAGGTAGTGCTAGGCTACTGGAAATTAATCATGAAGAAAGAAGACAGCAGAGGTCTTCCAGGTTGATGCTTGGTTGAAATGAGTGATAAAAAACAATGGAGCAAAGAATATTACCAAAACAGCATAGAACTTTCACTGGATAAAAGCAAAAATTGGAAAAGTAGAGAGCTAGAGATCTGGAAGAAGGTAAATTGTTTAAAATATATAAAAACTAGATGAGCTGAAAGGCTTGTAGCAGAAATAAATAAACAAACAAACAAATAAACAAATAAATATAATAAACAAGCTAGAAGAGAAAGTTATAGTTTTAGATCGATAGTTTTGCATTTATAATTTTTTACAGAAAGCAAGTTTGGGTAGTGGCCAGGTTCATGCTGTTTCTATGGGAGCAGGTAACTAAAGTAGAGTGGAAGAAAAGTCACTGGAGATAAGACAACAAAAGACTGAGGCCAGGCTATACAATGATGTTGAAGTCACCCTGGGTGGTTTTAGAATTTGGGGTAGTGTGTCACATAATAAAATATTCAATAAATGGGCCTGACTGGCTGGCAGGTTGTTGCATGTAGGCAGAGGATAGGGTGGCATGATCTAATAGTACAGACGCTGAAATACCAGAGTTTTCAGGGTGGTGGGAGAGATATGCACATTAAATCCTTACCTGTAATAAATGGGACAAATGCTCTAATGACGATCTAAATAAAGCACAGTGGTTCTCATAACAAGAAAGAGGACACTAACTATATTTGGAAGGTGTGTCCAAAGAAGATCTCCAAAATGACATAAAATTTTCCTGGGGGGGGGGGCAGGATTGAGGGGTAGAGGGTTTGAGCAAAAAAGGAAAAAAAGAGAAAGAACTCATGGACAGGGCCAACAGTGTGGTGATTGTGGTGGTGGTGGTGGGGGGGTGAAGGTGGAAGAAGGTATAAGGGGGATAAATGTGATGAAAAAGTAAAGAAAAAATGTGATACTAAATTGAACCACTGCTGTTAACATATTAATTATAATTCAAATGCCAATTCCTGTATCAAGAAGTATATTCCTTGTAATGTTTAAATGTAATTTCTATAACAAAAAGACTTTCTTATCTCCAAACACAGGTCCTCTTTTTTGCCTTAAACTATGTTTTAAATAAACAATATCCTTAATCAGATGGTAACATTTCCAATGGTTTCAAAATCTTAAAATTTTCATGGTCAGTGCATTGTTGCCAAGGCCGCCAAGCAAGATGAAAAATTCTCCAGAATATTCAAAGTCCATTAAGGGGTTGCTTAGGAATGAGCTGTGGGCTTTGTCCTAGGCATTCCTGTCAGAGGAATCACTGTCATAATTACACAGATCTCACATGCAAGTTCTTTTCAATGCCTTGTCTTCATTGCATGCTCATGGTTAATGAGGAAATGCTTTGTTTGCTGCATTATTTCTGCCATCCTTATGGTTTCTGGCAAGTAATGTATTTAGTCACTGTGTTGTTTCTGAGTATTATAGTCTTCTTTAGTCACTGAATGTGTAAAGTGCTTTAAAAAACTTACAATCATCAAAGTAAAAGCTGCAGCACAGTGCCTCTTTTTCCAGAATTGCTGCAGGGCTCAATAATCTATAGCTCATGTAATAATTTCATTTAGCAGCACAATAAAAGTCAAATTAGTTTCCATGAGACAGTTATGTATGATAATCTGGATTACTGTGGCCTCTTACTGAATGTATTAGCATTGTAATGTTATTTCCACTTCTGGGATTCTGGTGGAATTTTTTCTTTCTGCTTATGTTTATTGAATAATTATGAAAACTGAGCTCTTAAAGTCTTGAAGAAATGGATTTATACCAAAAAAATTAATGTGCAGTGATAACAATCTTAACTTCCAATGTATCACTTGTCTCCTCTAAAGAAGTTATTTAACTGCCACAGTTCCAAAGTAGTTGAAAATATGCCTCAGTGAGTCTGCAGTTGAAAACCAGCAGCTAAAGGCTTATGTCTCTACCTGTTAGGGCCAATATTTGCCAGAGGTTTTCAAAGCAGTGTATCAACATATGTTGTAGTTTATTTAAAACTTAAGTAGTATGAAACCGTTTATCTGTAGGAAATTTATATAGGTGCTAAAAGGCCAGGACATTTCAATGCAAACTCCAAACAAATCCTACTTGGTACTTCAGTAAAAAATGGCAAGCTTAATATTTACATGAAAATGCAAAAGACCTACACTACCAAAGGGATTTTTATAAAGAAATACAAAGCTGGAATTATTATTCTACCTGATTTCAACAATTGCCAAATAGTTACAATAAATAGTCAAGACAGTTTGGTTTTAGTGGAAAGATAAACATGCAGATCAATAGAATAACAGCCCAGGAACATGCCCAAACATATACAGTTAACATATGTCAACATGAGTTTTGACAAATTGCAAAGAAAATTCAGTGGGAGAAAAGAAAATCTTTGTAACAAGTGGTGCTGGATCAATTGAATATCCAAACCAAAAATAAAAGTAAAATAAAAACCAATCCTTATACCACACCATATGTAAAGGTTAATTTGAAATTGATCATAGGCTTAAATGACAAACCTAAATCAATAAAACAAGTAGAAGAAAACATAGCAAAAACTATTTGTGACCTTATGGTAGAAAAAGGTTTATTAAAACACAAAAAATTTAAATCATAAAAGAAAAATTTGTGGGTTTTTTTTATCACAATTGGATCACAATCAAAATAAAAAATGTTTGCTGTTTAAAAAAATTTTTTTAAATCAAAAGAAAAGACGTAGGCTGAGAGAAAACATTTGACATACATACACCAGATCAAAGTGAAAAATATGTATGTATAAATGCATATTATAATTAAAAACACTTTTAAAAAATATTTTTTATTGATTTTAGAGAGGGGGAGAGAGAGAGAAAGAAAGAAAGAAACATCCATGTGAGAGAGACTCACTGATCCCTTGCCTCCCTTATGCACCCTGACTGAGGAGCATGACCCTGCTCCAGGAGTGCCCAGTCAGGGGAGGAGAGGACACAGGAATGAGTCACCAGCTGACTCCTGTTATTGCTCTTCACTTTATTGTCCTGGCCAGATGTCATGGTTTTTACAGCCTGAAGTCGGGACCTGCCACCGGCAAAAAGATGAGGACTCGCTGTGTTGTGATCCACAGCACACTACTTCAGAGATAGAGAGGCTATAAGGAACTTACTCACATGCCTCTAAATTTGCAATAGAAAACAAACATATATCATATACCATCATGCTCTAACTTTTACCTTCTGCTCTATCCTTAGATAGGACATGAGCTCATTGGCTGTCCCTTAGTTCCATGCACTTTCTTATTCCTACAAAGCTTTCCTCCAAGTATACTGCATTGAAGAGCCCAAATTTTTATGTATGTTCCTCTACCTACCTACCTACCTACCCACCTACCTGTCTATCTAATTTGAGGGTCAGGCACAATCTGTGTATCCTACATGACAAATGAAAAAAAAAAAAATTAAAATGCTCCTCATAGGATTAGTCTGCTGTTTCTGTTTCCAAAGCTCTGTAGCTCATAATTTTTATCAGGTCACTTGGGTAATATATTCAGCTATCTTCCAAATTGACCTACTTATTCAAGACTGGTAATCATCGTATAGATATTGTCAACATAAGAAACAACCTGTGAAGAATTTTTGTGAGTTTATTTGAGCCAAAACTGTCAACAATTGCAGGGAAGCAAAATATCAATGGATTGAGATATTGCTCCAAAAAACATTATTGAATTTTGAACCTTATTTTAGTCTATGGCCATATCACCCTGAACATGCCTGATCTTGTCTGCACCTTATTTTAGACATTACAATCAAAAGAGGAGACATAAGTGGGTTACATGAAACCTATTGGTGATAGATTAGGAGGCAAGAGAAAGTAAAGTGGGGAAACCTCTGGGACTGGATAAAAAGTAAAATGATAGCACATACATCTTTTACATAGGCGGGTACAGGATCGTTAACAGTCAACAATTAACTCAATAACAATGAGGAGATGTGTGGTCTCTGCAGAGTGGTACCTGTACTGGGAGGAGTCCAGAAAAAAGGAAAATTACTTTGACATTACAAAGATATGTTATCATAGATGCAAAAAGACAATACAATACACAGGCTCAGTTGAGATGGACCTTTGTCAGGGAAGGTGCCGACCTAGGACATGACTACCTGCCCAGACTGCTTTTAGTTAAAACGTTTTAATTTCAGATCATCCTCTGTGGTTACTTTAGGGTTTTGAGTTTGCAAGGCCACCACGCAGGCCTTCCCTGGGCTTGTCAGGTTAGTAGGTGGCTCCTTTTCGTCCACAAAATAAAGACTGACAATTAGGAGAACATTTCAACTTTTAAAAAATATCAATCCTGTGGAGTTTCAGTATCAGCTACTATAGACTCATATTCAGCTGAAATCTAGCTTTTAATTTTTAAATACCAGGCTACTCTCTCTGTCTGCTCCAGCTGTTACCTAGGAGCTCCTGCTATGCCAGATTGCTCATCGCCACGCTTCAGTACATTTTTAAAGTGCATTTTTCACCCTTCTTACTTGCAGCTGCCTCACTTCAGTTCACAAGACAGCATCATCTGAGTATCTGTTATCTTAGTGCTGCCGTGTGTGTCCAATTCAGCAAAGCTCTGCACCATATAACATCATTTCAGGGCTGTAAGACCGGACTCTGTAGAGGAACTCATTGACAATGATTCTTTTTGGGCATTTTTCATTAGTCATAGAGGAAAATAAAGAAAAGAAGTAAAATATCCATTTTGTTTGCTACTCAAAATACATTTGTGGTAGGAGATGGATGTAGAAAGTATTAAAGGGAGGAAGGAAAGAAAGAAACAAAAGGAAGGTGAGAAAGAAAGTGATGGGATTTGAGTGAGAGAGAGGACTAGGAAAGGAAAGAAGATAGAACAAATTTGCAGAAAGAAACCTGACTTTACTCTTCATTTAAAACTTCATGTCCTTGTAGGATTTACCTTCCCAGAAAGAATGGAAAACAAAATGTGACAATGCTCCATCACCCTTTTGTAATGTAACATTTTTGTCCTATGTTCTGTTAAATTATTAATTAGGTTTACCTAGTCCAATATCATTATCCTTTAAATGTTTCTCTTACTCAAAATGCATATAGATAGCAACAAAATTGATCAGAAAAGAATGACAGGAAAAACATCATGAAATGAGTAATATGCAGTTTACCAAACAATCAACTTAAATATGCATAGAGAGAAAGTGAATGCAAACTATATGTAGTGTGCAACACTAATGTCGAATATTGCCAACTAAAAACATGATAAATGTACAGTCAGGTGCATCTATAATGAATTCTCTTTACTATAGTGCAATCCAGACCTTATTCTGGTTCTATGCCATTTGTTAATTATCTTTACTATTCTTGGTCTTTTCGAAAATGGGCTATCTCCATGATGTGGCTTTTAAAATAAATGAAAATAATTCTCAGTCTCTCTATAAGTAATTGTAAAAATTCAAGAGTTTCAAGATAGATATTCTTCATCAATTGTAAATTTATTACCCTATTTATCTCTCTTCTGATTTCCTACTTTATGTTAGAAGCTCCATTTCTTTCAGGGCATTAACTACAAATTGATTGTTAATAGTTATCCTCAGATGACAACTTTCTCTGTTCTACCTTCTAATGTGATGGTTGAAGAGATTATATAAACTTCCCTGTCTTTTTGTCGGAAGAAAGTATTTCCAATTTGATCATTAGTTGAAAAAAAATTACCCTATTAGCAGAAGCCAATGGCTTTATGCAGCTTCCCCTACTATATTATACATTACTTCTTCTCCTTCCCCTTTAATGTTTCCTCTAAACTTCCAGCAAGCTCTGTTGGCACCACTGATTTTTTCTTAGAAATTTCATGCCCCAAAGTAGGGACTAGTGTGTCATTGGACAATAGTTATTCCATATATAATGCATGATGTTAGGTGCAATCCCATTGTCTTTTAAGGGAAAGTTAGTTACTCAGAAGTCAGAAAATATGGTATTAATTACCATTAAAGGCAATTAACAATAAGTCCTGGAGATTTTGCGAAATATGTGCAACAATTACTCAGAATTAAAAATGAAGTATTTGGTTACTCTTCCAAATGACTCAAATTCTGTGGTTCCTATTTAAAAAATAAAAATGCAACTTGGGTCGTGATAATCATTTGAAACAATATGCTAAAGCAGGACTAATTAACACATATAGTAAAAAAAAAAAAAGATCTCTTCTAGATACATCTACAGCCAAGTTTTTAATATTTGTGTCTGATTCTTCAGAATTCTTAAAAGATAAACACGTTGATAGGGAAACATTCTATTCCTGGAAGGGAACTATGAGATATCAAAACCGAGTTGCACATGTTAAGTGTCATCTAAAATTACCTCACAGAAACACAATTCATGGACTCAACCATTCTGAATGGGGACTAAACCTGTGATTTATTTACTAAAATTTTCTAATTAGAGCAAAACGACCTGAAAGGGCCTCTGATTTTATTTCTTTTCCAATCCTTATTGGGCAGAGAATAAAAAAGAGAGCAGTCGTATCAAATTCAATTCAACATGTAATGAAATGCTCACCTACCACACACCAGTCACTTTGTCAGACATTAGGGACACAGCCAAATACAAGGCCATCTACTGCTTCACCGCCTCAGGAGCTCTGGGCGATGTGAAACTAGTCCTCCTACATGGAGGGCAAGAAGAGGCCTAAGAAAGAGGCAGACCATCCAGATTGGTGGGTGGCAGGTGTAATAAGCAAGGGGACCTGCATTTCGGGACCCGAGCTGAGCTGTCCACAGCCGTCGCCGGAGTCTTGGTTTACACAGAGGCATCAGCGAGTTCGGTCACGTCCAGGGTCGGGAGACTCACCTGCACACTTTGCTCCCTGAAGTCTGCGTCCTGGAGAACACCCCCGTTAGCGCCGAATGCTGGGAACCTACGTGCCAAGCACCGGAAGGGGTGGGGCCTGTGATTGCGCGGGACTCGCAGCGGCCAACCGGAAGTCAGGCCCTCGCCTTGACTTCCTGGAACACGACCCGGCTCCAGGAGCGCCCCGTCAGGGGAGGAGAGGACGCAGCAGTGAGTCACCAGCCGACTCCTGGTATTGCTCTTCACTGTATTGTCCAGGCCAGATGTCTGCTCTTTACAGCCTGAAGGCGGGACCCGCCACCGGCAAAAGGATGAGGACTCGCTGTGTTGTGATCCTCGCGTTATAACCGCGGCTGGAACCGAACCCGCGCTCTCTAAGGTCGACCCTAATGTGAAAAGGGGCCCAACAGAAGACTGCCCACAGTGCTCTGGAAATAATTAAATGCTGTTTGGGGACGGGAAGTGGGCAGAGGAGCCCATGGGCGAAGTCCACGTTGAAGGCCTAGGACAATGCAGGAGTTTCTCCCGGTGAGCACAGGGAAGAGGGACGGAGAGGCAGTCCCTGGCCTAGGACCCTGGGGAAAGCACGGAGGGTGCGCACATCCGGATAGTGGGCAGGCCACGTGCTGAGGGTGGGGCATGCGTGGTGTTGCAAACGAGCCCGAGGCTCCCCATCCTGAGCCTGGCCCTGCGGGCAGGGTGCGGGACAGAGAGGGGATGCAGAGTTGCAGGATTTGGATCTGCATCCTGTCTCTCCAATTTAATAACAGTGTGATCTTTCACTGCCTCAGTTCATGCCTCAGTTTTCTCACCTGTAAATTGGGAATGATCAAAACTATTCCAACCTCATAGTATGGTTTTAAGGATCAAATAAAACAATGTATATAAAGAACTTAGAGCAGTGCCTATCACGTAGATGTGTACTAAATAATATTAATACTATATTAATACGAATAAATAAGTTAATATATAATATAGACAGGGCTGGGAAAAAGTAGGTTTACAGTTGTGAGTGGCATTCTTTTGAGTTCATAAAGCTATTGTAATAATCATAACCTGCATATCTTTTTTCATACAAACAATTGTAAACCTACTTTTGCCCACCCTTTTGTAAATGTCAATGAAGAACTTGGAAGGCCAAGTAACATGACGATTAATAACATGGACTTGAGTCAGGTGGACAAAATGAGGCAGGTTTAGCACTCACCACTCATATCATTGAGGGAGTGACTTCTCTGTATCTGTAAATTGAAGACAATAATTGTGAAGTTTCAGAGCCAAGATGAAAAAATGATTAGCTCAGCCCCTGTCATATAGCAAGTGTTCAATGAACTTATCTGTTCTCCAGTGGTTCTCAACCTTCCTAATGCCGCAACATTTTAATACAGTTCCTCATGTTGTGGTGACCCCAAACCATAAAATTATTTTTGTTGTTACTTTATAACTGTAATTTTGCTACTGTTATGAATCACCATCAGAAATGTGTTTTCCAGTGGTCTTAGGTGACCCTTGTGAAAGGGTCGTTCGACCCCCAAAGGGGTTATGACCCACAGGTTGAAAACCACTGTTTTAGACTCTTAGAGCCCTTAAACAGAAGGTGAGAGTTGTAGAGTTGGAGGAATGAGATATATTTACCTCCTATAAAAAGATATCCCACCCTTACAGAGTTGGCTCAGCAGTTAGAACATTGGCCTGCAGACCAGAGAGACCCGGGTTCCCTTCCGGTTAAGGGCACGTACTTCGGTTGCAGTTTGTTCCCGCCCTGGTGGTGCCATGTGGGTGGTAGCCAGTGGAAGTGTCTTTCACATCGGTGTTTTTCTCTCTTCTTCCCTCTCTCCCTTCTGCTCTGTCTGAAGATAAATGCAAAGATGTCCTCAGGTGAGGATAAAAAAAAAAGTTATCCCAAGAAAGCAAAATGTAAATAGTTTATTTTGGCTTTGAGAAGCAAATGACTACTGCTCTGGTGGTGGTGGTTGTAGCAGTAGTGCCTGTGTGCGTGTGTGTGTGTGTGTGTGTGTGTGTGTGAAAATTACAGCTTTTAACAATTTTAAAAAGAAATAGGCATTTGTAGCATTTGCTTGGCCAATACACTGTCTTCCAGCCCTTACATTCTTTTGCATGTAGTTGCTACAGTCAAGTGGGGCCCAAAATATCTCTTATTGCAGTCACCAGCAAGATTCCTGACTCTGAGCATTAAAAATGTATTTAGCCTATGAGGCTGTTTGGCTTTACAGATGATTAGAAATGGCAGAAGCCATGGTGTGCTTGGTAGGGGATGAGAGGTAACAGTATGAAGGTGCTGGCACAGAAGACCACCTAGAATAAAACTAACAGGCATTCTAAGCCATATACTTATTTGTTGGTTAAAAAGCACTTAAAAAATTGATTTTTTGGGGTGTCATTGGCTAATAAAATTTACAGGTTTCAAGTGTACAATTCTATAATACATCACCTTTATATTGTATTTTGTTTACCACTCAACTTCAAGTCTATTTTCAGCACCATTTATTCCCCCTTTACCCTTTTCTACTTGCCCCCACCCCCGTTCTCTCTGGTAATCACCATACTGTTGTCCTGGAGAGTATTTTGCTAGGTGAAATTAACCCAGTCAAAGAAAGACAGATAATGTGATTTTACTTATATGTGGCATGGAATCCAATGAACAAAATAAACAAACAAAAATAGAAACTGACTCATAAAGAACAGAGGGGGGCGGGGTTTGGGGGCTGGTGAAATGGGTGAAGGGATTAAGTAATAAAATAAAACAAAATACACTTTTAAAATAATACTTTTTTTTTTTTTAAGCTGGAAGATTTTTTTTTTTAAGAAGGAGAGTAAGGGAGAGAGAGAGAAACATCAGTGTGAGAGAGACACATTGATCAGCTGCCGCCTGCTTGCCCCCTGCTGGAGATTGAGCCCACAACCCAGGCATGTGCCCTGACTGGGAATCAAACTGGGACTTCTCAGTCCATGGGACGATGCTCAATCCACTGAACCACACCATTTGGGCTAAAATAATATATTTTAACTCTTTATTATGATTCTGTTGTTTTCCAGATGAGAAAAAGAGGTTTCAGATATGTTAACTGATTTGCCCAAAGTTTCACATAAGGAAATGATGGAGCCCTCTTTGGTATCCATGCACTCCTGCACACATTCTAAGACATCTTATTGCATGTAAAGTGTGTGTGTGAGGTTTCTGAGGAGGTGAGCAGTGGTTTAGAATCATAGGAAAGAT
Organism: Molossus molossus; assembly: GCF_014108415.1. Lineage (NCBI taxonomy): Eukaryota > Metazoa > Chordata > Mammalia > Chiroptera > Molossidae > Molossus > Molossus molossus. The sequence goes on along the minus strand of NW_023425403.1, from coordinate 24,037,561 downwards.
TAAATAGTAGGTTCTCCAAGCAGAATAAAACTAAAGTGCATCATTCCACCTTGCTGGTCACGATATTCATTAAATGGTTAACTCTGATTCTGCTTTAGTGATGTCCTTATAGAAGCATCATTCAGTTGATGTGTACATTTCTCCTGAAAAATTCATTAAGCTATTGATCACTTCTCAAAATTGAAGAAACAAAGGCAAGCCATGGGCTCATATAAATGAAGTTAACACAATCACATTCTTCTTGTGTCTCATAATTATACAGTGTCTGCTGAGGAGTGAGGATTTCATTTATGCTCCCAGACAGTTAGTAACACTATGCCCTGCCATTCTTGAATTATTTCTGTTCTATTTCAGGGCATTGATCCTTAAATTCTTTTTTAGTTTTTCAATCCCATTGGCAAGACTCATTTTAATGCTTGATACATAAAACTTTCTAACTCTTCAAAAAATTGTATTAGAAGACATGGAGTAATCTAGTAGGTTATTTGAGGTATAGTATGTGTAGGAAGGCAACCAGGAAATGCAGGGGTCAGTCGAAAGCAATGTGGAACTGCACACCTAATCTACTTTACCAACTCCCATTTTATTTTATTTTATTTTTAGATTGTTGGAGGGTATTTATTTATTTTTTTCTTTTATTTTTTAAATTAAATTTGTTAGGGTGAGCCCTGACTGGTGGTTCAGTGGTTAAAGTATCAGCCCGTGCACCGAAAGGTTGCGGGTTTCATTCTTGGTCAAGGGCACATATTTGGGTTGCAGATATGATACCTGCCCTCAGTTAATAATGAGCCAGCTTAAGCAAAACATAAGAAAATACTACCTTTTTATCTAAGAAATACATTTAAGTCATAAAGCATTAAAATTTATCAGGGAAACTTTTTTTTTGTTTGTTTTTCTTTTTTAGTTCTAAGAACCAAAGTTTAAAAGATGTTTCTAAAATTTGTGTATTTTTTTTATTTTTTATCCTCACCAGAGCACATTTTTCCATTTTCTAGACAGAGCTGGAGGGAGAGAGAGGAAGAGAGAGAGAGAAACATTGATGTGAAAGGGTCACATCGAGTGGCTGTCACCCACACGACCCAACCAGGGCTGGAGAGAAACTGCACTGAAGTACGTGCCCTTAGCGGGAACCGAACCCAGGTCTCTCTGGACTGCAGGCCAACGCTCTAACTGCTGAGCCAAACCGGCCAGGGCTAAACTTTGTGTATTTTTGAAAGCTGATGTTAAATGCCTCTTGTACAATTCAAAACTTTCTTTTTTTGGTATATGCCCCTAGCGGGAACCAAACCCGGACTCTTTGGTCTGCAGGCCAATGCTCCAACCGCTGAGCCAAACTGGCTAGGGCTCAAAACTTTCTTAGAGTTTACATGTGGCATAAAAAAGATATGTAGCTATATTTACTATAAATATATAAGAGATAATGGATAAAAAGAAAAGCAGGACCAAGTTAATAAGTAGCTCTGAGTATGTATTTAATGATGTATAACCAACCTCCTGTGGAAAGGTGCTCAGAACTCCCTTTTCTGACTCAGAAGGATCTCAACCAAATATTGCAAAAGGTTCAGCTAATAAAGAACATGGACATATCCAAGGATGTCATTTTCTTATGATAAACTAAGTAGATGGGAAGGAATGTGTTTTTATATTACCTAAAAACACCCCAAACTTACCTGCCCATCTCCACACCACCCACAGGTGTAGTGGCTCAGAGTCCTGCTTTGTGGTGCACTTTCATTCTGGAAGACTTTGGTAGTTAGAAGAGCAATTTGTCTGAAGCATACTCTAAAAACTCAAGAAATCTTGCTATGCTGAGCATGAATTCCCCTGTAACCTAATATTTCTATTGAATTTATAGACTGATATTATGAATAAATGTTGGGTAGACAGCCATGCGGCTGGGTTAAGGGTTCCTTCAACTATTGATCTCAGAACAATAAAGAGTAAGTGATGCCAGTGGAAATTTGATTTTTATGTGATGGAAATGTGCTGAATCATCGATTATAGTTATACCCCATGTGTTTCAGGGACATTTATAAAGCTGTAGGGCTAAATCAAATCAGACTTGGAGAATGTAGAGAAAATATTTGTAGAAAGCATCAGGGAGTCGTCAAAAATATGACTTAAAAGAACAACGTTTAGGGCCTTTCTGGAATAATGCTGTGCAGACCTCAAAGGTGTTTGAAACCACTTTGAGTGTGTTTGCATTTATTGAATTCCTAGAAATTAAATGCAAAATAAATCATTTTAGTAGTGTGATATGTAAGAAGAGTACAACATAGCTTGTTAGTACAATGGCTATGAATAGCTTTAAAAAATCCAAAACACCAGGAAAATATAATGTCCCCTACACTTATATCCCCTAATAAACTGGAGAGGGTAAAAGACAATTTGATGGTTTAGGAGCAAGAGGATATTTTTTAAATGCTTGATATAACATTATACAGGAGTGGGCAAAAGCAGGTTTACAGTTATTGGTATGGAAAAACACATGCATGTTATGATTATTACAGTAGCTTTATTAAATTGGTTTTACATACCAACAACTGTAAATCTACTTTTGCCCACCCTTTTGCAAGAGACTAACAGATAAATGCTGAGGTATGGAAATCTAAAAACTCTTAATATGATTGATGATAAATGTTAGGGAAATGAAGAAGCACTTAATAAGTGGATGCAGATATTGATGATGTGATGTAAACTTAATTGAGCCCTCACATTTTATTTGGAAAACTCTCATGAAGAAATTTGGCTTTGTTTGAATATTCTGTTACTTATTATTTCTGATCTAGTGAAGAAAACATGATGACAATAGCATGCAGGCTGATTGAAGTGATATAACACATTTGCAAAGCCAGACCTCCCTGTGTGGTTTGTAACTACATTGTTAGGCAATATGTTTCCTTTCTGAATCACCTCACCTCATCAAGCAATGTAAAAACTCCCTGGGGGCTGGCCATTATCAGAGAGTAAGGTATTGAACTTTGAACCAAGAAATTCATAGCTTAGACTTCACTTTTCCATAACTAGATGTATGACCTTGGGCAAGCCATTTAATTTCCCTGGGCACTTAGACTAAAATAGTATTAATAATTCCAATTCATTATATGCCAGTATTCTGTTAAGTATGCTTTTTTATCTCATTAATAATCCTTCTAAGTAAATATACTCTTTATTGACACAGAGAAAAAACTGAACTTTAGAGATGTAAGAAAATTGCCCAAGGTTGCCAAGCTAATAAAGAGTAGAAATGGGATTTTAATTGAGACATGTTGTTCTAAAACCTATGTCTTTAATCAAGATGCTATTCTGCCTCCCTAAGAAGTGTGCACCTTCCTTGTTAGCTGGGTCACATATGGTTAAGAGCATAGATTAGGAGCCAGAAAGCCTGAGTTTAAATCGCACTTATTGACACTTAGCTAGCTTTGTGACTTTCAGTAAACTACTTATACTCTGTGTTTTGTTTTCATCTGGAAAATGGGGATAGTAATAGTATCTACCTCTTAATGTTATATAATATAAATAACCCTATTTAGAATATTGTTTGATGCATAATAGGCACAATATTAATATTAACTTTACATTAATATTATTTTCTCTGACACAAAATTTATAGATATACATAAAGAAAAACACAATTGAGTCAATGAACAGATGTTTATTAATATTTTACTATTTTTTATAAACCCATGCCAGGTGTTTTATGAAACATAATATGAAAAAAAAATCGACACAGTCCCTATTCTAAATAACAATCATTCCACAGAGTGAAATTTCTACCTTCCTGAAAGTTCCCTTCAAAGTGCTAACAGCCATAAGGAATTAAAAGTTCAAGAAAGAAAATAAAATCTCCTATAGAGTGTTCTTTACTGGGACACACTGATCACTATCATATTACACACTCTTGTTCCTTTTGTGATGGGTGAGTATGGTGTTAAGTCCATTGTTTTCCACTGGAGGGGGCAGAATATTAAATGGTATATGATGACTAGTTTTCTGATTATTGCTTTTTAAATGTGTTCTTTCATTATGGATTTAAAGACATTGTGAGTCTCTTTATTTGTTATTATTTTTCTTCCTTGTGGCCTGGAGGTGATTTATTAATACTTCATAAGAACTTATTTATATTTATAAAGTTTCAAAAAAATGAAGCTTCAAAGCCAAAGATTTTGACTTTGGGACTCATGTGTTATAACAGTTGATGCCTGAAAAGCTGGAAAGTTAATTGTGCTTTTTTAAGTGGAAGTAATTTTTACTTAAAATCAACAAATTAGTAATTTAAAAAGTAACATTTCCATACAGTTATTGCTGAGATCTTAGAAACGAAACTTTTAAATATTTAGAACAGCTTACAAAATCTCAAAATATTCTCTAATAAATGGTGTCTCTCAGATCTGTAACAACTCAAGATAAAATGCAGAGAAGCATTTCTGAACTTGCCTAAGGTCACAAATAAAAGTCAAGATCAAATCTGGAAATCCCAACTTGATCAAAGTCTAGGACATTTCTAAAATATAACTTGGTCTTATATATTGTTATACTATGGGGGTAGGAAAATAATTCAATAATTCAATAAATGTTTACTGAATGCCAGTGTATGCTAGCCATTTTTCTTCTCGGTTGTCACCAGGCACTCTCGGAGCCCTGCAGGTTATCACCACATTTACTTTGAGGGAAATGAACCCTATTGAGAGTTGGATTCAGCAAATAGTCACTCTCCCACCCCTCGCTTCTTGTGGATAAAGTGTACTTTTATTAATGGTAGGCTTGACCATGTACTTAATTTAACTAAAAGGTGTTATAAGACACGATCCAAGCAAAAACTTGAAATGTGCTTCTGCACTAGAGACAGGTGTCTAGTTTTCCTAACATTGTTGAAAACAGTGTGACTTTGGCAGCTCAGTTATCTCAGAAGAATAGGACCTGTGTTGAGCAGAGCTACCCTAGGTGACTGTTCCATAAAACATTGGTAACTGAATCCACCCAGCCAACCTGTAGACCTGCAGCTTGAAGCATAGCCGCCCCACTTTACCCAAAGAAATGTGAACATAATAATAAATATTTATTGTTTCATACCACTGAGGTTTTGGAGTAGTTTGTTATGCAGCAATAGCTGACTGATACAATTATCCAAAGTCAGATAGTTAATAATCAGGAAAAAAAGAAAGATTCTTGCTTTCATATTGCTTATAATCTAGTCAAGAGAAGAGGATAACCCTAGACCCAATAACAGTGATTGATAACCTAGATTGTACAGTTTAAACCATATGATCTCTTATAATCTTCACAAAGGAAATATTAGTGAGAGTTGGAATATAGACATAACATTTAAAACTGCCAAGTAACCTATTGTCTCTACTGAGAGCACTGGAGTGTTACTTGAACATAAGTTAAGCATCTCTAGTTTAGGATGTGGCATAAGTGCCATCACTCTCAGATCTTTTTTTTTTAACCCTCACTGGAGGATATTTTTCTGTTTATCTTCAGATAGAGTGGGAGGGAGAGGGAGAGAGAAAGAAACATCCATAGGTACTGCTCCAAGAAGCCATTTGTGATGAACTGGAGACATTTCCTAGCATCATCAGCCTATTAAAAAAAAACAAAACAAAAAAACATTTTCAAGAATTTCCGGCTTCAAAAAAAACCTGGGTCTCCTTTGAGGTTGTTGAATTTTTTGCAGTCTAAGGGGAGGTTTTCATTCTTTCACTTAACTAATTTTAAGATGAGACCTGTGGTATGTGTAATCCTGGGTCATCATTCTATTACTTCTCAGTCTCCTTTCAAAAAGTCCTATTCCTTTGATTCTCACACAGTCACTTGTTGAATATTCTAGTAGTGTGCCTGCTCATTGTTTTCATTTACTATCTCAGCCATTAAGAATTTAGTTCCTGGTTCAGTGACTCCCTCTCCATGCCAATCTTACCATCACCTCAGAAAATTAAATGTCTCACAAACTTTGACTTGCTAAGCTTCACATCTCAAGCATGCTTCTCCTTTCTCCTCTTTAGTCTTATTCTCATCCTGGTCATAGTCTATGCTCTTTTCAGTGAACTTTTTAACAGCAACGGTATGATCATTTTACTTTTGCTGCTTAAAGCCTTCTATGGCTTTTCATTCATTGCTCTTAATATGTAACCCAAACTTTTTGAGTCATTCCTCCATAATCTAGATCCTGCCTATCTCCATAGTCTCCTATAAAGGTCCATGCACGATTATGTTAATTACATTATATGCTCTACCTGTGTAACATGTCTTTTAAATATTCAAATGTGCTATACTTTCTTACCTCAGGGCATTGAACATGTGGTTTTCTCTTCCAAAAGTTTCAGTACTTCTTTCTTTCCTAAATTCTTCAAGCCAGCTTCAACCTAAATATTACTGTTCTTATAATGCCAATAATAATCCACTAGGTAAAGGCAGTTGCCCTTTTAATTTTTCAAATAATTCCTTATATACTCACTGCATAGCATTTATCAGAATTTATTATAATTTATTAATTGTGCCTCAAATCTACCAAACTGAAAGTTCATGCAATAGTGATCATAGATGTTCCATTCATCTCTACATCTCCAGTGCTTAGCATAATATTTGGAACATGATGGAACAAATACATACTCATCAAATAAACGATTACACTGTTATAACTTTAGTTAGTTGTGGTGCAACAGACCCAGAGGCTCAGTACCATCTAGGGCAGGCTAGGCTGACGCATTTTGAGTCATAAAGTCTATGGACATGTCAGTAGTGAGGAAGTTGGGGATAATTTGAGGATAAATAGTTGAAGGTCTTGATTCCTACAGTAGTGACTGCAAACAATAAAGATGATACCACTCAGAGTATACCTTTTTTGAAGTACTTTCACATAAATGCCCTCTTCTCAATTAATGGTTGACTTTCTTGCAAGGTAAGTAAGGATAGCTAGCAATTGCTTCTGTTAAACCATTTTTGATTCTGTGTCATCCAGACACAGGGTATCATCTACAATTATACTGGCAGCAAAATGGCAACAATTGAGGGAAGATTTGATGTAAATAGAACAAAGGAACTCTGATCTTTACTGAGGTTGCATATTCTATTACACTGAAAATGAAAGCATTCGTTGTTCTATCAAACTCAAAAGAGGTGGCAGAAATTCATGTTGAAAGTGGAAGGTTAGAATGTGATGGGCTACTAATGTCAGCCACAAACACCTTTGTGATAATAGACAATGTGATTACTAAAGGAGTACCAACATGTTTTTTTCTTAAAACACTGAAGAACAAAGACTCTTCTGCATTATTCTGGCTTCAAATTAAATGTGTAGTATTTTTACACCTAAACACGTGGAAAAATGCTTACAAAATCTGATCTTATTTTAAAAAGTAAAGCTGATTCAGAAAAATGACATTCATCTCTAATGATTCAATGAAATATGGTGTGGATAAATAGAAGAAAATGGCCTGGAGGAGAAAATGCTCTGATTCAGATAACAAAAGGCATGATTTAAATATAATTTTTTGGTTAAAAAAAAGTTTTATAGTTAAAAAACATAAATATTTGCTATGTCACAGTTAGTTTTATTTTTTTCCCATTGTCACTAGGCTCTAGTTACCTATAGTATAGAGAAAAACACTAGCAAAATATACATTGCATTGATAGAACAATTATTTAGACATTTTGGATGTTATCAAGATCAATTTTTCATGCAGCATATTTATGATTTGTGTAACTGCTGCTCCACCAGGACTAAAAACCCTATGTAGCTGATATAAAGTCAACAAAAGAGTTAAGAATTCTTTCAACTGATTTTTTTGTTTGTTTGTTTCTTTTTCTTTCTGCCCTTCATGATTAATTGAGCATAGCAGGTGGGGCTGGGAAGTTTAATTGCACCATTCCCACTAGCAGCACAGTCAAAATGCCTCTCTCTCTCTCTCTCTCTATATATATATATATATATATATATATATACACACACACACAATTATGTATATATAATTATCTTTATCATTGAGAGTATTACAGATGTCCTCTTTTATCCCCCATTGATCCCCTCCACCCTGCTCCCACCCCCAACGCAGGCCTTCACTGAACTATTGTCTTTGTCCGTTGGTTATTCATATATGCATGTAAGTTCTTTGCTTAATTTCTGTTTTTCAAACATGGCTAGATTTTTTGTTGTATTTGGTGATGGTGCTACTGATGTAGTTCTTTCCCACCCACCCATCTATAAATAGACCAATGAGTCACCAAAACTCTGTGAGAAAGAGATCGAGATGAGGTGTGTGTGTGTGTGTGTGTGTGTGAGAGAGAGAGAGAGAGAGAGAGAGAGAGAGAGGGACAGAGAGAGAGAGAGAGAGAGAGAGAGAGAGATTGAGAGTGGGATTGGTAGAGAGAAAGTTTGTTCTAATAAAGCTCTAACACTGATGCTCAGTGATTTTCCCAGTGGGTTTCACTCTCTCATGGCCCTCTCAAATAAGCTCTCATTTAATACATTTCTTTAAGGTTTCCCTTTAACAAGTCTCTTCCCTGTTTGTTTGTTCTCAATTCCAACTAGTAAAAATAATTTCTTAGCCATCTGCAAAGAGGACCTAGATCTGTCCCATGCCAATAGCCAAATGAGGTCCTAGAATCCCATTCTTCATAAATAGTGCCCTGGAATGTTTATTATAAGCACTTATACCCCAGACTTAATATGAAAGAATCTCTGGGGACACATCCCAGGAATGTGCACTTTAAACAATCCCCCATGTGATTCTGTGGCACACTACAGCTTGAGAGTTCTATAGTTTGAAAGCGAGAGAGTTGAGATAGGTAGGGACTTAGCTGAGACTGGTTCTGTTACATGGGGAAGAGCTACATTAATCATGAGTGAGGCTTAAATTACAAATATAATAACAGTAGCTAAAGCATTTATTGAGTACTTAACATATGCCAGACACTGTTAAATATACTTATTCATGTTTTATTTCATTTATTCTTTATAACATGACTATGAGGCAGATGCCATTATCATCCCTACTTGAAAAATGAGAACACTTTCAGGGTTGAAGATGCTAAATAACTTAAGCAAAGTCACACAAATACTGAAATATAACTCCCCAAACTTTTTTATGTAACTATTTTATTGTACTGTCTACGAGAAAGAAAGAAAGAAATCTTTGTTATTTATCAGTCAAGTCCTATACAGACCAATAAGATTACATGATCCCAGCCCTTGTTAATTCACATTGAAAAGATAAGGTTGACACTGTCTCTCAAAGGTAATTTGTAGCCTACTACTATTTTTTCTAGATCATCTTTTGACATTAGGTCTGATTCTTAAGTGCTCTAAAGAAAATATCATAGATAAAATTTTTTGTTGTAGTTTAAATATATTTTCTTTTTGCTTTGTACTTGTATTCTTCCTAATTGTTTTCCTCTATGATAATTCATTTTGACAATTCATTTATAGAAAGAGTCTATGTACCCATAGTGAACATCCACTATGTAGCAAACATTGAGGTATTGTGAAGGATAGTGATGGACAACAGTTTTAGTCCATATGCTTACATAAATAAACAAATATAAACACTCCCATATGATGCTAAGTGCTAATAAGAAACATATGCAAGGCTGAGATAAAACAATCCCAGGAGGAACCAGTTTTAATTAAGACAATCAAGGAAGTCGTTTTTGAGGAGGTGGCATTTATGCTGAGACCTAAGGAAAGGAAAATAGAGGGAAATTGTCTTATAGAGGAAGAACAGCAAATTCAAAAGTTCTGAAATGACATGGACCTCACATGGCAGAGTACCTTAGAAAAGACCTGTGGGACTGGCATTCAGTGAGCAGTGGGGATAGTTATTCAGTGCTGGGATGGTATTTTATATGATGGATAAAGAAATTGGGTTTCCTTCTGAGTTGAAAGGGAAGCCACTGAGGGGTTTGTGTAGAAGAGTGACATTATTTAATTTGCCCCTTAAAAGGATCACTTTTGATAATATCTGGAGAAGAGATACAGGGGAGTGAGAGTCACTGAGAGACCAGGCAGTAGTCTGTTACAGTAGTTCAGATAAGAGATGATCGGTGGTCTGGCTAAGGAAGTGATTTTGGAAAAAAAGAGTGTGGATGACTCTAAAATATAACTTACACACATAATTAACAGGAAACAAATACAGCTGTCTTATGGCAGGGGAGTTGGGGGACTGGAAAAAAATGGTGAAGGTATTGACCAAAAAACATATATACATAACACACAGACACAGACAGCAATTTGGTGAGGGTCAAGTGGAGGTGGGCAAAAGAGGGAGAAAATGGGGACGAAAAGAGATTTTGCTTGTGGTGATGGGCACATGATGCAGTGTGAAGATGGTGTTTTATTGAGTTATTTACTTTAAACCTGTATGGTTTTGTGAACCAATGTCACCATAGTAAATTCAATTAAAAAAAAAAAAAAGAAGAAAATGGATTCAACAGAAGACAGGGTGAGATAAAAAGAATCAATGATGACTTCTTAGTTTCTAAATGTAGCATCTTTGCGAATGCTTAGATGGAAAATTTAGAAATAGGAGATATTTTGGGGGACAGGTAGGAAGAGTAGGAAAATGAGAATGATTATAATAAAATCATATTAATAAAATTTGAGGTATTTATGAGAAAATTAAGTACAAATGGTTATTAGATATGCAATTTTAAAGTGTGAAAGAGAATTCTATACTAGAAATATAAATTTGAAAATAATCAATATTTAAGTCCATAGAAGTGCGTAAGATCATGTAGATAGAGAAATGTTTAGAATGGAGCCCTGAGGGACTATAGCATTTAGAGGTCAGATTGAAGAAGCTAAATCATAAAATAAGTTTGAGAAAGAATGGCCCTTGAGGTAAGAAAAAAAAAAAAAAAAAAGGATGTTCTCATGGAACCCAAGATAGGAGTGTGTTAGAAAAAAGAGGATGTGGTCAGGTATGTTGAATGCAGGTCAAGTAAAATAAAGGCAAATAATTTGTACAGTCGATTTAACACTATGGTTATCATTGGTGACCTTGACAAAAGCAGTTTCAGTGAAGTGGGAGAGAGTAAAACCAGATTGTAGAGGGTCAAAGAGCAATGGAAACAGCATGTTTTCAGAAAACTCTACCATAACCCAATGCACAGAGTCCAAAAATTTCAACTGTATAAAATGGAGAGTGCCATTACTTCAAGGTTAATGAAATGACCTGTGTAACTGTCATGTTGTAGTTCCAATGGTCCAGCTATGTGATCCACATTTGTCCAGGTCTTGACTGCAATTTGCCACCACATGGATGTTGTCCACTCCTGTTCAAATATAAACAGGAACAGTTCTGGATCCCATGGCTGTCTGGGACTCCCAGGACGTCTGCAGTGAGTGTGATGTCTTCTGATATTAGACTGACTGAAATTGTGCTGGGAGAACATTGGCAATTTGGTACCCACGCTCCCCCATCGTAATTAAAATCCTATGATTTCCCCAGCCTGGACCCTCCTCCCATTCTTTGTTTCAAAGTAAAGAACTTTACCCCACTCTCTCTTACAGCTGTTGGTTCATCAGAGAACAAGATTAAAATTTTTATATAGAAATTTTTTGTCATTTTAAAATTTTTATTGTATATAAAAACCATTTGCTACAAAAGGTGAAAGCTGGAGTCAAGAGTAGGTGTTTTGTTTGTTTCTTTCTTGTGTTTTGTTTTTTAAGATGGAGCCAATGTAGCATGTAAGATGCTGATGGAAATGATTCAGTGTGTGGTCCTTCATAGGAACACAAAACTGCTGACAGTAAGATAGGCAGCAAGGTCTGGCCCCGTATATCAAGATCACAGCCTACTCATTTGAATTTAGTACAGAATATCTGATCCTGAAAGCACAGAAGAAGAAGGTTAAAATCTTTGATCTAGGAAAATATGGGAGTACTGCACGAAACGTGAGCAATAGCTTAGGCTAGGTAAAGGGAACATATCCCGGTTACTGGAACTGGGATGCAAAGCAGATTTGTTCTGAGAAACAAAGCAGAAGTTCAGAGGCAACAAATCACAGCAACATAAGATGAAGTTTAGCTCGATGTTAAACTTTCAGGGCTACCAGTTATGATTTCTGGTTAGGAGGCAATGTAAGAGACCTATACTCCAAGGCAGGACTAATTCATTAGCTAGTGATTCAATTAATTATCAAAGAGGTGGGCAGTGGTGAGACACTGGGATAAGGTCATAAGGGCTATCATTAGCTATAACTCCTAATTTAATGTCCTCACTTCTTTATCTGTCCTGCTGTGTGTCTTCCACTTACTTAATGAGATGTCCATTATATCATGTAAACACTTTTAAAATCTAGGTTACCATTTCCTAATTTAAAAGAAAGAAAAAAAGACTTTCCTGTTTTTATCTCTCTTAATTATCAGGGCTCAAAATATCATTGAAAAAGGATCTGTCAGCCCTACTTTACTTTTAAACTAACTTGCAAACATTTACCACACTTTATCTTATATTTTATGCTATCTCTCTCTTATATTAATGTTTCTATGTCTCTCTCCCTAAAAAATCAATAAAAACATATTTTTTAAAAAAGAAAAGTATGCTCTTTCAGACCTGTGTTTCTCACTGCTTATCTTGCTTAGAATTTTCTTCCTAATTCTCTCAGTCTACTAAAGCTCTATTCATCAATGTTAAGCACTGGTGCCTTTTATCCACAACACCATATGATTTCCCTTAGCTTTAATGAATGGTTCTTTTTAAGATTAGTACTTATTGTTTTTACCCCTCATTTGTCAATTAATCATATATAGGGAGCCCTATTTGCAGTACTTTCCAACAGTGTTATTTCTTGTCTCATTGAGCTAGATAACTAAGAATGCCTCTTTCCTTTGCTAGACTTCATTCAGTGCTATGCTTTATAGGACTAGGCCTGGCTAAGACATTGAACATAGGCAACACTACTTGCTACACTTTATTTATTCATTTAAAGTACCTGGAAGATTCTGTTCGTGGAATCCCAAAGTTATCTGGCCACCATCCCAGATATAAAGGATTATCATGAATTTTCTCATGTCCTTAAAACATATATTTTTTGACTCTTACCTTAGGAGTCATTCTTCTTCAAGGAAAATGTTTTTTAGGTTGAGGAAGAAAAGAGAGAAAAAAAAAAAAGAACAAAGAAAAGGAGAGGAAACTTCTCTCCCCATACATAAAATTAAAGTAACGAACTATCGCCCTGGCTGGTTTGGCTCAGCGGTTAGAGCATTGACCTGCGGTCCAGAGAGACTGGGGTTCGGTTCCCGCTAAGGGCGTGTACCTCAGTTGCAGTTTGTCCCCAGCCCTGGTTGGTCGCAGGTGGTAGCCACTCAATGTGTCCCTTTCACGTTGATGTTTCTCTCTCTCTCTCTCTTCCTCTCTCCCTCCCTCCCTCCCTCCCTCCCTCCCTCCCTCCCTCCCTTCCACTCTATCTGAACAAAAAATGTCCTCCGGTAAGGATAAAAAAATAAAAAATGAATAAAGTAATGAACTATTAATTATTATCCTGTGCCTTTAAACAAATGTTATCCAATTTTAAGTTCAGCTATAAAATCAGAAATTTTATTTTGAAAACCTTTGTGTATTTTAGAAGATTTCATGGAGGAAAAAATCAAAAGAAAGAAAGCTAGGTAGGTGAAATCTTTCTGGACAGTCTTCATAGGAGATAAGTTAGACATTTTTTCATCCATTCAGTGTATATTTATTGATCATTAACTAGGTGCCAAAGAGTTTTGCTACAGCCTAGGTACAAAGATGAATAAACCTGCTGCTTTTGTGTATATTGAGGAATGTACACATTAATCAGAATGTCTTACAGATATGGTATTGAGATAATGACAAGAGCTATGGAAAAGAGGTGCACAGTGCTATGGGAGACATATTAGGACTACTTAATCCTAGAAAGGGAGCATCAAGAAGGCTTTCTCGGTGCATGGGTCGAAGCTCAACCACTGAGCCACACCAGCTGGGCAAGAAGGCTTTAAGCTAAGTAGAAATTACCCAAACGAGGAAGTGGAGATTTTTCTAGGCACAGGAAATAGCAAGTGCAAATATCTATGATAGGATGGAACATGAAAACTATGATGAACCAAAAGAAAGTCAGTGGCAGTGGATAGGAGTGATGGTGAGAAAGAAGGAAGAACAAGAGAAGGCTGATGAAATCAGTGCCTATGAAGAGCCCTTCTGGCCCGAGGAGGCATTTGCTCTTATCCTAAGATCACACAACATTTTTAAGTACGTGTGCCACAGAGGAGAGTAACACAAATTTACTTTTGTTTTCAAAAGATTATATCCTCTTCAAAGTGGTAAATAAAAGAAGAGAATTTGGGAAATGTTTAGCAAACTTTTGTAATTATTTAGGCAAGAGAAAATAGTGATGGAGTAGGAAGGGTAAAAGATTGAGATGGAGGTAAATAGAGGGATTTGTGATATTTTTGTTGGATAAATTAATGAGCAGAAAATATGAAAGCAGACTGCTGTGTTTCTGTAGATGGTAGGTGGTAGATTTTACTGAAAGAGAAACATTGGTAGAAGACCACATGTGGTGGCCAAAGAAGTGCATGTATTTTCCTCTGAATATCCTCAGCTCAAGGTGCCTCTGTTACATCCATGACAAGACAATTAATGTGCAGTTGGACATACAATAACACTTATATGGCATTTAATGTGTGCAAAGTATACTTATAAAGGATTGAAATATATCAACTCAAATGGTTCTGAAACTCTAAAGAGAAGGCTTTGCTAAATATATATATTAATAAACTATTTGCGTTTAGGTGGTAAATTTGTCTATGATTTTGAATAAAATTTTCTAGGAAGAAAAAGAAAAGACATACTAGGAAAAGAGCCTTGAAAAACTCCAGTGCTTTATGCCTCATAGATGAATATAAGTAAACAAGGAAATAAAAATGGAGTTGCCAAAAATGTAGAAGGAAAAACAGGATACTGCTTGTTGGCTCACAACCACTAAGGGAAAGTCATGTTTCAAGAAGGACAACGTGAACATCAATTCCTAATGTTACTAGGAGGTCAAGTAAGATGAGAATTGAAAAATATATGATGATCATAGTGACATAGCAGCCAGTGGTTTCATTAGTAAGAGCTCTTCAGTGGGATAATCGATTATATCCCATCTTTTTGTGTGTGGAAGTGGGAGAGAAAGGCAAGGACCAAGAGAATGTAATAGACGGCTCCTTTGAGAAATTTAACTTCAAACTGGAAAAGATAGGTAGAGGAGAAGAGAAAAAAAAGTGGTAGTTTACAGAGACAAGGCTATGAGTGAGCATGCTTTCTTTTTCAGATGGTGTAAGGCTTAAATGCTGAAAACAACAGAAACACTACTCATATCGACACACCTTTGGAAAGAAGCTCTTAGAGGTTGAGAGGCTGAGTGTACAATGGAGAAGTATGTTGGCAGTGCATTTTTTCTTGAGAAGTCCGTTGGAGGGATTAGTCTTCTATAGAAGAGTGACAGATAAGGTTGGTTTATTTGTTTGATATCTTAAAAATGAGGAAGTTCTTTTCCAATGGATTATATTTTATTAATAAAACAAGTAGCTGATAAAGTAAATAAACAGTTTGAAGAGAGTAGAGAAGGTGTTTTATAGTCCTGGAATAAATTGAAAGGAGAGATATGGTATGACTTTTGGGTAGTATTGAAGGACCATGTGATATTGTGTCATAAATTTACAGTGGAAATAATCTTTTGGGTTATTTGTCCTTTGCCAGTATGAGTGGTTAGCTCTTCAGAGACAGGCATGGACAGAGTGGATAATTAGTATATTAGCTATGATTGGGTTCAATTGTGAATAACCAAAACCCAAACAAAACAATAGCAATTCCACAGTAACAATAAATGTAGCTTAAGCAAGAGAGGAATCTTCTCTTTCAACATTCAGTAAGTTTAGGGATCGCCTATGTATGAGTGTTACTGTGCTTTTCAGTGTCCTTCTGATTTAGCAACTGTGTGTGGCTTCTGTTCCCAGGCTCACTGTATGAGACAAAAGGGTTTTTGCATTTCTAGCCACATTTCTACTTTTTAACAAGTTGGAAAGAGGAAAGAACAAGCAAGGCATGTTCTCTTCCTCTAAAGCCACTCCCTGAAATTGCACCCAGTAGTCACCTGGCCACAACTAAACGGAAGGTGAAGTTGAGAAACTGGATATTTATTTATTCTAGATGGCCAGGTACCAAGCCAACATTCAAGTTTTCTGTGACTGAGGAAGAGGGGGAATCCTAGATATTACAGTGTAACTAGAAGTCTTTCTCAGAGTTAAAGCAATCCGGGAATAAAGTTTTCAAAGTACGTGGTAGTGGAGGTTGTGAAAGAAGCAAATCGGATAAAGAACAAGGCTGTGGTTCAAATGACCTGTTTAAATTGAAGTTTGGGAGGCGGAGCAGTTATGAATAATGAAATCGCCAAGGCACAGGATAGAACGTCCTTGGAAATGAGGTTGGGAACTGAGAGGCAAGTTTGGATGAGTCAGGGAAATAGATGCTAATGTTTAGTGCTTGGAGTGAGGAGGAAGCTTGTCCCAGGTACCAAAATTTTTGATGAATGAGAAGGAGTTATCAAAGGCATGATAAATAATTATAGTAGAGAGAAGAAAAGGATGATATAACTGAATGTCACGAGCCTCGAAGGGATGGGCTTCTTCTGTTATGTTGATGCAATACTGATCTGAAAGCAGGAAGGACAGCACAGATGACCCCAGATCCATCTCTGGTTTGGAGACATGAGATACAAGAAAACAGTCTGCCGCCACCTCAGAGAGGATAGAGGAAGCAGAACATCACAGTATTGGCAGATATCAGTTAAGATAATGAAAGAAGTTGAAAGATTGAGAAAAGTTTGTTCATCATTGAGCTGCAATTTTATAAAGGGAGAGTTGGGGAGGTTTGGGGAGGGTTGGAGAACAGGTTTGGTGCTGGCTTCAGAGAAATATGGAGGTGATTGTTGGGAGAGGACTAATGGGAATATCTCATCTAAACAGGGAGGAGAGGGAGGTGCAGACTGTTTTTACAGTAACCTTCATGTGAATGGGCACTGGGCATAGTGGCCAGTGGACTTTCCACTCTGGCGGGTGATGACAGGTCCAGAAGTCAGAGACTCAGTATGCTGCATAGACTGAATGAGGGTGGATTCATACTGAAGGCTCACTGGTTGCTTGGTTTGGGTATGGTTGTTCCAGAAACTTGGAAGCATCACTCACTGATATTAGACCCATTTAAAAACTCACAAAAATACTTATTTTTTAAATTGATTTTGAGAGAGAGAGAGAGAGAGAGAGGAAGGGAGAGGGAGAGAAAGTGAGAAACATTGATGTGAGAGTGAGACACTGATTGGCTGCCTCTTGCACACCCCACTGGTTATCTAGCCTGCAACCAGGCATGTGCCCTGACTGGAATCGAGCAGGCAACCCTTCCGTGCACAGGATGGTGCCCAACCAACTCAGCCACACTGGCCAGGGCACAGAAATACTTATTTTATAAATAAATTAAAATTTTGTTTTGTCATTACTAAAGTAATACATGCTTATTGTATAAAATACAGACAGGCATCATGAAGAAATTTTAAATCACTGGTATTTTTATTTTTCTGAACAAATCCCTTTTAATTTAAGAATGAGGAAAATGTTTCATTTTCAAAAGATAAGTCAAAATATTATATAACATTTTTATAAAAGGGTAATTAAATATATTCAAAGTCTATAACTTTTACATTATTTTTGGATCTCTTGTATAGTATGTGAATACTGTACATTTTCAACCTCGTTTACTAGACCCTGAATAAAATTTTACTATCTTAAATGATTATAAAGATTTAAAGTTGGCATTTGCCAGGTGGTTCGTCTTAGCCATGATTTATTTAATATAGAACTAATGGTGAGGAATACAACATTGATGGTTCCATTTTCTTTACAGTGGTTGACTTTATGATGCAGCTTCATAGTCATAAAAAGACAGAGCTGAAGGTAAAGTTAGAAATCATTGCCTGAATTTCTCTCACTTTGCAGATGAGAAAATAGTTGTAGAAAGGAGTATGTCGTCCTGTCACTGAGCTCGTTTGTGGTACAAATAGATCTGGAGTAGAAATGTCCTGTCTGCAAAGACATTGCCCTTCCCCCTAAGCTCTCGCTCCATAGCACCCTCTGAGTATGTACTGCTCGGAAGGTCTATTCAGGGAAAGGAGAGACAACACCCTTCTGTGCTGTGTTGTGATATTTGCTGTGTTTTGTTTAACCATCCAAATGTACAGAGTTGTCCTTCCTCTTGTACTTCATCTGATCTTGTCCATCTGTCTTCCCTCAGCACCAAGCACACTGTCGCAGAGCCTTCCATAATGTGTGCTAAATATGTATGTGACCAAAGAAATGAACTCCCTTTCTTTGGGTAGGGTGGGATTGGAATCTTTTATTTAAAAAATGTATTATTTGACTTCGCAGAGGGGTGAACAAACAACATCTCAGTAGGAGGCAGTGCTGCCTAACCAAGGCATAGAATGACCACTCTCCATGATGGCAGAGCCAAGAAAGGAGTTTGCTAGAGGATGCTTGCGGAGGGGGAGGCTGCCTCGGGAGGCCAAGGCCAAGCTGGGGGGCACTCATGTCACTTATGCAGAGATGGGAACCCTCGGGTTTGTTTGACACAGCTTTGTTTTTATTATCTCTGTAAACCAAAGTTCTGAAAAAAGTATATCAAGACCAAAAAAAAAAAAAAAAACAGCCTTTTGCTATGAATAATGAACTTAAATGAGGCCTTTTGTGTTGATTATCTGATGATTTATTCTAATGTAGCAGTCACTTTGGGCTATGCTGAGGGGGAAAAATACAGGATATGTTCAGGTGGCATTTTTGATTCATGGCCTTTCTTTTATGATTTATTATTCTGAAATATTCAATTTGAAAAGCAAATAGTTTGATACCAAGTGATAGATTATTTTTCTTTAGTGTGAAGAAAGCCATGTTGACACGCCCAGGAGAGGAACTAACAGTGAGACGGGAAAGCTTTCCTTCCTGTGATCCCTCAGCAACTGGGAATGGCTCTAAAAATGACAGATTTTTTTTTGATAAAAGAAGCATTTGTTGAAGTCTTTTGTTCCTTTAATAAACAATTTTGAATGCCAATCTAACTAATGTGAAGCCCAGTATAGGATTTACAAAGCAGGGAGCAGTCATAGGCTCTTACAGGGAGACAAAACATGTTACAAGAAACAACTAAAGAACACAAAATTAGAGATCAGTGAAAAGGCCTGGTAACAAGTGCATACTGAAGTCAGGTAAGAATGTGCCTGGAAGGGAAAAAGAGCTAGAGAGTAATCCCAGTGGTATGAAATTTATCAGGGAAGGCTTCAGAGGAAAATGATGGGGCGGTGTGCTTAAACTGGATCGCAGTGTTTACAGAAAGCGGGTCCTGGGACCCAGTGCTGTGGATGTGATTGCAGAATCTCTGGTGTCTTGAGGTTACTTTCAAAATTCTAAAGAGAAGAAGGGAAAAGAGAAGAGAAGGGAATGCAGTAGAAAAGAGATAATTATGAATGTGTGTTAATATATATTAAAAGATTTAAGTTAAGGAAAATATATATCATTTTCATGGAGGAAAATATTGTCATACTATAAATTCTAACCAAGATTATTCATGTATTCAATCCAATTTCAAATATTTCCCAAGAGTCTTTTGTGGACTTGATAGGGTCAAGACAATATGATTGTTAAATTTATTTGGAAGAGCGTAAGGCCCAGAATAGCCAACAACTCTGAAGATGTGGGGAGGGTTCTTCCCTTACCAGATAGCAAAATTTGATGTGATCATAATGAGGAAAGGTTGTGAATCCAGGAATAAACAGTTGAGCAGGGGAACAGAATAGAGGGCTGAGATTTAATCCATATCTTTCAGTGCCCATGTTAGAGATAGACTACAAGGTAGATTTGGGACAAAACCCTGATTTCAAACAACTTGGAAAAAAAAAGTTGTATGCATTCTGCTAGCCAAAATGGATCTGCTTCATAATGAGTTCCACTTTGCAGTGATCGCCACAGATACAGATGTCCTTCCTGGAGTCAGCCACTTTCTCAATGTATATTCTTAACTTTTTTTTTTTTTTAATTTCTTTTTCTTTACTGATTTTAGAGAGAGGAAAGGAGAGGGGGAGAGAGAGAGAGAATCACCGATGAGAGAGAACATTGATTGGCCACCTCCTGCATGCACCCCACTGGGGATCAGGCCCACAACCTGGGCAGGTGCCCTGACTGGGAATCGAACGAGCAACCTCTTGGTGCACGGGTCGATGCTCAGCCACTGAGCCACACCGGCTGAGCTACACTTTTAAAGTTTAAAATATTTTTTCTATTTTATCATTTGATTTTAAGTATATAATTTTAAATGGAAAGAAAATGTGAATGGCCTTAGTTGGACATCTTTAAATGTCGTCTCCCTGATGAAGCTGCTCCTGACTCCTTGAGGCAAAACAAACTACTCTGTGCTCTGAGTTCCTCTGGCTGTGTCCAAGCACTCATCATAATGTACTTTTTCTTCATGTCTGTCTTCCCTTGCAGAGAGTGAGCTCCTCAGGAAGAGGCATGTCTTCCCATCTTTGTGTCACCTGGGCTGAACACTGTATTTTGGCCCACAGTGAGCATTCAGTGAATATTTACTAAATGAAGGAAAGAATGAATAGATCTCTCTGAGATGGTTTAGATGAAATACTTTTGAAAGTTAGTGGTAGAGCCTGGAATACTACGTAGGGAAACATTTCTAATAGTGTGTTAGAATTCATTGATGAAATAAGAGTGGAGGATGTTAAAGATCATACAAGTAAAAACAAATAAAAATTTGCTTCATCCAGAAAATATTTTCTTTTCAATTGCAGGCATTTTAAATGTACATCATTTATTCTCATTACACTTGTGAATTTCCAGAAGAAACTTTTCTATCTTTTTTACATAACTAATGATCAGTTCAGTCATTTGTCCATATATACTCCTCTCTGCCCCACTCATATTAAGGGAATATGATAAAAACATTCACTATGTGCTCTATTTTAATGTTCTGTTCTCCTTTCTAGAAACTTCTATTAGCTAAGACTTCACTCTTTGCCAAGTTAATAGCTGATTTTTAGAATTTAGATCTGTAAACTCTAGATACACCTTTTAATCATTAATTTATATAAGTGGTATATTTTGGGTGCTAATTCCATGATAAAGATATTTGATAATTCTCATTTGTTAGGTTCCAATTTGTAACTGAAGCATGTCCATTGTGAGAATACACTGTTTCATGACCTTTCTGGATATCATAGAGTTCAAAAGCTAAAGGAGCATTATGTAGGGGATACGAATAGAAACTTTTAAGGCAGACTATCTGGGTTTGAATTCCAGCTCTGTCACTGGCTTCTTGAGCTTGGGCCCATTAGTTAACCCCTTTGTACTTCTATTTTTTCATTTATAAAATGACAATGATGATTATAAAAGTACCTACTCATAAAGTTATTTTAAGGCTTGAAAATGTATTCTATGTTAAGGCATTTGGAATAGAGCCTAGCACACAGAAAACTTTATAGGCACAGTGAACCCTTGTACAACATAGGTTTCAAATGTGAAGACCCACTTATACTCCTTTTTTTTTTCAATAAATACCGGTACTGTTTTCAATCCAAGGTTGGGAGTTTTTTGATGTGGAGGACCGACGGTATGCTTTGATCTACATTATATATAGGGGATTTGCTATCCACAGGGATCCTGGGACCTGTGTCCTGTGGATACTGAGGGATGACTAAGTTTTTGGAGAGTCAAAAGTTATGAGCAGATTTTTTTGACTGCTTGAGAGGTTGGTGCCCCTCTCCTCCCAGTTGTTCAAGGATTAAACTATATTTCTGTGTTATTGTCATTATTATTTTCATTGTTATTTTTATAGGCTTCTGAGGGATACCATGCTGTTTTACCATAACATCTTTCAACTTACTCATTACTTAATAGATGACCAGTTAGGGAAAATAGAGACCTGTGGTGGAATCAAACATAATTGACCCGGTGTTGTAATGTATTTATTTGAAAATAAAGCAAATTTTGTACATGGGTTATAGAAGTATATATTAGAAAGGTTATAGGGGAGAAGGGATAAAAACTACCACCTACCCATTTTTAGCACCACTATCCCTACACACAATACAAGACACTTTATATGTTATACTTTTGCAAATCAATTTATGGTAGGGAGTCGGCAGACTTTTTCCATAGGAAACAAGAGATTATATATGTTTGGCTTTGTTGGTCATGCAATTGCTGTTGCAACTGCTCATTTGGAGTTATATCATGAAAGCAGCCAAAAACAATATGTAAACAAATGGTCATGGTTGTGTTCCAATAAAACTTTACAAAAATAGGCTGGGTTTGGTCCCTGGGCTCTCGTTTAATGACTCCTGAATTACACAAATACTGGTTCTAGTTTCCATCTGTTGTATTGACTGTGCTTATTATAATGTGATGCACAGTAAATGGACACATATCAGTCTCTGATTTTTCTCCATTTTCTTTAAGTTTTCTTTCTCTTATCCATGGTCGGCTAATTGATGAATCCCAACAATGGGTTTGTATTTGTGTTGGCATCCTTCCTTTTGCCTCTGCATATTCACTCCTCACAGTCCTGTACTCTTGTTGGGTTGTCATGATGACAGTGGCAAGGATGGGTGCGGGCCTATAGTGGGTCCATGGTGGACTTCCATGTTCTCTGGCTTTCATATCGGTTCAGTAGATGGGGATCCCAACTCTTTATAGGTCCCTAAATCACCATGTTGAATCTTAATTCTTTATATCCCCAACTATTAGTTGGGGTCTTATCATATTCCAATATCTAAAAACTAAGATACAAGACCTGTTTTGAAAATTACTGCCTTCTACCTGAGATTTATTGTTACTGTGCCCTTTTATTCAAATTGGGTCACCTGGAATGAACCCGTTATCTTGGACTTCGCAGCTGTGCTTGCCTAGACAAATTTATGTAGCCAGATTAATTGCCCAGGGCCTACATCCCACAACTCAGAGAAAGGGGCACTGAACAACAGGTTTCATCTTGATTCACTGTATGCTGCTCACCCTAAATGCTTTCCCACGCTAAATGCCTTCTGCCTTGAAGTTGCTCTATTTGAAAATGCACTGTGATTCTTGACCTTGAAAAATCCATACGCACACAGAATGCAAAATACCTTTGATTTCTACTGCACTTGGTTAAAAACTATAAAATGGATATGTGAAGTAGTGAGAAATCCGAAAAAGCATCTACTGAGAGTCAGAATGCAGAACTAGTCATGGTTTTAATGTCTGCAAGAAAAAAAGTCAGGCCAAAGTGATATATCAAGTGTGAGAAAAGTGCAAACTAATGGGTGGCTGGTTAAATTCATCTTCAATAATTCATTTAGAAATGAGTAGCAGAATAAAGCCAGAGAAATCTGAAAATGTCAAGAAGAGAGGCCTATTAAATGACTTTCCAACCGTTAACCAAGGTCAGGAGAAACATTAGCCTGAAACCATGAAAGTCCTGGCTCCCAATTTCAATTTTAACAGCTAGATGATATGCCTTGTTTTTCAAGGTATAGTCCCCATTTTCAGAGGAATGAAAAGGAAACAAACCCAGAGATAAACAAATTTAATCCAGATTACTCTGGCCTTATCTGTTAAAAGGCATTAGTTTACTAGAATTGACACAGTGTGAATTATTCAATGTCCATATCCTTCCCAACTTGAAGGATTTTTTTAAAGCTAGGTATCAAGACCATTAATAATTGATAAAGCATTTGTAAACCCTTAGCAAATGAACAGTCAAGGGACACATTAATAAAACATCTTTAAAAATCTCTGTCCCTGGGTTGATTCTCATCATGCTGTCCCAAAGCAGAGTAATGGGCTGCTCATCCTCCAGGCTTACAGCAGGGCACAGCATGTCTGACAAGGTGAGTCAGAGGGTTCTGGACGGTGCTATTTAGGACACCAACACCATCCTTTAGTTAGCCACACCTTTTTAGCTGATTCAGAGCTTAGAACCATTCCTCAAATAAATAAATTCTTAGACAAAAATTTTCTGCTGGGTCACTAAATATAAATTTATATATAGACCTTTTGACATTTATATTTGCAAAGCAAACCTTCAAGATCCTTGGGGAATTGAGGGTTAGGCATTTAGGAAGGGCCAATGAAAATCTTCACCTCCAGGTCACTGTGCAGATTGAGCTCAGGCTAAAAGGGCAGTCAGGGTCACTGAATGCCACCACTTTAAAGCAGTTAAGTGGTTTGGCTCATCTTATTCTTACTGGATAATGCAAAAGAAATAAAAATGTATTTTACTGACATAGCATCTTTCTTCTTTGGAATGAAGAGTCAGGCAGGCACAAGAAAGAACTGGCCATTAGCATACAAACCTGTCACTGCCCTTGGGAAGAGAAGGGATTGTCAAAAAATTTTAATGTAAATAAGATCAATAGGCAAGGGTCAGAATTCACATGTAGGAGGACACCTGACATCATCCTATACAAAAACAACAACAACAAAAACTCCCCTCCTGGGTGTTCCTTGAGAGTTCCCAGTAAGGATTTCTTTATCAGGTAACTTTCCCCCATATCCAGGTCCAGAGTGGTCACTTTAGAGATGGTGAACAATTTTGTCACTAGCAGCACCACCAGACATTAATTGAACACCAGTTATATATATGACCTTATGGGTGCTGAGAATATAGTGATATTATGGGACCCAGTCAGTGCTTTTCTGAGTATTTCACTCAGTTGGTAGAGATAAAATTCATAGGTAAACAGGAAAATGACTTTTCAAGATATTCAGGTGGAACAGGGTACTGCAGTACTGGAGTACTGAGGTGGGTATATCAAGGGTCTACAGTGGATACAATTAAGGACATGATTGAGACATTGGATCATTCCATTCCTATACTTTTTTTGGCTTAATTCACACTGCATCTTTTTAGATTCCCATTTGCTGATTCAGTTCTGTTCAGCCCAAAAGAGTGAAGAGAGCCTCTTATTTGGAGGAATGTTAGTTGAGACATAGAATTTGTGCTTTCTGCTCCAAATGAATTCCAGAGTTTTTGGTTCATCTCTAAAAATTTACAAGTTATTTAGGTTATATGAAAATGTGCAAAGCAGAATAAAGCTTTTCCCCAGGATAATTTCCTCTGTGAATCCCTTTAGTTTATATAAGGGTTAGGGTAACAGTTGAAGTTAGTGTTGTCTCAGATTCCCCTGTTTCAAAAAGGACGTTTCCAAAATGGAGACATACCCTCATTCCAGTAAGCTTCCTCTTCATTTCATTTATTTAATCACTCATTTATTTATTCTTCAACAAAGCTCAGTGCTAAATGTTATGGTCTACCCTAGTCTAAGTCCCATTGACTTGCACCTAGACAAATGCCTTATTCTCCTAACTGACCTTTCTGCTGTCATGATGGCTGGCTTATGGACCACATCTACTCAGCATCCAGAATGAACTTTAGCAACAAAAATCAAGTTGTAACCTTAAGCATCTCTGCTTAAGATCCTCCTTTTCACAGCCCGCAAGGGCTTATGTGATCTGCTACCTGCAACTTCACCTACCCATCCTCTAATGATGCCAAGGCACACACACTTTTTATTTTATTTGTTGTGTATTCCAAACCCATGATTATCGAAAGGACTTGCTTTTCCTGTTTCTTTCCCTAAAAATACCTGATCCCAGGTATTGTCATCCTCTGTCCTTTCTTTTCATTCAGGCTTCAGCTTGACCATCAGAGTGGCCTACTTGACCATTCAACTTACTTACTGTCTACCTTCCCTGGCATAAAACTCCTCCTTCTCAGGTCACTTTCTCCCCCATCTATGTTTATGTATTTAATTTTTTTTGGTTATTGTGTAGTAATGTGTTTATTTATGTCTTCATTTTTATATTGTCCCTATCCTCACCTGTAATTAGAAATAAGTTCCATGAGATCAGGACCTAGCTGAGTAAATGTTGAATTTATATGGAAGGGCACATAAAACATAGTCTCTACTCTTAAGAATTTATTGTAAGTACTAAAGATAATAGAGAGCACATCAAAAACTATTGAAGGCAATATGTAAAAAGTATTTTAAGTGTGATTATATCATAGGATTTTGAGGAAAGACTACTTCTAGCTAGAACAAATAAAACTTTGTGATGCAAGCGATCTTTTGGTTTCAGTGCAGGTCTGAGATCTGAGGGTGGTTTTAGAGGACTATGTTCAGGGCAAAGCATAGGCAAATATTTTTAAAGACACATGATGATGAGTCCCAAAGTACAATGGCATTTATCAAGGAAGGAATACCAGGTGAGCAGCCATGGCCCTTCCGGGGATTCCATTGGTTCTTCCATGGTGTGGAAAACTTCTTCCCCATTATTCAAACGAAGGGATATGAGACACCTTGTCTAGGAGATTTCAAAACAGTAACTCAATAACTTATTCTAAGTAATTATATTGTTCCCTGGAAAGAATAAATGGACATAGCTTATATAAAGAATATGTGCATCTTCCAGCTACCTGTGATAAACCATGATTTAACTTCCTAGGAACAAGAGATTATCTCTTAAATAATATTAGAGATAATTTCAAAGAATCCTAAATCTGATATTTTTTTCTCTCGCCTTTCTTCTCCCCTAACTAAAATAAAGGACAGTATCTATGACTATAGATAAAACAGGCCTGGGAATTATTCTTTGTTGCACATAAAGTTAATAAAAAAGTACTTTCTCCTCCCAGATGACATTTAAGCCCTGCCGGTATCCCAATCACTCACTCTCTGTCCCTCACCTAGATATTTCCTTTTGTAGTAATCTTGTTCTTCTTGTAGCAACACAATTCTCTCCAACAGCCTTCTATATTCTTGTAGGCAATGGGCTGTGTCTTCCCTATCAGCACACAGGACACAATGAAAGAGATCTAGAGGTCCAGCATTTAGTGCAGAGCCAGGGAGAGAGGTTTTGGCAATGACATGGCCCTAATTACTTATGAGCACTGTCAGACAAACCACCCAATTAGACCCCTGCTGCCACCTTGCTTCTGTACTGCTGTAGTCTGATCTTTTCCAAAGCCAAGTCCACCCAGCCATTAAAATAAATAAGAAGGCTGATACTGCCTTTCAGTTTCTTTGCAGAAGAATAAGTTAAGAATGAACATCATACACACACACACACACACACACACACACACACACCCAGAACCAGTGGCATTGAAGATTTCATCATCTGTCTGACAAGAGGATATTTAATTAACTCTCATACCTGTCTTTCCCTGCAAAAGACAAACAAATAAAGCAGCTTTGGAAGAATAATTTAATTCAAGATGTAAAACCAGCATCAGATTAAAAAACCAAAACAAAAAAAAAGAAGAAGAAGCAGTAGGAGTCTGCAGTGTTTAATTATCGAGGATAAGGAGCCTAAGGACTCTTGTTAAGAGCATGGCTACCAAACATTCTTCTGAAGTTGGGACCCAGATGGTACTGATTCACTGAAAAAAATATATATATAATATATATATATACATATATATTTATAAATATATATATACATATATATATGTATATATATAAAATAAACCCAGGCCATGTCAGAAGACAAAGAGCGTAGCTCTAAAAATGCATCTGGAGTGTGAAAGTAGCTCTACTATCTCACTTTGGAAATGTGTATATGGAGAATTATTTTCCCAGTGGGTTTGCAGTATTAGAGAAGAATCTTTTCCCACCATTAATTTATTCATGCAGAGGGGCCCTAGCTTCTTCCTCCATCCTTAATCAGTTTGCATGTGGGAACAGAAGTCATTTATTTGTTGATGAATTTGGAAGGTGTACCTGAGTGTGCTCAGTTTTACTCCTCCTGCTCTCCATTTTGAGACTGAGCCTGTTAGCAGGAAGCTTCTCTTTTCTGCCGCAGTCCCCCAAAGGTAAGCATTTGATTTTCTAGTTTCTCCTGTGATAAGATTAAGCATTAACAAGATCATTGTATCATCATATCAATTAATATGCATCCATTCAAAGTTATAAAAATTGGAGAATTGTCTTAGGGGGAGTTCTCAAATTGAGCAACATGGGTCAGGAAACCCTAGGATGCATTTACAAGAAATGTCAAACCGAAAACAAGTTATTTTACTTCCTGTAGCTACTATTACATTTCCATGAATAATAGTTTGGAGCAATTAATAAAACGAGCACATTTGCCTGGCCTTCTGCAACCAGTCATTTGCTTCTTTTGTGACAACTTTAATAATGGTTTGTTCTCCATTCCCTGTGAAGGATTCCACACACTGTGGCCTCAGACTCTTTCTTCTGACTGATTTTTCTCTCTCAAAACATCTTGATTCATAACTGGCTTTGCAAATTTTTGTGTCAAGTCTAGTTCTCCTCTTTTCCCCCAATAGACAGTGCTTTGGACTGTCTCCTGATTTCCAAGCTTTTCAATCTGGGAGATAAAATGTCCTCACCTGAGGACATTTTTTGATATTTTGTTCAGATAGAGTAGGAGGGAGAGAGAGAGAAAAAAACATTGATGTGAAAGGGACACACCAAGCAGTTGCCACCTGCTCAACCCAACCAGGGCCAGGGACAGACTGCAACTGAAGTACGTGCCCTTAGCGGGGACCGAACCTGGGTCTCTCTAGACCGCAGGCCGACGCTCTAACTGCTGAGCCAAACTGGCCAGGGCTCAACCTGGGATATATTTTTTTCCTCTTTATACGTCTGACATAGATAGCCAATAATAATCTCCTCCTATAATGTAGCTCAGATCAAAGTTTAGGCCCTTTGAAGGATTCATGTCCAACTTTTACCATGTACCAGGAGCATTTAAAATACTACAATACTGCCCGGGCCCTGTGGAGCTCAGTTGGTTGAGCATTATCCCATGCACCAAGAGGTCACCAGTTCTATTCCCGGTCAGGGCACATGCCTGGGTTATCAGATCCATCCTCACCCAGTAGGGGGGGCATGCAGAAGGCAGCCAACCAAAAGTTCTCTCTCATTTCTCTCTCTCTCTCTCTCTCTCTCTCTCTCTCTCTCTCTCTCCCCCCCCTTTCTCTTTCTAAAATCAAAATGTATTTTAAAAATATAATACCACCAATAATATAAAAATACATAACACAAGGTTATTAATTCCAGCATTTTTTATAAATGCAAAACATTGGGAGTTTTCCAAATGTCCCTGCATAGGAAATGAATTGAATAAACTATGATTTATCCTCATAATAGAGAACTATGCAGTATGAATGAGAAAGATCTTTATGAAGTGATGTGGAGGAATTTCTTGGTTATACTGTTAAGTGAAAAGGGACAACATACCTATGAGTGTCTATAGTAAGCTACTTTTATATAAAGAAAAAGGATATAAAATATATATGTATCTGACGATTTGTGCAAAAATAAACACAAGAAGGATAAACCAGAAACTAATGAGGTTGGCTACCAAAAGGGAGAAAGTGAGATTGGGGTGAAAATAATAGGGGATGGGAATGGGGTAAAAAGGTGAAGGGGGAGTCATACCTTTCTGAATGTAGCTTTTGTAAGAAAATATTTTTTCTTTATTGATTTTAGAGAGAGAGGAAGGGAGAGGGAGAGAGAGAAAGAAACACTGAGAGAACATCAGTGGGCTGTCTCCTGCATGCTCCCCACTGGTGACCAGGCCCACAGCCAGGGCACGCGTCCTGAACGGGAATCAAACTGATGACCTCTTGGTGCATTGGTGGACATTCAACATTCAACCAGTGAGTCACACCAGCCGGGCTTGAATGTAGCTTTTGTTCTGACTTTTAAAATAGACCTAAAAATGAATGAATGAATAAAATCAACTGAATTGCCAACGATACCCAAAATAGAATACAAAAAAAAAATGAATTAAACTATATTACAAATAAATGATATAACTACATTGAAATAAGTAGAAGAAGAAAATAATTTAAATAACCATGGAAAATCATTTTTGATTATGTATTCTGTAAGGCAAAAATAAATGTATACAAATATCCTCTATTTCATAAATTTGATTTTCACAGAAGTATGGTTTAGCAATTCTGAAACAACCTCGTATATATACAAGAAATGAACAGATAAATAAACAGATAAATATTGTGACTAATGAAGGCCGCATTTCTCAGTGTTGGAAAAAAAAAAGCTGGATGGAAGAACTGTTATTTTCACTATTAAATCTAATATATCTAATATTTCAAAATAAAAAAATTTAAATGCTATATTTAAGCCTCTTATTAGCACTATTGTGTAGATGTTACTCCTCCTTAATACAGTGTTATTAAATTGGAGTAAAAATAGAAAGTACATACATTAATATTACTAAACAAATGAAATATTAGCCCTAAGTCTATTTGACTAATATGAACAAGTTTTCCCAATAAACTAACCTGCTAAATCTTTTCATGGTTGATGAGTTCTAAAATTGAATATGACAAGAGTCATCTTTGTCTTTTCCTCATGGCCCAACATGTAATGGAAAATGATATTAACATACTTCTGCTTTAGAGGACAACAGAGGCCAGGAACAGTTATGTAATACTACAACAAAATAAATAGTGATTGCTTCCAAATTTACCTAGAATCAAAATCGACTGAACAAATTAAACAGTAACATCTTCTGTAATCTTTATGCTGTATATCACCACTTTAGTAAAGGGAAGTGGCTTGTCTACCTTATCTTGAAGAGATCACATCATTTAGAGGTCTGTTGTATATATGCCAGACTCTCTGCTTAAAGCTTTATATGCAGTATTAACTTCCATCTTCACAGTCTTCTCTGGGAGCTGGTGTAATCCTCATTATCACAGGAGGACATGGGATGGGGTAGAAAACTAGCACAATGGGAAATTTGAATCTAGATTTTTAGTCTGACTTGCTCTTACTAACTGAACAAAATGTTCAGTATAAATGGAGGATAAGTGCATTTGACTGTAATATGCTGTCCTTGTCTCTTCTTTCTTTGGTCTCTTTGGAAACTCAGTGTGCTTCTAGTACATAATTATGACTGCTGATTTCTCAAAAAGGTCAAGCAGTGCCCCTCAAGGGGCATTTTTCCATCACATACTATACAAGCATATCTCTTCCAGCTTTGTCATTCGTGGTTATAGATTTCCTATATTTTCAATTATGTTTTTTTGGGGGGGAGGTTAAATCAAATTTGAGGGCAATGAAGGGTTAATGAAATGATTGTGGTGTAATTCCTCATTATTAAACATCTCCCCTTTAGTTGTCACCTTCGATGATTTTATTTGGGAATTTAAAAAAAGAAGAATCTCCTGGGGCAGCATAACAGAGCAGGATACTAAAGGAAAGGAGAGCTGCATGTTTGTCAGTGATTTTGATCACAGTGGAAAAGCATGTTACTTGTCAAAGGTGCTATTAGGAAACTCACTGAGAAATGAAAAGTGGAACCAGAAAAAAACAACCCACTTTGCTTTCCTCATCACTCAGGAATATTTGTATTTGTTTGTTTAAAATGACAGTTTGAAATGTAAGACAGAAAATGCCTGGGTGACTGAACCTTTGTTTTCTGTTTGGTGCTTATCGTATATGGGGATCCAGAAACCCAGTTATTACCAACCCTTCTCCCCTCTCCAAAGTGACTTCAAAATGATGTGATTAGAACCCTTGGAAATTAAATTGTATTTTAATTAAAGGAATAAAAAGTAAAGCAGAGGGGAGATGGCAACAATAAATATGTGGTGTTGTGTTTAACCTAAAGCGAAATATATTTGCTCTATTCTTAATCTTTATTACATAGCCATTTTGTGGAAAGTGTTCTGGTTGATGCTTTACTTTTCTGATGAAAAAAGCATTTATATTACTCAAGCTGTTAAAATAATGGATAGGAGTGTCAACTTTTTTGGTTTTTGTGGTTTTTCCCCAGTTTAGAGGCATGGCACATGATCGTCCTGGGCTCTAAGTCTCCACATTTCTTTTGGAAAAACACACTGGCCCCAGGAAGAATTTGGTTTGATTCATATAGAGATCCCACATTTAATTATATCTGCACAGACCTTTATTCCAAATAAACTCACATTCTGAGGATCCATGGAAAATACATCTTTGTGTGTGTGTAGGGGGGTGGCGGGGACTAAAATTGTTTCGTTACTTTCTTTTATTGGGAAGCATATAGTTTAACTCACTACATGGCAGTTACCACATTATATTATAATTCAGTTGTTGTTTTATCTTTCTCCTAGACTACAGCTCCTCAGATGTAAGGCTCATGCCTCACTCATTTTGCATACTGGTATTTAGCACTCTGGCACACAGTTGAAACTCAGTGACATGTTGTGTATATACACGAATGAAAAAATCTTGAACACTTCTATATGTATTTCCAGGCTTTAATTTCCGAATCTGTAAAACGAAAGGCTACTTCAATAGATTTATTTTGATCCCTTTCAACATTTAATGAATAGTAAAAATAGGCAGGGCACTAAAATCTGGTACTCTCAGCCTCTTAGCAAAACTTTTCAAAAGGATTATCCCTTTTATCCTTTGATAATTTAAAATAAATTGATCTGGGGAAAAGAAGTGTTTTTTTTTTTTTAATTTTGTTTTTGTTTGTTTTACTTTTTTAAATGTGTTTTTCATACTGCTTGTCTTGGATGTAAGCCTATGTAGCAGTATATACTTGGTGCCCTCATAGTGACATAAATATCTTATGAGTGAGAAACTGGACCTATGATCTGACAGGAAAGAACTTGTTTATGGAGATAAAGTAATAGAACTTTCAGTCAAGCATAGTTGATGCCATGCTATGGAGCCCAGCTTCTCTTTTCCCAGCGGAGACAAACATTTTTCCTAACTGTTAAGAATGTTGGCAAATGACAGTGTTCAGCTGAGTCAATTTCTAGAAAGTGCCCTTAAAGGGGTGGGAAACTTTTTTTCTGCCAAGGGCCATTTGGATATTTATAACATCATTCGAGGGCCATGCAGAATTATCAACTTAAAGATTAGCCTGCTGTATTTGGTCAGACTAATTTGATGAGGCATGCGATGCTAGCTGGTATTGAATTCACAGGCCTTATATGGCCTGTGGGGCAGATGTTCCCCACCCCTGCTAGAGGAAGACAAGTTCTTTGTCCAAGTCATGGACCTTACTGGGGGTATGCCTCAATCAGTGTAGTGGGGAACAGTAAGGGATATAAAGACCCAGCCCCCTTGTTTCAGGGCCAGGCATTTCTGAAGGGCCACCTTGGCACCAGAGCTCTGGTGGCATCAGCTTTTCAGTCCAACCCCTCTCTCTACCCAGGTATACTTCCTTCATACCCAGTCAGGTGTTGAGCTTGAGGGCATGCTCCGTTACACTCTGTGTGCAAAGCTCTGTTCCAGAGTCTATTTTCCTTGGGCCTAAACCCAAGACACCACGCCTGCTCTCGGGCAGTCCTTGCATAGCCTTACTCTTTAGAGCGGCACTGTCCAATATGGTAACCACTAGCCATATATGGTTGTATACATTTAAATGAGATAAAACTGAATGAAGTAAAAACAGAATTCAGTTCTTCAGCCACACTAGTCATGTTTTAACTGCTCAATAGCCACATGTGCCTAGTGACTATAATGTTGAACAGCAGAGATATTTTCATCATCTATTAGTCAGTGTTGTAGTGTGCTTGGGTTGCCATAACAAAATAC
Organism: Molossus molossus; assembly: GCF_014108415.1. Classification (NCBI taxonomy): domain Eukaryota; kingdom Metazoa; phylum Chordata; class Mammalia; order Chiroptera; family Molossidae; genus Molossus; species Molossus molossus. The sequence goes on along the minus strand of NW_023425403.1, from coordinate 24,003,937 downwards.
CATAGACAGTGATTTAAACAGCAGATACTTATTTCTCACAGCACAGTCATGTTCTGATGAGGACTATTTCTGGCTTACAGATGGCCACCTTGCTGTGGCCAAGGAAGAAACAGAAAGTAAGCTCCCAGGTGTCTCTTCTAAGAAACAGGGTACGCACTAATCCCATCATGACCCCTCCACTATCATGGCCTCATCAAAACTGATTACTTTCCAAATGCTCATCTTCACATACTATTATTTGTGGTTTAGGGATTCAATATATGAATGCTGGGAGGACATAATTTTGTTTCTATCACACAGTGCTGCTTTGGAGCACAGAAGACTCCGGTTATACTTCTGAGCCTCTGTTACACTTCTAACGCAACCAGGAACTCTCTCTATAGTCCTTGGTTGCTTTTTTCCCCTAACTTTGCAGTTATTTTCTGAGAATGAATATACCTCCAAAATAATTGTACTAGTTTATTAATTTACTGGTAGTCATTATTTTATTGAAAAGGTAGAATACAACTCTGTTGTATAACCAGATAGGTTTATCTTATTTCCTTTCCACCACTGTTTGTTTATTTATTTATTTTTGTTATAGATGTTTCTCCTTTTTTTCCCATTGACACCCTCGTCCCCATACCCCCCACCCCGTCCCCAACTTTGTTGTCCATGTCCATCAGTTTTGCGTACATGCATATAAGTTCTGTGGTTTATCTCTCCGCACCTGCCCCTCCCCCTCTTCTGAGAGTTGTCAGTCTGTACCCTATTTCCACGTTTCTCGGTCTACCCTCTCCTCAGACTGTTATATTCATTATATTCCACAAATAAGTGAGATCATGTGATATTGGTCTTTCTCTGCTTGGCTTGTTTCACTTAGGATAATACTCTCCAGGTACCTCCATGTCATCTCAAAGGATAAGAGTCTTTCTTTCTTACAGCTGCATAGTACTCCATTGTGTATATGTACCACAGCTTTTTTATCCATTCGTATACTGATGGACACTTGGGCTGTTTCAAGATCTTAGCTATTATAAATAGTGCTGCTATGAACATGGAGGTACATATATTCTTTCTTATTTTTTAATCCTCACCTGAGGACATTTTTCCATTTTTTGTTCAGGTAGAGTAGGAGGGAGAGAGAGGAAATGAGAGAGAGAGAGAAACATCTACGAGAAAGGGACACATCGAGTTGCTGCCACCCGCACGACCAACCAGGGCCAGGGAAAAACTGCAACCGAGGTACACACCCTTAGTGGGAACCGAACCCGGTTCTCTCAGGACCGCAGGCCAATGCTCTAACCGCTGAGCCAAACTGGCCAGGACTACATATATTCTTTCTGATTGGTGTTTCAGGCTTCTTAGGGTATATTCCTAGAAATGGGATCAGTGAGTCAAATGGAAGTTCATTTTTTAATTTTTTGAGGTAACACCATAGTGTTTTCCATAGTGGATGCACCAGTCTGCATTCCCACCAGCAGTGTACTAGAGTCCCCTTTTCTCCACACCCTTGCCAACACTTGTTGTTTGATTTGTTGATGGTGGCCATTCTGACAGGTGTGAGGTGATACCTCATTGTTGTTTTAATTTGCATCTCTCTGATGATTAGTGATGTTGAGCATTTCTTCCTATGTCTCTTGGCCATTTGTATGTCCTGTTTGGAGAGGTGTCTTTTTAGCTCTTCTGCCCATTTTTTAATTGGGTTCTTTGTCCTTCTTTTGCTGAGTTGTATGAACACTCGACATATTTTGGAAATTAAGCCTGTATCTGATGTATCATTGGCAATTACACTCTTCCATACATTGGGTTTCCTTTAAATTTTCATGGTTGTTTCTTTTGCTGTGCAGAAGCTTTTGAGTTTGATGTAGTCCCATATGTTCATTTATTCCTTTGTTTCGGTTGCCTTAAGTGATGTATCAGTGAAAATTCTGCTGCGTATGATGTGCAAAATTTTGTTGCCTACATTTTCTTCTCGGATTTTTATGGATTCATGAGTCATGTTTAAGTCTTTTATCCATTTTGAATTTATTCTTGTGTATGGTATAATTTGATATTCTAGTTTTTTTTTTTGTTTTTTTTTTTTTGCATGTAGCTGTCCAATTTTCCTAACACCATTTATTAAAGAGGCTGTCTTTACTCCACTCTATGCTCTTGACACCTTTGTCAAATATTAATTGAGCATAATGTTTTGAGTCAATTTCCGGGTTATCTGTTGTGTTCCAGTGCTCTATATGCCTGTTTTTGTGCCAAAACTGGGCTGTTTTGATTACAGTAACTTTGTAGCAAAACATGATACCTGGTATTGTGATCTCACCTACATTGTCCTTCTTTTTCAGATTACTGTGGCTATTCGGGATCTTTTTTGGTTCCATATGAACTTTTGAAGTATTTGTTCTAGTTCTGTGAAATATGTCATTAGTATTTTAATGGGGATTGCATTTATTCTATAGATTGCTTTGGGTAATATCGACATTTTAATGATGTTAATTCTTTTAATCCATGAACAAGGTATGTGCTTCCACTTTTTTATATCTTCCTCTATTTCTTTTTTCAATGACCTATAGTTTTCTGCGAATAGGTCCTTTATTTCTTTGGTTAAGTTTATTCCCAGGTTTCTTAATATGTTTGCTGTGATGGTAAATGTGATCGTTTCCCTTTCAGTGAGTTCATCATTGGTGTATAAGAATGCCGTCGATTTCTTGACATTAATTTTGTATCCTGCTACGTTGCCAAATTCATTTATTAAGTCTAGTAGATTTTTAAAGGAGTCTTTAGGGTTTTTTATGTATAATATCATGTCATCTGCAAATAATGACAGTTTCAATTCCTCCTTTCCTATTTGGATCCCTTTTATTTTTTCTTCCTATTTGATTGCTGTGGCTAAGACATCCAGTACAATGTTATATAAGAGTGGCAAAAATGGGCATCCTTGTCTTGTTCCTGTTCTTAAGGGAAATGCTTTTAGTTTTATGCCCATTGAGTATGATGTTGGCTGTAGGTCTTTCATATATGGCCTTTAGTATGTCTAGATATGACCCCTCTATTCCCACATTGCTGAGTGTTTTTATCAGAAATGATCCTGGATTGTGTCGAATGGCTTTTCAGTGTCTATTGATATGATCATGTGGTTTTTATCTTTCATTTTGTTTTTGTGGTGTATCACATTTATTTATTTGTGAATATTGTACCACCCTTGCATTCCTGGGATGAATCCCTTTTGGTCATGGTGAATAATTTTTTTGATGTATTGCTGGATCTGATTTGCTAGTATTTTGTTCAAGATTTTGGCATCTATGTTCATCAGGGATATTGGGTTGTAATTTGCTTTCTTTGTAGTGTCTTTATCTGGTTTTGGAATTAGAATTATGCTGGCCTCATAAAACAAGTTTGGAAGTCTTCCTTCTTGAATTTTTTGAAATAGCTTGAGGAGAATGTGGTGTTAATTCTTCTTCGAATGTTCGGTAAAACTCCCCCATGAAGCTGTCCGGGCCTTGGCTTTTATTTGCTGGGAGAGTCTTGATTACATCTTCAATTTCCTTAATTGTTATTGGTCTGTTCAAGTTTTCTATCTCTGCCCAGTCAAGTTTTGGGGAGACTATGTTTTTCTAGAAATTTGTCATTTTTCATAGATTGTCAAATTTGTTGCCATATAATTGTTCATAGTATTTGTTAACGATGCTTTGTATTTCTGTGGTGTCAGTTGTTACTTCTCCTCTTTCATTTCTGATTTTGTGTATTTGGGTTCTCTCTCTGTTTCTCAGTGAGTCTAGCTAAGGGTCCATCAATTTTGTTTATCTTTTCTTTTTTTTTTAAATCTTTTTATTTTTTTTATTTTTATTTTTTTATCCTCACCCGAGGACACTTTTCCATTTTCTGTACAGATAGAGTGGGAGGGAGAGGAAGAGAGAGAGAGAGAGAAACATCGACCTGAAAGGGACACATCGAGTGGCTGCCACCCGCACGACCAACCAGGGCCGGGGACAAACTGCAACCAAGGTACATGCCCTTAGCGGGAACCGAACCCGGATCTCTCCGGACCGCAGGCCGATGCTCTAACCGCTGAGCCAAACCGGCCAGGGCAATTTTGTTTATCTTTTCAAAAAAACAGCTGTTTGTTTCATTGATTCTTTAAAAATTTTTTTTTCTCTGTCATTCATTTCTGCTCTGATCTTTACTATTTCCTTCCTTCTACTTGCTCTGGGTTTTTTGTTTGTTTGTTTGTTTGTTTGTTTTCTAGTTCTTTAAGTTGTGAGGTTAGATCGTCAATTGGAAATTTTCTTCTTTCTTGAGGTAGGCCTGTAGTGCTATGAACTTCCCTCTCAGTACTGCTTTCACTGCATCCCATAGATTTTGTGTTGCAGTGTGCTCATTTTCATTGGTTTCCAGAAAGTTTTCAATCTCTTCCTTGATCTCCTCGATAACCCATTCATTGTTGAATAACATGCTATTTAGCCTCCATGTGTTCAAATGTCTTTGCATGTTCTTGTTGCAATTGATTTCTAGTTTCATGCCATTGTCATCTGAGAAGATGGTTGATATGATTTCAATCTTCTTGACCTTGTAGAGACTTAGTTTGTGTCCTATCATGTGGTCTATCTTTGAGAATGTCCCTTGTGAGCTTGAGAAGAATGTGAATTCTGTAGTTTTGGGGTGTAATTCTCTGTAGATATCTATTAAATCCATTTGGTCTAGTGCTTCATTTAGAGCCTCTCTTTCCTTGCTCATTTTTTGTCTAGAGGATCTACCCAATGATGTCAGCGGGGTGTTGAAGTCTCCTGCTATGATTGTATTGCTATCGATTTCTCCTCTGAAGTCTCCCAGAAGATTTTTAATATATTTTGGTGCTCCTATATTGCGTACATATATGTTTACCAAGTTTATATCTTCCTGTTAGATAGATCCTTTCAATATTACCTAGTGACCTTCTTTGTCTCTGGTTATGGCCTTCATTTTGAAATCTATTTTATCAGATATGAGTATTGCTATTCCAGCTTTCTTTTTTCTTTTTGTTTGCTTGGAAGATTTTTTTCTATCCCTTCACTTTCAACCTATGTGAGTCTTTTGTTGTGAGGTGGATCTCTTGTAAACAGCATATATATGAGTCATGCTTTCTTATCCAATCAGTTACTCTATCTTTTTATCAGAGCATTCAATTCATTTACATTTAAGGTGATTATTAATATGCACTTATTTATTGCCATTTTTGTTTAGTGTGATTATATTTTTCTTTCTATTTTTTCTACTAATTATAGCAGTCCTTTTAACATTTTTTGCAGAGCTGGTTTGGTGCTCGTGTATTCCCTTAGCCTTTTTGTTTGGGAAGCTCTTTATTTGACCTTCTATTTTGAATGATAGCTTTGCTGGATAGTCTTGGATTTAGATCTTTGTTTTATATGACCTTGATTACATCATGCCATTCCCTTCTGTCCTGCAGTGTTTCTATTGAGAAGTCAGTTGAGAGCCTTATGGGGGTTCTTGTGTAGGTAACCTGTTGGTTATTTCTTGCTACATTTAGAATTCTCTCTTTGTCTTTAATTTTTGGCATTTTAATTACTATGTTTCTTGGTGTAGGCCTGTTTGGGTTCTTCTTACTTGGGGCTCTCTGTGCTTCTTGAACTTGAATGCCTTCTTCCTTCACCAAGTTAGGAAAGTTTTCTGTCAACTATTTCTTCAAATATAGTCTCTCTAACCCATACTTATTTTCTTCCTCTTTGGGGACTCCTATGATGCAAATATTACTATGTTTCCAGTTGTCTTAAGCTGTCTTCCTGTTTTTAAATTGTTTTTTCCTTTTGGTTTTCTGATTGGTTGATTTTTTCTACCCTGTCTTCTAATTCACTGATCCGGTCTTCATATTCCTCTGCTCTGCTGGTTAGTCCTTCCAATGTGTTCTTAATTTCTTCTATGTCATTCTTCATTTTCACCTGGTGGTTTTTAATTTCCAGTTGGTTGATTTTTAATTTTTCTAGGTCTTTACTCTTGGTGTTGATGTTCTTACTCATGCTGTTGAGCTTCCCTAAGATCATGGTTCTGAATTCTACCTTTGATAACTTGCTTAACTGCATTTCATTTAACTCATCTTCAGTAGAGTTCTCTTGTTCTTTCATTTGGGATTTGTTTCTTTGTTTTACCATTTTGGCTATCTCAGTGGGTTTTGGAGCCTGCCAAATTTTCCCTGTGGGTGTTGGTGTTCTGTTGTTTGTGGCTCCCTCTCCTGGGTTTGGATGAGCATGGGAGGACCCATGTTAAACACCACTGTCAAGTCTTACTTTCTTAGGTAGATTTGCAAGCCTAGGGAAGGTTCAGTTAGCCTGTAGCTTGTTGCCTGGAGGCCATTTATCCAGGTTACTTGAACAGCTGGTGTTCTCAGTTGAATGAAGATCTCCCTCAGGTGTTCCATATAAGAGGATTTCTCGAGGGTGGGGCAGATGCTGGTTGTTAATGAGCCTCAATTTGCATTTTAATGTCCCACCTGGGTAGGGTTGAATCTAGCAGATGGGGGCCGCTACCTCTCCCCAGAGCCCTGGAAAGGTGTAAGATGGCACCGTCCTGTGTGGCCGCAACTCAACAGAAGCTCTGAGCTCTCTCCAAATCCTTTGTGTCCTCACATAGTTTTAGTCCTGTCCGCCCTCCCTTTGCCAGAGCCCAAGGTGAGTGACTGGTTATTTGAGCACTCTGTCTTGGCTCTCTGTGCTGTGGAGCAGGCTTGGGATTTTAACCTCTACGGTGCTGCTCACAGCTAAGACCACTGTTATCCGTGGGCTCCCAGCCCACCTCTTGTGCCTCCACAATCCTACCAGGATCAATTTAGTGTTCCTGGTTATATGGTCCTTGCAAGCTATGTTTCTGTTGCTTTTTCCTAACGGTTTGTCTTTATTTTAGTTGTAATTCCAGTTTTGTCCTTGGAGATGGTCTGTGTAGCTTCCATTCACTCCGCTGCCATTTTGGAATTCAGTACCTAGTGTTTTCTCTTCTCTTTTCTTCTCTTCTCTTCTCTTCTCTTCTCTTCTCTTCTCTTCTCTTCTCTTCTCTTCTCTTCTCTTCTCTTCTCTTCTCTTTTTTAAGAGGAGGATGTGATAGAATGGAGAGCAGATTTTAGAGCCATGATATTCTTGGATCCTATGCAAATAGTAATCTGTCGGTCTCCTCTGAATGCCCCCACAGAAATATGTCTGTGTTCTGTCATGGGATTCCCAGGTCTGCCTTCTATACTGGATGCCTTTTTCTGGATTCACTTTGTTGTGGCGCAACAGAGTCAAAGAAAGACCACTAGAGAATTGAAGTCCAAATAAGAGCCGTTTATTATCCAGCCGGCATCTGATTCTGAACACCCCTGTGACAGTCTTTGGAATCAGCCCCAATATGCTTTATTATATGCCTTTTATATCTTACAGAAAAAAGATCTTCTTGATATAATACCCAGGGCCACAGAAATGCTTTATAGAATTAGTTTGCCTTACAGATAACAGGAATACCCAGGCATTTCAAGGTACAAGGTACTTAGTCCCAAGCTGCACAAACACAATGCAAGCCCAATTTTTTGAGATTGTGGGGGAGGTTGAGTCTCTGACTCAAGACCTCCAGGTTCTGTGGACTCCGTCAGACACGTAGCTGGCTCCCAACAATTTTTTGGTTCAGGGGGTCTTTACAAAACAGGTTCAGCTAGAGGTCACACAATGAGTTTCTAATCATCAGTTATGAAGCTATAAACAAGTCAGCTCGATAATTTACCAATCATCAATTTTGGGGTTATAAACATGCCAGCACAACTTTATGGGCATCCTCTTCCATTCTTCATAGTGTTACATCTGTTGAAAGCAACTGATGGGATTTTAGAAAGTTGACAGAAAGTAGAAAGGGAAGAATCTAATTGTAATAACAATGGCATTTAAAGATATATATGGAATATGGGTTGGAGATAAGAAAGAAGTAAAATACAGAACAAAACTAGAATATAAATACATTCTCTAATCTGGAATAACAATTTCATTCCTGTACTTCCAATTACATATGACATAACAAGGATGTAATACTAAAAATATACATATAGATGTCTGTGTGTGAATGGTGTCTCTGTGTGTGTGTGTGTGTGTACATACCACATGGTATTAGCTATTTGAGGATTGATTTGGGGGGTAAAAATTGGTAACCACACTTTTTTCTTTTTACATTTTAATTAATGCATTACATGTAAACAGTTTCTTAAAATGCCCTATACATTTTGACTCTTTAATTCATGCTAGTTCTTTTCTCCTTTTGTATACTGGTTGAGAAAAGGGAGTGAAAAAAAACTTCACCTGTAATAATGTTCCCCAAAATTTCTGAATACCAAAATTACTAGAAACGTTTAAATAAAAAATTTTATTTGCTCTTTAAAAATTATCATTGTTATTCACAGTGTAGAGAAGAAGGAAGAGAGAATTAATAACAATAACTTGTCTAAATGCACATAACTAAATAGTGATGGAAATGGTAGAAATACAAATTTGTACCCAGGGATTTTAAATCAAAGAGATTGTGACCTCTGTGCTAATTTTATAACTAGCTTCCTAAAATCCTGTCAGATGCTCATTGGTGAGTCCATACCACTAAGAATTAAGGTGGAATGACCATAAACAACTATTTGCATATAATAAAAGAAATATTATAGGTGACCATCAGGGCTTCTGGCTAATTGTATTCTTCTCCAGGACAATCACCCATAAATTATCTTATAGGAAAACAAAAAACTCCTAAGCACTAGGGAAAAGTCTTAATAGAGGGGAAAGAAAGGGAAGTAGAAGTGTTAAGTTCTTCAGGTGAATAGGTTCCTGGTGTATTGAAAAGTGTAAGTTGAGGGAGTAGCATGAGTTAAGGCTATGCAAGTGGGGAGTATATCTTGCAGGTTCTTTCAGGCTATTAAAAGATGTTTGAATGTATTCAGGGCATAATAGAAAGTTACTGAAAGGGGTTAAGTAGGAGAATGATATTACCCAATTCACTACATTTTCAAAAGATTTCTTCTAAGTGTCAAGAGAATGGATGTAGAGAGATGACAAGGATAGAAGCAAGAAGGCAGATGGTCAAAGAAACTTAAGGGTTTCTCGAGCAAGAAGAAAGGAGATTGTGTGCATTTGGAATACAGTTCAATAACTTCAAACCAGAAAGCAAAAATATGAGATTGGTGTTTTCATGTATTTTTACTTTTTTTTTTTTCTGTAGGAACTGCTATTTTAGGAGGAAGAATATTCAGAGAAATTAGCAAGTTATGATCTTTGTTATACTAAGTATGTCTCTTTTATATGCCCTAAGTCTTGGTACCCTGTAGTTAGTTGGGTTGTAAGGATCCCATTCAGCAGTCTTTATCTAGATTCCCAGTTCCAGGATTTAGCTACTTTATTAACCACTGTCTTTTAGACTTGATCACGTATTTCATTGTTCATTTTTGCTTTGATTAAATGTGGCTGATTTTGCTGTGCTAATGAGGCCTTTTGCTCAGCCCACAAGAACCATTGCCACAGCTTCTCTGGCTAGTCCTATTCCTTGTTTGACTTAACTCATCCTATCTTGATTCTAACAATGATTAATAACCTTTCTCTTGGTATCACTGCCATTCTGTCTTCCTGGAAATACTGGTCTAAACCATTCAATATAGGTTTAAAAAGCAGATCAAAGAGAAAAATAAAACAAAAACAGAAAACCAATAGCAAAGGTGCAGATGTTTGAGATGCATGAGTATAGTTGACTTGACATACCCTGGCAGAACGTAAATACTTTCCTATGTTCTTTCAGACAAACTACTCAGTCTTTACAGGTGCTCATTAATTTCTCATCACTTCTCTTTAGTATGCCTCATATTTTGACTTCCCCTTATTTTTGTTATTTTTCCAATGTTTACCAACCATAGTTTTAATGAACATCAAAGACAACTATTTATAAATTCCTTTTCTAGTGACATTATTTTATTTCTTTTAAAATTTCTACAAGATACCAACTTATTTCTCATCGGTATCCTTTGTGATTCTTCCATATCCTTTGAGTCTGCATCTTCCTCTTGTTTATTAGATCTTAGTTAACTTAAGATATCAGAGGTAAAGGTTCAGATGTAACTGAAACCAAGGTTCTATTGCTTGTCGCCACAAAAGCCAAACTTGTGAGACAGGTGCTGATGAAAAAGGAAAGAGGTTTATTTGCATACCTGTTATCCGAGAAGATGGGGGCACTCTTAGCCAAAGCCCTTCTCAACATCTTAGTGCAATCAGAGGTTTTTATAAGAAGGGAGAGGGAAAGCAGAACAAAGAAATCAAGGGAGGGGGTTGAAAAGTTCTCTATGTGCAAGCCAGTGCAGTCTGTTCTGATAAGGATCTTGAAACTGTTCAAGTCATGATCTGGTGTGCATCAATCATCCTGGTCTTTGCATTCCTGATTCTACATCTTCCTGGTTCTATGGTTGAAGGTTAGCAAATCTCCTAGAATTGGGATGATTGAATGTCAGAGTCTGCATCTTCTGAAATTAGTTCCAAGATTCCTATATAAACATGCTGTTTATCTATAAGCTACATATTAGTCAGAGTCAGCATTTATAGAAACAATGTCAAAAGAATGGTAGGGTAGGTTACAATTCCCTATTGTTACATAGAGAGATTTTTCATCTCAGCTTCCTGACTTGTGGTACTTAGAACTTTTTCCAGGGCACATTCTAGGTCCTCCTGCAAGGTTGCAAATTCAATACAATGCAATTAGCTGTTTTCCTGGCTTTTTTTTTTTTTTTGAAGAGCGGCAGGTATAAATCTTGAGTTTCATCATTATTGATGCTGCCAATTCTGTCCATCTGTCTAATTGTTATTGACCTTGGAAAGTAGTTTTTGACTTAGGCACAATGTAAAGTAATATTGATTACAGTAAATGAACTTTTCTGCAGTCACCAAGTCAATTAAGGAAAAAAAATATCAGAGTTGCATCTCATGTAACAAAGTCCAATTTTCATGTCACAGGTTCCTTGACCTAGGCCTGGATATTTGCAATACATACCTCCTTTTGTTTAATGTCAAAACCTTACTGCCTTGAGCAGAAGGATAGTAAAAAATCAGTCTGTACTCCTGCTGTTCAAATAGAACAGAAGGAAATTAGAACAAAAACAGATTTTACTTTTAATCCTTCAAATAAGAAGCTTTTCCACATGCATTTTTTTTTTTATCAAAGCAATATACATTTTGTTCTAGGTTAACAATCAACAAATCCATATCAAGAGGAAATCAGCATTTTGCAGCTGCCGTCACACTGGCAGGAGGCTCAATTCTGATTTTGCTGAGATGACTGATAATGATAGTATTGTAGGTAGATGAAGCACCTTTCACCCTGACTTGCTTTATAGAAATCACTCCTGCCAGCTGTGACTGCTGATGCTTAGGCCTCTAAGGACTTCGATGCAGTGACAGAAATGCCACATGGAGGGGGAATGGGAAGAAAAGCACAAGGCCTTAGGACAGATGTAGCTATGGCTAGAGGCCATTGAGGATCAGGGAAGAATTCTGAAGTTATAGAGTACTCTTGAAATTTGAAATTTGAATGGGGTATGAAGGTCTGCAACCTTGAGATCTGCTATGGTAACTTATCTACAGAAATTCACATTGGCCTTTGAACCCAGGGTCTCAGTGTCCCTGGGTTATAAAAGGAGAAAGTCAGCAGGTTTAACATATTATCAATATATCTCTTATTCTATTGAATTTTTATTGTATTTTCATAGTAATTTGTGCTGTGAAAATAAAAAATTGTTGGTGTATTACAGTGTATTTATTTGAGTACTCAATGCCTGGTAAACCCATGTATCATTATTACCAAAAGTGCATAGCTTACTTTTAATCATTCATTTAAACTCACAATATTATAACATATAGTTTTTTGGTTTTTTTCTATATGAGCCCCAAACTGTCATATGTGAATGACAAAGCTCATTGTTGTTGTTATTTTATCTCTGTGTCATAGAAAAAAATGAAGGGTTGTAAAATTGAAGCAACTTGTGTAAAACCACACTGGCAGCAACTGATTGTTTAATACCAGATCTAGAGATGCCTTCCTCTAGAAAATGTTACTAAATGAATATTGAGGCTAGTTTCAGCTTTGCTGACATGTATATTCAAAGTATGTCCCATAGAAAACTTACCACTCCTATGCCATAGAGTCTCAAACTCATAATCTACTAAATACCGTCTCCATTTAAATATGGACTTTCTTGGCAATCAGTATCCTATGACAATTGAAATTTTGTTTGTTTTAGAGATCATATTGCATTATTTCAGTGATTCATACTAGTTATAATGAAGAATCCTATGACATCACTGTCCAGTATGTGCTCCCCAATATGTTTATTTTATAGACTGCTTAATAAATTTCAGCCATCTGGTGTCCAAGACCAAAATACTGAACATCTTCATTACAGCATTTGATTGCTATTAATTTATTATAAGACAATAATTAGTATAATTATATTATCCCACTGAATAATTCAACCACTATCCCCTGCCTGCCTTTCTACAGATATAATACTTGCCACAGTTCTAATATTAGAGTCATCAAGTCTTTTGCCAATTTTACCCAGTGATAATTGGTTTAAATAAAAACTTCCCAATTCATTCCTATAGTTCTATAGATTTCTTATGAAGATTAAGTCACAGACATAAAATAGGGCTGTGTTTTTTGTGTTATCCCTCAGTGGCTGCCTCCTGTGGAGAGTTGAACAGGTTGTGCACTGAGCTATTGTACTTAAAGACCTTGCACCACACTGGGGACAGTAATTACTTCATTAAATCATTGAGTGCCTATTATGTGTGTTTTATCTTAAAAAAAAAAAAAGGAATATAGTTAAACAAGATGATCTACGTGTCTGTTTTTATAAAAACAGTATTTTAGTGTGTGGTGGTGGGGAGATATAAATAAATAAATAACTAAGAAAATATATTACAATGATATCACCTAAGTTCTGTTAGAATACTAAATTGTTCTTTCTTTCTTTATTTCTTTCTTTCTTTCTTTCTTTCTTTATTTCTCTCTCTCTCTCTCTCTCTCTCTCTCTTTCTTTTCTTTTCTTTTCTTTTTTCCTTCCTTCCTTCCTTCCTTCCTTCCTTCCTTCCTTCCTTCCTTCCTTCCTTCCTTCCTTCCTTCCTTCCTTCCTTCCCTCTCTCTCTCTTTCTTTCTTTCTTTCTTTCTTTCTTTCTTTCTTTCTTTCTTTCTTTCTTTCTTTCTTTCTTTCTTTCAACTTTTACTTCATGTATTTTGATGTTTTGGTATTAGGTGCATACATGTTTATAATTGCTCTGTTTTTCTGATGGATCCATACAGTTATTTGATGTGACTAAAATAAAATGAGGCGATGTGAGAGTAACTTGAGGGCTCTTTTAGAGGTGAGGAAGGGCATCTCTGAATGTGTCATTAAAACTAAGATCTGAATGAGAATGACCCAGCCAAGCCCTGATCTGGAAAAGAGTATTTCAGGCAGAGAGAAGTCCAAAGACCAAATAAAGAGAAAATGCTTGGCTGGAGTTTAGTAAGGAAGAGGTAAGTGATACTAGTTAAATTTAGGGAAGTGAAGAGAGGAGGAGCAGATTATATAGGAACTAACAGATAAGAGTAGAGTTCAGAATTTATTTTAAATGTAGCAAGGAGGGAGCAGAGTATTTTGTGCAATCACGTGGAGGTGAAAGAGAGCCTGACTTACTGCCAGAGTGCAAATTCACCATTTGATTTCAGCACAGTTAATATATTTAGGTGAAGCCTTGAACATTATGCTGTTTAAATTTTCTTTGACAGTTCCTGGGACTCAAGGAAGAACTGCAGTCCGATTTCTCTTTTATTTTTATGATTATAATTTTTAAATTTATCTTTATTATTGTAAATATTACAAATGTCCCTCCTGCTTTCCCCCAGTGACCCCTCCTCCCAGCCCCGTAACCCCGCCTTCACCACATTATTGTCTGTGTGTATTGGTTATACATATATGCAATAAGGTCTTTCGTTTCTCTCTTTAAAAAATCCTCACCTGAACATATTTTTCCATTTATCTTCAGATAGAGTGAGAGGGAGGGAGGGAGAAAGAGAGGGAGGGAGAAAGAGAGAGAGAGAGAGAAACATCCAGGTGAGAGAGCCACATCTGGCTACCTCCTGCATGGCCCAGAGCAGGGCCTGGGACCAAGCAGCAACCGAGGTACGTGCCCTTGACCGGAATCAAACCCTGGACTCTTTGGTCTGCAGGAAGATGCTCTAACTGCTGAGCCAAACCGGCCGGGGCTGGTTTATCTCTTTCTGTCCCCCACCCCCTTCTCTTTGAGGTTTGTCAGTCTGTTCCCTGCTTTCATGTCTCCAGATCTATTTTGTTCATCAGTTTATTTTGTTTATTCGATTCCACATATAAGTGAGATCAATTGATACTTGTCTTTCTCTGACTGTCTGATTTTTAGAAAGAATTATGTGAAGAATAGATTAGAGAGAGATCATACTGGAGATGGGTTAAACATTGTATTGGTTTTCTGTTAATGCATAAAAAAATTACCAGAAATATAGTGGCGTAAATAAGACTCATAATTCTGTATGTAGGTGAGAAGTCTGAGTGAGCTTAGGGTCTTGCAAAGCTGCCAGCAAGGGTAGGCTAAGATATGCTTTTATCTGGAGGCTGTGGAACATGTCCAAGCTGTGCTTCCCTGAGCAGCATTATCAGAAACTTAACACTGAAAGAGAGAAACTTAGGTCACTAATGCAGTCTAAGTAGTAACTAAAGAAATTAACAAGCAAGTAACAATAACAAACCCTGGAAAGGGACTAGAACATCTAAAATGTTCACTTTCAAACAACAACAAAATGATGACATATGCAAATAAACAGGAAGGCATGACCCATATTCTAAGTGGGGGAAGGAGGGGAAGCACACAACAGAAACTGCCTGGAAAAGTGAACAGATTTTGGATTTAAGAGATAAATACTTCAAAATAGCTGTTATTAATTTTTAAAGAACTAAAGAAAACCGTAATTACAGAAGTAAAGGAAGATATAGTGAGTGGGAGCAAAGTTGTACTGGGCTAAGGAAATGACTCCAGATAGTAATGTGAATCCATCAGAAATGTTAAAAAGTTAAAAAGGATGGTTAATATATCAAAAACTATAACCATATATTTGCTTTTCTTTTTTCTCTCATCTGTTTTAAAAGACAGATAATTATGCATAATAACTTACAATAAAGTATTTTTGGGGTTGTAACATTACTAGATACAATATGCATAACAATTATCCCACAGAAAGGGAGAAAACAAAGTATATAGGAGTAATGTTTATATATGTTACTGGAATTATGGTATAAAAAACTGAGGCTGATTATGATTAGTTAAGGTGTAAACTGTAGAGTCACCACTACAAAAATTAATAAAAAGTGAGAAAAATAAACAGTCAAGAAATTTAAAATTTTATTAGAAAATATTTGCTTAATGTGAAAGAATGCAATAAAGAAGAAGAGAGGAACAAAGTAGAAATGAGACACATATAAAGAAAAAAGTGAAATGGCAGATGTCAGTCCAGCTACACAGAAATAACACAAAGCATGAATGGATTAAACAAGATCCATTCAAAAGTCAGAGTATGTCAGACTGGATTAAAAAAATAAAAAGCAACAGCCAACTACACAAGAATCAAGCTTTATATTCAATGATAAAAGTAGATTACATGTGAAAAATAGAAAAAATATATTATGCAAACTGTGATCACAGAAAGATGAAGGGGTTATACTAATATGAAACAAAATAGACTTTAAAACAAAGAATATAACTGGAGATAAGGATAGTATATTTTTAATGATAAAATTCATAATAGTAAAAGAATCAATTTGTCAAAATGATAGAACAATTATAAATATGTGTGCTCCAAATAACAAAGCATCAAAATATATGAAACAAGCTTTACAGAAATGAGGGCCAATATTGAAAATTTATCATTCTAACAGGTGTGAGGTGATATCTCATTGTGGTTTTTATTTGTATTTCCTTTATCTTTAGTGAAGTTGAGCGCCTTTTCATGTACCTCTTGGCCATTTTTATGTCCTTGGAAAATTGTCTGCATATATTTTAATCAGATTTTTTTTTCTTTCTATTGAGTCATGTGAAGATACATACACACACACATGCCCACACACACATATGTGTATATGGTAAACCTCTTATTGGATATGCCATTTGGAAGTATTTTTTTTTGCCATTCTTTATATGGGTGAACTATATGACATATGAATTATACCTGGAAGCTGTTAAAAATATTTTTCCAATGGAAGACTTATTACTGATTCCCATGAATGTTTAGTTCTAAAATGTAAATAATATAGAAATACATTTTTATTTTCTTTCTTTATTTATTTTTAATTAATGAATTAATTTTTGTTATAGATGTTTCTCCTTTTTCCCCCATTGACACCCTCCTCCCCCTCTCTCCCCACCCTGCCCCACTTTTGTTGTCCATGTCTATTGCTCATGCATACATGCATATAAGTTCTGTAGTTTATATCTCCCCCCAACTCCCTCTTCTGGGGATTGTCAGTCTATACCCCACTTCCACATCTCTGGGACTACCCCGTTCCTCAAATTGTTATGTTCATTATATTCTACAAATAAGTGAGATCATGTGATATTTGTCTTTCTCTGCTTGGTTTGTTTTGCTTAGGATAATACTCTCCAGGTCCTTCCATGTCGTCTCAGAGGATAAAAGATCTTTCTTTCTTACAGCTGCATAGTACTCTATTGTGTATATGTACCACTGCTTTTTTTATCCATTTGCCTATTGATGGACATTTGGGCTGTTTCTAGATCTTAGCTATTGTAAATACTGCTGCTATGAACATGGGGGTACATATATTTTTTCTGATTGGTGTTTCAGGCTTCTTAGGGTATACTCCTAGAAGTGGGATCGCTGGGTCAGATGGAAGTTCAATTTATAATTTTTTGAGGTAACACCATATTGTTTTCCATAGTGGCTGCACCAGTCTGCATTCCCACCAGCAGTGTCCTAGAGTCCCCTTTTCTCCACACCCTCACCAATACTTGTTGTTTGATGATTTGTTGATGGCGGCCATTCTGACAGGTGTGAGGTGATACCTCATTTTTGTTTAAATTGCATCTCTCTGATGATTAGTGATGTTGAGCATTTCTACATATGTCTCTTGGCCATTTGTATGTCCTGTTTGGAGAAATGTCTATTTAGTTCCTCTGCCCATGTTTTCATTAGGTTCTTTGTCTTCCTTTTATTGAGCTGTATGAGCACTCTATATATATTGGAAATTAACCCCTTATCTGATGTATCATTGGCATTTATGCTCTCCCATAGAGTGGGTTCCCTTTCCATTTTGGTGGTTGTTTCTTTTGCTGTGCAGATTCTTTTGAGTTTGATGTAGTACCATGTATTTATTTTCTCCTTTGTTTCTGTTGCCTTAGGTGATGTATCAGTGAAAATTCTGCTGCGTACGATGTCTGAAATTTTGTTGCCTACATTTTCTTGTAGAATTGTTATGGATTCATGAGTCACATTTAAGTCTTTTATCCATTTTGAGTTTATTTTTGTTTATGGTGTAAGTTGAGGGTCTAGTTTTATTTTTTTGCATGTAGCTGTCCAATTTTTCCAACACCATTTATTAAAGAGGCTGTCTTTACTCCACTGTATGCTTTTGCCACCTCTATTAAATATTAATTGAGCATATTGCCTTGGGTCCATTTCTGGGTTCTCTGTTCTGTTTCACTGGTCTATATGCAGTTCTTGTGCCAGTATCAGGCTGTTTTGATTACAGTGGCTTTGTAGTGTAACTTGAAATCTGGTAATGTGATCCCTCCAACTTTTTTCTTCTTTTTCAAGATTGTTGTGGCTATTCAAGGTCTTTTTTGATTCCATATGAACTTTTATTTTTTATTTTTTTTGTTCAGATAGAGCGGGAGGGAGAGGGAGAGAGAGAGAGAAACATCGATGTGAAGGGACCCATCGAGTGGCTGCCACCCACACGACCAACCAGGGCCGGGGACAAACTGCAACCGAGGTACGTGCCCTTAGCGGGAACCGAACCCGGGTCTCTCTGTACCGCAGGCCAACACTCTAACCGCTGAGCCAAACCGGCCAGGGCCCATATGAACTTTTGAAGTATTTGTTCTAGTTCTGTGAAGTATGTCGTTGGTATTTTGATGGGGATTGCGTTGAATCTCTAGATTGCTTTGGGTAGTATAGACATTTTAATGATGTTCATTCTTCTAATCCATGAACAGGGTATGTGCTTCCACTTTTTTATATCTTCCTCTATTTCTTTTTTCAATGACCTGTAATTTTCTGTGAATCAGTCCTTTATTTCTTTGGTTACGTTTACTCCTAGGTATCTTGATTTTTTTTGCTGTGATGGTAAATGGGATTGTATTTTTAATTTCTCTCTGTGTGAGTTCATCATTGATGTATATGAATGCCATCGATTTCTTGATGTTAATTTTGTATCCTGCTACTTTGCCAAATTCATTTATTAAGCCTAGTAAATTTTGATGGAGTCTTTGGGGTTTTCTATGTATAGTATCATGTCATCTGCGAATAATGACAGTGTCACTTCCTTCTTTTCAATTTGGATCCCTTTTATTTTTTCTTCATGCCTGATTGCTGTGGCTAAGACTTCCGGTACTATGTTAAATAAGAGTGGCAAAAGTGGGCATCCTTGTCTTGTTCCTGTTCTTCAGGGAAATGCTTTTAATTTTTGCCCATTGAGTATGATGTTGGCTGTAGGTCTTTCATATATGGCCTTTATTATGTAGAGATATGATCTCTCTATTCCCAGATTGCCGAGCTTTTGTATCAGAAATGGGTGCTGGATTGTGTAGAATGCTTTTTTAGCATTTATTGATATGATCATGTGGTTTTTATCTTTCATTTTGTTTATGTGGCGTATCACATTTATTGATTTGCTAATATTGTACCAGCCTTGCATCCCTGGGATGAATTTCACTTGGTCATGGTGGATAATTTTTTTGATGTATTGCTGGATTCGATTTGC
Organism: Molossus molossus; assembly: GCF_014108415.1. Lineage (NCBI taxonomy): Eukaryota > Metazoa > Chordata > Mammalia > Chiroptera > Molossidae > Molossus > Molossus molossus. The sequence goes on along the minus strand of NW_023425403.1, from coordinate 23,984,934 downwards.
TAGTATTTTGTTCAGGATTTTGGCATCTGTGTTCATCAGGGATATTGGCCTGTAGTTTTCTTTCTTCGTAGTGTCTTTTTCTGGTTTTGGAATGAGAATTATGCTGACCTCATAAAATGAGTTTGGAAGTCTTCCTTCTTGTTTGATTTTTTGAAATAGTTTGAGAAGAATGGGTATTAGTTCTTCTTTGAATGTTCGGACACATTCCCCCGTGAAGCCGTCTGGGCCTGGGCTTTTGTTTGCTGTGAGAGTCTTGATTACATCTGCAATTTCTTTTGTTGTTATTGATCTGTTCAAGTTTTCTGTCTCTTTCCGGTTCAGTTTTGGGAGACTATGTGTTTCTAGAAATTTGTCCATTTTGCTTAGATTGTCGAATTTGTTGCCGTATAATTCTTTATAATATCTGTTAATGATCCTTTGTATTTCTGTGGTGTCAGTTATTTCTCCTCTTTCATTTCTGATTTTGTGTATTTGGGTTCTCTCTCTTTGTTTCTTGGTGAGTCTAGCTAAGGGTCCATCAATCTTGTTTATCTTTTCATAGAACCAGCTCTTTGTTTCATTGATCCTTTGAATTGTTTTTTTTTTTGGTCTCCATGCCATTTATTTCTGCTCTGATCTTTACTATTTCCTTCCTTCTACTTGCTCTGGGGTTGTCTTTTAGTTTGCCTTCTAGTTCTTTAAGTTGTGAGGTTAGTCTATTAGAAATTCCCATGAATGTTTAGTTTTAAAATGTAAATCATATACAAATGCATTTTTTAAAATAACAATCTTAAAAATTACACTATTTTTTTTTTTTGTACATGTTGCTTGAACCCACCCACTATTCTGATTTTCTATTTTAAATTACATCCGGATTATCACTCTAAAAAATTGGTGCCCCCAAAATGAACATAATGGTCATGCTAGAAGAGATCTCTCCTTCTCTTTACCTAGGCAGTCTCCTTTAAAGATACAATCTAATGTCACCTTAGATCATTTTTCTCTTTCTAAATGCTCACGAAAGAAGCTTTAACTTGTTAGTTCTGAACTGTGGACTCGAATCTGTATCAAACTCTTTTATTTATTTATATAAATTTATTTTATATATTTATATAAATTTACTTCTTGCACTTCTTAAAATTGCTTAGATGCCCTTTTCCAATCTTCATGCATTCTCAAAGTTTCCTGATCATATTTTAGGGATCTCAGTACCTTGATCTCATTATAACATTTTTACTTCTTTTAAAAACTTGACTCCAATTTCATCTTATCAATATTTGTTCTGAGTCATCTATATATCTATTTATCTATCAGTCATCCATCCATTTATTTACTTACCTAACTTGAAGCTCATTTTCTTTGAAAGTTAAGGAGCAGTTGATAAATTTGTCTTTAGAGCTTTCAGTTATTACCATTGTGTAAGCAATGCCAAGTTGAAGGTCTTTCTTTTTTTAAATTGATTTTTATTTATTTTTTATCTTTATTGTTGAAAGTATTACACATGTCTCCCCTTTCCCCCCCATTTACCCCTTCCTTCCCTTTTATCTTTTCTGTCAGAAAATAACTTTGAAAGCCCCCTTTGGGTTGATTAACCAAAAATATGAGCTCATGTAGTGCCTTCTCTTTTCTATACCATTTTATAATAAGTATACAGTTTTGAATTACTTAATGACAGGGATATGTTCTGAGAAATGCTTTGTTAGGTGATTTCATCGTTGGACAAATATCACAGAGTGCACTTACACAAACAAAGATGGTACAGCCTACTGCATACCTCGGCTTATGGGATGGCTTATTGCTCCTAGGCTACAAACCTGTATAGCATGTTACTATATTGAATAATGTAGGCATTTGTAACATAATATAAGTATTTGTGTATCTAAATAAATCTAAACATAGAAAGGATTTGGTAATAATATGGCATAGAAGATAAACAATGCTGTACCTATATAGGGCACTTATGGTGAATGGAGCTAGCAGGACTGGAAGTTGCTCTGAGTCAGAGTGAGTGTGAGTGAACCGAAGGCCTGGAACATGAATGAGCATGAACGCTTCTGCAGATTTTATAAACATGTTACACTTGGGCTGCACCTAATTATAACACATATTTTCTTTAATAATAAATCAACCTTATTGTAACTTTTTTACTTTATACACTTTAACATTTTTTAAACTTTTGACTCTTTTATAACACTTAGCTTAAAACACAAACACATTGCACAGCTGTATGATATTTTCTTTATATTCTTGTTCTATAAGCTATTTTGTATTAACCTTTTTGTTATACTGTTTAAATTTTTTTGTTAAAAAACTAAGACACAAACACACACTTTAGCCTGAGCCTACACAGGGTCAGGGTCATCAATATCACTCTCTTTCACCTCTACAACTTGTGCCCCTGGAAGGTCTTTAGGGGCAATGACATGCATGGTACTGTCATCTCCTATGATAACAATGTCTTCTTGTGGAATATCTCTTCAAGGACCTACCTGAGGCTCCTCTTGAGGAGACATCACACTCTTCAGAAATAGGTTCATGGTGATTTGCTTCTTTCTTTCATCGTGTATTTGCTTGCAAGGAAAACCCTCTGCCAAGGTGCTCCACAGGCACCACTGAACTCACAGGGGCATGGTGGGATATTAAATTTTCGAGGTAAACATGATCATAGTTGGCATTTATTGGACACCGTGTTAACGGCTAGCTAGAGGTAGTTCACAGTTTCAACAGCAAATCATGCTACCTTTCTTTTAGTGTCATGCATCATATTACTTTCATTTTGGCAGTTGTGATAAAAAGCAAATGTGGTGTGAAAATGGATGTGGACCAGGAAATGAGGATGGCAATATGTAATCTGATCCCAAGGTTTGAGAAGCTGTGCAGTGCCCAGCAGGTACTCACAGCCCATTAGTCAGTATTGAAGTTAAGAAGCAAATAAGTGTATTTTAATAATTTATTTCATGTGTATTATTTTTTCAGGCAGGTAATAAGTTAAGACATAAATACTCTCCAAGTGTCTGAACCTATTTTCTTAAACTGAACTGTTAGTTTTATTTGTTTGTTTGTTTGTTTTCCCAAGAGTGCCATGAAAAATCAGTGAGACAGTAAGGGCACTGAGAACCAAGAAAGACTGGGAGCCTCTGACCTAATGCAATAAAAGATGTTTGAATTTTCCATGTGGCTAAGTACTCCACATCTGCTTCATTTTTTATGTTAATTCCTTGATTCTCATTCATATGTATAATACATTATTGTTTATACAGTCTAAGTATAATAACATTTTAAAATAGTGTTCCTCATAAAACATCTATGGAAGGGGTTATGATACACTCACTGGTGTCACTTTTAGATTAATATAGCCTTGACCTCTCCTCCCCATCTGTGAAATAAGAGCATGGATTATTTTATATCCTCAGTCCCTTTCTAAGCTAGCATTCTGTGATGCTACAAACCTGGGAAATTCTTGAAATATAATGATGGGGTCATCTAGATGACCCCATGGTTTAGGAGAGAGAGAATGTCTTCTGTCTTAAAGCGGTGGTTTGAAATGTGTGTGTGGAGGTTGCACTGATGCAAATATGTCCAAAATAAAGGTTACCAGTGGGAGGCCTAGGATAAGTAGGTGTTGATATCTAGGTACTTGAAACCAGGATCACGTGGACACTGTGGAGTGGGCACTTTAAAAAAAATTATTTATTTTTATTGTTGAGAGTATTACAGATGTCCCCCATTTTCTTCCCCTCTGCCCACCTCCACCTGGCTCCTGCCCCATTTCAGACCTTCACCACACTATTTTCTGCATCCATGAGCTATGCATATATGCATATAAGTTCTTTAGTTAATCCTTTATAATTTTGCTTGAGTCTTGGAGTTGGAGGAAGGGCACAGTGCAAGAAAATGACCACGTTGTAGAGAGCCATACACTTAGAACTCAGCCCTGTCATCCAAGTGCCCTAAAATTTGTGTCATATGTATGAAGAAAAGTTCAAAACCATTTTCCTTTGATTCTTAAATGCAAAATCCCGGGATACTTCCTTTAGTGAGGCAGATAACAGCTAAACTGTGCATGCAGGCAGGCAGAGTTGGCTTTCTAGATATTTACGGAGATATAAGTGTCCCTGACTTTACTTTTCTAATATTGCAGGTGCTGTTTTTATACATGAATAAACTCTTAATTACAGTTCTGAAGATACCTTTATCATCCTGTCAATGCTATTTAAAGCAATATTGAATGCTTTCTCAGATACTTTTTTTGAAAAATGCTCTGCCTGTGTGGAGCATGCATTTTCTTTCATGCCCGTGCCTGTCACCCAGCTTCACTCCTTTATGCTTTGAATAGTTCTCTCATGCCTTCTGTGTATTGTATTAATATCTGTCACTTACTGCCTCTTATATCCTTTTTATCTCCATCTTCTCGGTTCCTCTGTGGGCTGAACTTTAAATTATTTTCTTTCTATTTTCCTCACTCTGCGGTTTCTCTCTGATGTTTTTCTCTTGCAGCGCTGTAATGCATTGTTCCTTGCAGAACCCTTCTTGTTGCTATGTTCATTTACTTTCCAATAATCTTCATTAGATCTTTTAGTTTGTAATTTTTAAATTCATTTTAGTCTCTTTTATGCAAATTCTTATTTAACTCTTTTAATTTCCCTGCTCACTGATCTTCCTTTGACAATTTTATTAGCCTTCTCTCATCATCTTTAATTTTTTTCTTCATGTCTCTGAAATATAATCTCCCCACTTTCCTTTTACTGTTTCCACAATTCTTCTCTTCTGTCCTATCCCCTATTCTTGGCCTTAGAGTTTAAATAATGTATTGTTTTAGGTCATCTCTTGGCCTCTCCTACTTGCCTTCCTTTGTAACTGGTTCTTGCAAAAACGCTGACTACTCAGAAGGGCATGGTTATTTAAGGTAGGGTCCAGCTGATACTCTGTAGCACCTAAAGCAACAAGCTAGGCCTGAGAGATGACAAATTGAGCGACACGGCTGGAGACCACCTATATGGGTTGAAAGATGTTCAAGTTACATTAAGTTACAAAGTTTCGTAAGTCACTTGTACTATTTGTTGGCTTTCTATACTGGCCCAAGAAAGCACAGTTGTGATGGGATCCTGGCACTGCTTACCTTCTTTCTCTCCGTTAGAAACTAGGGTCCAAGATTTTGACTCAGACATAAGACCTATTCTTAAAATAAAGACAGTCTTTTTCTGTGACTTCTGTATGAGCTAATTTGGGGTGGGGAGAAAATGATACAGGATTACACAACTTGTTACAGCCTATGTTTTTAATGCTTGGTTGCTAATTCTGTGTAGGGTGAAATAAGTATTAAGCCAGTTCGTCCCCTCCTGTAACATAATGGTCCCTGAATAATGCATGATTGTTTAATAGTAGTCGATTAGTGAGTATTTTCCAAGTAAGGCATTTACCATTTTCCTCACCTCTTCTAAGTGCAAAATATCAATTTAGTATACTGTTCTTTAGGATGAGATGCTCAGAAAAAAGTACTGCATTAGATCCTGGGGCCAGAAAGCTGATCCAGTTGCTGGTAGATGGAGTGTTGGGTCATAAGGACAGGAAATCTTTGTTGTTGATGTAAGGTAGTTGCTGCTGAGACTCCCCACAGAGCACATGACACTTTAGGCAGAACATGCTGTTATGAATCTGTTAATCTGAGTTTATGCCTGAGTTATGGACCTTGGGCTGTTGGGCGACACCTATTATTCCCTATCTACTTCAAAGTTTTCTCACCCATAAGATAAATAGGTTGCACTCAGTGAAATTTAAAATCCCTTTCAGCTCCTTCTCCTGTCATAATGCTTCAAATTCTACCATTAAACATTGATATCTTTTGGTTTTTTTAAGGTTTGTAGGTTTTCAAGGACTGCCATTAAAATGCATACCTGAAGGGAGGAATAACACTTTAGAGTGTTTTTAGCCCATATATTTGAGGTGCTTTGATATCCTAAGGGGCAGGCCATTTGGGAATAAGCCATGAGTTGGTCAACCAGGAAAAAGGAAGCTACTAGGATCAGGGCAAGGCACAACTAGGGTGACGAGAATAGCTAACAGCACACAAAAAGAATGACTGTGTTTTATTTATATATATTTTCTCAATTCTTGCAAAGAGTTTTGCATGTAGTTACCACCATACCTATATTTCATATATATATATATATATATATATATATATATATATGTATGTATATATGTATATATTACACACACACACACACACACACACACACACACACACACACAAACTTTAGTGGCTCAGTGGTTGAGCATTGACCCATGAACCAAGAGGTCACTGGTTTGATTCCCCTGTCAGGACACATGCCCAGGTTGTGGGCCTGATCCACAGTGGGGGACATGCAGGAGGCGGCCAATCGATGTTCTCTCTCATTGATATTTCTATCTGTCTCTCCCTCTTCCCTTCTTCTCTCTCTCCAACATCAGTAAAGAAAAATAATTTAACAATATTAAATGATTCACCTACTGTTACCTGGGGACGCATGAGCGTGAGAAGGTTGTAGGATCCCAGAGTCCATGCCCACATTCTTCCCTCTGCAGCATATTGCTTTTTGCTTATTTTATTCACAATGCTAGTTAGAGTGAATTCCTAAGAAATAAAGTACTTCACATGGAGTATCACATTTGGTCCTCAGGACTTCTCAGAGGAAGTGATTTGTACGCTTTGATGAGGTCCTAACCCACCCCACCATTGTTCTGTTGCTGTAAATGAAGGCTTGTGAATTCCAAGTAGCTATGGATAAATAACCTGTTTGCTTAAAGGGTTCTAGAGCTAACCTCAAAGGAAGCAGACTTAAGCCTTCAGGCATTTCAACCCCAGGAAATTTGCTCACCTTTGACTGAACAAAAACCAAATCATAGCTTGACTGTCCCCAAACTGACTCACACACAGCACTCTCAGAGAGCACTCACAACCTTCTCTGCCCCTCTGTTTTTTCTTGGATCCAGGGGTGGTTGTTTTTCCTTCCCCTTCCCCACTCAGAAAGCCCTGCCTGCGTTAAGATGTTAAGATGGTCTTTGTGACATGCACCTACCATCTTCTCAAGCTGCTAGCTGTTGAATAAATGAAATTTTCCTTCCATCAGCTCCAGTCTCTCGGCTTTTGGCTTTTGAGTGGCAGGCAACTGAACCTGGGTTCTGTATCAAAGTCAACTGAACAAAGAATAGGGAAATTTTAACCAGATAGAGCAGCAATTTTCATCCAGGGTGCTGTGTGCTGCAAGGATTTTTAAAACATGTAATACCTGACTATTTAGTCAGGGGCACTGACCTCTTTTTCCTTATTGTCAAATAAAAAAATGACAACAGTGAACACAATAGCTTTCCAGTGTGAATGAATCAAAGTTATACTTATTATTTTTTTGGGGGGGGGGGGGAGGCGTGTCAGGCAAAATTTTCGTAATTAGTTTGTGTGTTCCATAAGGTGGAAACAGTTGCAAATTGCTGAGAATATTCACAGAGTCCTGAAAATGAAAATGAGGAAGTACAGTGTAGATTTTAAAGTATAGATTTTGAGAGAGAGAGTGTGTGAGGGCTAAGTAAGGGGGAGATGGTTCTGGAAAGATGGCACATCATCAAGCCCCTTTCACTTACTTAGGAGTTGCTAATTTTGTCTGTAGAAGATGAAAAGACAATGAAAGTTTTGAGAGATTGATATGATCACATTTGTAATTCAAGAAGATACTTACAGTAGAATAGTAGAGATAGCAATGTGATACAGAGTTTTTGTATCCACAGCTGCTTTTTCTTAAACCTCTGTCCCCTAGTGCTATCACCAAGCAATTTGTCCTCTGCATTTTAACCCAAGATAACATTAAAAAATACCATATCCACCAACAAACCACAGAAATAGAGACAGCTGGCTGATTTTATGCAGCTGGATTATACCCCACCAGGATTTGAAGATAATATTGTATATTTATATGCTCAAAACACCCAGCTCTGCCTTGTGTTGGCAGAATTGTTTAACTTTTTGAAGTCTCCTACTGCTCATGTATTAGATGAAACTAAAAAGAATACCTGTCTTCACCATATAATTGTATGAATGTAATATGTGGTGGAATACCTAATAAAATACAAAACTGCAGTTAAATGCATTATAATAATAATTGTCTTGTGAGTGCACAAGATATTTGACATCAAGTCACCATCTTGTCACCATGGAATTTGTTGCTGTGGGGAGAGTGTTTAGTAGTATCACACAGAGTGTTTTACAGCACTCTCAAAAGGGATGATCCAAGCAGGCAGTGATGCCACCTGAAAAAAGACGCTTAAAATGCCACTTATCACCATAGGAGGCACTCAGAATGCTCACCCTACAGAAGAATGTGACTGCCACGGGGAACACAGAGAAAGACACCAAGTATTCCAGTTTTGAATTAGAGAGCTACAACATTCCATGGTAACTTACCAGTACTGTATTTTGGTGGTTATATTAGAAGAAAGTATCTCCTTCCGTTTAAATCAAGTGAAAAAGAGTTGGATTTTAAGGACAAATATATAAATCTCATTGGCAAGGACCTTGATACAAGAAGTTGACTCCCTGGTATAGGCAATAAGAAACAGGCAAAAAGAAAAACCTACAGATAACAATTTAGACTGTGTCAGACCCATTCCCATTGCAACCCTGACTGGTGGTTCTTGGTTTCCTGGTAATAAGGATCTGAAGAGTGACAAAACAAAGAATCCAAAACAGATTACATCCACTTTATATTACTACTTTTTATATTATCATTTCAGAATATGAATTATTTGTCAAAACATTTTATCAAGTTTATAAAATCATGTGGTAAAGAATCAATCCTTCCAAGAGGAAGAATGGGAGAATCATTGGGGTAATGGAAACATGTTTTTTATAAGGGTGGTGATAATGCAGATGCATACATATGTAAAGATTAATCAAGATGCACATTTAAAATGTGTATATTTAATATAACTTCAGAATAATGTTAAAACAAGATTACTCCCTATAGATATTAAATGTATATAACTAGTTAGTTTAATGCATTAAACTTACTTATTATAGTCAAGATTTAGATGCTCAAATCAGCTGAATCAAGTAAGACAGTTCTCTGCAACACCCATTCAGCATTGCAGTGATCTTGTTGTAGAAATTATTTCTGTTTGTGTGTGCAACATATTGCTCCATAAATATGAGAAGAAAAGCCATGATATAGCTTTGACCATTCCTCTGTCTTTGCCCAGGCTTTTAGCATTTACTGAGAGCTGGAAGTTGTCTTTTTCAGCATCTCATAATACTGCCTCCTTTTACAAATGGGCAGCTCTCTACCTCTCTGTTGATCTTGGTCCTTAAGAGAGGATGCACACTTGCACTTGTGATTAAGTTGCTGCTACACACATCTTCAAGTGCCAGAAAGCACAGGCAGCCTCTAGGGCCCTTGAGTCCTGGTGCAAAGCCCTTCACACTCCATGGCAAGGCTCCCCGTTTCCTAGAAATTATCTTTCTCTTTCTTAGGCTCTGCTGGGGCAGACTCAAGGCCAGAGCATTGTGTGTGTTATGGACAGATTGGATGGAGAGAGAAAATGAGAAGGAGGAATGGAGAAGATGAACTAAGTTCCAAAACAGTGACTTTAATTGCTTTTGCCTGTCAAAATAGAGTCATGTAGAAGGAGAGCCAGAGTAAAAACGAACAAAGCACTATATATTACTGAAATCAGCGCAGCAGCCCCTAGTAATGGGTTAGTTCATGATATGAATTGTTTCAGATTCTTCCAGAAACTCCCCAAATTATAACTTCACATTAATTGTTTGTTGGGTTTTTATCATGATAAGAAAAAAATTTTATATTATACCTATTACACCAATGAATCTCTAGGCAGTTTCAGAATGAAACATAAACTCTAATATATAAACTAATTAGAGAAAACCCTTCTCTCTCAACCAAATCTAGAGAAGGAATAAAAATGTACAGTAAATGTGTCAAATTTAATATAGTTCACAAGGAAGGCATAAATACAAAATAGCAACACTTACAATGGGAAAAATAAACAACTTGAAAAAAATCTCTCCATGGATGATAATGGACTTTTTAGGAATTATTTGGTGGCAGATGTAGAAGTCACTGCAGAGGAAATGACTGTGGCATCTTGGAGTTGGGTAGCAGGGCTGTTTCTTCTCTTCCTGCTAAGCAGATATGAAGTGACCTTAGAGCAGAGGACAAAGCATGGGCTCTGGATTTGGACTGACCTAGCGAGCTACTCTTTTCAGCCTCACTCTTGGCCAGACCTCTGAATTTAGAAATGTCACCTAACTCTTGACTTCTAGTTTCCCCGTCTCTGAAATGGATTCAATTACCCCTATTGTTAAAGGTTGTATGGAAAATATAAGAGGTCAATAATTAGTAGTTGTATTCTCCTTCTGCCCTCTTTACCCTTAGGCCAAGTCCTTAGTACCCTGAATACACTTCTCTTATTGAACTCATCATATATCCTTAGTTATGTCTGTCCTTCATATTATATTGTGAGCTCTTCGAGAATAAGGACTTTGTTTTATTCATGATTTTATCCTTTCTGGCTAGTACAGTGCCTGTCACATGGTAAGTTTTTGGAAAAATTTTGAAACAGGAAAAATATTTAATGCCTAAATTGCATTAAATACGTTGCTCATTTATTAAATTAGTCATTTTTTATGAAGGCAAAGAAATTAAGATAGCATGATATTCAAGTTATTGGGGTTTAGTATAAGAATTGACAGGGATATAAAGGGGATTAGAAACCCAGGCTCTTGGATGCTGAATTAGCAGAGCCAGAGGGAGTGGAAATACTATTGAGAGTACCACACAGCTTTGATGGCCAAACATACTATCATTCTTTCAGGAGATCTTGATCCTCCTGCTTCTGGATGTGGCAAGAAGTTGGGGAGCCACATCCAGAAATGCAGACCATGTAAAATATTTCCAGTGTCCGTGCATTCATAAACTGAGCCTACCTTCATCAGTGCTAACAATTGGACAGTAGAATGGATCATACATCAGGTATAGGACTAAGGATTTCCACTTGCCTTATCTGTCCTCCACAAAATCCCACGATATGGGTATTTCCCCCTACATTTTATGGATGGAAAACAGGCCCAGGAAAATTTAGTGAATGTCCTAAACTCACATAGGAAATAGGTTACAGAACCATAATTTCATCTGGCATAATCTGACAGATGCCAAAGATTATACATGCTTTCTCCTCACTAGCTTATTGCTGCCTCAGGGTTAAAGCCTGGTAAATAGAGTTTATAAAGGACAACACTTTCTGTAGAATAAAATACCTCTGCAATGGGTATAAAATCTCATTTACCAAATAAAGGAATGCAACTTTAATTTTTTTTTTTATCCTCACCTGAGGACATTTTTTCCATTTTTTTGTTCAGATAGAGTGGGAGGGAGAGAGGAAGAGAGAGAAAGAGAGAAACATTGACATGAAAGGGACACATCGAGTGGCTGCCATCTGCATGACCAACCAGGGCCAGGGACAAACTGCAACTCATGTACATGCCCTTAGCGGGAACCGAACCCGGGTCTCTCTGGACCGCAGGCCGACGCTCTAACCGCTGAGCCAAACCAGCTAGGGTTGCAACTTTAATTTTATGTAACAATTTAATTTTCATTTACTGAGCTCCTGGCTGCCAAATGATGGAAATGAAATCTCAGTTATTTATAAGCCCCACTCAGTTCAACACTATGCCCCCACCAATCTCTAAGGCTGCATCCAAGTTTTAGTGGGTGTGTGAGGTGGTACCAGGGAGATTACAGAAGAGGCTTGCTGTGAGCGGTGCATCATTTGGTTCTGTATTATTATTATTTACTTATGGTGTTTGCGCAGAGATGGCATTCTTCATATTTGGTTTCTCAACCTCAATCCATAGAAATCAATCCTGGGGACTTCTTCATGTCCAACACAAGATGTCCTGAGTCTACCTCTTCCTCGTGTCCTTTCATGCCTTCTTGAGCTCATGGAAAATTTTAGTTCTTCCTGAATTGAGGAGCTCTAAGAAATCACAGGCCTGTTAGCCTAGACACCACCGCCCACACAACCATCTCTAATCTATTGATCCTGCACTACCATAGGCCTAAGGAACTCTGTGAGGATTACTACAACTCAAGGGGCTATTTGTAGAGAAAGGCATAAGCTATTCCTTCACTTAGATTCCCCGAATCTGTGTAGGAATTCAGCCATTTCACCTTTACCAGTAGGAACATCACTCAAAATGTAAATGGCAAAGATTGTGCATCTAAAGTGAAGCAGATAAGGTGGGCCCCTCTGTGTATGGCTACATTGTGTGCCTGTCTAGATATCAAAAAGAGAGGACCATGGGGTAGTTCAGACACTAGTGCAAATAGTATGAGGGTATCAATTCTCTCCTCCTTTAATCCCTCCACCAACCCACGCATGAGGAGTTATGCTCTTCTAAATCTCTGGTCCCCAAGCAGGAAGACTCCACTGTGATAGCTTTGAATTTTGTGGGAGCATGGAACTATTATAGCTTATTATCTGAGTATGGAGAATACCTTCTGCTTCATATCCGGCCCTAACATTCAGAGCCTTATCAGCATGTGTAACATCCTTCAAAATAACTGAGGAAAGGGGTAAAATTTGCAGGAGAGATTGACAATTCCCCTTAAGTGTGGCAGTTTGACACCATCTTTCTTCCACTTCTTGGTGGGGGCATGAGTTAGGATGGGGTGTTTAATTTTTGTAATAAAACTACCCATTTCAGAGAACCCAACGAAAGGGAGAGATGACCTAGACTCTCACATCCTAAAGAATGTATCTGCATATTCCCACCCAAGACCAAAAGTCTGGGCCATTTCATTTTAGTTCTGAAGAAAAGATATGGTTGATGACCTAGCTTTGCAATGAATCTATGTCAAATGCATCATGTATTGTTGTTCTAAGCAATCCTATAAGAAAGGGATTACCCCTCTCCTTTTCTTCTTTGTCAACTCGTAAAATTATATGGACAGGTCATTTATTCATTCATTCCTCATTTATAAACTTTTTTTCTATTCTAAGTGCTAGAAATAGAGTGATGAAAATAAAATATAGGATTCTGCTCTTGCAGAACGTATATACTGGTAGTAAGATGATAGACACATTAAACATAGAAATAAAAAGATAAGCAAGATTATATTTTAAACAATAATCAGCATTATAAAAAAAGAAACCTAGGATTTTAATAGAAAATTAGGCAGATGGTGGTATACCTCTTTATATAGGGAAGTCTGGAAAGCCTTCAGCAGTCAATATTTATCATGAATTTCCAGTGAATAATATAGTCACCTTCCAGAGGTGCTATGGAAATTTTATGGAAACATCAATAGTTTCTACCTCTCCCTAGACTCGTTTACCTTTTTTACAAAATACTGTCCACTGTTGGTAGCTCATCTATGATTTATTTCCTGACATTTAGTTATTTTTTACTAAATCATTTACTTGAATAAAGAGAAATGATTAAAGGGATTTTAGAATATTTTCTCAAGATATAATTACTTTATTGGTAATAACGCAAAGTCCAGTAAATAAAAGAAATTAGAAAACACACTTGAAAATGAGAATTATAAAAATGATAAAAACAAAAATCATTACAGCTCTAATTTATTGATCACCTGTTAAAGTCAAGCTTTATTTGGTGTTGACATTTTTTGTTTGAGTACAATAACCTTGCAAAGGAAGCAAGGTGTACACAAGTAGCAAATTACACAGAAACACAGTAGCTTAAAACAACATTTATTTTCTTACAGTTTCTATGGGTCAGGATTCCAACACAGCTTAGGTGGGTCCTCTGTTCAGGGACTCCTACTGGTGTGACCAAGGTGATTATCTGGCGCTGCAGTCCTCTGTAGGATCAGCTGGGGGGATCATCTGTCATGCTCGTTCACATGGCTTTTGAAGTTGGGCTAAGGCCTCAGTTTTCACTGGCTGTTGCCCAGAGTTCACTCTCAGCCCTTACTATGTGGAACTCTTCACAGAGCAGCTCACGGTATGGCAGCTTTCTTCTTCAGAGCAAGGGAGAAGAGCCAGAGAGAAAGTGTAAGCAAATGGAAATCTGTCTTTTACAACTTAATCTCAGAAGTTGCTTTTGCCACTATGGTTTTACTGTGTTTTTTAGAAGAAAGTTACTAGATCCAGCCCACTACTAAGAAGCAGAGAATACTGGGAGTCATCTTCAAAATCTGCCTACTGCAGCATCCAGCTTACCCACAGTGATTCTGTAGAGCTTGATGTGCCAGTCTCATTTCCAGATCCAGAGACAAAGGGCACTGAGCGAGAGCAGTGGGCAGGGTGACACCAGAAAGACAGACCTTGGGATGCAGCCTCCCTTTTGTGCTTCTACACGCCTCCTTAGAGCAGATAATCGGGCACATGGTGCCCAGAAATGCCACCCTGATTGACTGACTCCATTGAAAACCTTTCTTCTTCTCTTCAGTTTAATTCAAGTAAGCAAAAACCTCCATGAAATCCTCCAAATATCTTCTAGGGTGCTAGAGTTTCCCTTAAAAACCACTGTTTATCCAGCCTGTCTTTAAGATTGTATGCTTTGTATTATATCTAAATGTATACTCATACTATGTTGAATTTTGAGATTTTAACAACAAATTTATCTGAAGCCTTTGTCGTTCTACTAACTCTTTTCAAGGAGAAAATAGAATTCTCCCCGTCACTGCCTGGAGAACAGCATGTTCCAGTGTTTCATGGAAGCCACCTGCTTCCCCAGGGTTGGAAAAGAAAACCGTGAGAGCTTTCCATTCCATCCACATGGTCATACGTCTTCCACTGATGTAATTATACCCTGTTTTGCCTGACTTTAAGCTTTACCCCTCCATCATTTTTATCCTGAGCCCTTAAAGTAAAACAAAACAGACATAGATGCCACTAAGATGTTAGGAAACAATTCTGTGCAGCTCCAAGCCTGCCCCTTTTCTCCTTTAGCAGTGTAGCATAGTAGTTACATCTGGGACTCCATTGAGTAAAGGAAAAAAAGGAAATGATAGAGAGCCAGAATCCTGGAGGGGTGATAATTTAATTGTCATTTGTTTCTCAAAGTCTCTTAAGATTTTTGAAAAACTTCTGTCCCTAACCAAATTTATAGAACAATTTAAAGAGAAAGAAAGTCCTAAAAGACTATTGATTCATTCTTCAAATTTTTCAGGTCCCTACACCGGGCTATTCGATATTCTCTTTGGCATGAGGGATACAGAGTTGAGTCAGATAAATTTTTAAAGTCTAGGTGCTCCATACCAGTGGGGGAGGGTTTTAAAAACAACAACAACAACAATAACACACACACACAAAAAAACTAGAAAGTTTTTCCCCCCTAAAAAAATGTCCCAGATACTAATCATCTGGCCCAGTGATTGAGTTTATGTATGCATACATACATATATACATATTCATATATCTATAATGCTACACATTATGTTATCTTGTTTCATCTTTACTCAAACCTGGTTAGTCAGTACTCTTATTATCCACAATTTGAAGATAAGAAAAGTAAGACTAATTTGAGTAATTTCTGCAAATCAATTAACATATTAAAGAAACATCTTAATACTTCAACCTCACTTTTCTGATTCAGATTCTTCCTTCATAGTGTGATGAAAATCATGAGAAAAAGAGAATACAACAAAAATAAAAATTATTAAAAAAAATAAGAGAAAAAGACAATGGCAGACAAAACCAGAAAGAATTTGTTTTATGTTTTATTTTCACTCAAAAAATTATATTGTCTAACCCACCATCATATCACTTATTTTTTCTCACAAAAGAACTTGTGAAAAAAATGTGTGTGTGTGTGTGTGTGTGTGTGTGACAGTCAACTGTTGAAAAAGTGCAGAACTCAGCTGTGAGGGAGGAGGAAACTGGGAGCACCAATCTAACATCTTCCTCAACATCGTTGATTGGTTTCTTGTCTTTGCTGAGACTTCTCAGATATGTTTCCTAGCTGTGGGAGAAGGTCCCATCTTTCATACCCCTGACAAGCTAAATGTCCTTGAAGTCAAAAGAGTTGTGCATGCCTCAGCTGCACTCATCTGCAGAGGACCCATGCTGGGGACTATCTGCTAGATGAATAATCCAATATGCTAAATCATCTGTCCTCTTTGGCCACTGGTTTGCTGGCAAATCTGACTGTGGCAGCAATGCAAAACTCTAAGTAATGTCTCCCAGTGGCTGCACCATATAGCAGCCAGAAGCTAAATAGAACATCAGGAAAGTTTCAAATCACTCTCTGGGTGATGATCATGCAGCCATGGGGAGCAGAGAGGGTATATCAACTGCCAGTGGCATGTAAGAGAGTTTGAGAAATGTGTGACTAACCTAGCCAAAAAAAGTTTTGTTACTGATGTTTCTGGAAGCAGCTAGATCTCAAAGTGGGCCCAGGAGGGCACAGAATCCGTTTTAGATATGGATTCATAGAATAACAGTAGTTTAGAGGTAGAAGAGATCTTGATGACCGTATGGTCTAGTAGTGGTCTTTTTTCTTTCTTTTTTTTTTTTTTCCACGTAATGAAATTATTATTATTTATTTTTTAATCTTCACCAGAGGACATTTTTGCATTTATCTTCAGATAGAGCAGGAGGGAGAGAGGGAGGGAGAGGGAGAGAGAAACATCAATGTGAGAGAGACACATCAAGTTGTTGCCACCCACACGATCCCAACCAAGGCCAGGGACAAACTGCAACAGAGGTACATGCCATTAGCAGGAACTGAACCTGGGTCTCTCCAGTCCGCAGGCCAATGCTCTAACTGCTGAGCCAAACCAGCCAGGGCATGAAATTCTTTCTTGACTTTTTCAATATTCAACAAATATTAATTGAGCATTTAGTTTGGAGGAGAGGCATTTTGAGATGCTTAAGATATATCAGTGGGGAAAAGTAGGCAGAGAACCCTTTCATTATTAAGCTTATATTCTATCAAAGATATATGGGTACTAAGTAAAGTATGTAAAAAAAAAAGAATTTTGGATAAAGAAAAATGTAGTGTAGGTTAAGAGGGACAGGACATGCTGGAGCAGGCCACAGGTTGAAGTTTTAAATAAAGTGGTCAAGGTTTTTCCCATTGGAAAAGTAAAATGTTAGGATAGAAAATGCTAGCAAAATACTTTAAATAGTTTCTTTCTCCAAGCTATATATAATATGTAATGGGTTACTGTGGTATTACAGAAATACCAAAAATCATAAAAGTATAAAAAGCTGTAGGTAGTACATAATGGTTCCAGGATTCTACAAAAGAGGCGACGTTTCATCGTTTGGTATGTTGGGGACGAGCAGTCCAGGTAGTGAAGAGACTCCGAGGCAGGAGAAACCCAGCCTGGCAGACAGCACAGAGGACAGAATGGCAGGAGCTGAGTAACGGATGAGAGAAGAGGGAGAAGAAGCCAGAGTGGCAAGGCCCCCGTCCTACCAGCAGCATAGGACACTTGGATTTCTTATCCAGTTGTATTGATTTCATCTTTTATCCTGAGAGAAAGGACTACTAGAGAGTTTTAAACAAAGCATAATAAAATGTTTTAAAAAGCATACCATGACTGACATCTGACCAGTATTTATTTAGCAGCTGTGAGAAGAATGGACTATAGAGCTCAAAGGTAAAATCAGGGCAGGAGGCCTTTTCTGTGATCCGAGTAAGAGACTATGGGGGCAGCCTCCAAGGAGATGCTGAGCTGGTGTGATTCTGGATGTATGTAAGGTGTAGACTACATGACATCCTGAAAAATCCAACGTGCAGTGTGAGAAAAGGAAAGGGATCAGGGTGGCTCCGAGGGATGTTTATCTGAGGAATTAGATGGGAAGCAGAAGGCTGTGCATGGGGCAGATGTGGGGTGAAGACGAGTTGGGTTTTGGACTTGATTATCTATTAGACATCTATGTAGATATGTCACGTACATAGGTTTTTTTCCCCCAAAAAAAGTCTTATGAGAGCTCAGATCTGAGAGAGAAACTGCTGTGGTGGAAGTGAGGGGATGAGAGAGAAACAGTGGAGGAATGTCCTCCCCTGCACACTGCCTCCTTCTGTGGCTCTCGGGGAAACTGGACCACCAGCAGTCTTTGTATCAGATCTTGAAAAAAGTGAACTACTGCAGCATCCTCATTTATTAATGTAGAAAGATGGGCTCCCTATAGTTCCATGAAGCAATTTGCAAAGGATAGCATATTCAATCAGTGTCAGAATTCAGACTTCAACTCTGGCCACTTGCTTCTTAGTCCATGGTTCTCCAAGTCTCCGTCAACAGTTGCACATCCTGTTCTTGCAAACTCTCTTGTTCCCAGATTTTAGCTTTTGTGGATCAATTTTTTTTAATTTCTTTTAAGTTCCATGAGAGTATTACTACATTTAATTTGTTCATGTAAGCCCTCGCCGCTTTGGTTCGGCGGTTAGAGCATTGGCCTGCGGTCTGGAGAGACCCGGGTTCGGTTCCCGCTAAGGGCACGTACCTTGGTTGCAGTTTGTCCCCGGCCCTGGATGGGTTGTGCAGGTGGCAGCCACTCGATGTGTCCCTTTCACGTCGATGTTTCTCTCTCTCTATCTCTCCCCCCCCCCATCTGAACAAAAAATAGAAAAGTATCCTCGGGTGAGGATTAAAAGAAAAAAAAAGAGGCGTAATTTGTTCATGTAAGAATGTTTTAAAAAGTAACAAAAACAGAACCAAAAATATAAACCAAAGAACAAAGATGCAACAACCAAAGAACAAACATACATCTGCTGTGACCATCATTGCTTAAAAACCAGGAAATGATAATAGGAAGAAATCAGAAAGGATATAATCTCATAATGAAGGATGTTCCTTCTTGAGAAAAACCAGTTGGCAGTTTGACATTGGTTCTCCTACACACGTATCTATACTTGTGCATTTGTACATCTCTCATTTTTCTTAATTTTTTTAGTTCTTCGTTGTTATAAAAATTCCCTTACAAATGTTTTAGCCTGCAGGGCTTTCCAAGCCATGGGTTTCAACCAAGGGCTTGTGAACAAAGTTAAATTATAGAAAATACCTTGCTGTAGTCATGTCTGCTTTCCTTTCCATCTTACCCATCCACCTTCTCCCGGCAGATCCAGGTCCTCTTCATGTTGAGGAGCCACAGCTGAGCCCCTCTTGACAGCCAGGTTGGCTGCAGATGACAGTATTTGCCCTGGAGGAGAGGACCAGTGTGCTGCATTCCCCTGGGGCTCAAAAAGGCACATTGCCGTCTTTCTCCATGCTTTCAAACATCTCCAGTCTTTTATACTCAATAGGCATGACTGTCTGTTATTATTTAGTTTCATTTAATTCAGTTGGGTTCCGGAAAATTTCATCACCGTTTGTTGCATGCTAGTTATATTTCACACATTATACAGGACACCAGAGGTTTAGACACATGTGACTTCTAGAAATATCTTCTATTTCAGTAAATAATGCAGTGTGTTAAAAGAGATCAGAGAAATATATATGAAGTATTTTAATATCACAGAAAGAAAGTAATTAATGCCCTGGCCGGTTTGGCTCAGTGGTTAGAGCATCGGTCTGCGGTCCCAAGAGACCCGGGTTCGGTTCCTGCTAAGGGCACGTACCTGGGTTGTAGTTTGTCCCTGGCTCTGCTTGGGTCATGTGGGTGGCAGCCACTCTATGTGTCCCTTTCACATCGATGTTTCTCTTTCTCTCCCCCTCCCACTCTATCTGAATAAAAAATGGAAAAATGTCCTCGGATGAGGATAAAAAAAAAAAAAAAAAAAATTAAAACAAAAACTTTAAAAAAAAAAGAAAGTAATTAATGTTGGTGTGGCACAATAGGCAGCATAATAGCAGAGAAAGTTGCAGAGGGGAAGATAGAGCTGAGTTGGAGTTTGAAAGATAAATCAGAGTTTACTAGACAGAAGTGACAGAAGCACCTGTCAGGACAAAGAACAAGCCTGAGCAAAGGGGGAGACATGAAATGGCATATGTGGGAGCAAAGAATGATCTGGTTTGTTGTGAAGTGACTGAAAAGAGACTGGCCCCTGATTGTGAAAGTAAGTCCATATTATGTAAAAGAATTTGAGCCTCACCCTTAATGATTTTTAAGCAGGAGAGTGATACAATGTGATTATTTTAGAAATTTCACTCTGGCAGCAAAGGGCATGCTGGTTTTGGAGGTAAACACGGGAGGCAGAAAATACAACTAGAATGCTGTTAAAATAATCTGAGTAAGAGATGTGAGGATTGTGAGCTAGTGAGTGTAGATCGAGAGGAGGGTAGAGATTCAAGATGTGTGATCTTCTAACCAGCAGAGAGTAGCTATAAACATCCAGTTAACCTGCCTCTCTGGTACAACCTCCATTCGTTTGAAAATAGCAGTATTAATTTTGGTTAAGCAAATCACCCTAGTAAAATGTAAAATATGGGTAACCACCTCAGTCTGCATGCTAGAATCACTGTGATGGTAGTAAAAGCCATTTCAACCAGGTGCTAAGTCGAACTCCATAGAAATTCTTAACAGCAACATTAAAAATAATACCACCTTCTAGAAAACTAGAAACGTATTTGAACACAAAAGTTATTTATTAGTTTCACAGACTTTCAATCAGGTTTCCACGTTTGGTTTGCCAGAGCAGTGATGTGATATGTCAGTAAGCAGAGAGCATCATCAAGATGAGCATCATCAAGATGAGGAAGGGTCTGGGGCTCTGTGTTTCTCCCTGAGGTTCACTGGCTGAGATCTTCATATTTTCCCCAAACACCCTAGCTTTCATCTTGAATAGGATTTGACTTATTTGATTTTATATAGAATGTTAGAGCTGAAAATTACCAGAAATGCAATATAAATCTTCAACTCATTTTTATGCTTTCATCATATCTATGAACAAAAGATGCCAAGATCTACCAAAGTCACTTTCAAATCAAGGGCTGCTCTAGGAAAAGAGGCAGATTTTCGAACTCTGAATCTAGTGCTTTTCCACTATGCCTGGTGTCTTTTCAAGGAATTCTTTCAAAGAATATCTTTCCTTTGAGACCCCCAACTCTTAAGGACCACTCAATGATTTAGTTCCTGGTGTGCTAATTCCATTTTCCATTTTCTCATTCTTCACCTAGTACTGTCTCCTGAAAATTCTTGCTTTAATTTTCTTATACTTCCTTAGCATTATTTCTTTTGGCCTTTCCCCCCCCCCCCATCTTTTGTTTTGGGGTTTTGTTTGGTGTGTTGAATTAAGGGGGCCTGCTTTCTTCTCTAACCCAGGAGCACTTTCATTGTATAGTATTTACTACTTTACAAGCACATGATCAGAGAAAGCACTTTGGTGCACTGCTCATTTAACAAGCCAATCCCTTACAGGGAGTTTCTTCTAGCCCTGTTATTACTTTAAGGTTTTACATCACACCAGTCACTCTCTTCTCTTCTACTGATTTTTTCATAATCAAAGAATCTGGTCCCAATAAAATGACCTGGATAGTTCAATATTTCACTTTCTCTATAACTTGAGAATGGGTCTTATTCATTCATTCAACAAATAATTTGAGTGACTGCTTTGTGTCAGACAGTGTTCTAAGTCAATGGGAAACACAACAGGCCAAAATAGATGTGAAGTTTATTTGTTAAAGGAAGAGATAAGAATTCATCAGGTAATGATACAAATATTAACACATTGATAAAAGTATTATGAAGTATAATCAACATGTATAGTAGGAGAACTAATTTAGTTTGCCATATGGGATGTGTGACAGAGGAAAAGTCAAGAGAAAGGTTTGTGAGTAAGTAATATTCAAGTAGAGACCAAAGAAATGAGCCTGTTGAGGAATGGGGAGGCAAGTAGGAGCATTGCAGGCCAAGGGATCGCGTGTGTGAAGACCTTGACCAAAGCATAATCTGGTTGTGTTTGAAGAACTTTAAAGGCAGTGTGGCTTGAAGTGGGCACAAGATGATACTGAAAAAACTGGCAGGAATTTGGTCATTCAGGGCCTTGGTCAACAGAGTGGGGCCTTGGGATTTTAATCCAAGTTCAGTGTATAGTCAACTAAGGATTATAAGCAGAAAAGCAACTAGATCAGTCTTTCGTTTTAAGAAAATTACTTCTTAATTCTTCATGGAGAATGGATTAGGGAGTGAGAAATTTAAATGAAATAGTGGCGAGAACAGTTAGAAGAAAGGTATCCTTTAAGTCTGTCAAGATATAATGGTGGCTCTGCCAAAGAAGAGTATGGTCCAAGGCTGCCTCATGGCAAAATGGGAGAAACGCTGTCCTCATTGTTGTCTGCACATGTGCCCACTGGAATTGTGCAGTGATGTGGCCAATTTCCTCCCTCCCTCCCCCTTCTGTCCATTCTTTCTTTTATTCTTCTTCTGCCTTTAAATACTGCAAATTGATTTATTTTAGACTTTGAGCCTATCCTAATTATACAACCTGAAATAATACATGATATTTAATACTTTGAATGCAATATGCTTTCAACAGTTGTGTGATAGTGGTGATGTCTTTTGGAATAAGTGTTTATTCAGTGTCATGTGTCATTCTAATTCTCCTTATTCAAGCCACAATTTGAATTTCATTTTCATACTTTTTAAAAAAATTTGCCATTAGGAATGCATGCCTTTCTTCACATGCTTTCTTCAATTTAAAAAAGCAAATGGACAAGTCCACAAAATATTGTGGAGGTTTTCCAGAAGGAACTTGAGATAGTGCTAATGTGAAAGTTATTTTAAAACTAATAAGGCTAAAGTATTTTAGAGCTGGAGGGACATTTAGAGATATTATATTATATATCTTTTTTTCTCCCCTTTATTGATTTTAGAGAAAGGAAGGGAGAGGGAGAGAGAGACAGAAACTTCAATGAGAGAGAACATCGATTGGTCTCCTCCTACATGCCCCCACTGGGGATCAGGCCCACAACCTGGGCATGTGTCCTGACCAGCAATAGAACTGGCAACCTCCTGGTGCACGGGTTGACGCTCAACCACTGAGCAACGCCGGCCGGACCAACATCTTATTTTTAAGGATGAGGAAAATGAAGTTCAGAGAAGGGAAGTGACTTGATCCAAATCACAGAACCAGAAGTAGCAAAATCTAGGGTAAATATAGTACTGGACTAGTAATTAATGTAACTGTAATTCTTATATTTTTACTTTGCTTTCTTTTTTTCTTTCTTTCAAATCTCTACCTTCTCTACTAACTGTAACTATGTTTCAACTATTGTGATTTCCACTTCAAAGTTCAGTAAGATAAGCAATGCAATCTCCAACTAGCTGGCTTATGTTTTAGACTAATAGCTTTTCCATTATGAATTGAATTGAATTGAAACAATAATTTTCCTACCCCAAACCCAATATCGTATTTGTACAGCCATATTTGCCTATAAAGAAGGTTCATTCTGCTGATTAAGATCAGCTTATAAATTCTCCTGTCATCTGCTATTATTTACACCAAAGGAAAAGCATCCACAGTTTCTTGTTCCCATTTCTTATTGCAGGAGCTGGTAAAAATACTGTTCTTGTAGTCAGTGAGAATTCAACTACACCATTTTATTTAAAGACTTATATTAACAATTTAATGAACTATTTTCTCTTTCTTATTCTGGAAACTCAGCTCATTTACTGAAGAATAATTTAATGTGCTTTTTTGATATTTGACAAGTGGCCTTTTTTTCTAACTTTTAAACTTTACCCTTTCACCATGCATTCCCAATCTACACTTTTCTATTTAATCATAGAAACGCTTCAAGGCAAATCTTTTCTTTTATTTTTAAGCCAGAGCACAAGGTTTCAATTTGTTTTTTATTTTTAATTTTTATTAGCAATGTGCCAAAAACAAACTACAAAGATTTATATATTGTTGATCTGGATCCTTGTTGCTTAGAAACAGGGAGCCTGAATTACCAGCAGCATCAGTTAGGATTGCCTGCATATCGCTGTAGTAAAAGCCAGCCGACAGCTGCAGGCAGAGGTTACAATGCTCACATGTTGCTCCTGTACTTGAGCTGGGAAGAAGCAGCTAAGAAACCTGCCTGCTGCTCAGTCTAGCAGTGTTACCAGTCGGCTGTGACAGCTATAGAGTAGGAAACATTCATGCAGGTAATTTTTTTGGCGGTGTTCCAGGAAACCTAGGTAGCAATTAAACTACTAGGAGCTAAGAATGCCAGCAAACCAATCTTAACTGTGCTGTACACTCGTTTCACTCTTGGCCTAGGTTTTGATGAAAAAGCATTCAATACATTCAGTCTAAGAGTTCATAATCATTTTCCTTAGATAATACATAGCAACTGAAAATATACAATTTTGAAAAGGTTTAATTGGGACTTTGGACTGTAGGTGTCAGAGTTTTATATGAAAATAATGGGATTGATCACATATAACCCCCTCAGATTCCATCTCAGTTCCTAGTTGGTGTCTGCACAGTACTTGAGAGGGATTCCAAACATAAGTCATACTGATTAGCAATGATGGAGTCTCACCAACTCTGCTTCTCATCCTACTTGATGTACCAGCAGTGCAGCTCCCTGCAGATGACAGTGGAGGAGAGGAGGCAAGCTTTTGTGGAACCAAAAATGCCCCTGTGTGCACAAGTGGGGATATATTGAAGTGAGGGAGAATACTTGCTTTCTTTTCTGTAGATAATGTATTGACTATAGTTATTCTTTTAAAATGTAATTCATTAAATTGATTCCTCATTGGTTATTCTTCAAAATCTTTTTAAACTCATTAAATGGCCCTGGCTGGTTTGGCTCAGTGGCTGGGGCATCGGCCTTCAGACCAGAGAGGCCTGCGGTCCAAGGAGTCCCTGGTTCGGTTCCCGTTAGGGGCACGTACCTACCCTCCCCCTCCCAAAATGTCCTCCAGAATTATTATGACTGACAGAGTTACATACTGGAGATATCTGTGCTAGTGGTGTGGACTCTTAACCTTCCTTCTATAGTTGTGTGCATATGTTTTATTTGTTTGTCTGTTTTTTAGCTTTTTCATTGTCTTAGATTCAGGATCTGCACATATGGCCTTCTGTCTATTTGCATTTTTAAAAGAAACAAAATGTCCATATCAAGAAAATAAATATGATGATACCTATTCCTTCCTCCCTCCTCTTTTTAAAAATCTGACGTGGTTGAAGTTAGAAAATAAAATACTATGACTTAAAAAAGTAGAATTCAAATAGGAAACATAAATTATCCACTTTATTCTTTCTAAAAGTAAGTTTTAATAAGGATACTGTGATAGAATCAAACTCCTAAACTGGGTGTTATTTTTCAGAATCAAATACAAAATCAAATATAGTCTTTTATCTCAATTAATACAGATTATTTACAATTATTCAAGTCCTAAGAGGTTCTTAACATCTGAAAGCAATGGGGCTACTTTTCAAAAGGGACAACTTCTTATTTAAGGTGATCTTGGTCTCCACTACAGTTGATTTCTGTGTTTCTGGAATGGATATCAGTTTGAAGCATCTGAAAATAGAAAGGCAGAATATTATTTTAATCCTTGCCTTATCTTAAAATACCATCCACTGAGTGGATAAGTAGATGAACCAGATCTAGAAATCAAAGGTTTGGGTAAACAGCAGGCTTTTAGGAGCTATTTATCTCTTTTCTTCCTTGTGAGAAATGTATTCAGTGTCAGTAATTCCTCAGACACCCTGCATCTAGAACTAAGGAACGGGAAAAAACTGTGTACTACCACAATGCCTTATGTTTCCCATTTATAAACGTTGTTGACTTTCCATGAGTAATGGGTCCCTGTGGCAACACCTATATAGCAACACAACATCGCTTTGAAAGTTCAAATAAATTAAATAATGGAATTAATCACAAAGATATCTACACCTTTCACATCTAGTCTTAGTGTTTGTTTTCACTGAAAGCCAGAAGATTTTCACACCAACTACTTCGATCTGCTCTTTTTCACCATTATTCTTGCAGCCATAAAATATGTGTATGTTTGCTTTTCAATCATTTGAGAAGATTTTCTAGTGACAGTGCTGTTGCCAATTTTAAAGCAATTTATTTAAAAAATTTAGTTTTGGTTACCAACTAATTTAAATGTAAACTGGCATTTAATTAGCTTCTACTAGGTGCCCACTTTGTGCTAAGTGAGGTTTATTATCTCATTTAACCTTCACAGCAATTTTAAGATATAAGTAAGTATAGTATTTACATTGTACAGATGGGAAAACAAATGTGGTCTACCCAAAGTCACCCAGTAATAAAGTGGAGGATTGTGGATTTGAAGTTATATATTCAAGGTATGGAATTACATTTTGTTATTGTTGCTTACTTTTTAAATTCCTTGTGGTTTAACTTCTTCTAAAATAAGCATATACTAAGTAAAAGATAAAGCGTACTCACTTTTTTAAAAACTTGGTGTCCATCTTACTCATTTTTTTCCTCGATGATGGTGATTGTCAAAAACTACAGATCCATTATCTTTACATATCCAGTGAGAATTCAAGGAGATACAGCGAGTTTTCACTCTGAAATGTCTCAGAGAGTAACTATTATAATGAGCAAGTTTTTTCTTCTTCATTCCCCTCCCTTCCTCCTTTTCTTCCTCTTTCTCTTCTTCCCTCCCTCCTTCCCTTCATTTCTTTTCAAGGCACCAAAATCTCACCTTTGCCAATATTCAAATTCTGATTCAGACTGGGTGATTCCAGTATGAGAATAACAGATGGTAATGTCTGGCTTATTTAACAACATTTCCAAGAAGCTCTCAACTCAGAATATTATTACAACAATGTATGTAAATAAGAACACAAATCACATTAATGGATCTGTGTGTGCACACAAGTTTAGAATGGAAGGGCAGTAGTATTTACCATGCAGGGCTATTGACATGGAATGCTTAATTATCCCATAGGTCAGGATTAGAGTGAATATTATTGAAATAAGCAACAATTTGATATTATTGTTTAAATATTTTATTAACTATTTAATAGGGTTTGGAAAGTAAGGATAGAAGATTTTCCTAATTACCAAATAATACTGAAGATTATATGTGAGAAAAAGTTTAGAAAACTCTCAGAGGGTTCCACATATTTTGGGGGAAAATAACTTTATTATTTATACCATGATTTGCCTTCTTTTGTAAAGTGGAGTAATTTTCTTTAATTTTTTCTACAGAAGATACTGTCTAAAGTATGAAGAGAAATAGTTTAGAGGTATAAAACTTTAAGGTGAGATTGTTAACAGATTCCAGATATCATGACATGAATTATACTGTGGGTTGTAGAGACTGAGCCTGACGATCAAGAAGAAATAGTGAGGCACCACTCAATGAAGGCAGAAGAGAGCACAAACTGAACCCAGGGGATCACCAGCAAAACTCCATGTTATTTCATTCAAGGGCAAAGGTGCATGCGACTATACTGCAAGCGCAAGCAGACAAGAGCACCAAGGCTTAGATTCCTTCAGAAATGAAAGTTTGGGCCACTCCACTGGGTGAAAACCCAGAGCATCTGAAATACCAGTGGAAAATAAGCATATCAACAGCGGAAGGATGGAATATTTGTCGTCAGCTGCCTTGGACCCAGTTGCAGAATTGAGGACTGCAGCCACTCTCCGTGGACTGCACAGAAACAATAGAGGAAATACCAACTGGCAGGTGTGGGTGGGCTCCAGAGGCAGGCTGGCTGCCTGGATTGCTAACTTGGTGGCCTCCTACTTTTCTGTGCTTCAGTTTTGTCCCTTTATTTTATTTATTTATTTACCTTTCATTTTATTTTTATTGTTACAGATGTCCCACATCCCCTCTCATTGTATTGAGGGAGGCATGTAGCTGTGACCTAGGTGTGCGTAATTAGTCACTCTGACCTAGAACTCCAACTCTTCTGAAAGTGATGCACATAAGGAGTTTATAATCTTTTGCTGGTTGTAGCCAGTACCCTGCCACCCTATGGCTTTCTTCTTCTCATCACTTTTACCCTTCAGGAAGCTGGGGGAAGGACATGGAAATAAACATGGAAAGGCTGAAGCCAATGGAAAATACCAGCCTCCAGAGACTAAAAGGTTAAAGTGTGAGTGTGTCTAGTGACTCCATATTCAGTGGGTGAATTAATATCCTAACAGGAGGAATAAATGAATGCTGATGAGCCAGAGAGGGTGTGATGGGAGGAGCAAAGAGAAAGTAACATTTTCTCTGAACCTTTTACAATATCTCAAAAAAAAAAAAGACTAAGATCTAAGAAAATGAAAAGATGATTTTTTTGAAAGAAACATTTCAAGGCCACCAGGGGAGGAGAAAGTCAACTTCAAGAACAATACCAAAGATAAGAAGAGATGAAAGCCTCATGCATAAAAGCACTTCACCTCTTCCTGGAGTTATTTCAGAAAATATTCCGGTCCATCTGGGATCTAGGTGGTGTAAAACACTTGACTCTCTTGGAAAAAACTGCCCCTAGAGAAGGTAGTTCTAGAGGTAGAAGAGAGCAGAGGGAAATCGAGAAAATCAGAAGTCAAGTGTATTTTGTTAAAATTATTCCAACAGGTAAATGTTTCTGTGTTTAACAGCTTTTAACAAGGCAGCAGATACAATAAACAAAGTGCTGGATTGGGAGTTAGATGGCACATAAGCAATTATTTGCTGGCTCTGCCGCTGGTTTCTTTGTTCATTTCCTCTAGTCCTCAATTTTCCAGTATCTAAAATGAGTAGAAAATCTGTATCTTACCTATATTGATGAGTTGATTTATGTATTAAATGAGTTCATGTAAGTAATAAAAATGTATATGTTTTCAAGTTGTGTAGAACAAAATGGTGATTTTATTTGTAAATTTTAAGTATGATATTTCTCAAACTTGACATAAGCAGAAGAATTTATATATCTGGAATGAGCACTGCACAGCCTGTGGGACACATGTTCCCTGTGGAACTTTGCTGTGGTGATCACAATCTAATCGCAGGAACAATCTAACCTGTTTAAAATGATCAAAAATGACCTCCCTCTTTCACAGTCTCACCTGTATGGACTTTGAGCAAACTCTCCTATACTAAGTTATAGGCATTTTTCCTGCCCCAAGGCTGGGCATAGGCTGGTCTGTAGTTTGGAAATAGAAAATAAAGGAAGGGCAAGCATTATTATGGCATTACCTGTGGTTCTAGCCTATACCAACTTGGGTGGGCTCAGCACCTCACTACTCTGCCACAGCTCCACAAAGCACTCTATAGAATCCTATAATTTAACTGAAAACCTCATTGGGAGAAAAAAGAAAACAGCAAACAACTTAAATTCTCTTTAAACATTACTGTTATTTTCCAAAGATTCCTTCAGCCACCATTTCTTAGGTTTCACCCAAGCATATTATCTCTCTCCTCCTCCTCCTCTTCCTTCTTCTCTTCTTTCTCCTCCATCTTCTTCTTCATCTTCACCTCCTCTTCTCCTCCTTCCTGATCACTAGTAGCCCCACAAGCCCCAGAGCCTCAGTTCCAGATGATTTTATCCAAGTACTAATTCACATAATTAAGTGTCATCCTAAGGAGAATTCTGCTGTTAGGAAAAGTAAACTTGTATTCAAAGAGTTATATCAGTGTCTTTGTAGGCGCACGCTGCTTCACCTAGCCCATGGGAATAGCATTGTCATATTCTCTTTGACCTACTTTGAACCACTGTGGGCCTTAGGTCCCTAGAAGAGTTAAATTTCTGGCTTGTTTTTGGTTGGGTAAAGCCATATATCTAGTTCTGGTCTGTGAACTTTGAACAGAAGTTATATACCTGTTGATTAAGCATTTATTTGCTGGTGTTCCTACTCTCCAGAGTTCTATTTGTTTTTTTTTTTCCTTTTCCATGGCAATGGTCCAGCTAAAAATTGAGATATGAATGGGTCTATCTGTCTAGATCCCAGGATTATGGGATGTGACCACAAACCCCAGCTGACAATTGATGAACATGTGTTATAAGAGATTTTTTAAAATGAACAAAACCAACATATAAATCTTTGGTTTTATAAGCCACAAATAATCTAACTCTATTATAAAGTATAACTTCTCCTATCCTGGCTGCTGTAATCTTAAACCTAGAAAACCTAAATCCATCTTTAGCAGCTTTTTAGTTGTCCCTAATTTTTTGCTGACTCTTGAGGCAATTGCCCTCCCAGACCCCAAATTCCTCCCTTAAGTCTTATCGCTGTTTTCTCCAAAAAAGGTGTTGAAAGGCAGAATATATGATATTATAAAACTTACTTTTTAAAAGTTTCTTAAATTTTTATCTTAAAGCAAATCCCTTTGTGTTTTTCATGTTCTGATAAAAAGAGAAATTTTTTTAAAGGACAAAAAAATTCCTTGGAAAAATCTACTTCTAAATCAAACTTCATGTAAAACTATTTTTTAATTAGGAGCCTGTACTGTTTGTTTCTTCAGAAACTATAGAGGGTTAGAGTTTGAGTTTTTAATTAGTAATGAAGGGGTTCAAATTTGTGGTTAACAAATTGCAAGGGAATGAGTTTGAACAAGTTATATAACATGCTTGAGCTTTGATTTCTTCTCCTGTAAAATGGAAACAGCTCTAAAATCTTAAAGGTATTGTGAGGATTAAATTAGGTATGCACTTTAAATCTTCTTTAGTGCCTGTCAGATACTAAATGTTCAACAAATAGTAGCTATTATTATTATTTTGTAATTCAGTAGATAGCCTGAAATAATCATATGTTTATAGTCAAAGAAACATTTATGGCAGGAAAAACTTTATATTTACCCAAGAAAAAAATATATTATTAAATACAATATATAAATATATAACAAATAGCATTGTTCTTATAATAGTCTGAATGAGTGATAACATTATAGACATATACATTTCAAATTCAGCCCCTATGAAATTATAATAGCGACATTCTAAGAGTTTCTATGGTTGAAACAAAAACATGCCATTGTGAGCTATACAAGTAATTTTGTTGTACATCTCATATACAAATGGAAGATAATGTATATGGATTTTTAGAAAAGTCACCTTTTATTGCTTGAACAAAACGTCCAAATGAAATTGGAAAACTATTTCTGTTGGAGAGGCACATGTAGAAAAGTGGCTAAACAGTCTTTTTTGTCGCCTTATTTTCTGTAGATTGCACTTGCTACATTTTTTAGACTTTTGTTTCATTTCCTCTTCTCTGTCTTTTACAACCACTAAATCACATACACATATTTGGAGAAAAAGATGTAAAGGTGAGAGAGAGGGAGAGGGAGGGAAGGAAAGAGAAAGTGCAGGTAGAACAAGCATCCACTGAGAATAAATATATCATGATTTAATAGGTACCTTTTCTTTGTTAGCTTATTTCATATTCATATTTATTCTCTGAAATATGTCTATTTTCTTTTTTGTGTAGATGAGGACACTGAAGCCAAAGGGAGGAAAATCCCTGGGCTCACGTATCCACTCTGAACTAGTGTTTGCATGGAAACCTGGGCTGGCAGTGAGAGCCGGTTCATACTCCTCAGTGTCCATCATCTGAGGTCTGATGAAGACCCGGGGCTCAGAGTAAACTGCTCTCCTCTCAGCTGCACCTACCATCTGTGCCTTGGGACAGGATCCACAGAAAATACTTTGTTTTCAAGACAAAAACTAGTAGGTTTTGACAAACTTTTGTGTTGTCATGATATGGCAACATTCATTAGATCCTCTAGGCCAAGTGAAAGCTTGTTCAGCTTTAATCCAAAAGTTGTATGTCTGTGTTCTATGTTTAAGTGGGAGTTTACCAAAAGGAGGTACATGTTTTGTCTCTCAACTAAATCATTGCTAATTGGACATCTAATATGGAACTTTAACAACTAACCCTTTCCATACCTCCTTTAAAACAAGTTCTTCTTGTTACACATACCAATATATCTTCAAAGGTCTAGTCCTCTTTTAATCATCAAAGCTGAAAGATCTTGATTTTTTCTTTTATCTGGCACCAAATTAATTATAAAACCACTATGTTAATATTGCTTCACTGTAGATCAATAGCTTTTATTACCTTTGAATCAAACATTTCTATTTTATGACAAAACTGCACAGTACAATTCAGAAAATCCAAGATGATAAATTTAGGTAAAGATTTAAATGGAAGTGCTTTATCTTTTAATCATTCAACCAAGCTGCAGTTCAGTAGCATAATCTGCTTAAACTGCGCCAGTCCTCACATCCACAGGAATCAAATGAAAGCAAGGTTTATGATATTTTTCTGTCACTTTCACCAGCAATTCTCCTTGATGGATTGCTGGGATTCACAGAGCAGGGGGGAATTACTGCCTACCAGCCAGTCAGCCAAATCCAGCATGCTTTAGTGCAATTCCAATATTACACCTTCCTTCATAGCTGCATGACAGCAAGTGCAGGAGTTCTCTGCGAATCCATCATTGTTCTCACAGAAGTGGGAGAAAAAGAAAAGAATACCACATAAGATAAATGGAATCTGATGCACACTTTACCTACTTGCCAGAGAGGCAGTATTTGATCTAGTAGCCCAAGGTGGATTTACTTGTATACTTCTTCGCTTAAGGAGTGTTAGAGAGCGTGGCTGTGCTGCGCTGCCTTTTTCCCGCACCAGCCCTCAGAGCAAAACGATAGACTTCAGTCCTGGATTTCTCACTGACTGATCTTCCTTCAGAGGAGAGAGCAGGAGAGGTGTGGAGGCTGTCCCCAGGGTGGAACCATTTTCTTCTCAGTCTACTGCTTCTCCTAGGCAGGTCGTCCTGCAGTGGGTCCAGTATTATGTAAGAGGGTCCTCATTGTAAACCCCTTACGGTGCCAGCCACTTCAGCAGCAGAACAAGTTGCCAAAGAATTGCCTCTTAAGAATTGGTTAGGCAAAGTTTGATACTTGTGTGGCTTAGGACTTCAGATGGCACCAAACTAAGACAGATTGCAGGCCCAAGTCAGTGGCTGGCAGGTATGGAGTGTGTGCCTGCAGGTCATGAAAATACTAAGCAGCCTTCTCTTCTCTCTTTAATCCTCTTTACATTTTTTAAAAAGCTTTTGTCCCCCCTTGCATTTATTTATTTTTCTTATTTGTCTTGAACTCAGCTTACTTTTCCTTGTATTTTCATTTGTCTTTATTCTTTTTAGCTACCACATGGGAGTCTTATTAAAAATCCCTTTCCACTATAATGGTACTGATATATTTATCTTTCTTGTGATAGCAAAGACTGGCTGGCGATACAAAGAGCCTCAGTCTCACTGATGATCGCATGGCCAGAGCACCCTCCGAGTATTTGAAAACCCTATCTTTACAGTTGCTTCTAAAAACTTAAGGCTTTGAAAACAGGGAAAATTAGTGTTTAAATTGTGAAATTGTCAGTTTAAACAGCAAGGAATGTATGCATAGATGGCAGCTTATCAAGACCACTTTGGTTGCCTTGAGGTTGCTCCTTGATCGAGCCTCTTTAGTGAGAGTATGGTCAGATTTCACATGCAAACAGCACTTCACACATGTTTCCCTACTGAACAATATATATCCTTGTTCATTGTTTCAAACCCTTCCCAGGAGACTGATATTTGGGTGCAATTCTCGGGGGAGGGGGGAAAATAACAACAACAACAACAAAAAGAAACAGAAGATATGGTGATATGCTCTGGGACGCAGACATTTTACTATTTTTGAAAAAGAATACTAAACAAGAATTATATTCTTAATATGCCAGATTAAAAATCCAACTGATATTTATAAAATTATTTTGTTGGTGTAAGTGACAGATTTGCCATTAACTAATTTGGGTAAAGACCATTCATTTTGGAGGGGCCTGCATTCTCTCATTCTTGAAAGGCAGTGATCAGTCATCATTTAAATTCTTTCTCACTCTAACCTTCTGACTCTAAGGGCAAATTGGTGTATACCTCAAATATAATACCTTACTCTCTTAAGGTACTAAGGTACTATGTGGCATAGACTTTGTCTAATCAAACTTCTTAAACTAATATTTTTACTATTTACCAGCACCAATGTTAACAATAGTTTTTACTTAGTTACCTTCCATCTTTGCTTGGGCCATGTTCCTGGTTTGGGCTTCGATGTAAAGGGGGGTTACCAAATGAAGAATAAAAATAAAAAATTCTGAGTGTTTACCCTGAGTCTCACTCTGGCTAGATAGAGGTACATAAATTTCACAATAATTTGTGGGTAGGACATTATTAACTTAAATATATCCATGAAAAAACTAATAGTCAATATTTAGCTAACTCATTCAAAGTCATGAGATTTTAAACAAGACTGCTTGATTCCAACATCAAGGCTATACTATCATCCCCTGTTGCCAGGTTACGAGATGGTTCTACTGCCTCTAGGGTCCTGCTGGGCTCAGTGCCAGATTAAGAATTGTTCTGCATGTCATTAAAGACACAGAAAGAAAACTTAAACCATGTTCAGGGCATGCCATTTCTCCTGTTAGAAGGCAGAATTACAAAAATGAAATGAGAAACACGCCACACTCCTTCCTCTTCACACTGATGCATTTGACACTACCACCTATATTCTGTTGGTCAAAGTAAAGTCACAAAAGTAAGTCCATGTCAGTGGCACGTGGATATATATTTCATCTGCTGAGAAAACATGGGAAAATCTCTTGGAAAAGGGAGTGGATAACGAAAGCTACTGGAGACAAGGAATAGCTCAGAAATACAATTTATATATTTTGTGAAACTGAGGAGTTGGTTGATGAAGGTTTGGAACCTCCTTTCATAGAGATCATCAAGAACAGAAAGAATGAACAGCTTAATTTCCATGTTGTGAAATTCTAACTGAAAACAGGGCTATGTAACCACGATGCCAAGATCATAATATGAATATAATTTTCCTGTAATTTGAAAAAGGAAATATTAAATATGCATTAATATTCTTCCTGAAATATACTTATAATTCCAACTTATTCTCCTCATTTATCCAATGGATTGCCACTTTTTATGAAATAAATACAGTATTTTAATGATCACATCTTGAATTCTGTGTCATATGTATTCTGCCCTCCCAAAAGGCAAAAACACTGTTGATACGTTACGGGAGACCAAGTTCTAATTGCTCATAACTCTCTCCATGAGCAAATTTAGTTTTTAAAATGAGACAAATAAACCATATCTTATGTGTGTGTGTGTGTGTGTGTGTGTGTGTGTGTAGGAAGTATGGTGGAATCTTGACTGTTGATTTCTATTGAGTTAACCATGCATGGTAAGGTAATAACAACGTCCAGCTTTAAACTTCCCACTCTTGTTTTCACTGTGGGTTCTACTCCCTTTCCTCTAACTGCAAAGACAACAAAGACTACTCCTAGCATCCAGGAGGACAGTTCACATTAAGGATTTGCAGAGCTGAGCTTGTTTATCCGTCACACAAAAGTACTTGTCTCTCAGCAACAAGGAAAGCCACCATATTGAGGTCACACTGATTACTCAACGCTGCAAAAAAATAGTCTTCTAAAGAATGAACCCATTCCACCCCTATTTTAATTATGATTTGTTCTCTAACGCTTAAGAAATTAAATTGAGCCTGGCCAGTGTGGCTCAGTGGATTGAGTGTCAACCCATGGACTGAGAGGCCCCCGTTCGATTCCCAGTCAGGGCACACGCCTGGGTTTCGGGCTAGATCCCCAGTAAGGGGTGTGCAGGAGGCAGCCCATTGATGTTTCTTTCTCACATTGATGTTTCTATCTCTCTCTGGAAAAAAAAAAAAATCAATGCAAATATATTTAAAAAACAATAAAAGTATCAATAGATTCCTCAGTGTCATTCAGCACTTTCTCTAAAATCATCAACTCTAAAAAAAAAAGAAATTAAGTTGAATATACCAAATTAAGGTAGAGAAATGACAGTTTCAAAGCACATTGAGCCATTGCTTATGCAATTGCAATGATAGTTTAAAGAAAATCTTTTACTATGATTTAAAATTAGCTAAGAATTTATAGAGATCTGAGTTCCACTTTTTTAAGGACTTGTTTTAAAAATTATGAAAGGCAACTTAAGCTACAGATTGCATTAAATGTAGAATGGTTTATAGTGAATTTCAGAGAGAATGGTTTTCAAAAACAAACCACCACTGTGAAATACTAATAATTATTATAAATCATAAAAGCTACTTCATGTGAACAAAGTTTCATGGTTATAAAGCTTCTTAAATTGCATCATTTCCTTTGATCCTCTTAGAAACTCTGAAAGTCAGATATAACAATCGTATTTTTTCCAATAAAGAAATTAGAAACACTTCTCCCAAATTAGTTGATTTCCAATGTCTAATATGTGAAAGATTCTGTAACAATTTCATATGTAAGTCAAAAATTGTGACAATTTGAATTGCTTGGTTTAAAGTTTGTATTCTCTTTTGAAGGTTAAATATATTTTCCTTCCTAAGGAACTGAGTTGTACTATATAAACAAGACTGCTAACAGAATTATTGCATTACGTAATAAAACACTATTTAACAAGCATTTAAAAATACTTGAAAACACGCATTGGCTATACCAGAATTAATGGACCAATTAAAAATCATATTAATTTATCAAACTGGTTTTTTTGAGATTTCTATTAAGATGTAAACTGTGTTTTACTGCTTGGGCATTTTGGGAATTCTATTCAAATTTAGTGTTATTTGCTTAGATATAAGTTAGGGACAGCTTTGTATAGATATTGTTAAAACAAAGAATTGTATCCTTGAGTATCAAGACCCCACAGAAAAGTAAAACGAGTAAATTTTTTCTACACATCTTACCCCTTATATATTACACCGCTAACTCTAACCATCAGATTATTTCTTTTTGTTTGATTGACTGGTGTGAAACATTTTTAGTGTGTCATTTTTTTAAAAATTTTTTTCTTTATTGATTTTTAGAGAGAGAGGAAGGGAGAAAGAGAGAGAGATAGAAACATCAGTGAGAGAGAACATTGATTGACCACTTCCTGCATGGGCCCCCCACTGGGGATTTGGCCCATCACCCCTGCATGTGCCCTGACTGGGAATTGAACTGGCAACCTCTTGGTGCAGGGGTGGACACTCAATCACTGAGCCACACCAGCTGGGCTAGTGTGTTTTCATAACAAAACAAAACTCTATTTTGTGCACAATCTTCTCTCTCTCTCTTGTTCTCTCTCTATATATAGATTTACACACACACACACACACACACACACCTTTTATATTTTTTGGTAGAGGGATTTCCCACACACACTCTACCCCCACACATACATAACCTCTTCCATTATCAACATTTCCACCAGTGTGCCACATTTGTTAAAACTGGCAATCCCACATTGATGCATCATTATCACCCAAAGTCCATAGTTTACATCAGAGTTCAGTCTTAGTGTGCATTCTGTGAGTCTGAACAAATGTATAAGGACATGATTCCATCATCATAGTATCATGCAAAATAGTTTTCACTGCTCTAAAAATCCTCTGTGTTCCACCTAGTCATCTTTCTCTCCTGCCTACTGGAATTTTCTTTATTTTAATTGAAATTTTTGAGATTCTTGTAGATTCCACATGCATTTGTAAGAAATTATACAGAGATACCTGTACGTTTTACCCAGTTTCCTCCATAATGATAACTTGCAAAATTATAGTACAACATCACAAGCAAGATATTGAAATTGATATAATCAAAATAGAGAGCAGTTCTGTCACCGGAAGAACATCTCATATTACCCTCTAACAACACTCACTTTTCTCCCTCCACCCCTTCCTTAATGCTAATGTGTTCTTAATATCTGTACGTTTGTCATTTCGAGAATAATATATGCATAGAATTACACAGTATGCATCAGTTTGGAACTGGATTTCTCTCATTTACCATAATTCTCAGGAGAATCATAAGGTTGTTATGTGTATCAATAGTTTATTCCTTTTTATTGCATAACAGCATTCCATAACTTTAATATACTACTGTTTAATCATTCATTCATTGAAGGACATCTGGTTTGTTTTGATATTTTTGGCAATTATGAATAAAACTACTATATAGATCTGTGAATAGGGTTTTTTTGTGTGTGTATGTGTGGGAATGTAAGTCTTTATTTCTCTGGTACAAAACCCAGGAGTACAATTGCTGAATCATTTGGTAGTTGCAAGTTTAATTTTTTGAGCAATCACCAGTTTTCAGAAGGGTTATACCATTTTACATTTTCACCAACATCATTTTACATTCCTGTCAGCAATGTAAGAGTGATCCAGTTTCTTCACACCTCACTAGCTTTAAGTGTTGGCACTATATTTACCATTAGGCATTCTGATTAGTGTGTAATGATGTCTTCTTGTACTTTTAATTAGCATTTGCCTAATAGCTAATGACATTGAAAATCTTTTCATGTGCTTATTGTCATATCTGTATCCTCTTTAGAGATTGTATGTATATATTTTCCCTTTATCAAATTAGATGGTTTTATTTTATATATTTATTTTTATTTGTTGAATTTTGAAAAAAATAACTATATACATATATAATACTGTAGGTACTAGAGCTTTGTCAGAGATGTGATTTGCAAACACTTTTCTCCCATGCTCTAGCTGATCTTGTCATGCTCCTAACAGGGCCTTTCACAGAACAGCCATGTTTAATTACTAAGAGTCCAATTTATCTCTTTTTGTTTTTTAATAAATCTTGCTTTTGGTATTAAGTCAGAGTACTCCTTGGCTAGCCCTAGATGCTAAAGATTTTCTTCAGTTATTTTTTCTAAAAGTTTTGTAGATTACCATTAAATTTTTTGTTTCTCTATTGATTTGAGAGAGAGAGAAAGGGAGAAGGAGATAGAGATAAAAACTTCAATGAAAGAGAACATTGATGGCTGCCTCCTGCATGCCCCACACTGGGGATTTGGCCCACAACTAGGGCATGTACCCTGACCAGGAATCGAACCAGTGTGACCTCTTGGTGCAGGGATCAATGCTCAACCACTGAGCCACCCCAGCCAGGTTAGCTTTACAAGTTATGTTTATGTGTATGAACCATTTTAAGTTAAGTTCTGTATAAGCTGTGAAATTTAGGTCAAGGTTCATTTTTTTGATTATAGATGTCCCAATGCTGTAGTATCATTTGTTGAAAACTCTATCTTTCTTCTATTAAATTGCTGTTGTTTTTTTTACCTCATCAAAAATCAGTTGAACATATTTATTTGGATCTATTTATGGATTCTCTGTTCTGTTCCACTAATTTATGTGTCTATCCCTCTGCCAATGCCATACAGTATTAATTACAGTTGCTATATAATCTTTAACTGGCAGTCTGATTTTTCTCAATATATTTTTGTTTTTCAATATTGTTTTAGATACTTCAGTCTCTTTACCTTTTCATATGAATTTTAGAAAAATCTTGTCTATAAACACACAAAAACTTTTTTAGGGTTTTGATATAAAGTGTATAAACCTGTCTATCAATTAGAGGAGAGTGAACTCTACTATTTTAAGTTTTCCAGTTCATGTACATAGTATAGTTCTTTGATTAGATCTTTCATTTATTTGGTTTTATTGTATACTTTTCAGCATATAGTCCTGTACATTCTTCAATGTATTAACACAAAAGTATTTTATGTTTTTATCAACTGTAAATGATATTTGTATTTTTAGTTTTAGTATCTTTGTGTTCAATGTTAATAAATATGGATACAATGTATTGTTTTATTCTTTGACAGTTTTACTGGAGAGATTTCAATTTTATTTATCTTTTCAATAATCAGCTGTTTATTTCATTGATTTTATTATTTATATTTGTCAATATTAGTAATATTTTGCTCTGAACTTTATCCTTCCTTAGGCTTGTTTTAGGCTTATTTCTTCTTCTAAAGAAATCTTCTAAAATCTTGAGGTGGTAGCTTTTTGATTTGAGAATTTGAAAAATTGTATGCATCTAGTAGTATAAATTTCTCTTTCAGCACTGCTTTGGCTCTGTTCCGAAAATTTGATATCCTTATTCTTATTTTTATTCAGTTAAATGTATTTTGAAAATTTTCCCATGACACCTCTTTGACTCATTGATTATGTAAAAAGATGTTTTCCAAGTCTGAGGATTTTTCTGTTGTTTTTCTGTTAACATTTTGGAGATTTTCTTTAATGACTGGAATATGATCTGTCTTGGTATATGTTCTGCTTTTTGGTGGAATATTCTGTAAATGTCAAGTAGATTATTTTGTTTGATGATAATGTTGAGTTATTCTATATCCTTCTTGCTTTTTTATCTAATTGTTTCATCAGCTGTTAAAGGGGTGCTGAAGTCTGCAATTCTTATGGTAACTTAGACAGCAGACCTTTGTTGGGGCATTTTTAGTCTGTGCCCATTGGTACTTCTGGATTTCCAGATTTTTCAGTTGAATATGCGGGTTCTTTGGGGCAAAAAGAAAACTAAAGGAGCTCAGCACCATGTGGTTCTTCGGTTCCTGAGGTCTCTTGTTGGTCTGCTTTCTCTTTATCTTTCAAAGCCTTCTATGCTTGTGTCCAGAGTTTTTAGTTGTACTGAACAGGAAGAACAGGGGAAAATATATCTACTCTATCATCTCACAAGCAGAGGTCCTGTCTACAGTTTTTGATTCTTAATTTAACTGAATTATTAAACTGTATGGAAACTTGGTTTTTTTGTTGTTGTGTTGTTGCTATTGTTGCTTTTTTAAACATCTGATTTTCTTTATTTGTAGTGAGATGTTTCTATATTTTAGGAACTAGCTAATAGTTTCCAGCAACTACTTTTATAACTTTCTATTATTTTGTGTTATCTTCAAAATAATAACTTTCAATGCCTTGATTTTATGAAATCTTCAAATAGAAATGCAACAACACATAAATATTATTTATCTCCCTAGATAACCTTGTGTGATGTGAAATGGTTTTAATATTAGATTTTCTTGTTTTGTTTTTGCAAAGCCTGCTCTACAGCATAGCAAACACTATTATGGTTGGTATTAAATATAAGCACAGAAGCTAAGTGAGACACTACTTAAGGTGTACACACTTGTGATCAGATTATTAAGTGTTTTTAATATGCTCTAAAACATTATAGTTAATTAATTCAACAACTTGTTTTCTCCAAGTGTTCAAAATATATATGTACTCAGCCACTGAATTTAAGTGATTTTTTTTTTGTGCCTCTTTAATTTTACATGAAAAGTGTTAGAATTATTGACTCACAGAATGTTAGAACTGGAAAGTCACACAGAGTATGCCTGGGTTACATGTAGTCATAATACTGGTAGAGCATAGTTTTACATTGTTAACCTGTAAATAAAAGACCAAAGTGAGAGGCAATAAGCATTTATTTGAGATCCAAAAGAATAGCAATTTTAGAAGCACTGATTCAGGAAGAAACTCAATATTGTTCTTATTAGGAGGCAAACATAAGAGGTATTTAGGAGAAAGGTAAGGGAAACAATTATATCAGTGAAGGGAAACAATTACTTAATAAAAGAGAGGCATTTCTATAAATGCAGATAAGCTAACATAGTAATACCAATTCTAAGGAAATTTGTTTTTAATCCTTACTCAAGGATATGTTTACTGATTATATAGATAGAGGGGGCAGAGAGAGAGAGAGACTGGTTGCCTCCCATAAGCGTCTTCACTGGG
This sequence comes from Molossus molossus, assembly GCF_014108415.1. Lineage (NCBI taxonomy): Eukaryota > Metazoa > Chordata > Mammalia > Chiroptera > Molossidae > Molossus > Molossus molossus. The sequence goes on along the minus strand of NW_023425403.1, from coordinate 23,943,500 downwards.
GATCAAATCTTCAACCTGTTTGGTTCACAGGATGACAGATGATGCTCCAACCAATTGAGCCCCCCTCCCAGTTAGGGCCTAAGGAATGTAATTTTAAATTTTAAATCCTGTAGCCATCAGTCCAGTAGTTATAATATTATAATATCTGCTTTCTTGTTATCTTTCCAGGTAGTTTTGGGGAGATGTAGTGCTACTTTAGGCCCAGTCCAAAGGTTTTTTTGCCCAGTTTTAACACTGTGAAGATTTGAGGCATAAGAAATTCCAGGCAGTTCTTCTGGGGTGGTAATGCTGATTCCACTTTAAAATGGCTCTATTTATATTATATTTATACAACATAGAATAAAATATCTTAGGAAATATGGAGAATAATCTGTTGAACTTTTTCATCCTTACATGTATATGCTAATGTGTGAGAAAAATCATAAGATATTCTTTTTCTATTTTGTCTTGTCTTTAAATATTGTTTTACTTCCTTAAAATAAAGGCTTAGAAAGATGCATTTCTGAAATAATTTTATATTTTGTAATTTTTTTACAAGTATATTCTTTTTTTAATTTTTTTATCTTTATTATTGAATATATTACAGATTTTTCTCATTTTTGCCCCATTGGCTCCCTCCTCTCTACTCCCACCCCCTTCCTGCCTTTCCCCACACTGTTGTCTGTGTCCATTGGTTATGCATATATGCATATAAGTTCTTTGGTTTATTTCTTGAAACCCCCCTCCTCTTTGAGGTTTGTCAGTCTAGCAACCAGTCTGTACTTCTTAATCCTTCACCTTTTTCACCCATTCCCCCAACCCCCCTCCCATCTGGCAACCAACAAAATGTTCTCTATATCTATGAGAATGTTTCTGTTTTGTTTGTAGATTCAATCGTCGATAGATATGTATTCATTACCATTTTATTTGTTCATATTTTTTATCTTTTTCTTCAAGAAGACCCTTCAACGTTTCATATAATAATGGTTTGGTGGTGATGAACTCCTTTAGCTTTTCCTTGTCTGGGAAACTCTTTATATGGCCGATTCTAAATGACAGCTTTGCAGGATAGAGTAATCTTGGTTGTAGGTTCTTGTTTTTCATCGCTCTGAATATTTCTTGCCACTCCCTTCTGGCCTGCAAAGTTTCTTTTGAGGAAATCAGCTGACAGCCTAATGGGAACTCCTGTGTTGGTAACTAACTGCTTTTCTCTTGCTGCTTTTAAGATTCTCTCTTTATCTTGAACCTTTTGCATTTTGATGATGTGGGCCTCTTGGGGTTCATCTTGTTTGGAACTCTCTGTGCTTTCTGGACTTGTATGTCTGTCTGTTTCCTTCACCAAGTTAGGGAAGTTTTCTGTCATTATTGTTTCAAATAGGTTTTCAATTTCTTGTTCTCTTTCTTCTTTTTCTGGCACGCCCAAGATGCGAATGTTGGCACGCTTGAAGTTGTCCCAGAGGCTCCTTACACTATCCTCATTTTTTTTTTTTTGGATTCTTTTTTCTTTTTGCTGTTCTGATTGGGTGTTTTTTGCTTCCTTATATTCCAAATTGATGGTTTGCTTCTTGGCTTTACCTACTCTACTATTGAATCTGTGTAAATTATTCTTTATTTCAATTAGTGCCTCCTTCATTTCTGACTGTGCATCCTTCATTTCTGATTGGTCCATTTTTATGCTCTTGTGGTCTTCACTAAGTTCGCTGAGGTTCTCACTAAGTTCATTGAGCATTCTTATAAGCAGTGTTTTGAACTCAGCATCTGTTAGGTTGCTTATCTCCATTTCACTTAGTTCTTTTCTTGGGGTTTTGTTCTGTTCTTTCATTTAGGACCTGTTTCTTTGTCTCCTCATTTTGGCTGCCTCCCTTTGTTTGTTTCTATGTATTACTTAACGAGTGGTATGGGGCTAGCTGAGACCAGATGCTGCTTGTTTGAAAGAATTTAGGAAAACCTGAAGCAGGATCCAAGACAGGCCAATCTTATGGTTAAACAACTGGCAACTGCTTGGGCAAGCCTGAAAGTTGGATGGGGCAGGGCCTCAGGGAATCACTAGGGCGGGGCAACCAGAGTGAGCCAGGTTGCTGGAGTCCCAGATATGGCAGCTGTCTGCCACCCCAGGGACAGGCTCACCAAGGAACAAAGGCCTCTGACAGCACGTTTGTCCCAGAGAAAGCCCCCTCTCCAGCCCTCGCTCCAGTGCCAAACAGCTCAGTTCTTCCCTGTATGTCTCTGGTGCCCCTCGAGCTGCCTCCCCTCCAAGCTGAGAGGGAGAGAGTCTGATAAGTCCCTGTGCGGGCCCTTTAAGGGGAACTGCCTGGGGCTCCAGCCGCCTCAGTTTCCCTGATCCTCAGTTCCCACTGGTTTTTCCAGCCAAGGTGTCCTAATTTTTATCTGCCACATGTGGGTGTGGGACCAGCCCATCTGCCTCCGCCCCTCCTACCAGTCTCCATGAGGCTTCTTCTTTAATTTTGTAGTTGTAGGACTTCCGTTCAGCTCGATTTCAAGTGGTTTTAAGGATGGTTGTTCTGTAGTTATAGTTGTAACTTTGTAGTTGTGGGAGGACGCGATACCACACTTACCTACGTGCCATCTTGACCGGAAGTCTATATTTTGTAATTTTGATGCTAGATAACATAACCCAGTGTTGTTAGTACCGCAGAGCTGGCTTTGCAAAGAAAATAAGGTTGATATTGAAGTGAGAATTTATTTTATTGATACCATTCACAAATGTTATTTGTGATCTTACTTAGATGATCTTATACAACATTAAAAAAAAAAATGTTATGTCAGTATGTTATCGTTCCGGGACCAGCCCAGAGCAGGTCTCCCTTAGGCTGGTCTGTAGTGTGTGGGTTCTTGACTTTGTGAAGAAATGATTTTACCATGTAAATTCAGGTGATTTTGAGAGTACTTTTTTAAAGCTGGGGACAGTGAAACTAAGGAAGGGCTAGGGTATAAGAAGTAACAGGAGAGAGCATAGGCTGGGCTCTGCTTTGGCTCCCAGGAGATGCTATAGGAAAGAAATGAGCCACTGCAGGGCTGCTGTTAGCTCATTGGGAAGTCAGAGAGAAGGGGGCCTTGGAGACAGGATCTGGGAGTGCGCCTAAGATGAGCTGCTGCTGCCCGCTGCTCCCTGGTTGCAGGTCTCTTGGGGTCCCTTAGAGTTTAGGAGGGAGTGAGAAGTTCATGTCCCAGAAGGGACATGGGCATGCTTTAAAGCTAGCCCTCACTGGGTCTTTGTCCTGAGGGTTTTTATCTTTCTTCCTTGGGTGAGAATCTTAGGGGATGGTTTCAGTAGAATATTCATCAGCTTTCCAGGTACTTTCTTTGTTAATATGCTGATGCATCAAAATGGCAGTATAGGGGAGTTTGGGATTATTCTTTTGTCTGCCTTACTGTTTTACTTTTACCTTGGGTCTGTCTGGCTCTAATGGGTATTTTGTTATGTGTTCCCCTGACTTCATCTGTCCTTGGATTTAGTTCTCACAAATGGCATTAACTGGATCTCTGTTCTCTATTTTCCAGACCAGGTGATTTAAATTCTATATTCTCTGGTTAAGGAGGGGAAGTATAAACCATTCGATCTCAAATGTCCTTGGTTAGGGAAGATAAGGTCTGTGACTCACTCTTGGTTGGCTGTAAGTTGTTCGACTGCTTGGCCTTGTTTAATGTTCTTGTTTCACTTTCCTCACTCCACTTGATCAAGAATTTTCTTAGATTCTTACTACTCTGTCATGAGTGTAGTAAGCGGTACTTATTTAGTTCAAGTTGCTTTAAAAATTATTTTTCTCAAATTCTACCAAGAACCACTAAATCACATCATTTTATTTGTTCAATTATGCTTGTACGCATATAATGCACATAATGCCTATTTTTGTATCAGTAAAGTTCTGAGGAGTGGAAGTAGAGTGGTAAACAAGAACTGTATGATTCTGCTTTCATGAGACCCATACTCCAGAAGGAAAGAAGAAATAAATAGAAATATAAAGTAGGACATATGTTATAGAAATTTACAGTGAAAATTTGGCTTTATAACATATATAAATAGTGAAAATTTTGTTAGGTGATTATTGGTGAAATCTTTCATTTACATAACTCTCAGTGTTTGTCATCATTTACATTTTTTCAAATGTATCAATTTCATACTATATATTTCCACGAGAAACATTTTTCTATATAAATACAAAATGTGAAATACAAAATTTCAAACCAAGAAAAAAATAATGAAAAATATTTTAGAACAATATGAAGTCTAGTTGTGGAACAGAAGGGGTTTTCCCCTAAAAATCTAAGCAATAAATCTGCCAGTGGAGAAGGTTATATGACACTATTCATAGTTATTGGCAGATAGCTTTAGGTAATCTAATAATTACAGATCATAAAGACATTAGAAAGTGACTTTTATGTATTAATATGAAAATGAGCCTAGCCTTTTGTGAATAAGACCTAAGTAATACCTCCACGAGACTGTAACACTTGCAGAGACATTAAAAAAAAAAAAAAAAAAGAAAGAAAGAAAGTGATGGAAGAAAATTACCAGCATTTTGCAAAGAAAAATAAAAGGCCTTGTCTAAGTACAATATAATGGAGAGTAAAATCAAATACGCAAGTGAAAGCATGTTTGAACTTTCTTTAAGGCTTTCAGGCTTCCATTAAGAGGTGAAACTTCGGTACTTGGAGAAAATTTGGAGATGTCTTTAACTATAGATACCCAAATCTATTTTTGGATTAAGAGAAAACAGTAGAGAGCAAGAGTAAGAGAGAAAGGTGAGCATCATGTTTCCAACCCCAAAAAGTACTTTTATGAAATCAGAGCTAAAATAGCATTATACTGTGGCTAAAGGATTATTTAGATTAAGTATTGTTTTTATATTTAGGCAGTAAAAATAGAGTTAACTAGGATATTTTGAATTTACCCCTGGAAATGTTATTGTTTGGGGAATTTTATTAGTCTCTATGCATTATGCTTCTAAATATTTTATTGTTTATGGAAATGTGTTTATTGCAAAATATTATAGAAAACTACTAGTAAGTATTTTTGGTCAGGAAAAGTGAATGGACTTGTGCAGAAGTGAAGCCCAGTCTATAACAGACAAACCATCAACTTTTGCATCAAGCAGTAGGCAAATTCTGAATGCACCAATACTGAGTTTTCCCACTGCCTTTCCTTAAGGAGTGTTTTTCTCTTGCCGTTATTGGAGCGCTGAATATGGCAATCAAAGTGGTAAATTTCTAAATGTGACCCCTTTGTCCAATCTGTTTAGTCTCTATGTAAAAAAAGTTACCATGCTATTTTTTCTCCATTTATTATCCTAGATCCACTCTCCATATTTCCCTTTCTTGCTCTGAGCCTAGAAAACTGATCCCTACATTTCCCACACTACCTCATCACTTGTTTTGGAGAGCTTTAGCCAATCATGGGCAATCAAGGTTTTCAATCCCTGCTTCCTCTCTGCTTTGTATACTGAAAACCTGGGCACTGATAGTGTTCCTCTGCACCTACAGCTCCTGCTAGGTAGTCCTGCCTCCAAGGCTCCGTCTCACAGTGGGCTTCAGTAATACTCTCCAGCACTAGCTCCTACAGTATTAGAAGTGTTAAGGCTCTCGCCATTGCTCATCTTGAGGATCATTCTTTCCCCTGAAGTACTCTCTTCATGCAAGTCTCTCCATTTCATCACTCTGTGTAAAGCTTTGTTTCTTTTGGGTTACTGGCAAATACGTAACATTCTCAGTAATATTTAGAAAAAATTTTTCACTGAAAAAAGTTGTAACCTTCCTTGCTGGAGAAAAATAATCTGATCAAAGAGTCAGTGACCATATAATAATAATAATAAACATTCATTGAATGTTTACTGTGTACCAGGTACCACTCCAACCACATCACATGAATTCAATTTATTTTTTCAAATAGTCAAATGAGGTGCATTCTATTATAATGCTCCATTTAGAAAAAGCACCTGAAACATCAAGAGTTTTAATAATTTGATGAGGGTGGTAGACTTACTGAATGCCAGAGTGAGGCAGTCTAGAACCAGGCTCTTGACTTTGGTAATATATTACTTTCAACACAAGATAGTTGAATTCCAATTAAAAGAGTCACTGAACCTGTCGATTTATTTGGGTAGTATGGAAATTTTAATGATATTAATTCTTCTATTCCATGAACAAGGTATATGCTTCTACTTTTTTATATCTTCCTCTATTTATTTTTTCAGTGTCCTATAGTTTTCTGCAAACAGGTCCTTTACTTCTTTGGTTAAATTTATTCCTAGGTATCTTATTTTTTTTGTTGTGATGGTAAATGGGATTGTTTTTTAGTTTCTTTTTCTGTGTGTTCAATATTGGTGTATAAGAATGCCATCGATTTCTTGACATTAATTTTGTATCCTGCTACTTTGCCAAATTCATTTTTATTTGTCTATTTTTTACTCATATTAGAGAGAGAGGAAGGGGGAGGGAGAAAGAGATAGAAACATTGATGAAAGAGAACATCAATTGGCCTCCTGCATGCCCCCCACTAGGGATTGGACCCACAACCTGGGCATGTGTCCTGACTGGGAATTGAACTGGCGACCTCTCTCAGTGCAAGGGTCGAGGCTTAACCACTGAGCCACACAAGCTGGATGCCAAGTTCATTTATTAAATCTAGTAGTTTTTTTATTGAATCCTTCGTTTTTACTACATAACAATATCATGTCATCTGCTGTGGATAATGACTGTTTCACTTTTTCCTTTCCAATTTGAATCCCTTTTATTTTTTATTTTTGTCTGATTGCTGTGGCTAAGACTTCTAGTACTATATTAAATAAGAGTGGTAAAAGTGGGCATCCCTGTTTTGTTACTGTTCTTAAAGGAAATGCTTTTAGTTTCTGCCCTTGAGTATGACATTTCACAGAACTAGAACAAACACTCTAAAAGTTTATATGGAACCAAAAAAAGACCCAAAATAGCCTCTCACAGCAATCTTGAAAAAGAAGAATAAAGTAAGAGGGATCACAATACTGGATATCAGATTATACAATAAAGCCATTGCAATCAAAACAGTCAGGTAATGGCACAAGAACAGGCATATAGATCAATGGAACAGAACAGAGAACCCAGAAATTAACCAAAGACATTATGCTCAATATTTTACAAAGGTGGCAAGAGCATACAATGGAGTAAAGACAGCCTCTTTAATAAATGGTGCTGGGAAAATTGGACAGCTACATGCAAAAAAATGAAACTAGACCACCAATTTACACCATACACAAGAATAAGCTGAAAGTGGATAAAAGACTTAAATTTGACTCTTGAATCCATAAAAATCCTAGAAGAAAATGTAGGCAACAAAATCTCAGACATCATACGGAGCAGAATTTTTACTGATACAATGCCTAAGGCAAGAAAAACAAAGGAAACATGAATACATGGGACTATATCAAATTCAAAAGCTTTTGCACAGCAAAAGAAACAACCATCAAAATAGAAAGGGAATCCACTATATGGGAGAGTATAACTGCCAATGATACATCAGATAAGGGGTTAATTTCCAAAATATATAGAGTACTCATACAACTCAACAAAAGGAAGACAAAGAACCCAATTAAAAAAAATGGGCAGAGAACTTAAATAGACACCTCTCCAAATAGGACATACAAATGGCCAAGAGATGTATGAAAAAATGCTCAATGTTCTTAATCATCTGAGAGATGCAAATTAAAATAACTATGTGGTATCACCTCACCCCTGCCAGAATGGCCGCCATCAACAAATCATTAAACAAGTGCTGGCGAGGGTGTGGATAAAAGGTGACTCTAGTACGCTGCTGGTGGGAATGCAGACTGGTGCAGCCATGAAAAACATGATGTTTCCTCAAAAAATTAAAAGTTGATCTGTCATTTGACCCAGTGATCCCACTTCTAGGAATATATTCTAAGAAGCTTGAAACACCAATCAGAAAGAATATATGCACCTCTATGTTCATAGCAGCACTATTTACAATAGCTAAGATCTGGAAACAGCCCAAGTATCCATCAGCAGACAAATGGATAAAAAAAAGCAGTGGTACATATACACAATCGAATACTATGAAACTGTGAGAAAGAAAGATCTCTTATCCTTTGAGACAACATGGAGGGACCTGGAGAATATTATGCTAAGTGGAATAAACCAGTCAGAGAAAGACAAGTATCACATGATCTCACTTATTTGTGGAATATAATGAACAAAATAAGGTGAAGAACAAAATACATCCAGATATATAGAAATAGGATCAGACTGACAAACTTTAGAAGAGGGGAGGGGCATAGGGAAGAGATAACCAAAGAACTTATATGTATATGAATGTAACCAATGGACATAGACAGTGATGTTGGGGGTGGAGGGATGGGAAGAGGATGTCAATTGGAGAAAAAGGAGAAAAATTTGTAACAAAAATAAATTCAAGAAATAAAAATAGAAAAGATTCACTAATCAAAATTTCTACCCACAGAGGACTGAAGGTATTGTCTCCCATCACTGAGCCATCTCTTTGGCTGCACCTTCCTCAGTACTTACTCAGACATAGAGATACATTTGAATTCATGTGTCCTGTAAAGCCCTTCACTAACATTGTGATCTTGGGGTACCAAAACACTTAGCTCACTTATTATATTTGCATGTTTGGTTCTTCCCTTCTCTGTTATACTTGCACTCTCCAGGGGACAAGGATTCTCTCTGTATTATATTCACTACTGTATTGTCTTGTGTTCATTTTTGTGTTCTTAGTGCTTGCAAAGTATCTGGCACATTTTAGTCACTAAATAGATATGTATTAAGTAAATTAGTAAAGAAATAAGTGTATGAATTTATATATCACAGAGTTCTTACAATATCATAAGTACAAGAAGAAAAGAAATATTGCAGTCTTGCTGATCCTCATAGGAAGTGCTAAAATTGTGGGGGTTCAGTTCAGCTTTCAAATTAATAGGTATTAGTGTAAGAGCATTTTTCCCATGATATCATGTGATACGCAGGAAACTTTTTCTACCATGGTTAATAATTTTAAGCATTTGCTATGTATTAAAATTATGTCATATGCAAATATAGTATAATGTAAAACTTTTAAAACATTTTCTAACATTTTATTAGGAAATCATCAGTCATACAAAAACTTAAAAGAATTATACAGAAAATACATATACCTAAAAACTTAACACTACAATAAACATTCTGCTATATTTCCCTTATCACAACACTATCTCTTCTTCTCTCTAGCCACCCCCTGGATACATTTAATAGTAGCTTGTTGAGATCAATGCATGGTATCCCTAACTTTCAAGTACTAATCTTTAACTGGAGTTCAATATATGTTTAGATTATTAGGGAAATTTTATATGAAATAAAGTGTACGTACTTCAAACATCTCATTTGATGGGATTCGATATATGCATGCAACTATGTAACCCAGCTGTCAATTCAAGATACAGAATATTATCATCCCTCCAGAAAATTTCCTCCTAACCCATCTTAATCAGTCTTCACCTCCACCCACTTCCAAACTGATTGATTTTTTTTCCACCAGAGATTAGTTGTGTCTGTCCTAGAACTGTCTCAATAACCATTCTCAGAATTTCCAAATGATTGTTACTTTTTCTGAGGATGATTTTACCCGTATTCAAACAATGTGAGGCCTTTATTGCCTTCTCATTTTCATAGTCTCTGCCTGGCTATCATTCTAATAGAGGTCAGACGTGTCTCTAATGGTTTCAGACACTTATTTCCCAACTAATATGTAAATTACAGTACCCTCTGTCTCCTAGTTATCTTGTGTATGTATAAGCTTGTACGTTTTTATTTCCTCACCTTGCAGATCTCTGTTTTGTGGATATCTAAAGAGTTGAATTTATATAGTTGCCATTATTTAAAAGAAATCATCCAGTGCACTTGTTCATGACCTATGCTATGTTCTGAAAGTAAACATGTTAGATAATTAATAGTTATACTATGGTAGAGGTCTCTATAGTGGAGTGCTTGCATCTCAGAAGGACTGAGATAAGTATCATAAATCCTATATGTTTTCTTTCTTAATCTGTAACACAAGGAAGGGACTAAGCTTTAGCAAATGAATCACCAATTATATATACGAGTGAATGATTTAAAGACTGATATTTTATTGATATATATATATATATATATATATTATTAAATGGAAGAGAGTTGTGTGAACATATTATGATGAGTTCTATTCATGATTTATTTTCACTTTGAATAACATCTGTTTTTTAGTCATTTTTTGATACATTGATCTTTTGCACTGTTTGCATTCTCTTGATGTGGAATTCCACTTATATGCCACTTTGCTACACTTGGATAAATGTCTCAAAATAAATAACTTGAAGATATACACAACACTAACCATGCATGTTCAGTAATAAACATCAACCAAAGCACAATAGCAGAATGAATATATTGTATATTTTGTATATTAACATTTCTTTCCCCCTCAGCTGAGGGTAAGCTTTCTATTGCTTTCAGAGAAAGGAAGGGATAGATAGAGAGCAAGAGAGACATGGATGTGAGAGATTGCCTCCTATATGCACCCCGACTAACCAGGGATCAAACCCGCAGGCCACGTATATACCCTGACCGGGAATTGCATCTGCCACCTTTCGGTGTATGGGATGATACTGCAACCAACTGAGCCACACTGACCAGGGGAACGTTTATTTTTCTTTATGTCACAGAAGCACTTCCAAGTGACAACTTCTGAGACCATTCCTATTGGCATGAGATGACCATAATATTTAGTTTATTTTAACTAGCTTCATCATTGATATATTATCTTCATACTTGATGATCCAGTTGTGTTGACTCCACAATAATATGTTATTCTTTAGTTTAGTGAAAAGGATAGAAGGATTTGGTAAGATAGAAAGGAGGGTAGGAGGAAGGGAGAGATCTGGAAAAATGGCGGCGGAGTGAACGGAGCTACACAGACCGTCTCCCAGAACCAAACTGGAATTACAACTATAACACAGACAAATCGACGGGAAAAACCAACAGAAAAGCAGCTTGCAAGGACCGTACAACGAGGGACACCGACTCGATCCCGGTAGGCTTGCGAAGGCGCGAGACGGGGCTGGGAGCCCACGGTCGGTAGCTCGGCAGCGGCCTCAGCTGGGAGCGGCGCCCTCGGGTCACACTCCCAGGCGGCCCCACAGCGCAGACGGGACAGAGGCTGAAACAGCCACAGCCACTCACCTTGGGCTCCGGCGGAGGGAGGGCAGACTGGACTGGAACTGTGCCGGGACACTCGGGGTTTGGAGGGCGCTCAGAGCTTTGGCTGAGTGCAGCCACGCAGGACGGTGGCCACATTGCTCCTTCCCAGGGCTCTGAGGAGAGGCAGCAGCCCCTCCCTCGGAGATCCAATCCCACCCTGTGGGCCATTGAAGTGCTAATTGAGGCTCACTAACAACCAGCATCTGCCCCACCCTCGTGAAAGCCCCTTGGCTGAGCACCAGAGGGAGTTTTTCAATCAACTGACGACCCAAAACGCATCAAGTAACCTAGACTGCTAGCCTCCAGGCAAAAAGCTAGAGGATAACAGTACCTTTCCTGGGCTGGCAACTTTAACCAGGAAAGGAAGACTTGACAGTGGTGTTCAACGTGGGTCCTCCCTCGTTCATCTAAACACAGGAGAGGGAGCCACAAACAGCAGAACACCAACACCCACAGGGAGAACTTGACAGGCTCCAAAGCCCACAGTGATAGCCAAAATGGTGAAACACAGAAAGAGAAGCCAAATGAAAGAGCAAGACACCTCCACCGAAGATGAGATCAATGCAGAGCAATTAGGCATGTTAACAGAGCTAGAATTCAGAGCCATGATCTTGAGGAAGCTGAACAGCATGAGTAAGGACATAGAGACACTGAAAATAAGCCAATTGGAAATTAAAAACCAACAAGAAGAGATAAAAAATGACATATCCGAAATGAAAAACACATTGGAAGGTTTAAAAAGCAGAGTAGGGGAAGCTGAGGACCGGATCAGTGAATTAGAAGACAGGGTAGAAAAAATCAACCAATCAGAAAAACAAAAGGAAAAAACGATTAAAAAACAGGAAGACAGCTTAAGAGAACTATGGGACAACTGGAAATGTAATAATATTCGCATCATAGGAGTCCCCGAAGAAGAAGAAAATGAGCAAGGGATAGAGAATATATTCAAAAAAATAGTGAGAGAAAACTTCCCTAATTTGGTGAAGGAAGAAGGCATTCAAGTTCAAGAAGCACAGAGAGTCCCAAGTAAGAAGAACCCAAACAGGCCCACACCAAGACACATAGTAATTAAAATGCCACAAATTAAAGACAAAGAGAGAATCCTAAAAGCAGCAAGAGATAAGCAACAGGTTACCTACAAAGGGAACCCCATAAGGCTCTCAGCTGACTTCTCACAAGAAACACTACAGGCCAGAAGAGAATGGCATGAAGTAATCAAAGTCATGAAAAACAAGAATCTGAATCCAAGACTACTCTACCCAGCAAGGCTATCATTCAAAATAGAAGGTCAAATAAAGAGCTTCCCAGACAAAAAAAGGCTAAGGGAATACATTAGCACCAAACCAGCACTGCAAGAAATGTTAAAAGGACTGCTGTAATTAGCAGTAGAAATGGGAAGAAAAATAGAACCACACTAAACAAAAATGGCAATAAATAAGTACATATCAATAATCACCTTAAACGTTAATGGATTGAATGCTCCCATAAAGAGACACAGAGTAGCTGATTGGATAAGAAAGCATGACTCATCTATATGTTGTTTACAAGAGACCCACCTCTCAACAAAAGACTCACATAGGTTGAAAGTGAAGGGATGGAAAAAAATTTTCCAAGCAAATGGAAAGCAAAAAAAAGCTGGGGTAGCAATTCTCATATCTGATCAAATATATTTCAAAATGAAGACCATAACTAGAGACAAAGACGGCCACTACATAATATTGAAAGGATCTATCCAACAGGAAGATATAACCTTGATAAACATATATGCACCCAATATAGGAGCACCAAAATATATTAAAAATCTTCTGGAGGACTTCCAAGGAGAAATCGACAACAATACAATCATAGCAGGGGACTTCAACACCCCGTTGACAGCACTGGATAGATCCTCTAGGCAAAAAATTAGCAAGGAAACAGAGACTCTAAATGAAGCACTAGACCAAATGGATTTAATAGATATCTACAGAGAATTACACCCCAAAACTACAGAATACACATTCTTCTCAAGTGCACATGGGACATTCTCAAAGATAGACCACATGATAGGACACAAATTAAATCTCTACAAGTTCAAGAAGATTGAAATCATATCAAGCATCTTCTCAGATTACAATGGCATGAAACTAGAAATCAATTGCAACAAGAACATGCAAAGACATTTCAACACATGGAGGTTAAATAGCATGTTATTAAACAATGAATGGGTCACCGACGAGATCAAGGAAGAAATTAAAAACTTCCTGGAAACCAATGAAAATGAACACACAACAACACAAAATCTATGGGATGCAGCGAAAGCAGTTCTGAGAGGGAAGTTCATAGCACTACAGGCCTACCTCAAAAAAACAAGAAAAATTTCTAATTGACTGTCTAACCTCACAACTTAAAGAATTAGAAAGCAAACAAAAAGAAAACCCCAGAGCAAGTAGAAGGAAGGAAATAGTAAAGATCAGAGCAGAAATAAATGACATAAAGACCAAAAAAACAATTCAAAGGATCAATGAAACAAAGAGCTGGTTTTTCGAAAAGATAAACAAGATTGACGGACCCTTAGCTAGACTCACCAAGAAACAAAGCGAGAGAACCCAAATACACAAAATCAGAAGTGAAAGAGGAGAAGTAACAACCAACACCACGGAAATACAAAAGATCGTTAACAACTACTATGAACAACTATATGGCAACAAATTCGAAAATCTAAGCGAAATGGACAAATTTCTAGAAACACACAGTCTCCCAAAACTATTTCCGGAAAAGATAGAAAACTTGAACAGACCAATAACAACCAAGGAAATTGAAGAGGTAATCAAGACTCTCCCAGCAAACAAAAGCCCAGGCCCAGATGGTTTCACGGGGGAGTTTTACCGAACATTCAAAAAAGAACTAACACCCATTCTCCTCAAACTATTTCAAAAAATTCAAGAAGAAGGAAGACTTCCAAACACGTTCTATGAGGCCAACATAATTCTAATTCCAAAACCAGAAAAAGACACTACGAAGAAAGAAAACTACAGGCCAATATCCCTGATGAACATAGACGCCAAAATCCTGAACAAAATATTAGCAAATCGGATCCAGAAGTACATCAAAAAAATTATTCACCATGACCAAGTGGGATTCATTCCAGGGATGCAAGGCTGGTACAATATTCGCAAATTAATAAACGTGATACACCACATCAACAAAATGAAGAATAAAAACCACATGATCATATCAATAGATGCTGAAAAAGCATTCGACAAAATCCAGCATCCATTTCTGATAAAAACGCTCAGCACTGTGGGAATAGAGGGATCATATCTCGACATAATAAAGGCCATATATGAAAGACCTACAGCCAACATCATACTCAATGGACAGAAACTAAAAACATTTCCATTAAGAACAGGAACAAGACAGGGATGTCCACTTTCGCCACTCTTATTTAACATTGTACTGGAAGTCTTAGCCACAGCAATCAGACATGAAGAAAAAATAAAAGGGATCCAATTTGGAAAGGAGGAAGTGAAACTGTCATTATTTGCAGATGACATGATATTGTACATAGAAAACCCTAAAGACTCCATCAAAAATCTATTAGACTTAATAAATGAATTTGGCAAAGTAGCAGGATACAAAATTAACGTCAAGAAATCGACGGCATTCTTGTACATCAATGATGAACTCACAGAAAGAGAAACTGAAAAAACAATCCCATTTACCATTGCGCAAAAAAAATTACGATACCTAGGAATAAACTTAACCAAAGAAGTAAAGGACCTATTTGCAGAAAACTACAGGTCATTGAAAAAAGAAATAGAGGAAGATATAAAAAAGTGGAAACACATACCCTGTTCATGGATTGGAAGAATTAACATAATTAAAATGTCCATACTACCCAAAGCAATCTATAGATTCAATGCAATCCCCATCAAAATACCAACGACATATTTCATAGAACTAGAACAAATACTTCAAAAGTTCATATGGAACCAAAAAAGACCCCGAATAGCCACAGCAATCTTGAAAAAGAAGAACAAAGTAGGTGGGATCACAATACCAGATATCAGGTTATACTACAAAGCGACTGTAACCAAAACAGCCTGGTACTGGCACAAGAACAGGCACATAGACCAGTGGAACAGAACTGAAAACCCAGAAATGGACCCAAGGCAATATGCTCAATTAATATTTGACAAAGGTGGCAAGAGCATACAGTGGAGTAAAGACAGCCTCTTTAATAAATGGTGTTGGGAAAATTGGACAGCTACATGCAAAAAAATGAAACTAGACCATCAACTTACACCATACACAAAAATAAACTCAAAATGGATGAAAGACTTAAATGTGACCCGTGACTCCATAAAAATTCTAGAGGAAAATGTAGGCAACAAAATTTCGGACATCATACGGAGCAGAATTTTCACTGATACATCACCTAAGGCAACAGAAATAAAGGAGAAAATGAACACATGGGACTACATCAAACTAAAAAGCTTCTGCACAGCAAAAGAAACAATCATCAAAATGGAAAGGCAACCCACTGTATGGGAGAACATCATTGCCAATGATGTATCAGATAAGGGGTTAATTTCCAATATATATAGAGTGCTCATACAACTCCACAAAAGGAAGACAAAGAACCCAATTAAAAAATGGGCAGAGGAGCTGAATAGACACCTCTCCAAACAGGACATACAAATGGCCAAGAGACATATGAAGAAATGCTCAACATCACTAATCATCAGAGAGATGCAAATTAAAACAACAATGAGGTATCACCTCACACCTGTCAGAATGGCCGCCATCAACAAATCATCAAACAACAAGTGTTGGTGAGGGTGTGGAGAAAAGGGGACTCTAATACACTGCTGGTGGGAATGCAGACTGGTGCAGCCGCTATGGAAAACAATATGGTGCTACCTCAAAAAATTAAAAATTGAACTTCCATTTGACCCAGTGATCCCACTGCTGGGAATATACCCTAAGAAGCCTGAAACACCAATCAGGAAGAATATATGTACCCCCATGTTCACAGCAGCACTATTTACAATAGCTAAGATCTGGAAACAGCCCAAGTGTCCACCAGTAGACGAATGGATAAAAAAGCCGTGGTACATATACACAATGGAGTACTATGCAGCAGTAAGAAAGAAAGATCTCTTATCCTTTGAGACGACATGGAGGGACCTGGAAAGTATTATCCTAAGTGAAAGAAGCCAAGCAGAAAAAGACAAATACCACACGATCTCACTTATATACGGAATATAATGAACATAACAGTCTGAGGAATACAGTAGACCCAGACACATGGAAGTAGGGCACAGACTGACATCCCTCAGAAGAGGGGATGGGGGGTGGGGGGGTGGGAAGAGATAAACCACAGAACTTATATGCATGTATGCATGACCAATGGACATGGACAACTAAGCCGGGGACAGGGTGGAGGGGGGGTAGGGTGGGGGGTGCCAATGGGGTAAAAAGGTAAAATATCTGTAACAAAAAAATAAATAAAAATTCATAAAAAAAAAAAAAAAAAAGAAAAGAAAAGAAAGGAGGGTAGTAGGAGTAAAATAAATGTATTTAAGATTGTTGTGGAAAATAATTGTCTCAGGGACAGAATTTTCAATAATAGCTACATTGCAACAAAATTCTCTACTTAACTCTGATTTTGCAACATTTCTTTTCATGTATAAATGCCTTAAAAGGCACACCTGGGCCTGGATCCATCTTGGCTAGCTAACCAGTAACACATTATTCAGTAGAGATGTGAGAGAATCCAACACCGGGATGGGAAGTGCATTCCATACTACTCTCCATGCTTAATGGAGGTACATTTGCTCATTGGCGCTCCCTTCAGCTCAGCCCTCACACGCCTTCTCTTCATAGTGCTCTTAGAAGACAAAATTAATCAACTGAAGTTACTAGTTGACATAAATCTTTAGCTTTTATTGAAAAAAATAAATTAAGGATTATTTGAAAATTATGGTCTTATAGACAAAGGTCAGCTTTAAACAAGATCTTTAGAAAAATGGAGACTACAACCTCAGGAATGGAATCAGGAAGATCTTAGTAGACATCCATTGTGAAGGATGATCCCCCAACATGATGCTAACTTGATTCAAGAACATCTAGAACTTTGTACTGTGCAAGCAAAGATTAATGTAGGATTAATATAATTTAAATATAATCCCTAGAACCTTAGAGAGTATGCAAATTGGCTTTTAATTTCTGTTTTGGCAGAACGCATCAATATAGGAAGCTTTAAAAACCCCAGAATTTTAGGGACCATTTTGATTTTCCGTTATCAGTGACATCAGTCTGTGATACCCATGAGTTCTTGGAGATTTCATGACAGCAACATGTATGTGACCCACGGGTTGGTGGCTCCGCAGAGGCTGCAGGATTTTCTGGGCTGTGTGGAAAGCAGTGACCCAGAGCCACTGGCTCCCTCTGCTAGGAGCATTCTTTTTTTTTTTTATCCTCACCCGAGGACATTTTTCCATTTTTTGTACAGACAGAGTGGGAGGGAGAGAGAGGAAGAGAGAGAGAGGGAAACATCGATGTGAAAGGGACACATCGAGTGGCTACCACCCGCACGACCAACCAGGGCCGGGGACAAACTGCAACCAAGGTACATGCCCTTAGCGGGAACCGAACCCGGGTCTCTCCGGACCGCAGGCGGACGTGCTAGGAGCATTCTTTACCGGACAACCACCATTTAACTCTTCAATTCCCTTTCAGAACCCTCACATGACTATAGAAGGCCTACACTGGGGAGATAAGAAAAAGATCCACTTTTTTTTTTTTTTTTTGATAGTTACTGCTATATTGCTTCTTTGATTAAATTCTAAGTCAGTCTGAACAAAACACGATATAATTTCTAGCCTGTGGATAGCTGTAGCACCAGAGCCATGCTCCCTATTATAATTGTCTAAGAATATATTTGATAGTAGGTAGGTGCTCTTTCATTACTGCTATTTTTAATGAAACTAGTTATTTTCCAGTTGGCCAGTTTCACAGGTGATACCTCTCTCTAGACCAATTCCGGCTATGACCAACAATCAGAAACACAGAAGTACTATAATTTTACATAATCCTTTTCTGTCCTTTTTATCCCCACCCAACACTGCCTTCTCATTTTTTCTTTTAGGCATAGAGCAATTATTTGGGCTCTACCCAACTACCTAAATTGATAAACTTAAGAAAAATGGAAATAAAATTTCAATCTGACTAGGAATAAGTAGAGTTCATACTTCCACAAACTCAGAGAATAAAAGGAGAATATTGTCCTCAAGGTTTAAGTTAATCACTGTGTTTGTGTGTATGCACGTGTTTGTGCATATAAATTTATACATTTGAGTTACTTTAAACAGGATTTCAATTTATTTCAAAGAGATAAATTACATATGGTTGGTAAGAGGTGAAAATTCTTTTCCATAAGCAAGTTTTGTTATTGGAAACACATTCATATTTTACTTGGGATCCCTCTCATGAAGTGTTATGTTTTTGTTTTTTGTTTTTTTATCCTCACCCTAGGACATTTTTTCATTTTTCTTCAGATAGAGTGGGAGGGAGAGAGAGGAAGAGAGAGAGAGAGAGAAACATTGACGTGAAAGGGACGCATTGAGTTAGTGCCACCAGCACGATCAACCAGGGGCAGGGACAAACTGCAACCAAAGTACGTGCCCTTAGCAGGATCCGAACCCGGGTCTCTCTGGACCGCAGGCCGACACTCCAACCGCTGAGCCAAACCGGCCAGGGCTGAAGTGTTATGTTTTAAAAAATTAATGGAAAACATTCCTGATGGAAAACAGGTGGATTAACTTGAATATTTGTGCTGATTCTTTCCATTGTTCTCACTTAGTAGCAAGTCTACAACTGTTGACGTTTTGGTTTCTAATTAATTCAAATGTGTGTTTTTTCTAAAGTAAAAATGTTTCTTTTTAATCACTGCCTTTCAAATATTTAATAAAGTTTTTGTGGAAAGCAAAATTTAAATGGAATGGAATAGAGTGAAGAATGTCTGAGAAAAACAGTCACAAAATGGCAGGAGTTGAAATTGAGACTCAAAAAAATCATACTCCTTATAGTTGAAGTAGCTTGAATATCTTATACCGTTACTTTTCATGTCATGACATTTTCTAATTGTAGACATTTATGTTTACCAAAAAAAATGGGCTTAAGTGGAGGTGATATAAAATTAGCAAGTTAGAATTTAATTTATGGACAACTTTGGAAAAATAGTTTTAATATTTTTGCTTCTAATTACTTAATTTACATATTATTTCAGTTCTCATTTCATCAAGACTTGTGAGTTATGCTAAGAATGACAGTATGAAGGAAATAACATGTCACTATGCTGGGAATGGAGAAGCGTGAGTTCCAGTGCTGACTGTGCATCAACAGTCTGTGGCTTAATTACTTAGGAAGCTTGAATCTTAGATTTATTTTTAATCTGGACAACATGAGAGTTGGATTTGATACCATCTAGTCATTAAAGACTTTGATCCATTGAGTCTAAAAGTTGGACATTTGCATTTTTCCATAAACTTTCTTCAAGTGCTTTTAATCCATTGTCTGGGATCACTGATGTGAATGTTTTTCTATTTCTTATGTTTGGTTATTTAGAATGCAAGCTTTGGGAAAAGTAAGTGTTCAGTGCTATAAACTAAATAGTATGCTCCAAAATGCACATGGTGAAGCCTTAACCCTCAATGTGACTGTCTTTGGAGATAGGGCCTACAAGGAGGTAATCAAGGTTAAATAAGGCCATAAAGGTGAGGTCCTCATCTGATAAGGCTAGTGTCCTTATAAATAGAGGAGATACCAGAGCTTTCTCTCTCTCTCCACCATGTAAGCACACAGAAAAGAAGATTGGTCCTAGAGAGCTCCTATCAGAAAATAATACCACAAGAATATCACAGAAATGTATCATTCTTAAAATGAAATTTTAAAGCTTTTAAAATACAAATTGCACTATTCTATAGTTTTCATCTTGAAAAAAAATTTAGGTGTTGTTTACAATTTACAGTGCCTCCCAGTTTACAATGAAATGTGTTGAGTGTCTAAAACACCTTCATGCTAGTCCTGGCAGGGCGGCTCGGTTGGTTGGAGTGTTGTCCTGTTCACCAAAATGTGTCAGGTTCTTTTCCCTGTCAGGGCCTGGACCTAGGCTGTGGGCAATCCCCAATCAGGGCGAGTGCGGGACGAAACCAGTCAGTGTTCCTGTCTCACACTGAAGTTTCTCTCTTCTCCTCCCTTCCTCTGTCTCTAAAAATCAATTTAAAAAAAAAATCCTCTGGTGAGGATTAAGCATAAAAGCAAACACTTCCATGCTGAGTGTTGGGGCGCAGGTTGTTTCATATAAGCTCCTTTTTATTTAATGATTAAAATATTTTGTCTGTTTGCTCTGATTTTGGTTTCAGCTTTGACATTGATATTGTTTTTGCCAAATCAGATTTTAGATCAGCTTTTATTTTATGAGCACATTTTTCCAGGAATCAATAGAAAATATTCAAAACTGGAGAATGCGAGTGAACATTTTTGTGTGGTATTCAAAGAGTACAATATTATATGATTTTAGCAAGGATATCACTACACATAATTATGTGTCAAAATTGACATTTAAGGCTTATTTTGCTTCCAAACTTATTATTTCTTAGAATACCATTTATAGGATTAGTATAAAGTATACTATGAGTATGAATTTATTAACATATATTTTATTTGTAAGAATGAATGCATCACTGTTAGCAGCAGACAGACCCACAACATACACTTATAACATTCTTATGGTTACAAGTGAGAGCTAGTGATCACATGTGACCACCTCTACCAGCATCTTGTCCTGGTTTCCAGAAATGCTGGCCATTACCTTCTGCTCTGCCAGTATTTTTTAACTGTGTTTTCAACTCATCATGAATACTTTCCAAGCATTAACATGACTGTGTTGATAGTTTAGCTTTAATTCTCACAGGAGAATTATACTTTTCCCATTTCCTAGTTTCTCAATTGATTTTTCTCAGAACTCGGGATTAGGTAAACCATATAAATTTTCTCCAAAATGGTGAGAAGGGATCCCAGGATGGATCTACTAAATTCTTTTGAATCTGTTAAATACCTCATCTCAAATAAAAAGCTTGATTCTGAAACATGGAATGACTTTTGATGTTATAGAATGAAACTGTGTTCACAAAGCAAACTAATAGTGTTTTATCTCCCTTCTTCTCCTAGTAACCTGTTCCTACAATCCCAGTTGCTACTGAACGGAAGAGGTGCTATTTAAGGTAGTTCAGGCTTAACAAGAAAACAGATTCAATGAATGGATATCTCTGCCCTAAAGATATAACAATGTATATGTTTGATATTATTCTCTATTCAAAATTACAAAAGATAATATAGTATAAATTTGATAATTTCTATAAGATATGAAAATACAAGGGAAATGAACTAAGAGCACATTAAAAGTTATATCTGTGTCTCCTTATATTTTTCTTCTATTTTATTAATATTGGAGGTTTCCAGACCTTCAGTGCCCTTACTAAAACACTTTTTATAACTTGTTATGATATACTTATTTTTTTCAATTATTTAATCAGTTCTTCCTCTAAGCCAGCGGTTCTCAGCCTGTGGGTCGCGACTCCTTTGGGGGTCGAATGACCCTTTCACAGGGGTCCCCAAGATATAACAGTAGCAAAATTACAGTTATGAAGTAGCAATGAAAATAATTTTATGGTTGGGGTCACCACAACATGAGGAACTGTATTAAAGGGTTGCGGCATTAGGAAGGTTGAGAACCACTGAAAGCAATAACTTCCATTTTAGGAAGAGTTTTGTTCAGCTCATAAGCTATTAGGAGTTTAATGGTTCATTCTTGTCTGGCCTTCCAAATGAAATGTGTTCTGTGATCACTTTCTTAACAGGTAAAAACTAAATAGATGGATTTAAAGGGAAATCTTTCTCCTTTCTAAATTTAGACCTAGAGATCTATAAGCCAAAATCAGGACATTGTTACCTGGATAACTAGGATTCCACAGAGAAAGTTCTTTTGCTTCTGTGTATGTTCTTGATTTATTTCCTTGATCAATGGTTAATTTTTTAAAATCTTATTTGGGGAGCTTGAGCATTCCCAATAGTCCAAATGTTTTACAATTTTTATTTCATAGGTTAATCCTTATGCTTTCCTTCCATTGAGTGAAATTGGTGTCCAGGACACAGGCTGAAGACACCCAATGCTACAGCAGAGAGAAAGGCTATATCATTAATCAAAAGGCTATTGGGAAAGGTCAGTAATATTACAATTATTAACAAGTACATTTTCTTTTAGGATCAGAAGTAAAGATCATCAATGAAAAACTAATGCAGCTAAAGTTTGCATCTGTCTGTTTACACAATTCAGGTAGTAATTGACCTTCAGAAAGTGTACATTGTCTCAGATCCTGCATAGCAAATTTAATTTCATTGAATTATAGTGGAGTTGTGCTGCTGATCTGTGTTCTTAGATTTACTAAAGTACAATATTTTGAGCATGTCTTTTCTTTCTTATGTTTCTGAAAATTTCAGAGGATTATAAATAATTTAAAAATAAAATGCTAAATTTTATTGTTGATATCCTTTTTCTAGAGTTGATATCAACTCAAGCCAATTACAAGTAGCTGGAAAGGTGCACTATAATATGGGTCCAAAGTTGAACAATGACCGAAGTTTTGGAGACTGAATGGAAGGAACTAGAGAAGTGAATATGTATGTCTGCATTATTTTCTTTTCCTATTTTCTTGAATTATATATTACAAAATGTTATATTAGTTTTAGGAGGGTACAATACATTTTTTGAGCTATTACAACCAATTTTAATAAAAATAATATCAAGTTAAAGTTTAGAATATCTGAATGTGAATACTCAATGTAATCATGCTAAGCATTGCATACACTATCTCACCAACTCTGAGGACTTTTTTCAATAAATAGTCCCTAGACATAGGAGAGAATAATTAGAGACAATTCTAGTACACGTGTTCTGTAAAAGACAAGGTACAATAGAGGAAAGCACTTTTGAAATTATACTAATAGTAACAGATAAATCAATTATTCTGACCAGTAAAAATTAAAATGTGTGAGATGAAAAACAATACTGAATGGAAATAATGACCAATTAGATGGTAATAGAATAAAAGATAATGAACCTAAAGAGACAGAAATATAACACTGCCCAAAGTAAGACAGTGAAAGACAATGAGTTTAATAAGTGAAAAGAATATCAGTGGCATCTGGGACAACTTTACCCTAATTACATGTACTTTATATCACTGTGGGCGGGATCAGAAAAAACTTTGAAAAATAATTGCCAACATTTCTAAATTTTGTTAAAATTATAAATCAATAGATTTGAGAAGTTAATGATTCCTCAGCACAAGAAACATCAGAAAAACTATACCAGTGAACCAAATAAAATTACTAAAAACCAATGACAGAGAATCTGAATCTTAAAAACATTCAGGAAAAAAAAAGACACGCTAGTGATATATGATTGAAGATAAGAAGGACTGAAGATTCTTATTAATAAAAAGAAAACAGTGGAGCAATATTACTGAAAAAAGAAATCCCTATTAACCTGTAATTCTATACCCAGCAAAATATATATTAGAACTATTAAGTCAAAATAAAGACATTAAAATGCATGAAAGCTAAAAAAATAAATGTACACTTTAAGAAATGTTAAAGAATAAAAAGAGACATACTATCCTCTCACTAACTAAAAAAAGTAAAGTGATTGTATTAATAACAGATAAAATAGATTTGAGAAGAGGAAACATTACCAGAGATGAAGTAATTTTATAAAAATAAATGAGTAAATCCATATATGTGAACATAATTCTAACAATTATGTACCCAATAACAGCTTCAAAAAGAGAACAAATCTGATCAAATTTAAGGAAAGACAAATCCATAATTAAGAGTTAGGGATTTTAATCCCCCTCTCTCAGTAACTGATAGAACAAGTAGCTAAAAGTTAGTATGGAAGTAGAAAAGTTTATAAAATGTCTAATTACTATCTAATTGAAATTTATAGAAGATCCCAACCCAAAACAGTGGACTGCGCATTTCCTTTTGGTGCTTTGGAAACATTTACTGCAGCAGATCATATTCTGGTCCATAAAATGAATCACAATACATATAAAATATTTCAAAACAAAATTTCTTCTCTCACCACAGTGGAATTGATTAAACACCAATAACAGAAAAATCTCTATAAACTCTCTCAATGGTTGAAAACAAAACAACATACCTCTAAATAACCTGTGGGTCAAGGAAGAAAGAAAATATAAGTTAGAACATATTTTCTACTGAATGTAAATGGGAAAAAAAATATGGAAATTTGTAAAATGCTACTAAAGCGTGGTTAGGTAAAGTTTTTAGTAGTAAGTGCAATTATATTAACATTATTATGTTATTAGAGAAAAGGGAGTGGTGGAAGGGCAAAGTGGGTAAAGATGATTACATAGTATTTGGTTCTGGAAGGAAACTAGACTTTGTGTGGGACTCACACAACAGAGTATACGGATGTGGAATTATAATGTTGTACACCTGAAAATTATGTTATTAATTATTATTACTCCAACAAATTTAATAATAAAGGAAATAAGAATAGCTTTCTTTCACTTTAAGACACTAGAAAAAGGACAAACTAAA
Source organism: Molossus molossus (assembly GCF_014108415.1). Classification (NCBI taxonomy): domain Eukaryota; kingdom Metazoa; phylum Chordata; class Mammalia; order Chiroptera; family Molossidae; genus Molossus; species Molossus molossus. The sequence continues at coordinate 23,918,612 of NW_023425403.1, read as the reverse complement.
TGTGAAACAAATAAACAAACAAAAAAGGATATAAAAATCCAAGTGGAAATCAATGAAGTAGAAACACAATGGAAAATATCAATAAAACTGAAAGCTGGATCTTTGAGAAGATTCATAAAATTGATAAGTTTCTAGCCTGTCTGATTAGAAAACAAAATGGATAAGATAAAGATAATCAATGTCAGGAATGAAAGACATTGCAGAATCTGCAGATATTTTAAAAAGTATAAGAAAATATTATATACTTTATGCCAGTAAATTAATCAGTTTAGATGAAATGGCTAAATTTTTTGAGAAATACCACTAAAGTTTACTTAAGTATAAATAAATAATCTGAATAGGCCCATATCTGTTTTAAAAAAATGAATTTGTAGTTGAAAATCTTCCCACAAAAGAAATTACAAACCATGGCACAACATGAAACAAAAAATAACACTAATTCTGTGCAAACATTTACTGAAAATTGAAGAGGAGGCAATACAGGGGTGGGCAAAAGTAGGTTTATAGTTGTGAATTCGTGAAACTCAGAGTTTATTCTTGTATTGTTATTAATTATTGTATGTTCCATACAAATAACTGTAAACCTACTTTTGCTAGCCCTTATATTTTGCAACTCATTCTATATGGCCAGCATTGTCATGATACCAAATCCAGACAAATACTTGATTAGACAAAAAACTAAATATCAATATTTCTTATAAATGTAGATTAAAAATTTAAACAAACTTTACCAAATAAAACTTATAAAAATTTTAATTTTCTAAAATAGATAATACAGTGGTTGGGAGAATTTTTCCTCTCCTGAGTCTCCAGAAGAAATACATCCTTGCCAACACCTTGTTTTTACCATCTGACTCTCAATAAAGCTGTGGCAATTTGTTAGAGCAGCAATAGGACATTAGTACAATGACTAAATGGGGTTTATTCTAGAATGTAACTGTTCAATATCTGAAAATCGTTAGTACAATTTACCATATTTTCAAACTAAAAAGTAAACTTTATCATCACAGTAGATATAACGCATTTGGCAATGCCCAATATTTATTTCTGATAAAAACTCGTAGCCAACTTGGAATAGAAGGAAACTTCCTTCAATCAGATAAAGAACATTTACGGGAAACATTATTCCTAATGATGGAAGACAGTACTTTTCTTCTACTATCAGGTTCAAGACAAGGGTATTCTTTCTCAAAACTTCTACTAAACAAAGGAAGATGTAAAATTGTCTTTATTTTTAAAATGATATAATTGTTTATTTAGAAAATATAAAATAATCCACAAATACAACTAGTAAGGCTAATAAGTGAATTTAACACAATTGCAGAATGCAGGATAAATATACCCCAAATCATTGTGTTCTATATACTTAAATACTTAAATAAATAGTTAGAAATTAAAACAAAAAATATTCACAATATGATTCAGTATATGAAATGATTAGGAATAAATATGATTGAATATATGCAAGACATATGCACTGAAAATAACAAACATTGGTAAAATAAATTTCAAAAGTCTAATAAAAATTGAGACCTTTACCTTGTTCTCATGACTCAAAATAATAGTATTATATCAATTCTCCTCATATTGATCTATAGATTCAATATAATCCCAATTAAAATCTCAGCAGAATTTTTATTATCAATTGATATAATTTATTATTATATAATTTAAAATACATAATACATGAAATCCATATGTAAAGACAAGGGACTGCCCTGGCCAGTGTGGCTAAGTGGTTAGAGCATCAGCCCGCAGACCGAAGGGTAGCAGGTTTCATTCCTGCTCGGAGGCATTTATCTGGGTTGCAGATTCAATCCCTGGCCCTGGCAGGGGTCATGTGGGAGACAACAAATTAATGTGTCTCTTTCACATTGATGATTCTCTCTTTCTCTCTCTTCTCTCTCTCTCTCTCTCTCTCTCTCTCTCTCTCTCTCTCTCTCCCCCCTCCCCCCTTCCCTCCCTCCCACTCTCTCAAAAAAAAAAAAAAAAATCAATGGAAAAAATATTCTTGAGCGAGGATTAACAACAACAACAAAAAGAGGACTGAGAATAACTATAATAAATTTCAAAAAGATGGACAAAGTTGGAGGGCTAACATTACCTTACTTTAAAGCTTATAAAGTTATGGTTAAAAAATGTTTTTTGTTATTTCGGTGACAGAAAAGTAGGTTAATGAAACAGACTACAGAATCCAGAAGTAGACTCACACTTATATAGACAACTGACTAGAGGAAAGTACAAATGTAATTCAGTGGAGAAGTAATAATCTATTTCAACACATGGTACTAACCCAATAGGATAACCATATGCAAATCACTGAACTTTGAACCAAAATTTATACTATATACAAAAATTAACTCAACTTCAGCATATATCTAATAGAGCTCTAGAATATGCAAACTGAAGAAATGCCAGTGAAGAGATACTTGAGAACTACTTAGAATTGAATACATGACTACTCACTTAAAAAAACACACACAAATAAACAACAACAACAGCAAAAAACAACCAAAAAACCATCCAGGAATAAAGCTGAATAAATAAAAACAAGTCTGACTTTAGATTCATCACTGTGAAACAGAATATCAATAGAGAGAAAAAAAACAAAGAGAAAAGATAGAGACCAACTAAATCAAATGAGCCTCAGACTGAAGAAGATGTCTCCTCAGCAACAGTAGACTGCAGAAGTAAATGAAGTCATATTTTCAGAGTTCCATGAGAAATTAACTCTGAACCTAAAATTCTATGTTGAGTTGAAATATCTTTCAAGAGATAGTGACATAAAAACTTTTTTCAGATATACAAATAGTAAAAGAAAACTCAAGAGAAATTTGAACTAAAAAGGAAGGTGAGCCTTTCAAGGAACAGCAGTGGATATGGAAATTAATACATATGTTAGAAATGTTTTTTTTTTATCCTCACGCGAGGACATTTTTCCATTCTTTGTTCAGATAGAGTGGAAGGGAGAGATAGGAAGAGAGAGAGAGAAATAGCGATGTGAAAAGGACACATCGAGTGGCTGCCACCCAAACGACCAGCCAGGGTTGGGGACAAACTGCAACCGAGGTACGTGCCCCTAGCAGGAACCAAACCCGGGTCTCTCTGGACCACAGGCCGACACTCTAACCACTGAGCCAAACTGACCAGGACCATATGTTGGAAAATTTGATTAATCATTGGCTACCAAATTAATAACAAATGTATGTGTTTATAATAGTAATAATAGAACCAAACTCTAATAACATTAAAAAGTTGGGAGAGGGCTTGGTTTAATGCATAAATTGTACTAATATACTTGTCATCTTAGAAAGGAGAATAAATGATGTGAATAATTTATTTAGGAAATTTAGATTTAAAATGTATACTGAATTTTCAAGATAACATTAAAAAAATAAAAATCAACCAGTAATTCCCTTTACTATGGAGAAAAATAAAGATGAAATTATTATTTTTTAATTAGTACTGTGTTCATGTGCATATAAGAGGGAAAACTCAAAATAATGGTAGCTTATACTAAGTATAACTTAAGTTTTTATTATGTAAACTAGATTGCAGTGAAGTCAGTGGAAGGCTAATACGTAGTGGCCTCATGATCATCTCTTTCACCTTTCTAGTGCTGGGTTTCTTGAAGTTCATGGCAAAGTCTAATAGGGCTGCTTTGAATTTGAGACCAGAAGAAGGAAAGGTAAAATGTCAAAAGAACACTTTTCCAGACTAGTCATCTTCCTTTAAGATTACTCAGAGCCTCCTACAGTATTCCTCCTTATATATTATTGCCCAGAACTTAGCAAAATGCTCACTGATGTTTGCAAGGGAGGTAAGAAAAAGTAATATTTTATTCTGGGTGAGTAACAAAATGTGTACCTAACAATTGGTGAAACTGGAGTGGGCTTTATGGACCTCTGAACAAATTACAAGTAGTTGCTTAAGGTAGAACTAACTCTCAACTGAAATTCTAGTGTTCTTTTTCTGGGTGTATATATAACCTGAGTGTGGGTCAAAGTTGAAAGGTCATATGGAATAACAAAGACGTTGATTTTTTCTTTATGGATTAGAGAAAAAAATGTCTTAAATTACTTGACTCAGTGATTCATCAATAGTAGGCATTAACTTAATATTTGGTGAATGAATAATTTCCCATAAATTCTTACTAACACTGAGAATTTCATCCGCGTCAATCATGATAGACTTATGCTATTGTTCAAACTCCTTTACTTGGGATCCCATAACATGGTAGACAGATATTTAGAACATGCAAAATGCTTTCCTGATAAAATTTCTCTTTAAAATAATTCTAGGGAAACATATATTTGTTTAATAAAAAATATAATTTATTATTTTTTTAAAATATGTTTTTATTGATTTTTTTTTTAGAGAGAGAGAGAGGAAGGGAGAGAGAGACAGAGACAGCAATGTGAGAGAAATACCAGTCGGCTGCCTCCTGCATGCCCCCTACTGGGGATCGAACCCGAAACCCTGGCATGTGCCCTGACCGGGAATCGAATGGGGACCTCTCAGTCCTCGGGACGATGCTCAATCCACTGAGCCACACTGTCCGGGCAAATATTTAATTTTATCATTCTCTTCCTCTTTATCTCTTCTTGAAAGAAAATGCTATGCAAATTCAGTTTGAACAGTATTAACTCACCACAACGTGACATTCCCCTGATAAACTGGGCAGAAAACTAAAAGCCACAGATACATTTTCTTTTTTATATAATAGGATTTCTTGTTCCTTGGTTTCCAAATCTTTCTGAGTTAGTAGTGGCAACTTTCACAATTCCCCAGACCCTACAGACAAGACTTAGGAATTCAGTTTAGGAGAAATACAGTTTACTGCATATATTCTCCTTTCGACCAGAGGATTTCTGAGCAAGTCTCAGAGGGATTGGTTGTAATGCATTTGTTCCTTTTGGGTAGATCAATCATGTAAAAAATATTCCAAAGGAGAGCTACAGTAAAAAGCTGAGAATACACCAGCAGCAACAACTTCGGTGATAGAACTCTATCAAATAAATAAGATCAACTTAAATGTTTAAAAAAGAAGAAAAGAAATATATTTTAAAATCCAGTGAATTTTTCCATTGGGAATTTAAAGAATATTCAATAAAAAGCATCTAAAATAATTTTTTTTTATTAAACTGGTTTTTCATTTCAAAGAATTTTCTAAGAAAGTCAGTGTTTTTCTTATCTGTCTTTTCTAACACATTCATCTTGGTATTTCAAAACTACAGGGATGTTTTTGAAGCGCCACTAAGTGTTACAAGATATCCACTTATTTAAGTGATTTATTTAGCTCATTTTTACATTCTTTACTCAGTGTAGTTTAAAAAAGAAAAGTCAGTGATGTTGAGCATTTTTCATATGTCTCCTGGCCATTTGTATGTCCTGTTTGGAGAAGTGTCTATTCAGGCCCTCTGCCCATTTTTTTTTTTTTTTAATCCCCACCGGAGGATATTTTTCCATTTTATCTTCAGATATAGTGGGAGGGAGGGAGAGAGAGAGACAAAGAGAGAGAGAGAGAAACATCGATGTGAGAGAGACACATCAACTGGTTGCCTCCTGCACAACCCTAACCAGGGCCAGGTACAAAACTGCAACCAAGGTACGTACCCTTGACTGGAATCAAAACTGTGACTCTTTGGTCCATGGGCCAACACTCTAAGCCTGAGCAAAACTGGCCAGGGCTCTGCACATTTTTTTTTTCCCTGCCCATTTTTTAATTGGATTGTTTGTCTTCCTCTTGTTAAGTTGTATGAGCACTCTATATATTTTGAATATTAACCCCTTATTAGATATATCATTGGCAAATATGTACTCCCAGAGAGTGGATTCCCTTTTCATTTTAATGCTGCTTTCTTTTGCTGTGCAGAAGCTTTTTAGTTTGATGTAGTCCCATTTATTATTTTTTCCTTTGTTTTTTTTTTCCCTAGGTGATTGTATCAGTGAAAAGTATGCTACATGTGATGTCTGAGACTTTTCTGCCTACATTTCTTCTAGGATTTTTATGGTTTCATGAGTTACATTTTAAATCTTTTATCCATTTTGAGTTTATTCTTGTCTATGGTGGAAGTTGGTGGTCTAGTTTCATTTTTTTGCATCTACCTGTTCAATTTTCCCTGCACCATTTGTTGAAGAAACTGTCTTTTCTCCATTGTATGCTCTTGCCTCCTTTGTCGAATATTAATTTTGCATACTGTCTTGGGTCAATTTCTGGGTTCTGGGTTCTGTTTCATTGATCTATGTGCCTGATCTTGTGCCAGTACCAGGCTATTTTTATTATGATGGCTTTGTAGTATAACTTGATATCTGGTATTGTGATTCCTCCCACTTTGTTCTTCTTTTTCAGGATTACTGTGGCTATTTTTGTTGTTGTTGTTGTTGTTGTTTTTAGAGTGGATAAAAAAAGCTGTGGTACATTTACACAATGGAATATATGCAGCTGTAAGAAAGATCTTTTACCCTATGAGACAATATAGAGGGACCTGAAGAACATTATGCTGAGTGAAATAAGCCTGTCAGAAAAAGACAAGTACCACATGATCTCACTTATTTATGGTTTATCATGAACAAAATAAGCTGTCAATCAAAATAGATCCAGAGTCATGGAAGTAGGGAATAGATTGACAAACCTCAAAGGGATGTGGAGTGGGGCATGGGAAGAGATAAACCAAAGAACTTATATGCATATATGTACAACCAACGGACACAGACATTAGTTTGGGGAAGGCAGGAGGGGGGTTGAGGGGTCAATGGAGGGAAAAGGGATGGACATCTGTAATCCCTTCAACAATAAAAAAATAAATGAAATAAAGTGCAGTTCCCTGAAAAAGAAAAGAAAAGTCAGCATTTGGATCTAAAAAGGTGTGAGAGTGTGTCAGAAGTTAAGCTACTGGGTTTAATTTTCCATCTCACTCTTTGTAATGCTGGGACTAGGACTCTACCATCCACATTCCAGTTTCTCCAGCTGCTCTCTTTTAAGCCCTGCCAATAAGGACACTAGAAGGAGACGGGAAAGCCAGGGAAGGGAGGACATGCTTCCCATTCACTACCTTTGGCTGTTTATATTGGCTACCACTTTGTTATAGTGCCATTTCAGTAATATTTTACTCTAATGGGCCAATTTGTTCATAATAGCAATTAATTCCAGTTTACATGGTATTTTGTTTATTGGTTTGTTGTTGTTTTTGGTTTTTTTAAATTAATTTTTCTTACAGATGTTTCTCCTTTTTCCCCCCCGACTGATTCCCCTATCCCCCTCCCTCCCTGCCCTGTCCCCAGTTTGTTGTCCATGTCCACTGTTCATGAATACATGCATATAAGTTCTGTGGTTAACCCCCTCTTCTGAGGATTGTCAATCTGTACCCCACTTCCATGTCTCTGGGACTACCCCATTCCTCAGACTTATGTTCATGATATTCCACAAATAAGTGAGATCATATGATACTTGACTTTCTCTGTTTGGCTTCTTTCACTTAGGATGATACTTTCCAGGTTCCTCCATGTAGTCTCAAAGGATAAGAGATCTTTCTTTCTTACAGCTGCATAGTACTCCATTCTGTATATGTACCACTGCTTTTTTATCCATTCGTCTACTGATGGACACTTGGGCTGTTTCTAGATCTTAGCTATTGTAAACAGTGCTGTTACAAACATGGGGGTACATATATTCTTTCTGATTGGTGTTTCAGGTTTCTTAGGGTATATTCCTAGAAGTGGGATCACTGGGTCAAATGGAAATTCAATTTTTAATTTTTTGAGGTAACACCATATTGTTTTGCATAGTGGCTGCACCAGTCTGCATTCCCACCAGCAGTGCACTAGAGTCCGCTTTTGTCCACACCCTCGCCAACACTTGTTTGATGATTTGTTGATGGCGGCCATTGTAATAGGTGTGAAGTGATACCGCATTGTTGTTTTAAATGGCATCTCTCTGATGATTAGTGATGATGAGCATTTCTTCATATGTCTCTTGGCCATTTGTATGTCCTGTTTGGAGAGGTGTCTATTTAGTTCCTCTGCCCATTTTTTAAATTGGGTTCTTTGTCTTCCTTTTGTTGAGTTGTATAAGCACTCTAAATATATTGGAAATTAACCCCTTATCTGATATATCACTGGCAATTATGCTCTCCCACACAGTGGGAATCCTTTTCGTTTTGATGATTGTATCTTTTGCTGTGCAGAAGCTTTTGGGTTTGATGTAGTCCCATGTGTTCATGTTCTCCTTTGTTTCTATTGCCTTAGGTGATGTATCAGTGAAAATTCTGCTGCGTATGATTTCGGAAATTTTGTTGCCTACAGTTTCTTCTAGGATTTTTATGGATTCATGAGTCACATTTAAGTCTTTTATCCATTTTGAGTTTATTCTTGTGTAGGGTGTCAGTTGATGGTCTAGTTTCATTTTTTCTGCAAGTAGCTGTTCAATTTTCCCAGCACCATTTATTAAAGAGGGTGTCTTTACTCCACTGTATGCTCTTTCCACCTTTGTCAAATATCAATTGAACATATTGCCTTGGGTCTATTTCTGGGTTCTCTGTTCTGTTCCACTGGTCTATATGCCTATTCTTGTGCCACTACCAGGCTGTTTTTATTACGGTGGCTTTGTAGTATAACCTGAAATCTGGTAATGTGATCCCTCCAACTTTGTTCTTCCTTTTCAAGATTGTTGTGGCTATTCGAGGTCTTTTTTGGTTCCATATGAACTTTTGAAGTACTTGTTCTAATTCTGTGAAGTATGCTGTTGATATTTTGATGGGGATTGCATTGAATCTATAGATTGCTTTGGGAAATATGGATATTTTAATGATGTTAATTCTCCCAATCCATGAACAGGGTATGTGCTTCCACTTTTTTATATCTTCCTCTATTTCTTTTTTCAATGACCTGTAGTTTTCTGCGAATAGGTCCTTTATTTCTTTGGTGAAGTTTATTCCTAGGTATGTTAATTTTTTGGCTGCAATGGTAAATGGGATTTTTTTTTAGTTTCTCTTTCTGTGAGTTCATCATTGGTGTATAAGAATGCCATCGATTTTTTGACGTTAATTTTGTATCCTGCTACTTTGCCAAATTCATTTATTAAGTCTAGTAAACTTTTGATGGCGTCTTTGGGGTTTTCTATGTATAGTATCATGTCATCTGCAAATAATGACAGTTTCACTTCCTCTTTTCCAGTTTGGATCCCTTTTATTTTTTCTTCCTGTCTGATTGCTGTGGCTAAGACTTCCAGTACTATGTTAAATAAGAGTGGCGAAAGTGGGCATCCTTGCCTTGTTCCTTTTCTTAAGGGAAATGCTTTTAGTTTTTGCCCATTGAGTATGATGTTGGCTATAGGTCTTTCATATATGGCCTTTATTATGTCGAGATATGATCCCTCTATTCCCACATTGTTAAGCATTTTTATCAGAAATGGATGCTGGATTTTGTCAAAGGGTTTTTTGGCATCTATTGATATGATCATGTGGATTTTATTCTTGATTTTATTTATGTGGTGTATTACATTTATTGATTTGTGAATATTTTACCAACCTTGCATCCCTGGGATGAATCCTACTTGGTCATGGTGGATAATTTTTTTGGTGTATTGCTGGAGCCGATTTGCTAGTATTTTGCTCAGGATTTTGGCATCTATGTTTATCAGGGATATTGGCTTGTAGTTTTCTTTCTTTGTAGTGTCTTTTTCTGGTTTTGGAATTAGAATTATGCTGGCTTCATAAAACGAGTTTGGAAGTCTTCTTTCTTCTTGAAGTTCTTGAAATAGTTTGAGTAGAATGGGTATTAGTTCTTCTTTGAATGTTTGGTAAAATTCGCCCATGATCCAGGCCTGGGCTTTTGTTTGCTGGGAGAGTCTTGATTACCTATTCAATTTCCATAGTTGTTATTGGTCTGTTCATGTTTTCTATCTCTTCCTGGTCCAGTTTTGGGAGACTATGTGTTTCCAGAAATTTGTCCATTTCGCTTAGATTGTTGAATTTGTTGCCATATAATTCTTCATAGTAGTTGTTAATGATCTTTTGTATTTCTGTGGTGTCAGTTGTTACTTCTCCTCTTTCATTTCTGATTTTGTGTATTTGGTTTCTCTCTCTTTGTTTCTTGGTGAGTCTAGATAAAAACCACCTCTTTGTTTCATTGATCCTTTGAATTGCTTTTTGGTCTCTATGTCATTTATTTCTGCTCTGATCTTTACTATTTCCTTCCTTCTACTTGCTCTGGGGTTTTCTTTTTGTTTGCTCTCTAGTTCTTTAAGTTGTGAAGTTAGATAGTCTATTAGAGATTTTTCTTGTTTTTTGAGGTAGGCCTGTAGTGCTATGAACTTCCCTCTCAGAACTGCTTTCGCTGCATCCCATCGAGTTTGTGTTATTGTGTCTTCATTTTCATTAGTTTCCATTTAGTTTTTGATTTCTTCCTTGATCTCCTCGGTGACCTGTTCATTGTTTAATAACATGCTATTTAGCTTCCATGTGTTCAAATGTCTTTGTATGTTCTTCTTGCAATTGATTTCTAGTTTCATGCCACTGTGATCTGAGAAGATGCTTGATATGATTTCAGTTTTCTTGAACTTGTAGAGACTTAGTTTGTGCCCCAACATGTGGTCTATCTTTAAGAATATCCCATGTGTACTTGAGAAGAATGTGAATTCTGTGGTTTTGGGGTATAATTCTCTGTAGATATCTATTAAATCCATTTGGTCTAGTGCTTCATTTAGAGTCTCTGTTTCCTTGCTAATTTTTTGTCTAGAGGATCTATCCACTAATGTCAGCGGGGTGTTGAAGTCCCCTGGTATGATTGTATTGCTATTGATTTCTCCTTTGAAGTCCTCCAGAAGATTTTCAATATATTTTGGTGCTCCTATATTGGGTGCATATATGTTTATCAAGGTCATATCTTCCTGTTGGATAGATCCTTTCAGTATTTCGTAGTAGCCTTCTTTGTTTCTAGTTATGGCCTTCCTTTTGAAATCTATTTTATTAGATATGAGTATTGCTACCCCAGCTTTTTTTACCTTTCCATTTCCTTGGAAGATTTTTTTCCATCCCTTCACTTTCAATCTATGTGAGTCTTTTGTTGTGATGTGGGTCTCCTGTAAACAACATATTGATGAGTCACGCTTTCTTATCCAATCAGCTACTGTGTGTCTTTTTATGGGAGCATTCATTCCACTTACATTTAAGGTGATTATTGATATGTACTTATTTATTGCCATTTTTGTTTAGTGTGGTTCTATTTTTCTTCCCATTTCTCCTGCTAATTACAGCAGTTCTTTTAACATTTCTTGCAGTGCTGGTTTGGTGCTAATGTATTTCCTTAGCCTTTTAGTTGTCTGGGAAGCTCTTTATTTGACCTTCTATCTTGAATGATAGCTTTCCTGGATAGAGTAGTCTTGGATTCAGATCCTTGTTTTTCATGACCTTGATTACTTCATGCCATTCCCTTCTGGCCTGTAGTGTTTCTTGTGAGAAGTCAGCTAAGAGACTTATGGGGTTTCCTTTGTAGGTAATCTGTTGCTTATCTCTTGCTGCTTTTAGGATTCTCTGTTTGTCTTTAATTTTTGGTATTTTGATTACTATGTGTCTTGGTGTGGGCCTGTTTGGGTTCTTCTTACTTGGGGCTCTCTGTGCTTCTTGAACTTGAATGCCTTCTTCCTTCACCAAGTTAGGAAAGTTTTCTGTCACTATTTTTTTGAATATATTCTCTAACCCTTGCTCATTTTCTTCTTCAGGGACTCCTATGATGCGAATATTATTATGTTTCCAGTTGTCCCATAGTTTTCTTAAGCTGTCTTCCTGTTTTTTAATATTTTTTTCCTTTTGGTTTTCTGATTGGTTGATTTTTCTCTACCCTGTTTTCTAATTAACTGATCTGGTCCTCAGCTTCCTCTCCTCTGCTTTTTAGACCTTCCAATATGTTTTTCATTTCTGATATGTCATTTTCATCTTTTCTTGGTGGTTTTTAATTTCCAATTGGCTTATTTTCAGCATCTCTATGTCCTTACTCATGCTGTGGAGCTTCAGCAAGATCATGGCTCTGAGTTCTAGTTCTGTTAACTTGCTTAACTGCACCTCATTTATCTCATCTTCAGTAGAGGTCTCTTGTTCTTTCATTTGGCTTTTGTTTCTGTGTTTCACCATTTTGGCTATCACAGTGGGCTTTGGAGTCTGCCAAATTTTTTCTGTGGGTGTTGGTGTTCTGATTTTTGTGGCTCCCTCTCCTGGGATTGGATGAGGCAGGGAGGACCCACTTTAAACACCACTGTCAAGTCTTAACTTTCCTGGTTAGAGTTGCTAGCCTAGAGAATGGTGGTTATCCTCTAGTTTTTTTTTTGCCTGGACGCTATTTGTAGAGGTCACCTGAAGAACCTTGGTTTCTGAGTTGCCTAAAAAACTCCCTCATGTGCTCAGTGTAAGAGGATTTTTTGAGGGTGGGGCAGATGCTGGTTGTTAATGGACCTCAATTAGCATTTCAATGGCCACCAGGTGGGGTTGAATCTTTGAGGCAGAGGCCTCTGCCTCTCCCCAGGGCCCTGGGAAGGAGTAAGATGACCACAGTCCTGTGTGGCTGCACTCAGCAAAATCTCTGAGCGCCCTCCAAATCCTGAGTGTCCCCACATAGTTCCAGTCCAGTCTGCCCTCCCTCTGCCCGGGCCCAAGGTGAGTGGCTGCTGCCAATTTAGTCTCTGTGTAGACTCTGCGTAGTGGAGCCGCCTGGGACTTTTAACCCGAGGGCGCTGCTTCCAGCTCAGGGTGGCCGGGTCTGCGGCACCAGCCGAGGGCGTAGCCCTCAGCAGAGTTCAAAGGACTCAGCTGCGGTTACCGGTCGCAGCCAAGGCGGCAGCAGCTTTTAGCCGAGTCCCCTGGTCCCAGCCGAGTCCGCTGGTCCCCGCCCAGGCCGCTGCGGACCATGGGCTCCCGGCCCCCTCTCGCGTCCTCGCAAGCCTACCAGGATTGAGTCAGTGTCCCTGGTTATGTGGTCCTCCAGGCTGCCTTTCGGTTGCCCCTTCCTTAAGATTTGTCTTTATTTTCGTTGTAAATCCAGTTTGGTCCTGGGAGATGGTCTGTGTAGCTTCCATTCACTCCGCCACCATTTTTTTCTCCCTGGTTTGTTTGTTTTTAACAAAACTTACAAAACCAGCCTCATGACCCTTCAAGCAAATCAATACCACCCTTTGATGTCCCCTCCACAGAGGTCTGTCCCCTCACCTCTGTGACTCCTCCCTGAGCTAAGAGACACCAACACCTGCTAGGAAGAACCTACTCCTTAAAGTGTTTTAGCCCACAGCAATCCTCTGCCAAATTGCTACATTTTAATCATTCCAACCTCTTTCTTTTTAACTTTTGTGCTAAGAATTCAAGCTGCTTCCTGCAGTTTTGTGAAACCTTACTGTTCCCTTTGAATTTTGAGTTTTTCAATACCTAGTCGATAATTATTTATCTAAAATTCTCTCTGAAAATAACTGATGTGGTTTATTTCTTATAACCATACTCTAGTCAATACACTGTGATCACAAAACTTAAAACGATTTTCATATTTATGGGAGTAAAATCTTTTCATGCAGAGATTAAAGTGATATCTAAGAGGAGCTCATTTTTGCAAAACATTCATTTGGTATCTAATAGATGCAAGTAGGTTTTGGTAGGCATGCAAGGAATTTAGAATATCTAGCCATACTTTCACCTACAAGTATTTGCGCGATTTTAAATTATGAAACCTGGATATGTATATAGTAATTATAATACATTAAATATTTTGTAAGTGTCATACAGAATGAGTTTTAGAAAAGCTTGGAGGAGGGACATTAATTTCATTGGAAATCAGAAGACTTCTGAAGAATTTTAATAGAGGATAAATTATAGTGGCTGGAAGTTAAGGGGTATATTTATAAGGGAAATTAAGAATATGATCACTGAAAGTTTTGAAAGATAAAAGAGAACACAAATAGGACAGAATAACATAAGAGTACAAAGCATGCATGCATCAATATTCAGAAGGAATAAATGGTTTATAAAATATAGTAGAGGTTGATAAAATTCACAAGAAGATTGGGGTGAGATAGTAGGATTTGAGGTCTTCTTATCCAAGTAACAAGTACAATTAAATTTCTGAAGATAACTGGTGGCTTAAGAAGACTAACCTGAGACACACTTAGAATTGATTTGGGTGGGAGAGGACTATAAAGAATGGAAAAGCATGTATTAACATGCATATGTGGCCTAATAACTTTTCAAACTGTGAAACTCATACCATGGAGATTCTCAGAATTAATCAAAGAATTATATGGCCTAAGCATCTGAGGGAATGAAAGCACTATTTAATGTAAAGGGAATGTGTGGCAGGAACAATGTGTGCGTTAGGAGAACCAGGGGTTCATTTTTGGACCTGAAATTTTTGAATTGTGTATTTGGCACCCAAGTGAAATTGTTGAACTTGTACCATGTCTTTATACAAAAGGATATGGAGTTCAGAGAGGCAGGTAAAGATAGAAAAAATGTGCTTTTAAGCCGTCCTCAGACAGATGGCACTTAAGACCATTAGGCTGAATGAGATCATCTAGGAAATAAGTGTAGGTAGAAAAATGAGATCCGAGGACTAAACCCTGAGTCACTCAAACATGCAGAGTCTGAGATGAAGGGCCGGATTTACAAAGAAGACTAAGAATGAGCTGCCAGTGAATTAGCAAACCTAACAGAGTGTGATATTTTCGAAGTCAAGGCTGGAAAGTTTTTCAGGAGGTATAAACTGAACAACTGTGTCAAATGTTTAAACCAACCCAGATGTGAACTGTAAAATGATCATATTTTTTTCAGTGTAATAAAATGGGCTAAAGGAATGCCATTAGCCTGAAGAAAATTATTTCAGATGAAAATAGTCAATCCTCATTACACATAGATTCCATATTTGTGAACCCACTAACTCATTATCATTTATTTTGCAACCCCAGTAGTAATACTCATGGAACTTCAGCAGTCCTTCACAGACATGTGCAGAACGGCAAAAAATCTAGGCATCTGATATAAACATTTCCTGCTGTGGTTAAACATGGTGATGCTCTGATTTCGTCTCAGCTCTCCTACTATAAATGAGTGTACTTCTTGCCGTCTCTTTAATACCATGAGTTTCACATAAATTATGCTTTGTGTTGGTGATTTTGCTGTTTATTTTTTTCTTTATTTTTATTTTTTTTTAGAGAGAGAGGAAGGGGAAGGTAGAGAGAGATAGAAACATTAATTGGCCACTTCCTGCGTGCCCCCCACTGGGGATTTGGCCCACAACCTGGGCATGTGCCCTGACCAGGAATCGAACTAGTGACCTCTTGGTGCATGGGTCGAGGCTCAACCGCAGAGCCACACCAGCCAGGCAGTGATTTTGCTGTTTAAAATGGCCGAAGCATAGTCTTCAAATGTGTCTAGTGTTCTGAATCCCAGAAGACTGATATGCCTTACAGAAAAAATGTGTGTATTAGATAAACTTTAATCAAGCATGAGACATAATGATGTGGGCCGTGAGTTCAATGATAATGAATCACTAATACATATTAAATACGATATCTTTATATAGAAACACACATAAAGCAAGTTTGTATAGTGGACAGTTGATGAAAATGTTATGACCAGATGCTCAAAGGAAACTAAACTTGTGTTTCCAGTAGGAAAAATGACTATTTGTGAAGTTAGTGTTGGTGGTAACTTTATAGAAAGTAACCGTTATGAACAGTGAAAAATGACTGTGTGAACATATTACAGGGCAGTGATGAATGCCAGGAAAGGTCATGTTTGGGTATTATCTTAAAAACATTTTCTTCATCTTTAAATCTCTTAAAGAAATAATAATTGACTACTTAAAGCAAAAATAGAAACATTGTATATAGGAGTTTATAACATAAGTAGAAGTAAGATGTATCACCACTGTAGAACAATGACTGAGGGGAGAAGTGGAAATATACTATTGTATCATACCATAAATATAGCAGTATAACAACATTTGAAGGTAGATTGTGATAAATTAAACTATGTACTCTAACAAGTCAAGCCATCCCTAAAAAAATACAAATAAGTAAACAAAATAGTTAAAGTAATAAACCTATAACAAATGGAAAAATACTGTTGATCCAAAAAAGGAAGAAAAAAGTAAAGGGAATCAAAGAACATATGGGACTAATAGAAAATAAATAACAATATGAAAATTTTAAATTCAACTATGCCAATAAATGCATTTAATTACATTGACTACACACACAAAATTGAAAGAATTTATAATATTGGATATGAAAGATTAAATTTTATACTGTCAAGAAACTAACTCTAATTATAAAGTTACAAATAGATTTAAAAGAACAGATAAATGAAAGGATATACCATGCTTAAAATTATCAAGGAAAATTAGAGTGGCTATTTAATATCAGAAAAAGATTTCAGAACACAGATTTTTACATGGAATGAAGAGGGTTATTTAATAATAATAAAGGATTAATTAATGAAGAGACTATAATTATTTTAAATGTTTATATGACTAATAACATAGTTTCAATACATATAAAATGAAAAATCTGATAGAACATCAAGGAGAAATAGTTGAAGGTCTAAGACTTTTTTCTTAATAATTGATAGGATACTATTGAGCAACTTAACTAATCAATATTGATAGAACACTTTACCCAAAAATAGTGGAATACATTTTTTTCAATTGTACATAGAACATTTACCAACATAGACTATAACTGAAGATATAAAACATGGCCTTGTACATTTAAAATGGTTGATATCATATGAAGTGTATTGTCTTAGTATAAAAATGTTAAATTAAAAATGAATAACAAAAATATAGAGAAAATTCTTAGATATTTGGAAATTATAAATACACCTTTAATTAATCTGCCCATCAAAAATAAATCATAAAGAAAATGGAAATATATTTTGGGCTGATGGTAAATTAAAATATGACATCACAAATTTTGTGGTGCATTTAAAGAAGTGCTTAGAAGAAAACAGCATTCAAGGCGTAGTATAAAAGTAGAACTATTAAAAATAAATTATTTAAATACCTTCCCCAAGGACAAAGACAAAAAAAAAAAAAAAAGACAGAAGAAAATAATGATTGTAAAAAAATCAATGTAATGAAAAAAGTCAATAGACTAAATCAATGAAACTAAAAGATGATTATTTGAGAATATCAATATAATTAAGAAACCACTAATGAGACTATTCAGGCAAAAAAAAACCAGATACAATTTATCAATATTATGAATAAGACCTGTGACATAGCTATGAATTATATAAATAGTGAAATATAATTTTATACTCATAAAATTGACTAATTAAATATAAAATGTACAAATTTGTTCAAGACAAGATACGTCACACTTAAAGGGGATTAGATAACCCAAATACCCTGTATTAATTAAAGAAATAAAATTTCCAATTAAAACCTTCCCACAAAGACGTCTCCATCCCCAGAAGTCTTTACTAAGTGACTTCTACCAAATGTAACAATAAAATTGTAGGAATTTTTACTAAAGTTTTCCAGAACATTGAAGAAGAGGGAACATTTCACAACTTATTTTATGATATAATTACCTTGATATCAAAACCAGAGAAAGACTTTACATTTCAATTTATATAATTACCTTGATATCAAAACCAGAGAAAGACTTTACATTTCAATTTACAGAATAATAACCCTCATGAACATGAACCCAGAAATTCTTAATAAAATTTTAGCAAACCATATCAAACAAAATGTAAAAGGAAAAATACAATATGGCCAATGGCGTTTGTCATAGTAATGCAAGTTTGATTTAACAGTCTAACACAGCAGTTCTCAAACTGTGGGTTGTGACCCCTTTGAGGGTCGAATGACCCTTTCACAGGGGTCACCTAAGACCATCAGAAAACACATATTTCCAATGACGATTCATAACAGTAGCAAAATTACAGTTATGAAGTAGCAACAAAAATAATTTTTTGGCTGGAGGTCACTACGACACAAGGAGCTGTATTAAAGGGTCATGGCATTAGAAAGGTTGAGAACCACTGGACATCTATCAATATTAATTATTATGTTATCAAAGTAAAAGAGAAAGAATTTGTTATCATTTCAATAGATGATGAAGAAAAATATTACTAAATCCAGTGTCAATTCTAGCAATAGAAGGGAACTTCCTCAACATTATGATGACCATTTTGAAAATCCTTCAGTTAACATACCTCTTGTTGAAAAAACAAATACTTCTCCCCAATATTAACAAGTCAAAGATGTCTGTTCTCACTATGTTAATTAACATTGAATTGGTGATTTTATCAGTGTGATAGATACTGCAAGAAAAAGAAAAGATAGGCAGATTGAAAAGGAAGAGATGAAATATATTTGCAGGAAATCCAATCATTTATGCAAATATGAATTAGTTTTGCTTTATCAGTGAAAGGGCAAGAGTTTTCTCATTGTATACAGTTGGACAGATGACTGAGATTCAGAAAGTACAACCATTAATACCACAAAAAATGATAAAATTTTAAAACTAGAAGAATTTAGAGAAATGCTACTAAAACTAATAAGTGTGTTTACCAAGGTTTCAAAACACAAGTTAAATATTTAAAATTTAATTGCATTCCTATTCATTAGCAATAAACAATTAGGATTTGAAATTAAAAGAACTAATGCCTTCTACAATAACAACATAAAATATGAAGTATTTACATATCATTTACATTGTATTAGGTATTATAAGTAATCTAGAAATGACTTGAAGAGTATGGGAAGATGTATGTAGGTTATATGCCAATACTATACCATTTTTATATAAAAGTCTTGAGCATCTGTGGATTTTGGAATCCATGAGGGTCCTGGAACCAAGCATCTGGTATGATTGTATAATATCTAATGTATTATAATTATATTATAGATGTTTTATAAAAATAGGTATGCTATAGGTATTATATTTTATATAGTATATAAAGTATAACATATACAGTGTTTATATATGACATGTATTATAGAATATACATTATTATATGAGTATCATACAGTATACATATACATTGTACATATGTATACATAATGCCTTTGTAGTCTGTCATGAGTGCAATCATTAAACCATATTGTGAAAGTTTTTTTATACCGTAAGTTTCTACACAAATTCTGTGATAGTAATCAAACTTTTACTTTGTGTTTATTAAATTTATGTTAATTAATAATATTTTATAGGAAGAATATAGCTAATTATTTCAAAGTAGTTGTCAAATTTTATCATTTAAAATTTTTCCTTTTTGTTTTGGTCTTGCTGCCGAATCTCATTCATTCTGTCCAACTACAATGAAAAATCTCTTCTCCTTTCACTGATATAGCTGAAGTAATTGATATTCCTGTTTATACATTTCAATTGACTTTCTTTTCTGATGGACCATTCTGATAGTCTGGTTCCATCTATTTTATCTGTTCCTGCAATACTGCCCTCTTTATTACTTTGCTTCAACTACAGCTCTTCTATTTTTGCAAGAGATATCTGACACTGTATTTCCCCTCTTTGAGCTTTTCTTTCTTCTCTGTCACCCATCTTCAACCTGTCCTCTATTTCTGGTGTTGTTGTTTTTTGTCTTTTTAGTCTACTAAAATCCTTTTTTTCCTCAATCATAATTGAAGAAAGAGATATTTAATCTATAGTGTATAATTAGACATGTCTACTACTAATGAGGGAATTAAATACTCATATTTATGATAATAGGACCACAAAGCAACTTCTGCGTCTCCTAGGATAATCAGATTTGCACCAGAGATACTGTCTAACACAGATCCCAAGAAAAGAGAAATGACAAGGCATTACATTTGATGACACACTACCAGCTGTCTTCTGTCGACAAGGCTGACTGTCCCCACTTAAGCCTCTTGCTGTCCTCAGCATCAAAGAGCTTTTATGATTTTCCATTAGGAGGTTTTACATTTGTCAATTGTAAGAGTTCCTGACCTGACTGCACTCCCTTCTGATTATTATTGGCAGACCACTCATCTCTAGAGGTTGCTCTGACAACCAGTGAAAAACAACAGATTAACAGCTTTCCAGGAACATCTCTCAGACATAATTAATCCTTGCCTTTGGTTTTAAACCTCATATATCACTGGTATACTTTCTGCTAAATTTCTATTCTAACAGGCTTGGAAGGACCCCTAGATTCACCTCTCTATTTCAGTAAAACTAAATCATGTACTTCTCCCTACAATAAGAGGTGTGCTTTCCTGTTTACTGTTTCTCAAATAGCATTTGTTGAATGGAAAAAAACCAAAAACATAGACACTATTCAGATATCAATGTATTATCATTTCAGAGTTTATTATCTCATTGTGTATCACAGTAAATCAGGAAGTAACAATTTGAATAAGGGAGAAAACTTAGAATTCTCTCTTATAAGAGTAATTGACAGATATAATTACTTTAGTTCAATATATGTATTATTAATAAACAACCCTGAAATCTCAGTGGTTTAATTTTTAAAAATCTGATTCACTCAAAGTGCAGTGAAGACACTTGCATTTGAGGGGATCTCCTGGGAGGCCCTTCTCTAAGCTAGGGGAATCTAGAATCCAGGATACCTTCCACCTTGTGCAGTCACAACCCTTCAAGGCCTTGGAAACTGCCTCTGTATTTTCTGAATTTCATTGGCTGGTGAACAATAAAAGAAAAATGGAGAATATCAGGTGGTATTTGGTGTAGACGCAAGCAGCATTCAAATCTTTCCCAACATTCCATGGGCACTAACTAGTTCCTGGCTCCAAATGACGCAAGGGGGCTAGGAAGCCTGTCTCCTTACATGCTGTGGCATTAATGGACATGTCTCTGCCACAGCTGCATTTCATTTCCATCACTGTGTATGTGCATTATTGCTTCATGGGCCAAGACCTGACTTTTAGTTCCCCTGTTCCACTGACTAGCTGAGAGAAAATTGAGTCTCTAGAGCTTTCTTGGTCCCAATATCTTTTAAGGAAGTGAAGATTAAAAAAACAATTCTAGCCCTGGCTGGTTTGGCTCAGCGGTTAGAGCATTGGCCTGTGGACCCGAGAGACCCGGGTTCGGTTCCCGCTAAGGGCACATACCTCGGCTGCAGCTTGTCCCCGGCCCTGGTTGGTCGTGCCGGGGGCAGCCACTCGATGTGTCCCTTTCACGTCGATGTTTCTCTCACACTCTCTCTTCATCTCTCTCCCTCCCACTCTACCTGAACAAAAAAATGGAAAAAATGTCCTCGGGTGAGGATAAAAAAAAAAACCAAAAACAAACAATCCAAAACAGGGATTGTGAGTATCAAATATAATGATGAGTAGGGAAGTACTTCAGATGAAAGAATGATATAATGGGTTGCTATTAATGTGTATGACCAGTTCATCAATTTTTGTGATGCAAATAACAGGTCAAATAGTGTCTTAAGACTCACAAAAAAACCAGTCATGTTCTGATCAAAATATTACAGAAAGGACTCGCAATATTTTTACTAGAATGACTCTAAAAGCCGTGTATTATAAAATTTAATTTATACTCCAATTTAAGAAGGCAGCAGGAAGTTACTACATTAATTTGGGACAAGGAACTGATTTTCCGTGCATTTTCATTCATAATTCTATTATACATTCGATTGAAGGCCATCACCAGAACAATGTACAAACATGGGATAGTTCTAATTTTAAAAAATAATTGTAATAAGCTTAGTTTTGTCAATTCCCCACCCTTCCATCCTCTAGGGGAAAAATATGGGGCAGAGGGAGGAAACAATAGAAAAGTTTATTAGTGGTTCCCATTATTAGCGTTTGTTCCTTTGAAGAAGTTTAGTACAGCCCTGGCCAGTTTGGCTCAGCAGTTAGAGCGTCAGCCTGCGATCCAGAGAGACCCAGGTTTGGTTCCCGCTAAGGGCACGTACCTCATTTGCAATTTATCTCCAGCCCTGGTTGGGTCGTGCAGGTGGCAACCACTCGATGTGTCCCTTTTACATTGATGTTTCTCTCTCTCTCTCTCTCTCTCTCTCTCTCTCTCTCTCTCTCTCTCTCTCCCTCTCCCTCCCTCCCTCCCTCCCTCCCTCCCTCTCCCCCTCTCCCTCTCTCTCCCTCCCTCTCCCTCCCTCTCTCCCTCCCTCTCTCCCTCCCTCCCTCCCCCTCCATCTAAACAAAAAATGGGAAAATGTCCTCAAGTGAGGATAAAAATAAAAAAAGTTTAGTACAGTCCAGTGATTTGTGGTCCCAATTCAATTTAATGGTGCATAACTTGAAGGTCAATATTCATTCCATTATCTATCTTACTAGCTTTTATCACTACCAGTTCTGAGAATTCTGAATGAGCATCCAATATCCAAGTCTGAGGCCCCAGCTGGCAGATGGATGTGTGGCTTACTTTCCCCCACTCTCTCTCCTCCTTCCCACATCCTATGAAAACTAAAGCTCTGGTGGGAGGTGGAATCTCTGTCTTATAAGACAGTTCACCCCTGGTGACAGTGAGTTTGTTAGCCCACCATCCCTTGATTACCATATCACTCCTGGTCTTGTTCTTCAGATTCTGCGGTGGAGGGCCTGGAAACCACCTGGAGAAGATGCAGCCTGTGCCCTGGAATCACCATGAAAATGATGAGCAGACTGCTGCTGGACCCTGAGCTGGCAGCATCGTGTACATTTTCCTCATGTACACTCATTTCTTGGTTTCAAAGGGCAGCAGTCCCTGACCAGTGTGCATATCCTCACTGTCATCCACTCACTGAAACTCTGACTCACAGCCAATGGAAATGCATCAGTACACTTCTCAACCATGTAGGTACTGAGGGACGATCAGGTGGTAGATTTCACTCATTCGCATCCAGCAACACAGCCATGCCATGTTCCTCTGAAGTCCTTTGCCTGTGTTCCAGTACAGTGGATGCCAATGTGACCGGTGCTCAAGTATCTAACTACAGGGAAAGTGCCTAATCCCCTATAACTTCAGCAGTGGATCAAGCAGAATAGATTTTTATAGTAGATATTAAAGGCAGAAAATCTGGCTAAGAGAGTTAAAATTTACTATGGAGGAAAAGTGGTAATTTGGATTAGATTTCTGTCAGGAAGAATAGAG
Source organism: Molossus molossus (assembly GCF_014108415.1). Lineage (NCBI taxonomy): Eukaryota > Metazoa > Chordata > Mammalia > Chiroptera > Molossidae > Molossus > Molossus molossus. The sequence continues at coordinate 23,895,547 of NW_023425403.1, read as the reverse complement.
AAGTCCAATATAGGCCTGATTTGATTGACATTTAGTGAGGACTTACTATTCGCCAGATACCATACTGGGTTCTAGAAATATGGCAGTTAAAGGTTGGACACTGGATGGGGTGGGCAGGACCGGAGGGAGGGTGAGTGTGTGAGAGAGTGAGTGAGTGTGAGAGAGTGTGAGTGGACGTGAAGGTGGACGACCAAACGCGAGCAGTGCAGAGCCACGGAGCAGAAAATTCCAGTGCTGTGGACGGAGCAATCGGCTGCCTCAGTAAGTGGCTCGTCGGGGCACTTTTCCCTGCACTGCGGGGAGGTCCCGCCATTTTGGAAGATCCCGGGTCTTCCCTGGAAGGAGGTAGTGGGAACGGCTAGGGCCCAGCAAGCTGAGCCCACCAGCGCACCTGGCACCATCAGACCAGTGGGCACTCTGTCAACACAGACCCATGCACAGTAGTGGAGCTCCCAAGGTGCCGGTCACGGAAACCACAGACAGCCCGGATCTCAGCACCATTCCCCAAGGTAGCAGCCCGATCATGGTCGAGATATACCCCCAGGAACAGAGGCTGAGGAGCAGACACCCATCCCCAGGCAACAGAAGCACCGATCAGCTGCTGAGACCCATCCCCAAAAACTGCAGCAAAAGCTGAGCAGGAATTGAGCCCCACGGGGCAGCAGCACTCCCCAACCACCAACTGCAAGACCTGGGGATCCCACAGAGGCCTGTGAGGTCTAGTATCCCACAAGAGCAGTGGGAAGCCAGAGTCCTAGAAAGACTGGTACTATCCAGCTGCCCACCCATGGGAACTGCAGGGTGCGGGGGCACCAGAGAGGCCTGTGAGACCCAGTAGGGACTGTGGTGCGATCCAGTTACCCATGGGACCTGCAGGGTGCTGAAGCACTAGAGAGGCCTGAGCAACCCAGCAGCCCATAAAATAGGCACAGAGCCAGGTCCCCAAAGGGACTGTGCAATCCAGTTACCCAAGGGACCCGCAGGGTACAGGAGCACCCGAAAGGCCTGTGTGACCCAGCTGTGCACAAGATAGGCATAGAGGATGTGAAAATGGTGGCGGAGTGAATAGAAGTGACACAGATGATCTCCCAGGACTAAACGGTAATTACAACTAAAATAAAGACAAATCCTCAGGAAAAAGCAATGGAAAAGCAGCAGGAGAGTACCAGGGACACTGGTAGGATCTGCAGAGGCACAAGAGAGTGGTGGGCTGGGAGCCCATGGACAGCAGCAGTCTTAACTGTGAACAGCGCCCTTGGGGAATGAAGACCAAGCCTGCTCCACAGCGCAAAGAGCCACAGCCACTCACCTGGGGGCTATGGCAGAAGGGGGTCAGATTGGCTGGTATTGTGTGGAGACACCCAGGATTTGGAAGGCACTCAGAGTTATTGCTGAGTTGCAGCCACAAAGTTGCAGCCAGTGTTCTCCTTCCCAAGCTCTTTGGAAAAGCAGCAGCCCCCCCCGCCCCCGGAGATTCAGCCTTTCCTAGGTGAGGCAAAGAAATGTAAATTGAGGCTCCTTAATAACCAGCCTGTATCCCACCCTCTGGAAATCCTCTTATGCAGAACACCAGGACTACATTCCAAGGCACTAAGTAACTGAGACTACTACCACCAGGAAAAAGGTAGAGGATAACTGAACCCTTCCTGGGCTTTCAAATCTACCCAGGACACTAAGACTTGACAGTGGTGTTTAACATGGACCCACCCAGGCTCATCCAAACCCAGAAGAGGGAGCCACAAACAGCAGAAAACCAACACCCACAGGAAAAATTTGGCAGGCTCCAAAACCCACTGAGATAGCCAAAATGCTGAAACAAAGAAATCCCAAATGAAAGAACAAGAGAACTCTATGGAAGATGAGATCAATGAAATACAGTTAAGCGAATTATCAGAGGTAGACTTCAGAGCCATGATCTTGGGGAAGCTCAATAGCATGAGTAAAGATATTAGCACCATGGGCAAAGATATAGAAACACTGAAAACCAACCAAGTGGAAATGAAGAATTACATAGCAGAAATTAATAACATATTGGAAGGACTAAATAGCAGAGTAGAGAAATCTGAAGACTGGATCAGTGAATTAGAAGACAGGGTAGAGAAAAATCAACCAATCAGAAAACCAAAAGGAAAAAAAAAATTAATAACAGGAAGTCAGCTTAAGAGAACTGTGGGACAACCGGAAACGTAATAACATTTGCATCATAGGAGTACCCGAATAGAAAGAACATGGGCATGGGTTAGAGAATATATTGAAGAAATAGTGACAGAAAACTTTCCTAACTTGGTGAAGGAAGAAGGCATTCAAGTTCAAGAAGCACAGAGAGCCCCAAGTAAGAAGAACCCAAATAGGCCCACACCAACACACATAGTAATTAAAATGCCAAAAATTAAAGACAAAGAGAGAATCCTAATGACAGCAAGAGATAAGCTGTCTCTTGTAGGTAACAGGTTACCTACAAAGGAAACCCCATAAGGCTCTCAGCGTACTTCTCAACAGAAACACTACAGACCAGAAGGGAGTGCCAAGACTACTCTATCCAGCAAGGGTATCATTCAAGATAGAAGTTCAAATAAAGAGCTTTCCAGACAAAAAAGGCAAAGGGAATATACCAACACTAAACCAGCACTGCCAGATATGCTGAAAGGACTGCTGTAATTAGTAGAAGAAATAGGAAGTAAAACAGAACCACACTAAACAAAAATGGTAATAAATACATACATATCAATTATCACATTAAATGTGAATAGTTTGCTCCAATAAAATGACATAGAGCAGCTGACTGGATAAGAAAGCATGGCTCACAAATATGTTGTTTACAAGAAACCCACTTCACAACAAAAGACATAGGTTGAAAGTGAAGGGATGGAAAAAAGTCTTTCAAGCAAATGGAAAGCAAAAAAAGCTGTGGTAGCAATACTCATCTCTGATGAAGTAGATTTCGAAATGAAGGCCATAACTAGAGACAAAGAAGCCCACTACGTGCTATTGAAAGGATCTATCCAACAGGAAGATATAACCTTGATAAACATATATGCACCCTATATAGGAGCACCAACATATATTAAAAATCTTTTGGAGGATTTCAAAGGAGAAATCAACAGCAGGGGACTTCAATACCCCGCTGATATCACTGGATAGATCTTCTAGAAAAAAAATTAACAAAGAAACACAGACTGTAAATGAAGCGCTAGATCAAATGGATTAGTAGATATCTACAGAGAATTACACCCCAAAACTATAGAATTTACATTCTTCTCAAGTGCACATGGGACATTCTCAAAGATATACCACATGGTAGGGCACAGACTAAGTCTCTACAAGTTCAAGTAGATTGAAATCATATCAAGCATCTTCTCAGATCACAATGGCATGAAACTAGAAATCAATTGCAACAAGAACATGCAAAGACATTTGAAAACATGGAGGCTTAATAGCATGTTATTGAACAATGAATGGGTTCCATGGAGATCAAAGAAGAAATTAAAAACTTCCTGGAAACCAATGGAAATGAACACAAAAACACAAAATCTATGGCATGCAGCAAAAGCAGTTCTGAGAGGGAAGTTCGTAGCACTACAGGCCGACCACAAGAAGCAAGGAAAATTTCTAATAGATGATCTAACCTCACAACTTAAAGAATTGGAAATCAAACAAAAACAAAATCCCAGAGCAAGTGGAAGGAAATAGCAAAGATCAGAGCAGAAATAAATGACATGGAGACCAAAAAACAATGCAAAGGATCAGTGAAACAAAGAGCTGGATCTTTGAAAAGATAAAGAAGATCAATTTACCCTCAGCTAGACTCACCAAGAAACAGAGAGAACCCAAATGCACAAAATCATAAATGAAGGAGGAGAAATAATAACTGACACCACAGAAATATAAAGGATTATTAACAAATATTATGAACAATTATATGACAACAAATTTGACAATCTATGCGAAATGGACAAATTTCTAGAAACACGTACTATCCCAAAACTGAGCCGAGAAGAGATAGAAAACTTGAACAGACCAATAACAACAAAAGAAATTGAAGATGTAATCAACACTGTCACAGCAAACAAAAGCCCAGGCCCGGATGGCTTCATGGGGGAATTTTACCAAACATTCAAAGAAGAACTAATACCCATTCTACTCAAACTATTTCAGAAAATTCAAAAAGAAGGAAGACTTTCAAACTCATTTTATGAGGCTAGCATAATTATAATTCCAAAACCAGAAAAAGACACTACAAAGAAAGAAAACTATAGACCAATATCTCTGATGAACATAGATACCAAAATCCTGAAGAAAATACTAGCAAATAGAATCCAACGATACATCAAAAAAATTATTCACCATGACCAAATGGGATTCATCCCACGGATGCAAAGCTGGTACAATATTCGCAAATCAATAAATGTGATACACCACGTAAATAAAATGAAAGATAAAAATCATATGATCATATCAATAGATGCTGAAAAAGCATTTGACAAATCCAGCACCCATTTCTGATAAAAACGCTCACAAATCTGGGAATAGAGGGATCATATCTCGACATAATAAAGGCCATATATGAAAGACCTACAGCCAACATCATACTCAATGGAAAAAAATTAAAAGCATTTCCCTTAAGAACAGGAACAAAACAAGGATGCCCACTTCGCAACTCCTATTTAACACAGTACTGGAAGTCTTGCCACAGCAATCAGACAGGAAGGAAAAATCAAAGGGATCCAAATTGGAAAGGAGGAAGTGAAACTGTCATTATTCACAGATGACATGATACTATACATAGAAAACCCCAAAGACCACAATCAAAAATTTACTAGACATAATAAATGAATTTGGCAAAGTATCTGGATACAAAATTAATGTGAAGAAATTGATGGCATTCTTATACACCAATGATTAACTCACAGAAAGAGAAACTAAAAAAAATTTCATTTACTATCTCAGCAAAAAAATTAAGATACCTAGGAATAAACTTAACCAAAGAAATAAAGGGCCTGTACCAAAAAAAAAAAAAAAAGCCCTGGCCAGTGTAGCTCAGCAGTTGGAGCGTTGGCCTGCGGTTCAGGGTTCGGTTCCCACTAGGGGCACGTACCAAAAAAAAAAAAGAAATGACCTTTTTGCAGAAAACTACAGGTCATTAAAAAAAAAAAAAAAAAAAAGAGGAAGATATAAAAAAGTGGAAGCACATACCTTGTTCATGGATTGGAAGAATGAACATCATTAAAATGTCCATACTACCCAAACCAATCTATAGATTCAATGCAATCCCCATCAAAATACCAATGACATACTTCACAGAACTAGAACTTATACTTCAAAAGTTCATATGGAACCAAAAAAGACCTTGAATAGCCACAGCAATCTTGGAAAAGAAGAACAAAGTTGGAGGGTTCACAGTATCAGATTTCAAGTTATACTACAAAGCCACTATAATCAAAAGAGCCTTGTACTGGTATAAGAACAGGCATATAGACCAGTGGAACAGAACAGAGAACCCAGAAATGGACCCAAGGCAATATACTCAATTAATATTTGACAAAGGGGGCAAGAGCATACAATGAAGTAAAGACAGCCTCTTTAATAAATGGTGTTGGGAAAATTGGACAGCTACATGCAAAAAAATGAAACTAGACAATCAACTTACACCATACACAAGAATAAACTCAAAATGGATAAAAGACTTAAATGTGACTCATGAATCCATAAAAATCCTAGAAAAAACTGTAGGCAACAAAATTTCAGACATCATATGCAGCAGATTTTTCACTGATACATCACCTAAGGCAATGGAAACAAAGGAGAAAATGAACCCACGGGACTACATAAAACTCAAAACTTCTGTACAGCAAAAGAAACAACCACAAAAATGGAAAGGCCTTCCACTGTATGGGAGAACATAATTGCCAATGATATATCAGATAAGGGGTTAATTTTCAATATATATAGAGTGCTCATACAGCTCAACAAAAGAAAGACAAAGAACCCAATTAAAAAAATGGGCAGAGGAGCTAAAAAGACACTTCTTCAAACAGGACATACAAATGGCTAAGAGACATATGAAGAAATGCTCAACAGCACTAATCATCAGAGAGATGCAAATTAAAACAACAATGAGGTATCACCTCACACCTGTCAGAATGGCCACCATCAACAAATCATCAAACAAGTGTTGGCGATGGTGTGGACAAAAGCGGACTCTAGTGCACTGCTGGTGGGAATGCAGACTGGTGCAGCCACTATGCAAAACAATATGGTGTTACCTCAAAAAATTAAAAATTGAACTTTCATTTGACCCAGTGATTTCACTTCTAGGAATATACCCTAAGAAGCCTGAAACACCAATCAGAAAGAATATATGTATCCCTATGTTCATAGCAGCACTATTTACAATAGCTAAGATCTGGAAACAGCCCAAATGTCCATTGGTAGACGAATGGATAAAAAAGCGGTGGTACATATACACAATGGACTGCCATGGAGCTGTAAGGAAGAAAGATCTCTTATCCTTTGAGATGACATGGAGGGACCTGGAAAGTATTATCCTAAGTGAAACAAGCCAAACAAAGAAAGACAAGTATCATATGATCTCACTTATTTGTGGAATATAATGAAGATAACAGTCTGAAGAATGGGGTAGTCCCAGAGACGTGGAAATGGGGTACAGATTGACAATCCTCAGAAGAGGGAGTGGTGGGAGAGAGATAAACCACAGAACTTATATGCATGTATGCATGAACAATGGACATGGACAACAAAGCTGGGGACTGTGCGGGGTGGTAAGGAGAGGGGGGAATCTGTGGAGGGGGGGAGGAGAAATTTCTGTAACAAAAATAAATTAATAAAAAAATAAAAGTTGGACACTGACTTTGCAGACCATACAATCTAATGGCAGAAACAGATTTTAAATAAAATTGTACTGCAAAATACCATACATATAATAAAACTGAAAGTACATAACTCATAAAAAATATATCACAGGAAATATTGGATTGGTTAGAAACTTCGAATGAAAACAATGAAGAAGAAGGAGAAGATAAAGAAGGAGAAGATAATGATAATGATGGTGATAGATTACATTAAATTACACCAGGCTTTCTTTCATTTCTAGTGAGTATTATATTCATTTCGGATCCCAAGGATGAGAAAGAGTTGAGTGTGTGTGTGTGTGTGTGTGTGTGTGTGTGTGTGTGTAGATTGTGTGGGAACATGGTATGAGGGGAGTGTTCCAAGGGAAGGAAAGAGTGTGTTTTGAGGTTATTGGGAGATGGAAGGACAATTTCAAGAAACAAACATATTCATAAGTGTTTTGGAAGCAGAATCATAGGATATGAGATATGAGGGTAGGGGTGAAGGGAAGAAAGGCAAACCCACAGAATATGTGATTTCCAGCCTGTGCAACAGGTTGGGGATGAAGATTGGAAATCAGTCAAGAAGGCTAAAGTTGTGAGTTGGGTAGAGGGGAGATGAGGACAGGAGCGCAATTCAAGGTCAAGAGAAGGGATATATGAGATAACCACCCTCGTTGCAGGTGTGGCTGCTTTCCAGGCACTTCGAACAGCAACTGAGATGTGTACTGAGCACCATTTCGGACTTCTTGGATATGCTATCACTTATTGTTTCTCAAGCTCGTAACTAGAGGAAGAAGCACACAGCTAGGGAAAATGTGTTCCCACTGTACTCTGACACAGATCTACCGCCTGTCACTTGTTAAGTCATTGATATCAAAATCACCATAGGAAGCAAAAGCAGACTAAAGTGAAATTTAAAGAGTGGTGGAGGGAGAAGTTTTATTTCCCCTAAGGAAATGAGTCCAGCCTTTCTTTCTATAGTGCCTTTAGTCAAAGAATTTACATCACTGTTAGGTTCAGCCTTACAACCTGCCTCAACAATGTAACCCATGTTCATTCAAGACCCCTTTCTCTGTCCTCACCCACACACATACCCATGGGCTTTCTGCTCCTGTTATTATTTTTTTCTCTCCTTTGAAGAAACTCAGTGATAAACTCCCTAAGCAATTGCTCTTTTCTGCATCCACAAGTACATGAAACTATTTTGTCTCCTTAGAAATAGATTTCTTCTTTTGTTTCATATGAAATCCTCAAATTTGTTTTGTGGTTTAAAGACAGAGAAGTGATAATTCTGTATGGTTTATTCAAGTTAAAGAACATATTAAGTATATTGCACAAATATTTCAGTATTGGGGAGAAAATTGGTAATCAAATGCCTACTGAACAGAAAGATGATTGTGAATAAGTTAGTCAAACTCATTAAATACAAGACTAAGAGGACATCTACACTCTTCTGCCAATCCACTACCAACTACTAAATATATATATATATAAATATGTTTTTATTAATTTTTTAGAGAAAGAGGAAGATAGAAACATCGACGTGAGAGAGAAACTGATTAGCTGCTTCCTACTGGGGATCAAGCCCACAACCCAGGCATGTGCCCTGACCAGGAATCAAACCAGGACCTCTCAGTCCCTGAGACAATGCTCAGTTCACTGACCACACCAGCTGAGCAAAAGATATATATACTTTAAGCAAATGCCCAACCTGATATACCAGGAGTAACTGAAACATCTCTCCTCCATACCTCCTCCCACCCCATGCATAATTTGAGAGCAGAGAGTAATTGCAGGAGCTATTCACACACAGTTGTGCATTTGAAATGAATATGTTCCTGGAATCTGTTGGGAAAATGGGGGACATCTGTAATAATGTCAAAAATTAAAAATTAAAAATATCCTTGAAAACAGCAACAACATTGAATTTAGTACTTGCTGAAAATCCAGGGTTTTTGCAGACATGTTATTCAAAAAGTCTGAGCCTTCTCCTGTTGTAGCTATAGTGTGGTTAAAGTATGTTCCTATACAGTAATGATAAAAATGTAAGCATTCCATATATAAACATGCTTAAAATAAACAGGAAAAATCTGGCCATTGCTGACAATAAAGGCAATACATCTGCAAATTTATTGCATAATTTTGTCCTAGTTACAACAATGTACAACAACGAAGAGCAAGGCTGCTTTCACAAGCAAATTTATTACTTTTGGTTGCTCTTCTATTGCATTCAATAGGAACTGCCAAAATAACTGTGATTTAAAAATGCTATCAGCTGATTTGAATGCTCAGTAGATTCAGTGCATTGTAATAAAACTTGCCTCTAAGTGTTGTACTTAGAAGAAAACACTGTATAGACTTAAATCCTCTGCCTTGGATGCATATTTCTGCTGATATATTTACAGCAGACCACTGGAAGTCAGTTTTTGGTTTCTTATTTGCATATTCATAAGGCTGTCAAACAGCTCAGAGAGAGTTTTTACTTAGTTATCCCACTTTAAATATTAGGACTTGCTAATGTTCAGTTAATGCAAATCTTGAGTTGAGCTCACATCATTCCTCCAACGTTGTTACAATTCCTCTACAAGACAGCCAGAGACTGTGCAACAGCTGGACCCTGGGTCTTTGTGTTATACCTCAGGGTCCTTCTGACCATTTGGAAATCGAGGATCAGACAGTCTTCCAGGGAAAAGAGTTCAGGCCTTAAGCATAGCCTCATTTCACTGAGGAATCAAGAAACATAGGAAACAGCCCAGACTATTACGGCAGTTGGTACAACTCGGCTCCTCCCTCCCATGCACTCTCCAGACTGAACTTCTATAATGCCAAAGCTGTCTTTAACACAGTTTCTTTTTAACTGTGAAAGCTTGTGTGTGTGTGTGTGTGTGAGTGTGCACGTGTGTATTGGAGCTTCTCAATTACCATAAATTTGTCATTCTCTATTTTTTGAGAGCCATTCTCTGTCTTTCTAATTTGGAATTATTGCTTATTTTATTACTTGTATTATGATGGGAACTGCGATATTTAATACATTTCTATTTGGGAAACGTAATCATTATCTCTGGTTACTTCTATTTTGCCAAAGATTTTCAGTGCCATAGAATAATTCAGGCTTTGGAATTCATAGGGCAATATAGATCACATTTAGGGTTAATGGCTAAAATATTGATTACTCTTATAAACCGGTATTTTAATCTATCCAGGTAAAAGACAGTTTGGTTTCAGTGTGTGTTTACCCGTTGAGGCTGTTGGTTCCACTGATGCTCTCTGACCCACCTTAAGCTTCATATTTCATGTCAAAACTTCTGAAATCTTTCCTCACTCCCTCTGGTGTCCACATTGTCCAAAGGGAATAATGTGTATTAGTTAAGTATGAATTATGAGTGATCACAACTATCCCTTTCCCAGCAATCATTCTTTTAAATTAATATCTTTATTAGCATGATTGTAATTTTCCAGAGTGCAAAATTGGCTCTTTAGAGATAGAAGCAATGTAAGAAATGTTCAGCAAAAACAAAAAGGGCATCTATTTGTTGGGGATTTTGAAGTGGAGTTTTATGCATAGGCAAAGCATTGTGTGAGATGATGTTTGATGACCCTACAAATACAGAGATTCTACTGGAATTACAACCAGTTGAAGAGGTATCGATACACATACTGGTGAAATAAATTTAGGATACACATGTAGTATACATGATTTTTATTTAATGCCATGAGCCCAAAATAATAACCCCATTTTCTTATGAATGGACTAAATGTCCAAATGAGGGCAAAGTCTATGTGGTAAAAATGCTCTTATTTACACGAACAAAATTTATTTCAATTACAATTTTATCTAGATCTACTTGACCTTACTAGAGAGAATTAGTGGGTTACTGACCAATGAGACGTGCACAGAGCAAGCGTTTTGGCAGCTAAACTAGTTCTGTGTACCTAAAGTGTGGGAGGGAGGCAGTATACGCAGGCATAGCATTCAAAGAATGGTTGAACTGGGAGAGTAAAGCATAAAGCTGAAGAAATAGTGCTGTATGTAAAGTACCAATGTACAATGATAGGTGATTAAAAGAAGGTAAACCCCAAGTCAGAAATTAGGAAGAAGAGAAAAACACTAGAAAATGTGTTACAAGATGGGTGAGTCAAAGTGGTTCAACACTAAGGTCATAAAAAGTATGTTGGAGACTTGCATAATGTGACACCAAATTTGCAGTGGACAGGGGATAAATGGTGATGGAAAAATAAAATAAAATAAAATAAAATAAAGCTCAAACACTTAACACTGGGCTCAAGAATCAATTCTTTTTCCAATGATCTAAAATGCCACTATTTGACTTAATTTCTATAAAAATCTCAACACATTAAATGTTTCCCATGAAAATAGTTTAAATTAGTAAATTGTTACATATAAGATTATTTGTCATCTGTCAACTTTATCATACCAAAGTGACATGATTTCCCTTTTTGACAAAATTATGTTGTTATATGACTCAATCGAATCTGGCAACTAAAAGAAGATGTTATACACTGATTTACTGGCTCCACAGTACTTTAAGAAAGATTTCAGGTGATTAAGAATTAAAGCTACTTTGTTTGCTGTTATAATGGACATACAACTGAAGCGGAGCTGGATGGTAAGTACCTGAGTGTTGTAAAAATATTGGGAAGGAGGAAAGCAAAGATTCCACGTAGTAGGCAGGATGTCTGGGGGCGTTTCATGGAAAGAGCTGAAAGTAATTAGATAATGGGTGGTTTAAGGCATCTACAGTTTGTGACAGAATTGAAGAGGAGAAGAAGAGGAATTGTTTTTTTGTGGATTACTGCTGTGGGTTAAGAATTGGATCTTCATTAATGTTCATTGAAAACTATAAGTAAAGCTAGAATTATTTTTTAATTACTAATGCTAGACTGTGCTATCTTTCAAGTGTTGCTGTATAAGAAATGGGCCATATGGGATTCCTGGTATTGGTGTGCTACATTAAAAAAAAATAATAAGTTCAACCACAAAACCAAGGAAAATGGAGAAATGGGCAAATATTGGCAGGTCACATCAGAGCACTGTCTGGTAGACAGGCTTAAGGACTCAACATTCCATGTATTATTGATATCAAGAATCTCAGCTTGGTATCAGTAAGACTTTGAATGATTTAACTATATTGATCTCATTCTGTGAAATCTTCTCATATACTCCAGCTTCTCGTGTTATATATACACACAAAAATAATGTATTGGATGAAGACCTCAAGTTTCCAGTCCTCTTAGCATTCTCAATTCTTATTGCAGATTAATAGATGTATTTTCTGATTTTGTACCTCAGTATCTGTGACCGTGGTTAATGTAAGTTTACCTTTTATTGAACAATGGATGTTCAAAGGTTTCTAAGCCTATAAAGACTAAGACATTTGTACTTGACCTTGGAAAGTTTAAAAGTGACCCCATGAGGGCTCTTAAGATGCATCAAGTCTTTCTAATTTCATTGTGACATATTTGTCCTTTCTATTCAGACTATGCTAATGGCCATGTCAGTCTTGTCGAGTTTAGGGAAAAAAATACAGAAAGAGCCAGAGAGAGACTCGTCAAATAAGAAAAAGGGAATGGAGGGGGCACAGCAGAAGGCACAATGACCCACATCATCACAGAGCACATTCTCATTGCTGGCTCTGCCCTTACACAGTGAGTGCCCTCCTGGCATTATCCAAGCACAGCTGGGTGGTTCCCTGGTGCTGATGCTACTTTACTTCTGTGAAACTTATTTTTTTCATTTCTTTCTGGGACTGAAATGAAAACAATGTACACAGATTCTGTTGCACAATGATTAACAGGTAAACAGTCATTAAACACTTAAGTTGTTACCGTTGTTGCTATTGTTTTGGGCATTATATGAAACAATCAAGTATACGATTTTTTACTATAAAGGGTAATGTGAATGTCCTTTCCATCTATAATGTTCTAGGATTTTAAGATGATGAATAGGATTTTGATAATACACATATGAACTAATTTATGGACCTTATTAAATAATAACACATTTTTACTACAACTGCACCCAGGTTCTTACTTGGCTTACCGATTCCTACAGAGTCCACAAAATGGACTTTCTAGCTTCACCTTCTACCACTGTCCAGTTCTCTCTGCAGACATATTAGCTTCATTGCTGCATGCTTCTGCCTCAGGGCCGGTGTATTCCCTGTACCTGCTCTCACAAAGCGTCTTCCAGCTGTCTGCATGGCCTGTTCCCTCCGTTATTCTAGTTTGGTTCAGATGTTATCCCACCAGGGAGTCCTTTCTAACATGCTTGTATTATAAAATCACCCTTCTGTTATTTTCTTCTTCTTTCTTCTTTATTTTGCTTCATAACTCTTTTCAAACTTTAACATAGCATAATATACTTTATGCCATGCATTTGTCTGTTTCTCCTGTTGGAGCATAAGTGCCATGGGGACAGGAAATTTGCTTTCATAGCTATTAATTTCTGATTACGTAGAAAAATGCCTATCACATTGTAGGCACTCAAGAAATTCCTTGTGCTATTTCTTGTTCATTTTGCCTACAATTCCTTTCCTCACTTCTTACAAAGTGCATTGCTGATAAATAATAGATGGATAAGTAAACGGGTGAATGAGTGAACCAATGATAAAAAATAATGTTTGTTTTCTAACTTATAAAGTTGCTGGACAAGTATATTCTTCAGCTTGGGAAAAGCCAGGATCTAGAAAATAGAATGTTCCTAGGAGATAGGAATTTGGCTTAGGAATAATGCAGAAATCCAATTGTCAGACTTATAGCATAAGGTTAGAGCTCAAACAAATGCATTGAAGCCACTGATGTGTTAGTGTAGAATTTCTTAAACTCCTGAAGGTTAGATTGGCTCCTGAGCCATAAGGAAACAAAATCTAGAGTCAAACTGCATGGGCCCAAATCCTGGCTTAACCATTAATCATGATCTTGCAACATTTCTTAGTTACTTGATCTTTCTGTGTTTTGTTGGTTTCCTCTCTTAAACAATAGATAACAGCATCAATCTTGTATGATCCTTGTGATGATTAAATGAATTATTCTATGTGAAGGGATTAACACATGCTCTGTCCTCTAAGTGTCATAAAATTGTTATCTACAAGTATGTTGAGCACACAGTTGAGGAGCAAGTGACTCCAGCTATAGAATGAAGCAAGTTTCTAATTCTCACAATTCACTACTGTCTCTGAGCCACAACCTAAAAATTAGTACTCTAGTTCACCCTGGAAAAGAAGTGGATTCCTCACATCCATTAAATAATCATGATTTTGCTGATGATAAAATGAATTCAAACCTGAGAGTTTCTATTTCAAAAAATTTAATCATTTGAGGTAAATTAGAGCAATAGAATTATTTAATGAATTTTATGAAAAATTGTCCTCATCTTCCACTTTCCTTTGAGTATGGAACCAGGTCACAGTGTTCTAAGGTTAGTTTCCAAAATACTCGTCAACCCACATCAGAGAAGTGCCTCCAGAGTACAGTGAGAGCTTGGGTACTGAGGTTGCCAGGCAACAAGTTAGCTATCTAGCATGGTAGTTAGCTTCCTGGAAACATTAGCACAAGCAACTCAGACTTGCTTAACTCTGCAGGTGTGTACAGGTCAGGCTTCTAAGTTATTTCCTGACATAAGAGCAAATTCTAATATGAATCTTTGGAACACACAGCCTATCAGTCTTCACATCGATTTAGTCTTATTCCACTTAAAAACTGCAATGAGTTGAGTGAATTAAATCACTTTAAAATAAGAAAATAAACAATTACTGTTACAAAATCATCTGCCCTTTCCTATGCTGTTTCTGACTTTTGTGTGTCAGTTCTTTTTTTTTTTTTTTTCCACTTTCCAAAGTCAATCAATCAATTGATCAACCAGCAAGTCTTATAATTCTACTATAACAGAAACACCTTTATTAAGTGCTTATAGGTTAAAAGACGTGTATGCAGTATGGTGCCTATCCTCTAAAGCTTTTAACATCCTTTGAGAAATTCAAATAAGGATTTTGAGAAATTTTTTTTTATTCTAATAATGATAAAAACATCAGTGGTTTCTAGTGATTAGGAGGAATAAAAGAATAAACAGGTGAAATAGTTGGATTTTTAGTGCAGTGAAACTCTGTATGATACTGTGATACTAGATACACATCACTATACATTTGTCAAAAATCTACAGACTGTATGATGCTAAGAGTGAACCCTAATTTAAAATACAGACTTTTTGTAATAATAGCTTATTAGTGTCGGTTCACTGATTTTAACAATTGCACCACTCTTGTTTGGGACGTTAATAGTGGGAAAGACTGTGGGGCAGGAGGATTATGGGAATTGTCTGTACTTTCCACTCAATTTTGCTGTGATCTTAAAATATTCTAAAAAAATAAAGTTTATTTTTTTAAAACATAAGCATTGGTGTTAATAACTATAGCTATGAAGATGTTAATATCTATAAATGTGAAAAAAATAAAGCAGGATAAGAAACATGGAAAGTGAGATTACTGTTGCAGAGGAGGTAGTCAGGGAAAGCATCTGTGGAGAGATGCCACCTGAGCAGAAACCTGGAGGAACTGAGCGAGCAAGCCAGGTGAATATCTGAGGAAAGAATGTTCCAGGCAGAGAGAACAGCAAGTACAATCACAAAAGATAAATGGCAAAGAAAATATTAGTGCATTTCTATTGGAGGCCATTAACAAAGTAGTAGATGCAGTAACAACAGGTAATAAAATAGGTGAGAAAAATATAGTCTCAAATCTTGGAACACTTTTAAAAGAACTGGCCATCCAATCAATATTTTATTCATTTACTTTTGCCGATGGGTACCTTTTGGAGTCAGTCGTTTACTTTAAATTATACTTTGACATATTTAGTCAATTAATATTTATATACCAACTCCCATGTACCAGTCACTGCTTTCCCTGTTGAAACATTTATCATCACTTCCCTAAACTATTACAGTGACTTTCTTCATGGTCTCATGGACTTCAGTGTCACCATACTAATGCAATCTCTCTTGATCTATAATAACTTTTCCTAGGGGAAAGATCTATCCTGTAATGCTAACCTTAACACTAAAAACAACTCTTATCCACCCAAATAAGCCAAATCTCTGAATGCATAATAGATTGTATGAAATAAATATGTATTCAAATTATCCTAAATTTGAAAATAAAGGAAAACATTGACTATGTAAATGTTTGATATCATGCTGGAACATTTTCTAACATTTTACCTAAGTTCCAGCTCTCTTGGGGATTATGTGTTTGACATAATGTTTATTATCAATAATAGCCCAGCTATTTTATAACTCCATAAAGCTAGAGGTTAACTTTAGCACAATGATAAAACAAGGTGACTTAATTTTTTGTAACTAGGAAAAGTAACTTAAAGTCTGTGATTTTATTGCAATGTAAGATATGAACCAGTTTATTTTGAATCAAACATAGTAATCTTAGGTCAGCATTAGTTTATTTCATTTATTATAGAAAACCCCATTTCTCTTACATATTTTAGAATCAGTTTTTTTTCAAATCATTGGTTTCATCACTAATAAGTCAAATAAAAATATGACAAATGATCACTATTTATTTACATAAGAATTACATTCTTAACATTTTAAAAATATGCTTTGACACATGATTGATTTTATGATACCAGATTCAACTAGCTGAGGCTAGAATTAAATGTATTTTTCTGATATAAATCCTGAATATTACCTGTGTGTGAAACTCTTCCACATATGTATTCAAACACATCTACAGTCACACTCGCAAAATATCCTTTTGGGAGTTATAAATGCTTTGGAAAGTAATTTTGCTTTATTTTATTTAGAATTTTCAAGCAACTATGAATTTTAAATAGGATTGTAAGAATGGAAAAGGTTGATTTAGAACATTTATATACAGGTAACATTTCTTTGAATTTTGACTGCTTTGTATGAAAACTCAGCCAAAAGACTGAGCAATGAACACCTTTAGATATCATGGAGCTACGGGATACAGTTTGGTTTTTGTTGTTGTTGTTTTTTAATTATTGGCACTTAAAAGCATAGTCTGAAACATTGGGAAATTAGCAGCAAATCAATGCTTTTGAAGTGAGCAAAGTTATGGTCAAAACCCCTTGTAGAAATGGTTTTATACAGACCAGAAGTAAGAAAACCTACAGCCCTAGCTGGTTTGGCTCAGCGGTTATAGCATCAGCCTGTGGTGCAGAGAGACCCGGGTTCAGTTCCTACTAAGGGCACGTACCACGGTTGCAGTTTGTCCCTGGCCCTGGTTGGCTGTGTGCGTGGCAGCCACTCGATGTGTCCCTTTCACATCGATGTTTCTCTCTCTCTCTCTCCCTCCCACTCTAACTGAACAAAAAATGGAAAAATGTCCTTGGATGATGATAAAAAAAAAAAAGAAAAAGAAAACCTACAAATTTATAAAAAGACTCTATAATTCCTTGGAAGCAGAGACCTTTATTATTATATACTGGAGCGTGATTCTACTCCCATTTCCAGTGCTAAGTAAAGCTTTAAGGTTATTGATGGTGAATAGGCATCAACACACATTAGAGATTTGCCAGTAGTAATTAAAAGATAATAATAAATCAAGAGGGCACCATAAACTATGTAAATACCAAAATGGTACCAACAAATCAAGTTTAGAACACATTTTATGTGTGAACACTAGAGCTAGACTGCCTGGATTTGTTTCAGCTTAGCCTAATATTACCTGTGAGACCCTGAGTGAGTGAGTTGAGCTCTCTGTGCCTCATTTTCCTCATCTGTGAAATGAAGTTATTAATTATAATTAATTGTGTAGAGTTGTTATATACATTAAATTAGTTAATAAGACTTAAAAGAACTTCTAGCACAAAATATGTGCCATGTTAGTCTTAGCTACCATTGACATTATAAGTATAAATTGTACCTGGGAGACAAAAGAGAAGATTAAGTAACTCCAGGGACCAGAGGGGTAGGATGATCTTACTTCCAGTAATTAGGACATTTTTAGAAATTGGAGCTTCTGAAGTGTACAAAGTTTTCCTGCTTCAGTGACAATGAAATTCTGCTAAGGAGTCGTTTACTAGATATTTGGTTGATGAATGTTTTTAACACATTTAATCAGGATTATAGACTCATTGCAAGTCAGGATAAAAAGGATATAGTCTTTGGTTTTTTATTACAGTCACTAGTAGATTGTTTAAAAATAAAGACACCTGGATAATCTCCAGAGTTCTCTAAATAAGTCATTATAAGAATGTCTTCTTCAGCCCTGGCCGGTTTGGCTCAGCGGTTGGAGCATCGGCCTGCGGTACAGAGAGACCCGGGTTCGGTTCTCGCTAAGGGCATGTACCTCGGTTGCAGTTTGTCCCCGGCCCTGGTTGGTCGTGCGGGTGGCAGCCACTCGATGTGTCCCTTCACATCATGTTTCTCTCTCTCTCTCTTCCTCTCTCTCCCTCCCGCTCTATCTGAACAAAAAATGGAAAGGTGTCCTCGGGTGAGGATAAAAAAAAAAAAAAAAAAAAAGAATGTCTTCTTCAGATTATTCTGATGCAAGTAAAATTTGAGAAATACTAGTCTAGCCCAATTGCCTTCTTTTACACATGGGAACACTGAGGTCTAGAGACATGAAATCACTTAGGAACGTTCACATTCTTCATGACATCTTTGGGCTCTGAACCTTTGCCTCTTGTATCCAGGTTGGTGCCCATCCCACATCTCAATGAAGAGTGTAGAGCACAAGGAAAGAATGGCCCACCCCACACCCTGATGAGCACAGGATTGATGCAGCTATGGGGGTTCTGATTCAACAGACCGTATGCCTTCCCATTCACCTGCACTTTGAAAGGAAGTGTCTGACCTGTTGCTTAGCAATGACATTGTTCCAGAGATCTGGGAGTTCAGCAAACAGAAAGGATGGGGGATCGACTGCTAAATAAGCTGCCCACATTTCATTTTTATGTTTCTTCCAACAGAATGTTGCATTTCTAACCTTCCTACCAATGAAAACAATGCATGAACTTGGCAAAGAGGACAATGACACAATACCACCTTTTATTTGCCAAAGATTATTCTTTTTTGTGAGACTAGGGGTAGCAGAGATGACTGAAGTGTCAGAATTCACACTGATTCTTTCCCCTTTCTCATCAGAAGAATAAGACATGGCCTAGAAAATTGCTGTATTTAAGAGCTATTTCTTGCCATTGCTTCGTGTCCCCCCACCCTTTGTTTTCACTGCACTTGACATTTCCGCTGCAGGAATTCCACTCTGGGCTCCAGAAGACGTCTGGCAGCAGTAAGGAACAAGATCTGCCTTGTGGACCATTATGGGAAAGATGTGATAATTCCATTTTCTGTTGAATAGCCAAGTGCATGTTGTTAAATGTCAAGTCTTTCCACAAACAGTAGGAAAATTGAAGCCACAGAAAGTTTTATTTATTTCCTTATAGCCTCTTGTCCTGTACAAGAAACATAACTTTGCTTGACCATGTGGTTCAGCATCTTTATCCTGGATAGATTTATTCTCTCTTTTAACAATATGCACGTCCATTTTTCTTCTTCTCATTTTTCTTTCCACTAGTTTGACTCAGAAGTCATCTGAGGAAGATTTGCCAAATCAACTTTTAAACTGAGAAAGAATGTCCTTCTACAGTTAATTCAAGCCTATGATAAATTGTAAGGTGTATGAGGATTGACTGAGTTAAAAAAAAAAAAGATAATAAAATGTGAAGTGATGATAATACTAAGAATTTAATCATTATTATAATAATATAGACATTTTCTAAATATGAGGAATCAACATTTTATGATCATTTCTTAGATATAAACATATAAACTCTTTCAGTTCTTTGTGAATGCTCTACTCAAACTATCAGCCTGTAATGTTGGGGTGTTATTGAGGAAAAGCCTGAGTCCCTTTCTACGGATGCTGTTTTTTTGTGGGAAAAATATTCCTAGAAACCAAAGTATCATATTAAAAAGAACATATAATCAGCCCTGGCCGGTTTGGCTCAGCGGTTAAAGCGTCGGCCTGCGGTCCAGAGAGACCCAGGTTCGGTTCCGTGAGGGGCACATGCCTCAGTTGCAGTTTGTCCCCGGCCCTGGTTGGTCGTGCGGGTGGCAGCCACTCGATGTGTCCCTTCACATCGATGTTTCCCTCTCTCTCTCTTCCTCTCTCTCCCTCCCACTCTATCTGTACAAAAAAAATGGAAAAATGTCCTCGGGTGAGGATAAAAAAAAAAAAAGAATATATAATCAAATTTCTCTTTTATAGATTATGACATTGAGGCTAAAAAGGGTAGGTTAATCCAAGTTATAATATCAGAGTTGATAGAAGTACCACGGTCTTCTGTTTTTGTCAATTCAATTTTTCAAATATGGTGATCTAGTAAGTTTATGTAGCAGGAAGTGTGCTAGGCATGAGGCCAAAATGAACAAGGGAATACTTGATGAAGTCAAGACAATAATGCTCAATGACCTGTCATAGAAGAGCTAAGGGGAGCATGGGCCTTGGGAAAGGGATCGGATACGACATTTTGGAGCAAGGGTAAGCAAATGTGTGGCCTGAATGTGAGTTAAATTATTTTCATTCCTGCCCTGTCTTTTCCTCATCTCAGACTATAAAAGAGTGAAGGCATGGAGTTCAGAGAAAGGCAGAGAGACAGGGAAAGAGAGAAAGCAGTGCAAGGAAATTAACTTCATTATGTCTGGAATGATGGTTGGAACAGAGTGGGAGGGTGAGGAAGGTAACAGGTCATACTATAGTAAGGATTTGGATTATTCTCATAACAATTGGGAGTTGTTGAAAAGGTTTTAATGGAGTGGTTACCATGCTTATTCTGTTGTACCACATAAAAAATTTAGTCTGTACTGACAGAAGCACGGCAGGACACTTCTACAGGAAACTGAATTATCTGAGAATGTTAAAAGCAGGTCGTCTGTTCCCAAATGTATCTCCTGTCTGCTTGTTAACTGTTCTCAAATTCCCAGACTTCACTCTTTATTTGTAATGCCGTTTGGCGTGTAGGCCCTGATACGGGGTAAGATATGAAGAAACACTTGAGCTGCCAAAAAGAGGCCAAGGCAAGAAGACCCACAAAGAGAAAATATATTAATGGGGACTAAAGTAAAAATAATATTCATTGACCTTATTTGGTGCTCTTTAGTTTACTATTATTCTCATTCATAATAAAATCATGCTTACTAAGAGAACTTTTATAACATTATTAACCCAGAGAAGATAAGTGACTTTCAGCTGTTCCATAGTCAGGAAGGAGCAACAGTTGAACTAGACCTGAGGTTCCTGGCTTCTAATGCAATAGTCTTTCCACCATACTGTCGATGTCTCTGAGAATGAAATTCAGTTGGTTCATACTCTTACCAAGCACTGACCCTGGCACCATCAATCATGGTATATTTCTCAAGAATTCATCAAGTATTTGTATTGACCACTTGCTGAGCAAGACTCTGAGACCACTGCCTGCCATTTCTCCATAACTTTAAAAAAGTTTTGACAATGCGTAGGCATGGTACTTTTTAAAATATATTTTAAAAGTAATCTTTATGTTGAAAGTACTACAAATGTTTCCCCTTTTCTCTCCCCATTGACCTCCTCCTCCCCATTCCCACCCACCCCTGGCCTTCACCACACTATTGCCTGTGTCCATTTGTTATGTATATATGCACATATGTTCTTCAGTTTATCTCTCCCCTGCCCCCTTCCTTCCTCGGTTCCTCAGTTTGTTCCCTACTTCCCTGTCTCTGGAACTATTTTGTTTGTCAGTTTATATTGTTCATTAGATTCTGCATATAAATGAGATCATGTGATACTTGTCTTCCTCTTACCTGCTTATTTCACTTAGCATAATACTTTTAATAATCTAGATAAAAAGGTCAAGTTCATCCCTTTGGGAAGATGTATACAAAGAGATTAAAACAAAAACAAAAAAATGTTTGCAATTAGAGACTGCTGATAACCTCTGGGATCATCTTTCTATTCACTTAAGATTCCTGCCTCAGAATTCTTCATTTAAATATTGTTAGGCAAAGCTAAATCACTCTCCTGGTCTCTGGGATGCTGTTTATAATCCCATCCCCCACTATTTTTCTTTTCATCCAGTTAATGTTAGTGCTAAAAACATCACTTGGCAGATGCTCAGCACAATCCTGCCACTGCTACTAATCTGCAAAGAAAAAATTTTCACATACTTAGGTGCCAAATAAAACAATCAACTTCAACCAGCATTTTAGTTTGTTCGGATAGATGAAATGGATTATATTAAGACTTTTTTTTCCTCTTCCATTACAGCAAATGTTCATGCTGGCTCTTTGAATATTTTGTCAACATAAATAAGCCATATTTTAAAGGCTTGGGTTTCTAATTCCATTCTTTCTCTGGGGGATGTTCATTCTGCTCCAAGTCTGGCTGTACTCCGGGCAGACCTTCCCTCCGCTCCCAGTCTTCAACATTTGGACCAGCAAGCCATCAGAATGGACTTTGGCACAGAATGCGGGTCTAGTTAATGTTAGCTAAAACAGAATGCTGTCCTCTGTTATTTCCAGGAAAAAAAAAAATACAGCTGTTCAAGACCTCTAAGTCGGTATCCAGGGTGACTGATGAACCATGAGTGAGGACAAGGCAGGCTGTCATTGTTAAGCGCTCTCATCGTTCATAAAATGGCAAGGATGTTGGGGAGTGCTGCATAGCCACGAGGCGACAGGCTTCATAATGATCAAATTGGTTTCACTTTTCTTGAGATATAGTACAGAAAGACAGCTTCCTGCTGTCCATTGCAGACTTGAATTTTCTATGAGCCAGCTCTGGGTTCCGGCCAATGGGCTGCTGATTGGTTTGGGGGCTAGGGGGAGTCTTTATTATAAGTACAAAAAAGAGAGACTAAACTTAAAATCTCTCCTCTGGGTGTTTTGTTTTCCTTCTTCCAGAGATAATCTGGGATAAAGCCTAGCCAGGATTTAAATCCTGTGTTTTACTCAGAGATGCTAATCAGTGCAATGTCTTTTGAGACTTTATCTGATGGCCAGTTATTCATGAGAGAGAAATCATTATGCTTTTTGTTAAAAGCAAGGACAATAACAAAAATTCTGACTCACAGTGGACACGATCACCCTTTGAGAAAACCATGCTTAATTAGAGTGAAAATTCAAGGGCAGAGCAGCGGCCATTTTATTTCTTTTAAGACAAAGGGTATATGAGCTTTGAAATTTAGAATTTAAAAACTTGACTCTCAAGATATGACTGCAAATTTTCCAGTTACCACGTATTTGTCTGGTGTTCAGGTCAGGAATAGAGTGGACCCCATAATAATTTATAAGAAGTTTTAGAAAATGATGGCTGCTAGGTTCAAATATTTTCATCAGTTTCTGGAGTCAACACTTATGGGTTTTACTAGAGAATCTCTACCACTGAGGGTTAATATCAACTCAAAGAAAAGACAAGGTCTGGACAGAGCCCAGGGACAGGTAGACTGAAAAGTCTAATCTGAACTCAGCTATCCACTCTTTTGTTCTGGTCTTGAATCTATGGAGGAGCAGATTCTCTATTTTACTTTGACTTCACTGTAGTAATCAAAAGCTATAAAATGAGGTTTCCCACTTATGAGTAATAAAACCACTATATGACACAATTGATTTTCTGACCCAAATTTGTGAAAGGGCAGAAACAAACTAAAAGGCAGATAGACTAAGATAAAATAGGGACACAGAAATATAGTATGTTCTTGTCCAGCAGAGATCTACACCTCTATTTTCGCGTCTCCCAGATCTGTCCTCTCGAAATTTGCCCCTTGCTCACTCTGTTCCAGCACACTGTTCTTGCTATTCCTCCAACATACATCCATACCTTTGCACTGGCTGTTCTTTATGCTGGAGGGCTCTTCCACCAAGCCCACTATTTAAATCTGCAAACTATGCAGTCCCTCGTCCCACAATTTTTATCTGCTTTTCTAACTTTAAAATATCTCCATAACACTTATCATCTTCTAGCGTACTGTATGATTAGTTCATTTATCATGATTATTGTTTACTTTCTGTCTTACTCTTACTAAAATGTAAGCTCTCTAAGGAAACAGACCTTTCTTGTTTTTCTCATGAATGTCTCCCTGGAGTGCCTAGAACATGTTTGCTCATAGTAGGTACTCAGTACAATCTTGTAGAGTGAATGAATGGATAAATGGATACTAAAACAACTACTTATCTTGTTAAGACAAAATATATGAGAGTTAAGCGAAAATCATTTTCATGTATTCATTGCAACAACTTTTTCTCTCATTGCTGATGATAATCTCTAAAATAGTTTGAAAAGTAATATCATATTCTTGTCACATACAATAGCAAAAGTCAACTAATATATTACTTTTAAATTGTTAAGAGCATGGACTTTGGAGCTAGACAGATCTGCAGTTGAAATTTAGCTCTGCCACTAGCTAGAAGTGATTACAGCTAACCTACTTCATCCTGTTAAGAATACATTTCTCATTAAAATGGGGATAGAAACACCCACTTTACAAGGTCATTGTAAGTATTCATCATAATGTTTGTAAAATGCCTAATGCAGTGCCAGGTGGAAACTCCTCAAATGTGGTTATTATTATTAGATTATCCTTAAGCACCTCTCTGCCCTGACATTCTTAAAAGCCACAAATGTATAACCCTGCATAACTGAATCAAATCAAAGATGGTATTGAATGATTTGGACAATTTCCAGAGTGTACAGCTGGAATATGTATCATCAGGAGTGAATTATAACATCTCACTGGGCCTCAGTTTCTCTTTAATAGAAGGAGAATTTCACTTAGCACCTGTGTGTTTGATATCAAGTATCACATATTACATTTAACAACTGGGAAATAAAACCCCCTAGATTTTGATAAGATGAATTACTTAAAACTTGCAAACACTTTTGGGGAAAAATGAACAAGCTGTTATTGATACACTGTACAGGAACACCTCATCTTATTGTGCATCTCTTTATTGCAGATATTGCATTTGTTACCAGTGGAAAGCTCATGGCAACCCTGCCTTGAATAAGTCTATAAGTGCCATTTTTTTTCCAACAACATTTGCTCATTTCATGTCCCTATGTCACTTTTTGGTGATTTTTACAATATTTTACACTTTTTCACTATTATTAGACTTGTTATGGTAATCAGTGATCTCTAATGATCCTATTGTAATTATTTCAGGGTGCCATGAACCAAACCCATACACAACGAAGAACTTAATCATAAATGTTGTGTGTGTTCTGACCCTTCCATCAACCAGCCCTACCTCTTCTCTCTCCTTTGTCCTTAGGCCTCCCTGAGGACATTCCTCAAGACACAACAATATTGAAATTAGGCCAGTTGATAACCTTACAATGATTTCTAAATATTCAAGTGAAAGGAAGAGTCAACCGATATGACAGACATCATTGTTGTCTTGTTTTAAGAAACTGCCATAGCCACTCCAACCTTCAGCAACTACCATAACCATCAAGACGGAGGCGAAGACTCCACCAGCAAAAGGGTTATGACTCACTGACGGCTCAGATGATACTTAGCATTGTTAGAAATGATTTTTAATTAAGGTCTGAACATCGAGTTTGCACATTTAATAGACTATGATAGAGTGCAAACATAACTTTTATGTGCACTGAGAAACAAAAACACTTATTTAATTTGCTTTATTGCAATATTTTCTTTATTGAAGTGGTCTGGACCCAAATTCACAATATCTCGGAGATATGCCTGTATGTATACATTTGCATGCATGCACACACACAGATACACACTTCTATAGAAAACTCTCTTTAATTTAGCTCAAATTAATTCAGAATTCAAGGATCAACCACTTTAACACATATATGGCAATGATGCAAAATTTGGAAAGGTAGACCTAGAAGGGTAGAAAATACTAATATTAAAAAAAAAAAAAAAAACAGAGTCATTTATTTTAAGAAATGCATAACTATGAAATTTTCTTTACAAAAAAAATAAATAAAATTAAGTGTAAAAATAGATACATCAAGTGTCCACATTGCAGGAAAAGAAAACATTTAGGAATGGTAGGCTCAAAAAAGGCTTTACAAGAAGCTAACATTTGAGTTAACTGGATGAAAAGAATATTTTTGGTATGTATGTGAAGGGGTATCTAGGTAATCTAGGGTAAGGTACATTCTAGAATACATATAAAGTCAGGAGGGTTGAAGGTGCCTGCCCAGCCCAGCAATGTTAGTGATTAGCTGTGTATGGAATAAAAGGATGAAAGGAGATGCTGGAGGATGATGAAGTTAGAAGGATTGGTTGGGACCATCACTTGGAGGACTTGGAACATTAGGTGCAAAATTTGGACTTGACTGTCCAAGTTGTGAGGTTTTAGGTATTTGGATAGGAAAAATAACATGTGCTGATTTGTTCTGAAGATAACTCTGACAATTATGAAGGATGAATTGAGAAACCACTTATAGTTTGACAGACAAATACTAGCAATTGAATATGCTCATCAATATGGGCAGAAGTAATAGGAATGGAAAAGAGAAAATTGGTTTTAGAGGCCTAAGAAGGTAGAGTCTTGAGAGTTGTTTCGCCATCATTGACTAGACCTTCCTACTTTGGCTTCTGTGACATCCTTACCTGGTTTTCTTTGTTTATCTTCCAATTATTTTTTCTAGATTTTCCCATGAGCTCTTTCCTCCATTTGTTCCTTATCTATATCATCGCTAAGAGGCTTCATGTCACCTGTGGCCTTCAAGACTGCCTCTATGTACACGGCACACGCATTGTTCCCTTGCAGCCAGACTTTCTTCTAAGCCTGAATTGTGCATCAAACTGTTTACTAACATCCTCTTACAGAAATCTTTAACTTCAAATGATTATCTTCCTTTGAAAACTTGTTCCCCTTCCTCTTCTAGTCTACATTTCAGTGTTGTTTATATGGTACATTTAATACTGAAACTAAAATTTGAAGATCATTCTTTATTTCCTTTTCTCAATTATCCTCCATATCCAGTCTATCACCAATATTGAATAATAAATGTATCTTCTAAACATCACAGAACTATAAGTTTTTGTTTAATTTCTATTGCCATTCTTCAGTGCCTAATTTAGTCTCATCCATGAGATAAGGACAAACCCCAAAGGGAGGAAGTCTCGGGTCTGTCTGAAAGTGTCATTAATGGGTAAGTTCATGGAAACATTGCAAAACTGGGAACGAGAATCAAACTCAGAAGCAACAAGGAGCATAACTGAAAAGGTGAAGGTATACGTTAAGTTCAAGAAGCCAACACTGGCTAATAACAACAAAAACACTCCTAAGTTTCTGGCTATACAACTACAGAGAGCAAAGACAAAACGGAATGTGTAGATCAAGGCAAGAAGTTTAGGAATTAGTCTGTACATAGAAAATATGTCCTTGAAAACTTAAAGTGAATAACAGGTTAACCCTTAGTCTTTCTACTTAAGTGTTGCCTTCTTCAATGTTGTCAGAATAGTCTTTTTAAAAACTAACTGTGATCATGTTAGTCCCTCATTTATCCCTTAAGAACTCCTTCTCACCTTCTTAATAAAATTCTAACTTTGAACATGGGATGTGTTTCTGCATGATTTGGTCCCTGCTTCTCTCTCCTTTCTCACTTTCTTGTTGCTTGACACTCCTCGCCTGAAAACCTGGACCCTTGAAATGTGAACTACATCTGCTCCTCGAACTTACTTTGTTCTCTCACCCCTTTTTCAAAGACGCTGTCTTTTCTCAAGACAGTTCACCTGTCTGTAATGCCTTCTCTGTGCTAATTCATTAAGCGCCTTCCAAATATATCTGGACCATCTCTTGGGAAGTTTTCCCTTACAACACAGTCAACCCACCAACACTCTTTTAGACTAGTGTGGAGTATTGCTCTCTCACAGTGTTTAAGCTGCGTGGTGCACAGCTGGTTTCCACAATATTTTATATTGTGTTATGTTGTGCTATTGCATTATGTTGTGCTATATTACATTAATATTTCTTGAGGACATGGATATTTTTTCCTATTTGCCACAATGCTGTAAACAGTAGAGGTGATCGATACACATTAGTTGAACAAATTAATGAAAAATTGAATAACAGTGAATGATTGGATATGAAAAGTAAATAAAAACTGAGATTAAATGTTCCTGGGGTTTACAGGCAGGTGATTGGGAGTATAATTAAATGACATAAAATGCAGGTCTAATCCAATTCATTCTTTACATGTTCACTGTCTCTACCCATTCAGCTAAGGATGGCTGGAGAAAAATATGTATCATATTGATTGGATTTATTTCATTTTATTACCTCAAATTGCACACGGTTCCTCCATGCTGCCTGGCAGTCCAACCACCATTTCCAAAGCAGTTCACTTTCCCACATTCCCAGATCACTGTGTTTTTCATCTCTCATGCCCTAGCTCAAACTGTTAGCACATTCTCAGCTGATACCGTGGCGTCTTATTTCACCGAGAATAGACATCCCACAGAAAACATCCATACTTCTTATTTCTTCTCCACACCTCTTTTCTCTTTAACTTAGTTCTGTCTATAGAACTTATACATTCTAATATAACACAAAATTATTTTTAAGTTTTGACTTTCACCAACTTCCTCCTCATTCTACTAGAATGTAAGCTCTATGGAGGCAGGACTGCTTCTGTTTTATGTTTTTTTCCTGTGTTTTTTTAACTTCTGCACCCCAAGCTATTAGAATAGTGTCTGGCACATAGAAGTCAATCAGTAAATATTTATAAAATGAAATAATTAAATCTTCCACAAATAAATTACCCATTTCTCTGTAACTGCACCAATGTCCTGGGCTGGGCTGGACATTCTATTTTAATGGGTAGACTCTTCCTTTTCCTAAGGTCAACTTTTATTCCTATGATCTTAACACAGGGGCATTATGGAAAATCATGTAATTTGTTCGCTGTACAACAGTCGCTGGTTGAGTGGACAAGTGGTCACTGAAAGTCATTTACCTAGACGATGGTGTTTTTTCTTTTTTTCCACATAATTTCTAAATGGAATAGTAACCACCCTACCTAAATTTTATAAACTTTTATCTATTCAAGAACTTTTATGCAAAAATATTATAACAATTTCATCTTATAAAAAATAACCATCCTTAATTCTACCTCTTTTTTCTTCTCCTCTTTATAACAAAAATTCCTGAAATCAATATCATATCACTAGAGACAGACCAGATCATGCTGCAGTGACAAGAAATAATTTATTTTTAATTCATATAAAATCTGCTGGTATAGGCAACAAAACAGTGCAGCTGTCCTCCAAATGTTGACCAAGCAAGAGACTCCTTTATACCAATCTGTGCTTCTATTTTCATCAAAGAGGGAGAAGCATCAACTGAAGTTGAAGACTCTGCATTAATGCCTTCACTAGTAAGTGATGCCTGTTACTTTGGCACACAGTTCATTGGCCAAAACACTTCACATGGCTATGCTCAAGTCCAAGGAGAAAAGGAAGTACAGTGTTTGTGTCCAGGAGAGAACAGGACCAAGTATCAATAAACTGTTCACAACTATATTCACTATTTACTCTCTCTCTTCTCATTCTTTTTTTTTTTTTTACTGGAAGCAATAAAATATATTTATTGATTTGTTCATTCTCAGATATGTATTAGGTGCTTTTTATGTATCACATATTATGCTTTTTTGTTATTTGAGGTTTTTAAAAATCCATTTCTCATTGATACAGTTTTGGACATTCGTTAAAAATACTGTCTTAATTATCAAGTGAAAATCACTTTCACATACCTTTAATCTTATGTTTGTGTAATATGACATTTAAGAGATACAGAAATATTTAACTATTTTTATTTGAATGTATTGGGGTGATATTGGTTTGCAAAACCATTCAAGTTTCAAGTGCACCACTGAATAAAATATCGTCTGCACCCGCATCATGTGTTCACTGCCCCAAGCAAAGTCTCTTTCCATCCCCTTCCTCCCCCACTTTGCCTCCCTCCACCTAGCCCCACCCCATTCCCTCTGGCTATCACCACACTGTTGTCTGTGTCTACGTTATATGTGTTCTCATTCTATTTTGAACTCACCAGTCATGCTTTTATTTTCACAATGGCACTGAATCTTCTGTCAAAGTTGTTATTACTAAAGCCTGTGGCACATTTTTTAAACAGCTTTAATGAGTTATAATTGGCACAAATAAATTATATAATTAAAGTGCACAGTTTGACACATTTTAATATATATGTTTGTATATATGTATGTGTATATATGTATATGTATGTATCTATCTATTTATAGAGAGATATGTTATCCTGTGTCTTTTGTAATTCTTATCACACCCTCTCTGCCTGCTTCCCCCAGGGAACCACATATCTGATTTCTGATTAGAATAGTTAGAATTTTCTAGGCCAGTTAGAACATCTAGAATTTTAAATGAATTCAGTCATATAGAATATAATTTTTAGTTGTCTGCTCTTACTCCATATAATTATCTTGATATCAATCCATGATAATTCATATATCATTTATTGCCTTTTATTGCTACGTAAATAACATAATAAAAACAGTTTATTTAAATATTGATGGATACTTTGGTTTTATTTTTAAATATTACATATAACACTGCTTTGAATATTCATGTATAGGTCTTTGAATGAGCATATGCTTCACTTTCTCTTTGGTAAAAATATAAAAATGTAATGTTTGAAGCCAGCTGGTATGGCTCAGTGGTTGAGCGTCAACCCATGCATCAAGAGGTCGCTGGTTCAATTCCCAGTCAAGGCATATGCCCAGGTTGTGGGCCCAATCCTCAGTGGGAGGCATGCAGGAGGTGGTCAGTCAATGTTCTCTCTCATCAATGTTTCTCTCTCTCTCTCCCTCTCCCTTCTTCTCTCTCTAGGTTCAATAAAGAAAAAATAAAATAAAAATTTCAAATGTAATGGTTGTGTTTTTTGATTGATAGATAGATGTTTAACTTTTTGAGATTCTGTCAAAGTATCCTAATTTGTTGTCATTCAACATCCTCACTGTCAGTGTATGAGAATTCAAGTTCCCCCAAATGCTCTCCAACACTTGGTATGGTCAGTTTTTTAATTTAGTCATTGTAATAGGTGTGTGGCTGTATTTTATTATGATTTTAGTGTGCATTTCTTTAAATTAAATGATATTCATTTTTCATATACTTAATTGCCACCTGTGAATTCTGGAAACTATGTGCTCAAGTTTTTTGCCCATTATTCTATTGGATTATTGAATTCTGATTGCTTTACATTTTGAAACTCAATATATTCTATATGCAACTCTTTGATCTGATATAAATGCCGAAGTGATTTTCCTCAAATCTGTGACTTACCTTTTCATTCTCTAAACATTGTCTTTTAAAAAGTAGAAGTTTTTTATTTGGATCTAAGTACTAGGATCTAGTTTTTCGTTATATTTCTTTTATGGGCCATGCTTTTGCTATTAGTGTCTTACCTATGAAATTTGCTAACCCAAAGTCACAAATATATGCTCACTTTTTTCTTCTAGAAGGTTTATAGTACTGGGTCTTATATTTATTATTATAATTTCTTTTGAGTCTATTTATAAATACAGTGAAAATTCAAACGATCTGCTTACTTTTTGGATATCTTCCTTATGTATTTAAGTTCACTAATATTTTCCTTTGCAATGTCTAATTTGCCATCAATTACACTCTATGCACTTTTCTTTTTGGACCATGTAATTTTATCTTTTCATATCTTGCTTTTAAGTTTTCTAAGGTAGAGTCAGAAAAGCACTTTCTCTAGGGCTATTATTTCCCCCTTATTGAGGAAAACACTCTGAATGCCCTCCCAATGCCCTGTAAACTATGTGTTTTCCAGTTTGGTTGGTTAGGACAGAAAATATTTCTGTCTCTCTGTGTGGGCCCCAAAGACTGGTCCCTCTAATCTCTTTATGTCATTCTTTCTTGGCCTCTAGTAGTTCCACGCATCCATGCACCAACCAGTATTCAATTAGATGATTTCTGCAGATGTTTCCTAAATTGCTGCCATCTCATATGTCCAAGAAATTCTCAACCTCTTCTTTCTCAAATTTTTCTGGGTGTCTGTCACTATCCAAAGAACGCTGTGCCGTTTTGTCAATCCTGTGTAAAACTGCTGCCTGAAATGTTAGTCTGTCAAAATAAAACATTTTTTATTTCATAGAACATTTACCCATTCAGTGGTCATGGCATTGTTGTTGAAAATCAGTTAAACAAAAATACAAGAGCTAATTTTTGGATTCTTAATTCCATTCATTGATTTATATATGTCTATTCTTATGCAGTCTTAATTAACCTGTGGAATACGTTTTGAAATCAGTTAAATCTTAAAAATTCTGTTTTAGGATTTTTTTTTTAGCTACTCTAGGTCTTTTGAATTTCCGTATGTATTTGAGGAACAGCTTGTTAATGTCAAGCAAATAAGTCAGCTGAGATTTTGATAGATATTGTGATAAGTTGGGTTTTTAATGGCTTCCATAGAGGAAGTTAACTGACAAAGACCTGAAACCAAATTTTATTATTGAATTATTAGCTAAGCTTAGTAAGTCATGATACTTATTTTCCAGTCCTATTTACAAATTGTGATTTTAAACATAATGAAACTTTTCATTGAGAAGATTTATAAATGTCAGAAAACTGTTTCCAAGTGTATTGTTGTGGTTTTTTTTTTTTTTTTTTTTTGACACATTTACATGTTTTTAGAGACTAAGTCATTTAATTATAAAAACACACTTATAAATCCTTTTAATGTCTTCATAAAACACATTTTATTTTCTGAAAACAGTATTTTGTTTTTGCTCATTGTGAAAAATGTTAATACTTCTTTGACAGGATGTGTGTGTGTGTGTGTGTGTGTGTGTGTGTGCAACTGCTAGATGACATATCTCTACTCTTCAGCATTTTTTTTTTTTTGTAGTTAGGTTTTGGCAAAACAGAACTCCTTTGAAGTTTTGTTTGGTTTTGTTTCTCATGTGAAATAAACAAGTCATCTATGGATACTACAAAATGTTCCTTATTTGATTGTTAATCATTGCCACGATTTTAAAACTTAAAATTTATATCCTGCTTAAATCAGTTGAAGTGAGCATGCTTAAATCGGACTACTTCTCAATATGCTAAAGAGGGCTGAATGAGGTTAGCACCACTGACCACCAGTATGGCGTCGCCCACTCTTTCCTCAGAACACTCCCAACTTACATGCCATATGAAATTGATGAAGGCACTGATTAAACCTAAGTGGTTTAGTTTCTTTTTTTAAGATAAAAATAAATGCATATTAAAGTTTTATGTGTTTTCTGTAATCATGTGTTATCTTGAACACTACCTAGTTTATATGGGTCCTACTTTGTAGACCTCTGACCTACAGTGTCAAATGCTGACAAGAAATCAAGTAGATCTATGATAAAAATAATGCAAATATTATGCCAAGTAATTATTTTTTACTTTAGTTAAAGTTAATTTATCATAATGGAGGAGCAAAGGTGATATCTGAAGAAATAAAGTAAAACAAAGGATAATAAAGTACTTCATGAAGGACAGAGCAGTCAGCTATGTTAAATGATGAGAGCAGATAGAATGAAGTGATGACAGAGGAGCAAACACTGGCGTATGAAAAGGGAGTGGTGAGTGATGGCCGGAAGAACCATTGCAGGGAAATAATGCTGTGAACGGAATTGTGTCACCCAAAGTTCATATGTTGAAACTCCAACCCCCAATGTGACTATGTTTGGAAATTGGGCCTTTATAGGGGTAACTGGTTAAATGAAGCAATAACGATGGGATCCTAATTCACTGTAATCGGTGACATTCTAAGAGAGGGACACAAGAGCTCTTTCTCTCTCTCTGTCTCTCTCTCTTTTTTTTATTTTCACCTGAGTACATTTTTGCATTCATCTTCAGATAGAGCGGGAGGGAGTGAGGGAGGAAGAGAGGGAGAGAGAGAAATATCTATGCGAGAGAGACATCGAGTGGTCGCCACCCACACGACCCCAACTGGGGCTGGGGACAAACTGCAACCAAGGTACGTGCCTTTAGCAAGAACTGAAGCCAGGACTCTCTGGTCCACGGGCCAATCTCTCTCTCTCTCCCCCTCCCTAATATTCACAGAAGAAAGAAAAGGTGAGGACAAAGTGAGAAAGTGACTATCTACTAGAAACCAATTTTCCCAGCAATTTGATCATGGACTTCTAGTCTCTAGAACTGTGGAATAATGAATGTCTGCAGTTTAAACCACCCAGTCTGTGGTTGTTTATGATGGTAGTCCCAGCAGACCCACATGTGTAGTAAGGACAGAAGCTCATTAGAGTAAGTTGGGGAAACAATACGTGGTGAAATAAAATTAGACAATTCTTCCTAATTTTTCTCAGTAAAGGAGCAAAGAAATTGAATGGTAGCTGGGCAGGTATTGGGGAAAAGGGAAAACATTATTTTCTTAATATGGACTTTCTTTTCATACTCTTATGCTTTGGGGAGTGATCCAATAGAAAGAAAAAACCTTAATACAGCAAAAGGAGAGATAATGTTTGTATTGATTGTTTATGCAGATGAGTGTAAGATCCTGAGCAAAGGTGGAGGAGTCACACCAGATAGGCGAAGGCAGAGACTAGGGACATGAGCATGCAGATTTGATAGTGTGAAATGACAGCGCTCTTCTGAGCTAGTTTACCAAGGAGTTTAGACGGAAGGAAATGCAGGCTTGATGGAGTTGGAAAATCAGGAAGGGTATTTTTTTTTAAGTAAAGCATTCTTGAATACGTTTATAGATAATAGGAGGTAAGGCACATTTAAAATTTTACATCTGAGCCCTGGCCAGTTTAGCTCAGTGGTTAGAGCATCGGCCTGGGGCCAGAGAGTCCCTGGTTTGTGTTCCGCTAATGCCATGTACCTCGGTTGCAGTTCGTCCCCGGTCCCGGTTGGGGTCATGTGGGTGGCAGCCACTCAATGTGTCTCTCTCACATTGATGTTTCTGTCTCTCTCTTCCTCCCTCTCTCCTTCCCGCTCAAGATAAATACAAGAGTGTCTTTGGGTGAGGATTAAAAAAAAATTTTATTTTACGTCTGAAAATTTGACAAATAATGGGAATAATTGAAGAGTACCAATTAAACTTTTAGCTAAGGATGGGGTATGTAACTTCTTTCTCGAATTTAGGAAAGAAAATAGAAAAGAATGAATCAAGGTACACGATGGAAAAAGTTGCAGCATTACTGGCAATTACCAAGATATGAGAACCAAAGTATCCATCAAGAAATAAGTAGATAAAGAAGATGTGATTGTTAATGGAATGTTATTCATCTGTGAGAAAGAAGGAAACTTGCCATTTATGACAACATGGATGGACCTAGAGGTCATTTATGCAAAGTGTTGAGCCAGACAGAGAAAAGCAAATGGAATCTAAAAAGTCTTAAAAAGTTAAACTATAGAACAATAGTAATAGAAAAATGTGTCTTTTCCGGTCTGGGAAGTGGGGGGAAATATAGAGAGGTAGGTAAAAAGATACAAACTTTTCATTTGTTTATGAGATGAATAAAGTCTCATATCTAATATATTACATTGTTGACTACAGTAAATGACATTGTATTTTATAATTAAAATTTTCTAAAACAGTAGAACTTATCCTCACACACACACACACACACAAATAAATACATGAAGTAATGAATGTATTAGCTACATGGGAGAATCCTTCCATAGTGTATACATATATCAAATCACCACAATATATACTTTAAATATCCTACATTATATGTAAATTTTACCTTAATAAAGCTGACATTTTTAAAAAGAGACCTGGAAAAGGCAGAATCTATTCAGAAATCTGATTTGAATCTAACTTACTTCATGGTCTCAGTATGGAAGAATCGTCTTGCCATTTTCAGGGTCAGAGAAATTGGATAGTATCTAAGCAATGAGGTAGAGGAAATAATTGGGAAAGTTTTAAGCATGTTATGTCATGGACCAACTTAGGGATGACAGGCATATTGGATGGAGCTAGCAGAGAGATTGGCAAGAGGAAAATGGTCAAAACATTTCACTATACACAGGATGTACATAGGAGAGAGAGGACATGCACATAAGACAGGGACTTATACTTCTTCTAGTGAGTGGGAATTACGCAAAGCTGGAGACATGAAATTTAAAACATTTATTTCCCACCCCTTTTCTAAATTCTTGAAAGATATAATTATAAACCAATTTGTTAACATTAGCCCTTTTAGTAAGTATAATATTGGAAATACATTAATAAGTTACGATATGTTTCATGTGTTTCGGGCTATTGGCACAACTAATGTGCAATACGACCTAAGCAAAGGCATGAATGGTAACATCACCTTCATTCAAAAGGAGTAGGGAGAATCATAAAATTATGAATTGTAGATGCACCTAAATTCTTTACTGTGTTATCATTCATATGCATATTCTCACTACAAATTAGCTAATCTTTGGATACTGTGAGAATTTCTGAGTAGTTTTAAGAACTACTAAGTAGTTTATTAGTTTGTATTTGGGAAGTTGTTTAATATTTAAAAGAAAATGAAATTTTCAGCATGAAATAGAGCCCGTTTAATGTGCAGCTAGTATATTCACTTGATACACTCTGGGTTTTATAAATACAACATGGAAAGCACATATGTAATCTGCATTCATATCATGGTTTTTATCTATCTCCCCTCATTTAAGAACATTGGTAGCACAGTGGCCCCCTGTATGGCTCAAATAAGCTATGTCCTTGGCAATAATGAACATGTTACTTTAAATTCCAGTGGTTTGTTTTACGATATCAAGAACCTTTCTTGGTGGACAATGAGTACAAAGTGTTCATAGTGAGAGTTTTACCATCAGGCTTACTAAATCCTCCCATAACACTTGTGTGTCCAGTGACGGGAGACTGGAATATTTATGAACTTACTTCCTTTTGATCCTGTGGTTTAGAGCCTGGGAGATAAAAAGTGACTCCAGCACTCCCCACATTTCACCTATGACGCTTGTAGAGTTTTACTGCTTTGTAAAACAATAATAAAGCTCTACTATTTGAAAAAGATCTCTGACTGTTCTCACTCCATCACGTGGTGTTTACTGGCTTTGATCTCTTCAGATACACGACCTGTTGTGCTGCTAGAAGCAGAGAACTAACAGGGTTTTGTCCTCTATGAGTTATTAAAATATTTTTATGCATAAAAGGAAAAAAGAACAACTCCCAAACAAGGTACTTCTGTACCATGTAAACAAAGTTGTGATTTCATTTGCTAATTTTCAAATTTGTACTGGAAAATGAAAGACTACCTATAATCTGTCAGCCTGGAGATAAATTTTATTGTTAGTATGCAAGCCTGTTAGCACACATTTAAAGATTAGATCTGCTCATTACATGTGACTATGTCCTCTGCATATTCCATGAGCAAAAGGAAGCAAGAATGTGGCTTTGATGAATGGTCCAGCATGATTCCCATGTGCGAGGATCATCTAACAGGGTTATTTCCTTAAAACTAATCACAATCTCTTATGTCTGCTTAATGAGTTGAATCTTTCATGATAGTCACTCTGTAAGAAGGGTCAGGAATACCAGGAGAAACTTTCCGAAAGTGAACATAGTCAGAAAAGGGATAGGTTTCCACCTGTGTAAAGTAAGCAGCTTGTGTTTGGGGGCTAATAAGCCAACATCAGCAAATGTTGCCTTTGAGTAAGGGAAAAATCAGCAAGATTTTATCTTGGTTTGGCCTTCTAGCTCCGAGGCTAATACCTGGACCTACTTTAGCAAGGCCATATATAGGCAAATGTAAAAAAAAAAAAATTATGAGTATCCTCACTAAAATATATTTTGGAGCAAATTGGCTTATAAATAACATTTAAAGTGAATTTTAAATTACTTTCTCTTTCCCATTAGGTTTGAAAGTCCTTGAGTAAGATGATAATAACTGGTATTGCTCCCTGTAGATTTTTTATATATCCCTCGGTACCAACAAATTTGAACCATTTCCACGCCCCGCAGGCATTTGCCCTTACATCATTCCTATTTGCCAACAAGATCTCCTCATCACTTTATTCATCCCAATGATGTACTCATCTTCATCATCTTCACCATCATCATCATCATTCAACATTTCTTTTGAGTGCTTTCAGTGTTCATGGCTCTGTATTATAATTCACAGGAATACCACCTAGAGTCATAATTCTACTAATCCATTTCACAGTTTCTAAGGATAAAGATAAAACATGAATTTGTGCATGTGTAACAATCCAGTTTGGCTGTCTTGGAGGAGATGGAAACACTGATAGTTAGTTTGTTTTCTCTGTCTGCTCTGTTTGCTTTACTATAAATATCTGTTTATCGCTATTATTATGCATGAAGACAGGGAGAAGGATTCCATTTCTGAAGTTATAATGAACAAGATGTCCATAAGGGATGTCTTAGGAGTAAACATATAAAGGCTGTATAAATATGTACAGCATATTTTACAATACATGAATGAACAGTTCCCAAGAATAAAAATCCTAAAAAGTGGAAAGACAGAGAGGTAAATGCACTGTGTGAAGCAAATATTCCTTCTGGGGCATTGCTGATCATGGAGGCTGGAGCCTACTCTTAATGGACTGTAGGAGGAAAATGCAGAAAACAACCAGGGTGTGAGCTAGAAGGGAGGTTAGGTTAGAGACTCTTACTCAAAGCTAAAACATCCTATCCCGCCAAGAAACATAAGAAACTCTTTAACATTGTGGTAACAACAATAACCACCTTCCTGCACAAGAGTGGCTGCCGATCTTGGTTTGGGGGAAGTTGGTAATAGGAAGGGAGAGAAAAAGTGTGTCTTATAAGAACTCCTATCACAAACTCACCCATTTTATTTTGGGGAGTAAAATACCATTGATTTGCTCCCACCAACACCAAAATAAAATAACCTTGAAATGTGATACTTAGTCCAGTGTGGTCCTGGGTTGCTAGTGTCCTCAGGCACCAGAGACAGAAACAAAGTCAAATTATCTTTCAAGAACATACTGTAGATATTAAAATTCAGGCAATAGAGAAAGTTACCGGGGGAAATAAGCTCACAAAATACTAATAATCACATGTATAACAAACTAGCCACCACTAAGTAAGAACAGATAAAAGGATCTCAGAATCAGATCTTCAAGAAGTTTTTAGAATTTGACTGTCAAATATGAAGCCCTGATGCATTTAAGAAAAAAAATGAAGGCATAAGGAAATATAGGAAAAAAATTAAAAATGATCAAGTGAACAATTTTAATATAATAAATATTTGAAAATTAATATGATGATTTAAATGAGTAAAACAGACTAATGTAAAGACATACTTAGTAAAATGAGAGATAGATTGGAAGAAATCATCTAAGATTCACTGTATCAAAAGAAAATTTATATATGAAAAAATTAGAAAAAATATAGGTTAAAGTCATAAAGTCTAGCTTGTCTTTTGAAGTTACAGATGAAGAGAAGAAATTGAAGTTTGTTAGTTGTGAGTAATACTAATTTTTCTTACAGATATTGTCTCAGTAGATTGTTAGAAAGCAAGTTTATTTCTATCATGTGATGTGTGAAGCAAATGTTTCTAATCTGTAGGTCACCTACTCTATGATCAGAATCTGGGGCATTTTCTACCATGTTATAATCATAACTGAAAATGCCATGGTGTTTGCTGGAATTGTGTGAAAGCAGAAGAGTGTGGGGATCACCCATGGAAGGAGTTTCTGGTACAGATCTGGTAATGATGTTCATCACCTTTTGCTAAACATTAATTACTAGAATTTCCCTGCACAGTAATACCTACTTTCTAGGGAAGCTAGAAAATGTAGCTTAGCTAAGTGCCAGGAAGAATAGAAAATTGATTTGATGATCTGTCAGCAGGTTTTATCTCAGTCAACACTTTTTATCATTAAATGTACATTTCACCCTTCCCCACACAAATCAAACACACTCATACCCTCCCCAATGGAGACAGCCCAAAGTCCAAACCATTCACAGTCACACCTGGAAATCCAGGATTCTGTTGCAGTCTATTGCTCTCCATTTGAGAAAATATATGGATCTTCATATTCTGGAAAAATATTGCCTGAAAGAGACAAATCATGCCTAGCCCCTCTCCACCACCTCTAAAATACAACTACGGAAGAGTGGCAGGGACACCACAGGAAATATTCTCATCCAACAAGGAGATAAAAGGAGACACATGGCACTCTGATTCCAAAACAAGACAAAGATAGTATAATATATGAAAACTAGAGGCCAAGTCCACTCATGAATATAGATGAAGATGTCTTGAACGAAATATTGTCAAATCAAATTCAGCAATACAAAAAAAAGGTAATAGATAATGACCAAATTTGTTTTCTCAATTATGCAAGGTTCATTTATCATTTGAGAACCAATTAATATAATTCAACACATTGAAATTAAGTGATGAATTTCAAAGCAAAATAATATATAAAATAAGTGAGTCATAAGAAAGCACTGTCTTATGATTTATTCATGCATGTTTGGAAAGGTACACAATTAAAAAGAGTATCTTTTTAGAGATACATACATATGGGTTTAAACTATTAATAAAAAAGCAAGGGAATGATAAAAACAAAACTCAGAGAAATGACTATCTCTAAATTGACGGGCTTCAAGGTTATTGGTAATAGTCTTTTTATCTACAGTCTTAAAATTGTAGTTGTACTTTGTATCTCACATATCAGCATAAAAGACCTCTGTGTAATTGATATTTGAAATTTTTAATTAAAATACAAGTACATTCGAGTGAAAGGAGTTTAACTGTAGGATGTTTGGTCAGTGAAAGACTAGTAGGAGAGAAGGCATGTAGCAGTGAAGGAATGAAGCAGAGTATTCCCCACCCATCTGAGAAACCTGATTTTACCTACTGGAATCACGGGTTTTAAGGCCATAAGCTCCTCTCTTAAACATTTGGGGATTCTCTAGGCTAAGTAAAACTGGTTCAGGGCTAGGGGACAAAGTATGTGTCAAATCAAGGCAGGACATTCTCCCAATTACTTTTTCCAGCCTGGCTTTGCTCTGACACCCTGAGAACTGGCAGTGAATGTTGGGAGCCCTGGCCCATCGATGGCTTTCCCCAGTGGACACTGCTAGCAGGACCAGTGTGGACCTCCTTCCGGGTGCCTCCCGAGCAGCAGAGAGAAACCAGTGCCAGTCAACACACGAGAGGCAGGATATGGTAGATGTCCCATGGTAAATGCAACTGCCATGGGGACTTGTTGACCATGTAAGGACTGATTTGGAAAATGTCAAAAATAATATAAAGAAGCACTAGAGGATGGTATGATGCTGCCCTGAAACATCATAATGAGTCTCTTTATCCAGTCATTTAAACCAGTTGACATTTTGACATAAGTATGTAAGTGTGTTGTGTGTACACACACAAGCACATCTAAAATGTATGAGTGTATATAATGTTTTGTACATTTTTAATTTAGGGAAAGTCGGCTATATTGAGTTCTCTAAAATATGTCATTTTTAAATAAAAAGCAATTGAAATATGACATCAATTTCTTCAGATATTAATAACAATTGATGAGGGCCCTGGTTCACATTTTCAGTCATATTTATGGATTCCATTCTTTTTGTTTATTTGAGGGACTATATCATACTTTTTAAATTTTTATCCTCACCTGAGGACTTTTTTTTTTTTTTTTTGCATTTATCTTCAGATATAGTGGGAGGGAGAGAGGAGGAAGAGAGAGAGAAACATCGATGTGAGAGAAACATCGAGTGGTTGACATCTACACGACCCCAATCCGGGCCGGGGAGAAACTGGAACCGAGGTATGTGCCCTTAGTGGGAACCGAACCTGGGACTCTCTGGTCTGCAGGCTGATGCTCTAACCTCTGAGTCAAACCAGCCAACGCTAAAATTTTATTTTTAATTATAGTTGACATGCACTATATTGATTTCAGATGTACCACATACTGATTTATAATTTATATACCTTATGTGATGATCATCTCAATAACTCTGGTAATCACGTATCACCCTACATAGTTATTATGATGCCATTGTCTATATTTTCTATGCTGTAAATTACATCCCCATGATTTATTTCATACCTGGAAGTGTACACTTCTTAATCCTCTTCTCTTTCTCCACCCATCACCCCAATTCTCTCCCGTCTGGCAACTATTAGTTTTTTCTCTGTATCTATGAGTTTGGTTCTATATTGTTTCCTTTCTTCATTTGGTTTCTTGTTCAGATTGTACATAGTGAAATCATACAGTATTTGTCTTCCTCTGTCTGACCTCTTTCACTTAATATGATAACATCTAGAACCTTCCATGTTGTTTCATTTTTTTTTTTTTTTATGGCTGAGTAATATATTTTGTGTATATATAACATATTCTATATTCATTTATTTTATCTATGGACACCTGGCTAGGCTGATTACGTATCTCAGCTACTATAGACAATGGTGCAGTGAAAATAGGGATGCATATATATATTTTTAATTATTGTTTTTATTTTCTTTCTATAAATATCCAGAAATGGAATTCCTAGGTAGTGCAGTAGTTCTATTTTTAATTTTTTAGGAATCTCTCTATATTTTTCCATAGTACCTGCACCAATTTACATTCTCACCAGCAGTAGAGAAGGATTCTCTTTTCTCCACATCATTGCCAACACTTGTTATTTGTGTTTTTAATAATGGCCATTCTGACATGTGTGACATGATATCTCATTTGTGGTTTTGATTTTTATTTCCTTAGTAATTAGTGATGTTGAGTATCTTTTCATGTGTCATTTGGACTGGCTCTATGTCTTGTTTGGAGAAATGGATATTTATATCCTCTGCACAATTGTTAATTGAATTGTTAGGCTTTTTGATATTGAGTTATATGAATTCATATATTTTGGATATAAACCCTTATCAGATATATAATTTACAAATGTCTTCTCTCATTCACTAGATTGCCTTTTCACCTTGATTATGGTTTCCTTTACTGAGCAAAAGCTTATTTGATGTAGTCTCATTTATTTTTGTTTTAGTTGTCTTTGACTGAGGAGATATACCCAAAAAAGTATTGCTAAGACCTATGTCAAAGACTCTACTGCCTATGTTTTCTTATAGGACTTTTGTATTTTCAGATCTTACAACTGAGTAATCCATTTTGAATTTATTTTGTATATGGTGCAAGAAAGTGGTCTAGTTCTATTTCTTTTCCATGTATCTGCCTAGTTTCCCCACCATTAATTGAAGACAGTGACTTTTTCCTGCTGTGTATTCTTGCCTCCTTTGTTGTAGATTTATTGATCATATAAGCATGAATTTATTTCTAGGTGCTTTATTCTGCTTCCTTATCTATATGTCTATATAATTACTAGATATTTACAGTGTAGTCTCAAATCAGGGATTATGGTACCTCCAACTTTGTTCTTCTTTGTCAAATTGCTTTGGCTATTCAGAGTCAAATGGCATTTATGAAAAATGCC